>NC_080429.1:62071435-62762685 GCF_029873635.1 Malania oleifera | reverse complement strand
CGAAATGGCAATCGATTTCTGTATTGCACAATTTCCATTGAAATCTCAACGAGTCATAAAAATTTATCGAAATCTCGAAATTTTAGTTAAATTGTCTAACTTTTAACTATAAGATGAAATTTCGTTAGAATTCAAATGAGAAATTTAGGAGTAAAGTGAAATTTCTATCTTAATTTATTTTATTTATTTTATCAAAACAAAAGATTATTACAATTGCTTTTGAAATTATATGAAAAATAAACTTGCAACAACATTTTATTTAACCATTTATGTCTAAATTATCATTATTTGTATAATAAATAATATTTAAATGATTTATGAATTTTATTTGAATTAACTGAATATGTTTAATGTATATTATCTTACAAATATGTTTGATATACATACTATTTTACAACTTTTCCACCTCATACAAAACATAAATGTATTTAATTTGTAATATATTAGTCCTAAAACTTATATTATTATGTTTGTTAACAACTTCTAAAGTTTCACAAAGAATTCCACGTTTTACGACTAATTTCCGTTACGTTCTCGAATCGAAATTGAAATTTCCGTACTTTCGAAGCTTCAAAATTTGAAAAGCCATCTAGTCCATTCGAACTGATGATGGCATTAATTCGACTCATTTGAGTCTCTAAGGTCGTTGACTCTCGACTGTTGATGGAGTTGTCCCCCATAGTTAGCTTGGTTTAGGAAAAAAAAAACAACTCCGATACCATTTAGAGAATGAGAATTAATCAATTGTATATTCAATTTTGTGTTCTTTACATACTCGGGTCCCTATTTAACATGTACACAGAGAATAAAATATGGAAAAACAGAAGAGGACACAACTTGTAGTTGAGATGTGTAGTTTAGCTTCGGTGGGGGGTCTCAATTTATAGCCTCTAGCTTGTGGCAAGGTCTCATGGTAGGTGGCGGTGACTCACCCACTGTGGTAGGTCTACCATGGTAGGCGGCTATCATTCACCAACTATGGCCGTCGTTCACACTGTAGAAATTTCTACAAAAGGGTTTGTGGTGGAATTGTGATGAGAAGTGGCATACAAAATGCCGTCGCAAAAAGGGACAAATCCAAATGATTGAATCAATGGAGAAGCCATAAGAGGTTGAGGATGATTTTGCTGATTCACGTCAACAAGGTATGAAATTTGATGACAATGATGAATCTGTCACTTTTTCAATTCATGCTTTAGCTAGGTATGATAATCCTCAAACCATGAGAATCAATAGCCTAATAAAAATGCCAACCTGTCACAATCTTAATTGATACAAGCAGCACTAAAAATTTCATGGATACAAAAATTGTTAAACAACTAGCCTATCATGTGGAGCAATGTGAAAAGTTTGATGTGAAGGTTGCAAATGGAAAGACCTAGACATTTCAAAGCAAGTGTCCAAAGGTTAAACTTACTATGCAAAATCATGGGTTGTATGTTGACAGTTTTTTTTCTTTTGTTGCCACTAGAAGACTATGAAGTGGTTTTGGGTATTGAATGGTTATGGGTGATATAGCTTGGAATTTTTCTAAATTGGTTATGAAGTTCGCCATGAACAGCTAGAGAGTGACCCTTAAAGGAAAATATTGTAATAACGTCACAACAATTTCAAGCCAAAGTAGGGAGAAGCTTCTTAAAATGGAGTGACATGGTTCCCTAGTACACATTTGAGTACCAAAGAAGTTATAACATCAATCTAGATAGGGTGAAAGGCAAGATCTCTTATTTCCTAATTTTCTTGTTCGCGGAGCCCCAGGGATCACCACCTCAAGAAACACATAATCACCGCATTCCCCTATTGCCAAGTAGTTTCCTTACTAATATCCATCCTTATCGCTATCGTTATTTCTAAAAAAGCAAAAATAGAAAATATAGTGAAAGAGATGTTAGATCTTGGCATAATTTAACCAAATGTCAATCCATATTCTTCTCCTTTCTCATTGGTGAAGAAGAAGGATGGCTCTTGGCAAATGTGTATTGATTATTGAGCATTAAACAAGCGCATTGTGAAGGATAAATATCCTATCCCTATGTGGATGAGTGGTCAGATGAGTTAAGAGATGCCCACTAGTTCACCACTAGACATGAGATTAGGCCATCGCCATATTCAGGTACATGAGGATGACATTGAGAAGACTACATTGAAAATTCATGATGCCCATTACAAGTTACTGGTTATGCCTTTTGGATTAACAAATGGACCTTCCACCTTTCAGAGTCTCATTAATGACATTTTCCAACCTTACCTATGTAAGTTTGTTATCATTTCTTTTTATGACATCTTGTTATATATAGCTCAACTTTCAAAGATCATTTATGTCATTTGCAAATGGTACTCACCACACTTCATGAGCATCATCTATTTGTCAAGAAATCTAAATGTAGCTCTGCTTGACCGTATGCGGAATAACTTGGACCATTGTTTCTGTTGGCCTTACAAGGCTTAATCTCGTTTTGATGATAACAAATCAAGGTTACTTAACATGTCTATGCAAATTTGAGTTTCAGGACTTAAGTAATCTTATGGTTTCAAGTGGATATACTTGAAGAGTTTGAATGGAAAATCACACTTAAGGCTATGAAACATGAGAAACATGAAAGTTCAAGTCATGTGAGACATATAGCTCATTAAAGCAGTGCTTAAAGCTCAGAAGACATAGTGGAATCTTCACAACATGAAGACTTAGACACTAACACAAGAAAATCATATTAAAGTCTCATATAAGTACTTCGAAACTCAATATTGATTGAATGAAGCTCCTAGGATATGTCATTGGACTTAGATACCTGATTTTAATGATGGAAAATGTTTTCTCAAAAGTCCAAATCGAGTTTTCAAATATATGAATCAAGTTTGGAACCAAAAATAATGAAAAACAAGTTTTTCTAAGAGGCAGGCGACTGATGTTAAGTAATCAGGCGACTGTAGTGCTTCTGTGTTTGAAAATATTCAAATAGAATAGGCACAAGTGACTGACCTATCGGGCACAATCGATTGACCTCATTTTGACTTTCATAATACGCTGATTTTAAAAGAGGACAGGTGACTGATGCGTGTGTTTAAACATTTAACAGTGCTCATCTTGTTTCCAAATCTTACATGAATGGTTTCCAAATTGAGAGAAAACTAAAAGGAAATTTTTTGAAACCCTAGTGCACTATTTAAACATGTATTATTCTTACACATTAGGGCACGAACACATTTTGAAAAGTGAACGGCACGCACAATTTTCGTATACTCTTGTCTGCACAAGGCGACTGTTGTATTCTTGTTTACAACTCAGAGAAAAACTGATTTGATCCTTCGTAACTCAATCTCTTAATCAGTTCTGGTGATATACTTCGAGCTTCAACTTTCATATTGTTATTTTGAAGTATTATTTTAGAATCTAATGTGTACTAATCTGCTCATTTGAGGAGTTTTTCATTGTACAAGCAAAGTTTTTGCTGTTGTTGTATTGTTTGATGATTCGGGATTGTTGGATCGTTGCCTAGCGAGAGGGGATTCTCATTAGAGAGGCGAACTCCACCTCTAAGGGAGAGAGGTTGTAACTTCACCTGGTAACGAAGTTGGTAAAGGAAATCCTCTCAGCGGGTTGCTAGAGCCAAGGAAGTAGGCTGCGACCAAATCTTATAAAAACAATGGTGTTCAGCTTCTTCTTCCCTACTCTTTTTACTTTTTGAAAGATATAACTTGCGTGCTTGGATTTATTTTATTTATTATCTTGCTGAATATTAAGTAGTGCTGAATATCGAATCATAGTAAATATTGAATCTTGTTAAAAATTGAATACTTGTGAATGTTAAATACTTTCATCATCAACCAGCTGAATATTCATTCTTGTAAAATATTACATTGTGCTGAAAGTCTGAGTTTGGTAAATATTAGATCTCTTTAAATACATATTGGTTGTGATTAAACTTGTATCCATTTTGAATGTAAAAACACCAAAGTTTGTTTGAAAAATAAGAACTGAATTCAAAACTAGTGACATACAAAAGTCAGTTTTGAAAGAAAATACTTTTGTTGCTGAAAATCAGATTTTCATATTGGTTATTATATTGAGGCATAAATCAAATCACTGAGTTTATTATTGAGTACATTATCGTAACTGTTCTTGAATCAAGCTGAAAGTTATATTCCTAACTAGTACTTAACTGAATGTACTTCTCTTTTTGAATTCAGATTGTATATTGTTATTCACATTCAAACTTAGGATTTCGTACTTATATAGCTAACTAGAAATATTGTTTGTCTTGAAAGATAACATAGTCAAGGGTTGAAGTAAATAAATTCTGCAAATAATTTTAAATAACCCAATTCACCCCCCTCTTGGGATTACATCCTAATTTCAACTGGTACCAAGGCCAAGTTGTAGTATATCCTAACAAGTAGCTACATAAAGATCCCTATGGCAAAGTTAGGAGTATCCCTTTTTGGCGAAAGACAATCCTCATCTAGACCTCCCATTTTCTACGGTGAAAATTACACCTTTTGGAAACAACGAATGAGGATATTTTTTCTAACCATGGATTATAAGGTATGGAAAGTAGTCACACATGGTGACTTGATTCCCTCTAAAACTGTAGACAACAAAGAAGTCCCTAAAGACAAAAGGAATTAACAGATGTAGACATGAAACAAATACAAATAAATTGCAGTGCAATGAATGCGCTATATTGTGCCTTAGATGCAAACAAGTCCAATAGAGTTATGAGTTGTAAATCAGCTAAGGAAATTTGGGACAAGTTAGAGATTACCTATAAGGGAATCGTAGATGTTAGGGACAGTAGGATTGACATGCTCACCAGCGAGTATTAGGCCTTTAGGATGAATCCAGAAGAATCCATAACTAGTATGTATACCAGTTTTCCCCATATAATTAACTCCCTTAATGCACTAAGCAAAAGCTATTCTACCTATGAGATTGATTAGGAAAGTGCTGAGAGGACTTCCTCCAATTTGGGGACCTAAAGCCACTGTCATAACTAAAGAAAGAAATCTTAAAACTACTTCCTTAGATGAATTAATAGTTTCGCTTCTCACATATGAGATGTTCATGAATGGAAGAGCTACTGAGGGTAATAAACAAAAGAAAACAATAGCCCTAAAAGCTTCAAAGGATAGTTCCAGTGAGGAAGAGGATGATGAGGGAGATGACGATGATCTAGCCTTGTTCACTCAACACTTAGGAAAATTCTTTAACAAGAACAAGACATTCTCTAGAAAATTAAGAGGATTAAAACAAAATAAGGGTGAGACTTATAAGAAAGAAACAAAGAATGAACCCTCTACTTGTTATAATTGTAAGAAAGTAATACATATTAAACCTGATTGTCCACAGCTCAAAAGAGATGTCGAGAAGAAGAAAAAGACAGCAATGAAACCAACTTGGGATGAATCAAGCTCAAGTGAATCAGAGAGTAAATCAAGCGATCATGAGATGGCCAATCTGTGCTTCACAGCAAGAGACTGCGAGTTAAGTTCCTATTGAACCTCATCTTATGAAACTGGTGATGAATCTTGTAATGAGTCATCTGAAAGTATGCCTTCTTATACAAAAATCTAATTTTAATTGTATTCATTACATAATAGATTCATAAAGTGTCCAAGAGGAATATAGCTCTAAGACAACAAAATGAAACACTTGTGAATCAACTAGAATCTTCTAGATTAATTGAAAAAGAAAAGGACTCAACCATTGATGAACTCATGGATAAAATCAATAAGATGTCCCAAGAGCTAGTTAAGCTACAAGTAAATGGTAAAAGTGCAAAAGACCTAGAAATTTGTAGTCTTAATAGCAAAGTTGAAAATCAAGGTAAAATCATATATAACTTTACCAGAGGAAAAGAGAACTTTGATAAACTTGTTGGAGTTCAACGAATGTCCTTGGAAAAGGAAGGAATAGGCTTTAATGGAATTAAGAACACTAAGAAAAAGAATCTCTACATTGGGTACTTTGTAAAAGCCTCCAATAATTATATTGATACATCTTTAGTCAATACATATGAACACACTACATGTTTCTTATGTAAGGAGAAGGAGCATATGAAATTTGAATGTCCATACAAAAGAAAGAATGTTAAAATTAAGAAAGTATGAAGAGCAAAAACTGAAAATAAATCAACTTCAAAGAGACCTAAGAAGGTATGGGTACCAAAAGTAACACATCCCTTCTTGTAGGTATGTTTTAGGTCCACACCAACAAAAGATAAATGGTACTTGGATAGTGGGTGCTCGAGGCATATGACCAGAGATAAGTCCAAGTTCACCTCATTAGCATTAAAGGATGATGGTGGATATGTCACCTTTGGAGACAATGCTAAAGGCAAAATTATCGGTATCGGTAAAGTCGGTAAGAAACCCTCCTTGGAGATTGATGATGTGCTATTAGTTGAAGGGTTAAAACATAATCTACTTAGCATTATTCAACTAAGTGATAAAGGCTTTCAAGTAATATTCAAACAAGAAAAATGCATAGTTGAAGACAATAAAATGCATAAAACATTGTTTATTGCTAATCGGGTTGATAATGTATATTGCATAAATTTGAAGAACCCGATATCTCAAGAAGTTCAATGCTTCACATCTGTGAATGAGATTAGTTGGCTATGGCATAGGAGAATAGGATATGCTAGTATGGATTTGTTATCCAAATTAGCAATGACAAACTTAGTCAGAGGCTTACCTAGTACTAAGTTTGTTAAGGACAAAGTGTGTGATGTTTGTCAACTTGGGAAGCAAACCAAGACAAGCTTCAAGAAGAAAAAGCATATCTCTACTAGTAGACCACTAGAGCTTATTCATCTAAATCTATTTGCTCCCACCAGAACTCAAAGCCTAGGAGGTAAGCAATATGCATTCGTCATAGTTGATGACTACTCCAGATTTACCTGGGTAATCTTCTTATCCTCCAAAGATGAAGCTGGTAAGATGTTGATCAACCTGTGCAAGAAGCTTCAAAATGAAAAGGGATATGGCATTCAAAATATTAGGAGTGATCGAGGGAGAGAATTCAAATGAGGATTATTGTACTAAACAAGGAATATCACACAACTTCTCAGCTCCCCATATTCCTTAACAAAATAGAGTTGTTGAGAGGAAAAATAGGTCACTTCAAGAGATGGCTAGGACCATGCTGAACGAGCATATCTTGCCTAAATATTTTTGGGCTGAAGCAATGAGCTCCGCTTGCTATGTAATGAACAGAGTCTCACTTAGGACCAGCCTAGAAAGACTCCATATGAACTCCGGAAAGGAAGAAAACTGAATATATCCTACTTCCATGTGTTTGGATGCAAGCGCTTTGTTCTAAATGACAAAGATGACCTAGGAAAGTTTGATGCTAAATCAGATGAAGGAATCTTCCTAGGATATAATGAAAATAGCAAAGCCTTTAGAGTATACAATAAAAGGACTCTTTCAATTGTAGAATTCATTCATGTTACATTTGATGAGGCAAATCCAATTTCTCCTAAACCAATTGATGTTGATGAAGTTGAAGTAAGAAAAGGTTTAGAAGACTTGAGTATTCATAAAATAAAAGATGAGAGTAATGAAATGAGCACACATTCAAATGATAACTTTCACAGTCAATCTAAATTGCCTAAAGAGTGGAAGTTCGTAAGGAATCACCCCAAAGACCAAATTAGTGGTGAACCTTCACGAGGAGTATCCACTAGATCATCATTAAAGAATTTATGCAATCATTGTGCGTTCCTATCTCAAGAGGAACACAAGAACATAAATAAGGCAATTAATGATGAATCCTAGATAGCTGCCATGCAAGAGGAATTGAATCAATTTGAAAGGAGTAAAGTTTGGAAGTTAGTTCCTAGACCCGCAAATCACTCTATAATCGGCACTAAATGGGTATTTAGGAATAAGAAGGATGAGAACGGAATTGTAGTCCATAACAAGGCTAGATTGGTAGCTCAAGGTTACAATCGGGAAGAAGGAATTGATTATGATGAGACCTTTACTCCAGTAGTTAGAATGGAAGCTATAAGAATGCTACTAGCCTATGCATCCCACAAGAATTTCAAACTTTATCAGATGGATGTAAAGAGTGCATTTCTAAACGGATTAATAAATGAAGTATATGTTGCACAACCCCCAGGGTTTGAAGACTTTCATTTCCTTGATCATGTATTTAGACTAACAAAAGCCCTATATGGATTGAAACAAGCTCCTAGAGCTTGGTATGAACAATTAAGTAGCTTCTTGTTAGAAAATGATTTTTCTAGAGGGAAAATGGATAGCACCCTATTCATTAAGTCTAAAGATAATGATGTTCTTATCATACAAATTTATGTTGATGACATTATCTTTGGTGCTACTAATGAGGATTTATGCAAAGAATTCGTCAAATGCATGCAAGACGAGTTTGAGATGAGCATGATGGGTAAGTTAACATATTTCCTTGGTCTTCAAATCAAGCAAGCTAAGACTAGCACAATCATTAATCAATCAAAGTATATAAGAGACTTGCTTAAGAAATTCAACATAAAAGGTGGAAAGTCATTGAGAACTCCAATGAGCACTTCTATAAGTCTTGATAGAGATGAGAAAAGAAAGTTGGTAGATGTGAAATACTACCGAGGCATGATAGGAAGTCTATTCTATTTGATGGCTAGTAGACCTGATACTATGTTCAGCGTCTGCATGTGCGCTCGCTTTCAAGCAAATCCTAAAGAATCTCACCAAATAGTTGTAAGAGGATATTGAGACATTTGATAGGTACTATTGACTTAGGTCTTTGGTATCCTAAAGACACAGCATTTGAAATGATTAGCTATTCGGATGCAAATTATGCTGGATGTAAGATAGACAAAAAAAAGTACCAGTGGTACTCGCCACTTTTTAGGACATTCTCTTGTATCTTGGCTTTCCAAGAAACAGAATTTTGTGGCATTGTCTACTGCTGAAGCTGAATACGTTGCAACAGGTAGTTGTTGTGCACAAACTCTATATATAAAACAACTTTAGGATTTCAATTTGGAATATTCAACAATACCAATTAAATGTGATAACACGAGTGCCATAAATATTTCAAAGAATCCTATCTCTCACTCCAGGACTAAGCATATTGATATTCGTCATCATTTCCTGAGAGATCATGTGCAAAAAGGAGACATAATTCTTGAATTCGTAAATATGGATGAACAATGGATTGATATTTTTACAAAACCTCTTTCAGATGATAGATTCATCTCAATACGACAAGAATTAGGTTTATTACATAGTAGAGAGGTGAGTTAAGAGGAAAACACTAAAGTGAATGAGTGGTTGAGCTAAAAGAATATGTGTCATTAGCCCGAAGGGCGGGCGACTGACTCAATAGAGCGCAATCGACTGACTAGCTACTGACTTGTGAATTTCGAGGAAATACACAGGTAAGGCGACTGACTCTTCGAGCACAGTTGACTAACCCACGGCGGTATATATACTTACCGTGCATAAAAACCTTAACTTTTCACATTCCAGTCAATTGACCATATACCTCCACTCTCCCGAAGTCTCTGTTTTCTGTCTTGAAGTCCGATTTCACGAAGATTCAACTGATTAAACTTCAAGATATCCTTCAATATTTCATTCCCACTTCGTTTTCAAGGATTTCACTGGTTGATTTCTTCAAGAATATGCCTAGAACCAAGCATGCGGAAAACCGAGATCCCTCTTCTAGGAAAGATGATTCCAACGATATTGAGAAATGGTTGATAACGCGTCAAGCAAAGCAAATCTACAAAAAGCATCTTCGATCCACCGAACCCATATTTGGTAAGGTTTTGAATCTTGAATTCTTTAGAGATGAATTTCCTGATATTTTACCAATGTTTAATGCTTTGGGTTGGGAGAAATTCATAAACTATCAAGCTAGAGGACAATATCCTAATCTGGTTAAGCTTTTCTATACAAACATGATAAAGGGAAAAACTATGATCTCCACTCAGATTATGGATAAATTGTTTGCCATCACTCTACAATCTTTAGCTACTAGATTTCGAATTCAAAACGGAGATTTTGAATGTCCACTTATTGGTACATATTGGATAATGGAGCAAGGTTTTACTCCTAAGGAATTTCTGCCATTGATGATGAAAGAAGCTCCTGTTTATTTTGGTAATCCTCCACTATATCATTAGCTAAACCTTCAAGCACAAATTCTACAGAAACTCATCACGTAAAATATTTTGCCTTGGGTAGGATCACATGATCATGTTTCCAACCTTGACTGTTTTGTGATGTGGTGTTTGCTCAAAGGAAAGAAGCTTGATCTATCTAGTCTTATTTTAAAATGGATGATCACACAAGAAGAGGTTAGACGAGTTATTCTACCTTATGGAGGAGTGTTGAATAAAATCTTTGATCATTTAGGTGTTACCACTTCATCTACTCTATTCATAGCTCGTTCTCGCCATGATATGTTTTCATCTACTACGATTAAGAAAATGGAGTATGAACGACTTGATCAAGGGTGGCTTCTGAAAAGTGGTAGGGGACGCAGACAAGCTCCAGGACTTGAACAGGCTCCTGTACCCCAGGAAAATGCATCACCGGTGGATGATGCTCCATCATGGTTTGTAGCTTACCAACAACAACAAAATGCTTTCTATGGTGAAGTACGTAAAAGTTTTAGTTCACTTCAATCATGTTATAATTCCTTGGATCAGCGTGTTGGATGCATTAAACAATATATGGAAAGCTCTTCTTCATCACGTTGCAAAGCTCCTATGGAAACAAACTCTAGAGATGAAGATGAAGATGAAGATGATGAGGACGACACTGAATCAAACGATAGAAATGATAATTAGCTTTTGATATTTTAAAAACAACTTTGGGTTGTAATATTTGTGCTGTCTACAACTCTTTACAATTTCTTCATCTTTGCTTATCTTGAACACGACATATTTTCATGCTAGACAGTGCTTATCTTGAATATCTTTTTCCATACTGCATGAATATTTGATTCATCGTTGATTTTGAGTATTGCATGCCGAGTTGCAATGCATGTATTCTTTTTGCTGATGTCAAAAGGGGGAAGAAATATGTGTAAAAATGAGATATGTTGACATGTTTGAGAAATACTAAAATGTTTGAACATGAGATATGTGATATGTTGATGTGTGCCATGGAGAAATATACGTGCAAAATCTTATGATTGAGTCCATTAATAACATATGAACATATATTCAGGGGGAGTTACTATGGATGATATGAGTATTGAAAAGCATGATATACATTGAAAATTTTGAATGCTTGATTGACATGAGTTATTGAAAAGCATGCAACATATTGAAAATTCTGAATGCTTGATTGATATGAGTATTGAAAGCATGACATATATTGAAAATTCTCAATGCTTGAAATTACTCTGATATGAATGTTGAAAGCATAATACTCTGAACACGTGATATATTATGATATGTGTGTATGACTTGTTAAGAGTATGCTTATTGTAAAGGGGAGCCTTTTAAGGCTTTCTTATTTTTGCTCTTTATTTGTCATCATAAAAAAGGGGAAGATTGTTGGCCTAATAAGGCTCAATCTCGTTTTAATGATAACACATCAAGGTTACTTAACATGTCTATGCAAGTTTGAGTTTCAAGACTTAAATAATCTTATGGTTTCAAGTGGATATACTTGAAGAGTTTGAATGGAAAATCACACTTTAGGCTATGAGACATGAGAAACATGAAAGTTCAAATCATGTGAGACATGAAGCTCGTTGAAGCAGTGCTTAAAGCTCAGAAGACATAGTGGAAGCTTCACAACATGAAGACTTAGACACTAAGATAGGAAAATCATATGAAAGTCTCATTTAAGTCCTTCAAAACTCAATATTGATTGATTGAAGCTCCTAGGATATGTCATTGGACTTAGATACCTAAATTTAATCATGGAAAATGTTTTCTCAAAAGTCCAAATTGAGTTTTCAAATATATGAATCAAGTTTAGAACCAAAAATATTGAAAACAAGTTTTGCTGAAAGGCAGGCGACTGATGTTAAGTCATCAGGCGACTGTGATACTTCAGTGTTTGAAAATATTCAAACAAAATAGGCACAAGCGACTGACCTATCGGGCACAGTCAACTGACCCCATTCTGACTTTCAGAATATGCTGATTTTAAAAGAGCACAGGCAACTAACCCTTCAAGGACAGGCGAATGATGCGTGTGTTTAAACATTTAACAGTGCTGATCTTGTTTCCAAATCTTGCGTGAATGGTTTCCAAATTGAGAGAAAACTAGAAGGAAATTTTTTGAAACCCTTGTGCACTATTTAAACGTATTATTCTCGCACATTAGGGCACAAACACATTTTGAAAAGTGAACAGCATGCACAATTTTTGTATACTCTTGTCTGCACAAGGTGACTCTTGTGTTCTTGTTTACAACTCAGAGAAAAACTGATTTGATCCTTCGTAACTCAATCTCTTAATCAGTTCTGGTGATATACTTCGAGCTTCAACTTTCATATTGTTATTTTGAAGTATTATTTTTGAATCTAACATGTACTAATCTGCTCATTTGAGGAGCTTTTCACTGTACAAGCAAAGTCTTTGCTGTTGTTGTATTGTTTGACGATTCGGGATTGTTGGATCGTTGCCTAGCGAGAGCGGATTCTCGTTAGAGAGGCGAACTCCACCTTTGAGGGAGATAGGTTGTAACTTCACCTGGTAACGAAGTTGGTAAAGGAAATCCTCTCAACGAGTTGCTGGAGCCAAGGAAGTAGGCTGCAGCCGAACCTTATAAAAACAACAGTGTTCAGCTTCTTCTTCCCTACTCTTTTTACTTTTTGAAAGATATAACCTGCGTGCTTGGATTTATTTTATTTATTATCTTGCTGAATATTAAGTAGTGCTGAATATCGAATCATAGTAAATATTGAATCTTGTTAAAAATTGAATACTTGTGAATGTTAAATATTTTCATCATCAACCAGCTGAATATTCATTCTCGTTAAATATTAAATTGTGCTGAAAGTCTGAGTTTGGTAAATATTAGATCTCTTTAAATACATATTGGTTGTGATTAAACTTGTATCCATTTTGAATGTAAAAGCACCAAAGTTTGTTTGAAAAATAAGAACTGAATTCAAAACTAGTGACATACAAAAGTCAGTTTTGAAAGAAAATACTTTTGTTGCTGAAAATCAGATTTTCATATTGGTTATTATATTGAGGCATAAATCAAATCACTGAGTTTATTATTGAGTACATTATTGTAACTGTTCTTGAGTCAAGCTGAAAGTTATATTCCGAACTAGTACTTAACTAAATGTACTTCTCTTTTTAAATTCAGATTGTATATTGTTATTCACATTCAAACTTAGGATTTCTTACTTATATAGCTAACTAGAAATATTGTTTGTCTTGAAAGATAACATAGTCAAGGGTCGAAATAAATAAATTCCGAAAATAATTTCAAATAACCCAATTCACCCCCCTCTTGGGATTAAATTTTAATTTCAGTTTCTCATGAAGGCGTTTTAGTTGATCATTCTAAAATATGAGCGGTGACAGATTGGCCTATTCCACACACAATCAAGAGGCTAAGAGGATTTTTGGGGTTAAATGATTACTAGCGCAAGTTTTTGAAGGATTATAGAAAGATTGATGCTCCACTGACTGCTCTATTGAAAAAAGGATGCATTCAAATGAAGCAAGGAAGCTAAACAAGTCTTTGTCAAGCTTAAGCACACAATGTCCACCACACTAGTTCTTACCTTGCTAGATTCCAACAAGATGTTCATTATTGAGTCTAAGGCATCAGAGTAGGCATTGGTGCAGTTTTAATGCAATATGGACACCCCATTGCTTTTATCAATAAGGCTCTTTCTCCATCCGACATCAACATGTTTGTTTATGACAAAAGAGATGCGAGCCATATATATTATTGTGATATTTCACTATGCTATTACCAATAGGTATATATTATTGTGAAATTATGGCCCATGTTATTATCAATGGCAATATATTAATGTGAAGTAAAAATATCATTTAAGTTAAATTAGAGAAATAATTTTAAACTCAAAATCCCTCGTTCCTCTTCTCTCTCCCCATTATCATTTATGGTAATACATCAACTTAATACACATAAAATTAGTCTAATTTAAATTATAGCAATAGTTTGAAATGGGAAATCCTTACCATAAAAGCACACATCCCAAGCCTCAAACTCTCTAATGACTACAAGAACTTTGAGTTGATTTGTGTGAGTCAAGGACTACATATGTGTGCATAAGATTTCGAATATTGTACTACTAATACATAGGATATAAGATTTTTAGTTATATTTCTTTTTTATTTTCACGGTTTCCTGATAGCCATGTGGTTTCTTAGTACAAAGCAAGCATTTATTTACAATACAAAATGCCTATGAATAACCATCCTTTGAGCTAATAATCAATGTAATTTACTCTATAAAATGTGATTCGTAAAACTTCATTAGCTTATAATTTCCACTTTTTGTATCTCATCTCAAACTAGAACCACGTGACAAAATAAGCAACATTCAAAATTCTCTCTTATTTATATACCATGTTGTTGAATTGCCCAAATGCTTGAGGGACTCAGACGAGAACTAAATCTTTCATACTTTTAGTAGATAACAAGATTTTGGTTCTACTACATTTCAAGTAGCAGGGAATGTCATTATGCCTATATTTCACTAGAAAATTATATTTTTAAACAATTTTTCTTTTGTGGGATAAAAGATTTGTAGCATCATACAATTAGGGATTAGAGCAACAATAACTGGGTTCTGTTTTGGGAAATATTCTACTCTTTAAGGGAGTAAACGACTGTTTAATGACATAACTTGAAAAAAAATATTGTATGTCTTGAAAATAGATAAAAGACATCTATTTTTGCCTTACAGTGATATATGAAAAATTCTTTGTTGTAACATGCAAGTCAACAATTTATAAATAATATGCCATTCTATTTTAAAATGCATGAAAAAATAATTAATAAAAACTGGTTAAATGAGATTGATTTTACAATTTGCAATATTTAAAACCTCAAGCAATATTTTCATATTGACAAAAAATAATGTTCGTTTACAAAGAAAATAGAAAAATATTTGTTGATAAGTCAAAGAAAATTCATAGTTATCCTTTTGTTTGATGGTCAATGACTTGACTAATTATTCAACTGATGCAATTACTAAAATTCAATAGTTAAAGCCTTTTTATACTAAAAGATAAATACATTGTTTATCACAGTAATAATTTCAAAATAAAATTATTTTCTATATTAGCTTGGGCCTTTACTAGTAGATAACAAAAGACGTTTAACAAATCTACTTGTGCAAGAAATAAAAGAAGTAGAAGAATATCTTTTGACAATAGCAAATACCTGTTTAACATTATTATTGTTTAAGCACAATGACTTCAGGTGAATGAGATTGCACACGGAAGAGGGTAGATCTTGAATAGAATTATCTGAAGAAATAACCAGAATAATGAAGCTTTAAGAAAGAGAAAAAAAAAAAAAAAAAAGCATGTGCAAAAGTAGATAAGCAAATAGTGCAGCTGAGCAAAGACAATAAAGGCAGGGAAAATACATAGACACCAACAAAAGATTGGAGCAAATATACTTTGAACTCCCATATTAAAACTTTGATCCTCCAAACAATTGAAAGGATGCTTAAAAAAAGGATTCTGCATGAAATAAAGTGCAGAATTATGTCAGGAGCCCTTCAGATTCTATCCGAAAATAACATTATAATTTAGAAACAGCAACACAACTCCTTATACAATAAATGACAATATTGTTCAAACATTAGATACAAATAATAGGTCCTACCATTTAAAAGAATGCATAAAAGCACGACAGTTTAAATCCAAAGAAAAGAATGAAAAATATGTTGTTGGCTGCATTCCTTGACTGAGACTCTAGAACATGTCAAAAGTTGATTCAGATGCCCCTAAACCACAGAAGCATAACTCAAGCCAGTATCAACCTAACTTTCAACAAGTAATGTGTCCACAATCACACCAATCAAATTTATGTAAAAGAACTTGATCAACAATGCCTTAGACCAACTACAGTGCGTCCAAGAAACAGGGAAACCAGCACTTCTGCAAACTTCATACATGGCTCTAATGACTGCCATAAAGGTAAAGCCATAAAAGACATCACCATATTATGTAGTTGATGCAAAGTTAGGATGAGATCCAGATAGATGAGTTGGAAATTAGTAAATTGCACTGACAGAGAGCCAGAAACATCAAATCTAATAATAATATCTTCTGGGCAATTAAAACATTAATTGACTGGTCTAAGAATATGTTATACAGCGAGTTCCATTGTCCTATATCTTAATTTTGCAACAAGCCTAAAGAGACCACCAATGATGTAGCTTTCACCCAAAACTACAAAGTATAAACCAGCCAACATCAATCTAAGCAAGAAATCAATTTGGGAGGCCAAGCTCCATAGATTTAGAAATCCCAAAGCAGATGAAGGGGAGGCTTGAAATGATGCACAGTATCCAACTACCAACTGAGAAACTTAGTGGGTATTCGATAAAAATAAGCATTAAGAGACAAATACCAAATACAGATCTGAATATATGTGGAACCATCTCTAATTCTGACTGCAAAATTTAGTCAGTTAGTACCCATTGAATAAGTGTGAGAATAGGGTTTTGGAGATTAGAAGAAGGGTTCCATATAGTATTGCAGAATATACATTTTTAGGGAAAAAAATGTCCAATTTCTGAATGGATCTCTTGCCAAATCAGCAATGGGAAGATTTGTTCAACACCAATTAAGAGGTTCGCCAAACAAGACTGGTTCACTGACTTTTAGATTATTAGAAGCCTTGCCTCTATTAAAGGCAACTAAAGGCAAACAAATGGGGCCATAATGAAAAATTAAAAGGTTATATCATTTTTATACTAAAAAATGCAACAACTAAAAAATGCAACACATCATGGTCTCTACAGGAGGCATTAAGAGATAAAATGCAAAATATTCTGGGCAAAATGCCATAGCAAAATATACAGGAGGCATTATAAATATTTAAAGTATGGTATCAATTTAAAAACAACTTCACACTAAATATTCAAGAAAATCTGGTGCAGAATATTGTGTTAAACATTCAAACAAATGTGGCTGATAACATGTCACAGATGCAAAAATGAAGGGAAAATGGTAGGTAATTAACCCCACTTTAATCACTGCTTCAGTCAACAGAACTACAAATTTGTTGTTTGACCACAAAGATTACGTCATTACCAAATGTGTAAACAAAGTAATATCAAGCTAACCATTTCATGTGCAACCCCATTATGCATGGAGGGATAGATGAACAGTAACAATAACTGCAGATTACAGCTAGGGACAACAAGTTTAGAATCCAAGACATCTAGTACATCATGCAATGATGCCATGATAAGTCACCACCTAAGCTGCTGCAGAGTGGATTAACACTTATATCAAACTAACAGAACAGAGAAGCAATTCAACCTCAGGCATGTTCCTCACATCATAGACCATGAACTTCTCCAAATATTTTTAAACAATAACAGCCGTGAAATAGAATTCTGGAAATTTATAATGATAAAGATTGAAAATAGATTTGAAGATACCATTTGCCTGCAATTCTTCCAAAGAGAAGCAACTCCCAATCGATTCGGGAAGAGATCTTAACTTGTTATTTGACACATTTAATAGCAACAACTGCATTATCAAACAGTCCACACTAGGTCATACAACTAAAATAAAAATTCTATATATCAGACTCTGAATCAGAAAGTTAAATGTGAAGTTGTAACACTCATCATGGCATAATAAAGTAAGTCTCTAAGTGTCCATATGATTCTTGTTAGCAAAGACTGCTGCAGCCTTTAACTCCTATTTCAGCTAGATCTTCCAACAAAAATTCCTCCTGACTCTACCCATGAGCAAAATTTGCAATCTTTTGGAGAAAATTTCTTGTATATAACTATTGCAAACATGAGCTAAAAAATCACAAAATTTTAAAAATGCTACAAAGACTTGCAGACATGCATCCGTACAGGGGTGATGTGTGCATGTGCACTCATGTACGCACAATCATAGAGTGGGTGAGAGAGGGATGGCCGTGAATAACAAAGTATTATTTGAGCCTTTTGAGGTATGGTCCAGTCTTTTTACACCCAACGCCCCCTTCATCCTGGGTGGCAGGGGGTGTTTAATTAAAAGATTAAAAGAAAACAAGACCCTGAAATTTTATGACTTTTTAAGTGAGCTCAAAAATCAATTTACTTGCTTGAAGGCAAATTCCAAAATCAAAAAATAATGATACCAAAAAATGGCATAAACACCAAATATTGTGTCAAATTGCAATGCTGTGCAGTGCAGATAGAATTTATAACTCACTAAGTGCAATTACTCACATTGCGCAAGCTCCCTATTGTATCTGGCAAGCATGCTAACAAATTCCCAGATATGGATAACCGCTCAAGCCTCACCAGCTGACCCACTGGAAACAGGAAATGTATATCTGGTCAAAGACAGTTGCAGCACATTCGTGTACAAGAAAATGTTATAGATAAAAAACAAAAATTCAAAAATCCATTACACTAGATATGACATTCTCTTACTTATTTAGAGAAAAAAATTACATTCATCAGGTAAGTTACTAATATGATTTCCATCAAGTGTCAAAACTTTTAAAGACTGGAGTTTCCCCAGGTTCGAAGGGAGGCGTTCAATGAGGTTATCTGCCAAGACCTGAAAAAACACAGAAAATCTGTCAGGAAAATATCCATGTCTCAGCAAAGTCGCAGACAGAGGAGGGAAGAACTCAATTCATGGTCACTGTATGCAGCCAATGGCAATCTCTCATGAAGTTAATCAGTCAAACCACAAAAAAATGTTCACATGGCAATAATTATTGGCAATAAAATTCAACAGGGCGAAAAAAGAGTTTATAGATCAGATCTATGAATCTACATAACAAATATATATTTTTCTCTTTGTACTTTGTCATTAGGTAGCTTTAACCAATAAAGGAGGCACACACATTTCATCTTGTATAAGTTTCTATCTCTAATAGCTAAATCTACATAAGCAAAGTGTGGACTTTCCAATACTATCATACGTCTCATTCGAGTTTATTTTCATTTAAAAACCACAGTAAACTTTGAGAGTGCCCCTGATATCCACAGCAATAGATGAACAAAAAGTGGGATTACAATGTTTTTTCCCCTATATGAATATTCCCAATGCAGAGTTTCTGTGAATCGCGTGAAGAGGCCTCCATCACATTTTTATCTATAGGAGAGATAAGATATCAACATCTCAACTTAGAAAGATCAAAGATGCTTTGCCAAAGTCAGCCTGAGAATTCCAAGCTGCCAATAGCTGTTTTACGCAGGTTCCATCACAACTATGACAAAACACCCTCCTCCCCGGTACTCTGTAGTCCTCTTAGCAACCTGACATACCCCGTCTAATATTCTTGTCTTATGTTTGGGAGATACCCAATTATTTGAAGCAATTTTTTTTTTATCCTCCCAGCATCCAGTCCCTGAACATCTCA
The DNA here is from genome assembly GCF_029873635.1 of Malania oleifera. Lineage (NCBI taxonomy): Eukaryota > Viridiplantae > Streptophyta > Magnoliopsida > Santalales > Ximeniaceae > Malania > Malania oleifera. Next base: position 62,743,141 of record NC_080429.1, on the reverse strand, counting down.
GCCTTCAATCTCTCTCCCTGCCTCGATTTGTAAGACATCCAAACCTTCAACCTCCATCCCAGCCTCCAGTTGCCAACTCACTGGAAATCGCAGCGACGATCTTGGCTTTGAAAAACTCTGCCTCAACTAGGAGCTTCATCGGAGCCCTAGCAAGAGTAACAACCATCTTCTCCGTCAAAGGCTTGCAGTCTCTTCTATCCCGCAGGTTTGAAGCCCAAGCTCCCTTGCTCTCTCTCAGGCCCACTGGTTCCCATCCTTCATCCATCTACGAGCTTGACTGCTGTCAAAATCTCTTCCCTTCAAAGGCTAATAACGTCGGAAAAGAAGGATCTCTCAAACGCTCATCATGTTTCCTAGACATAAGTTTAGCAGTATTAAATCAGAGGACACAAAATGGTTCTCTCTCTCTTGCAAAGGACCTTGAATCACTTTCGTCAGTCTCATGATCAAGATGCTGTTAGTTGTTGATGATGGGAATTCGTTCAGTCAAGATCAAAGGGAATTCCTTCGATCTTAGATTGGATAAAGTAGGGAAGGTTAAAGCTTTCTTTGTTCTTGAGAAGAATTGGCAGTGTAATTGGTGGGTTCGGTACTCTTCAGATGCAACAAAATGGTTTCTGACAGGCATTCCTATCTCTTGCTGAAAATTTAAGCAAGCGTGTTCATAGATCCTGGATGGGTTTTGTTGATTATTGGATGGTGATTCATGCGACGAGGGCAGGGAAATTCCTCGATTTAGGGCACAGATGGAGAGGCAAAATATATTCTATCTTTGTCGCTGAAGGATCCAAAGGTGATGGGTGGTTTTGGTTTGGGAAAGATTTCAATGTTTTGGAGAGCCCTTGTCTGTCAGCCAAGATGAAATTGATAGTAAAAGGAGGAATGAAAATCAATCCTGGAGTCAAATAGTATCAGGAACTGATGCTGATGGAGTTCCTTCAATTCCTAAATTTGGTGCACGCTCAATTCCTAAAGATGGAGTTTGCTCAATCCCTAAGGATGTACAGGATATGGTGTCTGCTTGGTGTTTTGGAGGGGGAGGGGGGGGGAAGATGCAAAAGGAGACCCTGCAGAGTGCAGACAACTCTGCACGATCAATCAACGTCGCCAAGGGAGAAGGTTCCAGCAGAGGAAGTTAGTCCTGAGGCGGCTAGGGTGTTCTGCATGAAAGATAGAATGATGAAGGTCGGGTGGGCTGGGCCTGGGTCTTTGACGATTAATTTAGTCACAGGCGGGTTGTTTGAAAGCAATAAAATCCTTCTAAACTTTCTGATGGGCCTATTGGTTGAGAAGACTTAAGAGCAGAATTTTGATCCTACATTGGGCCAGACTAGAGAGAAGAAAATTCAGGAAGGTAAATCACAGTTGGGTCAATTGGAAGGGCAGGCCCAAATTCTTAGTCAGGTTTCCAGTCAAAAAGAAGGTCTCCTTATGAAAAATTGAGAGGCAGCGGGGTTTAATCTCTCCTCAGAACAGAAGGAAGATGTGTGCGATCCAACACTTGAATCATCTTCTAACAAGATCTATAGGAGTCAAGACAAGAGAAGCAGTAGCACAGAAAACAAAAAAGGGGCGGAATTAGATAGGTGGCCAGCGAAAAAGCCCACTAACTTTCTAGAGAATGGTGTGTCTGCTATTCTGGAGAAGAATGATAGCAGGCAGGGTTCCAGGATTGAGTTTGGGGGGTCTTCTTCGAAAAATGTTAATTCTTGTGGAGTAGAAAATCCAGATTTTATTGTTGGTTCGGAAGAGAATTCAGATGGGAAGTGGGTCAATTCCAATAATCTGAGGAGTCAAAAAGTTTACGCTTACCGTAAGGAAGTATAGTGGGGTTTTGAAAGGAGGAAGTATTTTGAAGATACTTGAGATTCACCTGGTGACAAAAAAATAATTCTTAAGAGAAATTCTAAAAGAGTTTTAAGTATAGTAGAGGAGCCAATTGTTAAGAGGATTAATGCAAGCAAGGACAGTAAGAGATGGGTGGATATTTCAGAGGACAATACTGTAGGTAGTAGTGAATTTGAATGTGACAAAAGTTTACTTTTGGATCAAATTCAGGAGCAGCAAGAATTTTTTTCCTGACTCTTCTAATGATTGTCTCGGGGATTTATCTTTTGTACTGCCTCCTCCTCTAGAAGTTTAGATGGAATTAATATTTTTTAGGATGATGCTACTAAAGAGGAGCTGAAGGTAGAAATGGAATTCTACCTAATCCAGTTCAAGTGTCTGCTGAGAAAGACATTCGAACTCAGAATCTGTTAGATAGCTTGGGCCTCGTGTTGTCTAACCATGGAAGAAATGAGGTTAGGCTTGATGGCAGTAAATCTAAGGCGAAGAAGGGTCAGAGGGAATTATCGAATTTGAAGTGTTCAGTGAACCATGATGGGAAGGGAATAAAGAGGGGCTTTCTTGGATAAGTTCAGCTTTTTTTATTTTATTTTTTACTATTTTTATTGTTTTCTGTTTGTTCTTTGCTTCTGTTTTTCTGTTTGTTTAGAGGATTTAGTATCCTTGCTCTGATTGTACATTCTCTTTCTTAATATATCTTCTTTTATTATAAAAATAATAATAATCATTTCATTTTTTTCTCTCTTTCTTATCATTATTCTCAAAACTCATTGCACCCTTACAAAAAATTCTACACATTTTGAACAAATAGTGCAAAGAAGGTCTGTGATGTTGGTCCATCTGTCTATAATCACTTCCTGCATTAGCTCTTGTCTATCATTACCATCAACTGACCAACTGAGCGTATAAGTTCATACCTTCTGAGTTTCTGTCAATTTAAGGCAGCTAATGCTTTCGTTTATGCAGCTTATTTATTCTTTTATTTGGAACAAGGACATGAATACACGCGCACACACAAAAACACACTAAACGGTAGCACCCACTTTGAGGGTGCAGTTAAAGTTAAAAATTTATAGATATATATATATAAAACTGAAGAATGTCAAGGAATAGAAGTGAAAGGAGATATTTTAAACTCTATAAAAGTAAAAATTAACCAAAGATATTTTTTATTAAACAAAAGAATCATGACATTTTTTGAAAGAAGGGAAACAGAATACCAAAAGAGGGGGCTTTATATACTCTTGAGATAGAGCACAAGCAATGCATGTGAATATGTAAGAGGCAACAATCTCAAATGAAATGTGAGAGAAATGTAGGTGTATTGGGGTGAGTGGTTTTAAGAGTTTTATGTACTGTTTTGTCCCACTAATCTTCCACAATCCACGCTAATAAGACAAGGATATATAGTAGGATTTTCTTAAGAACATTATAAGAGAGAACAAAGAGAGAAACAGAAAGCTCTTCCTTTACCATAATAGCTCATGCACATACGTGCAATCACACAACTGTATACACACATACACAAACATATAAATAGGCATGGGGAATGTTGTTTTATCCACCTTTTTTCCTCATGTCTTTCCATTTGAGCTCAGGGCAGAATAGCGTTTTTTTCTTATTTGTAGTTGACCCAGATAGTCCTTTGGCTTCTCGGCATTTTCATTTTAGATCTCTTAATAGGGCATTGGATGTGCTCTCCTCCTTGTTGATTTTGTTGAATAATTTTCATTTTTCTCTGGGAATGGACTCTCATTTTAGGTCCTTGGATCCTTCGATGGTGCATTCTTGTAAATCATTTTGTGAGTTCTTGACCCGATCTAATTCTTCTTTTCCTCTTCAATGTATTATTTGGAAGGCCAAAGTTCCCCCAAAAAATAAGGCTTTTATTTGGTTGGCCGTGCTTAATAGAATTAATATCAGAAACTTGTAGCAGATTAAGAGACCATCAAAGGCATTCTCTCCACATGTCTGTGTGCCTAGCTGTAATAATTCAGAAACAGCACCTCATCTATTCTGCATTGTGATTTTGCTTGGAGAGTGGAATAAGTTATTTGGTGTTTCGGAAGAAAGCTGGGTTTGTCCAGGATCAGTGGAGGGATTTTTAGCAATTTTATTTGCGGGTTTTGGAAGGAGAAAGGACAGAGCTGCGTTATGGAAATGTGGTATTTTTTACAGTATTGCAGGGGTTTTGGTTGGAACATAATGCACACATCTTTTCAGGGAAGAAGTTGAATTGTCTGCTGGTTTGGAGAAAGATTCACTATGTAGCATCAATATAGTGTGTTGATTATGAACATTTCAAAGGAGTGAGCTTTTTGGGGGATCAGTGAGGTTGGTGCAATATGATGGCTTGATTATGGAAGAAGTGGTTTTTTGTTTGTATAAATTTTCCTTCTTTTTCTGTTTTTCTATATTTTCATTCTCGTTTTTCCCAAATTTTCTATAGGGAGATGTCCTATTCTCCTTTCTGTATATTCTTAATCTATCGATGAAACTTCTTCTTTGCTATCAAAAAAGGAAAGTTCTGCCCCTTCCCCAGACCATGCATATGCAGAAACGTTGTGCACCAGGCTGCACTTTATTAAGTAAATAAATAAATGTGCAACTCCATGCATGTGTGTGTGGTTTTGTGTGCATATATAAGGATAAGCAAATTGCATTTTTAATATGTACAAAACAAATAACCACTTTTAAAGCTTGAGACAGAACAGATAAAAATTTATGTATTTCTTAATGTGATGCACAAAAATATGTGCCTTTTTACAAAGAACTACCATACATAAAAAAGAAATAAGAATAATAATAATTATTATTATTAGGATACAATTTCGAAATGCATTCATGTAACCACAAAAATGCAAAAACTAAGATTTTTACCAGGCGCTGCATGTTTATTAATTTGCTGATCTCCATGGGAATGTCAACTGCAGAAGCCAATAAAAAAGAACAACAAAGAAACATAAAAGGATCAGCGTAACCAGGATAAAGGTATAAAGGACTAAAAAATTTACCTTTTCAAGCAATGAAAAATATCAATGACACAACTTATCTTGATCAAATCTCTTCATTAATTAACTTTAAGGGAAAATAAAATCTTTAAGCACAGAATCTATATTTAAGGTTAAACATCAAGTCCAATAAGGAGATCTATCTCTCTCGCTCTTTCTAGTTGGCGCAATGATGTTCTCCACACCATGTCCTGAGTGTGCAGTCACTACAATAAATAGAGCTGACAACTAACCCTGTTACCAACACCCCCAAAGCAAATGTCATGCTCATGCACATCTAACTGAATACATGCCCAGAGAGAGAGAGAGAGAACTTTTGAATTAACTTTTTTGGGACTATAAAATTATCATCACCACATTGTCATCTAGATGGCAGAATCAAAAGAGTAAGAACAAACAATGTAAAGTGCTTTATGGAAAAGAGAATTACCTAATTTATTGTGCGTTAAATCAACAGTGCGTACAGATCTGTCCAGGTCAAGAACTTCATCTGGAAAGGTCTGATCAGATAGAATAAAAAGGTATGGATTTACATCTCAGTACACAATGAACTATAACCAAGCAAAAAAAAAAAAATAAGGATACAATCAGACTTTAGCATTCCCAAAGTTATCATAATCAGATTTTAGCAGTAACGAAGAGGCATGTACAGTCTTTGCAAACTCAACAAGTTGGGGGAACAAGATTGACAACTTTAATCACCTTTTCTGTTGGTTTTTGCAATTTCAACTACTATGGTAAAGAATAAAGCATTCCTTTTGCACATAATCACCATTAATTGTGCACAAAGGAAGGTGAGTAGCTTTTACTTCTCATGTCATTAGACATTCTCAACCAATTGAAAACCCATGGAGTATAGGCCCACGGCTCTACCCACCAAGCAGACTGATAATGAATTTCTCATAAATCCACTAGAGTAGTGGCAGTTCTGCTAGAATTTTATGAACCAGCATAGTTTATAAAACTCCAAATTAAATTGAACATTGCACCTTTCAAAGTATTAAAAGGAAAATGATCACCATAGGTTGTATTGGATCTTAAGAAGTATTGGGCCTTAAGAGCTGATGGGATTATACTAGTGTGGGCCTTGTGAGTACGAGGCCCATGATGGTTAGGGTTTTTCCTAGAACTCTATAAAAACACACCCTCGCTCTAATGTCATTATGGTTTCCCATCAAGTCATAGCTAAAGGAAGAAGGAAGAGGGTAACCCACTCTTCGCACGAACACACAGTCTTAAATTCCAGACAAGACTCACTCTCAGGAATTCGATGGTGAAGGGTACATCGTTTATATTTATTCAATTTCGTGTTCATATACCTATAGATTGAATATGGTTATTGGTGATTATTTTGTTACCAACTCATCGATTGGTATCTGTTAAGATTTGATTAAAAATGAATGACCTAACTTGAAGATAGGTCTACCCCTCTATTTATAATACAAATTTAAACACATTCTAATGACAATAATACCCTTACTAACTCTCACTAATTAGCATACTAACACACTCAATAATAATAATACTAAAAAACATATATAACCTCTAAGACTCCCCCTCAAGCTAGAGCATAAATGTCATAGCTTGTTACAAATGAATCTAACATGAGCACCCCCTAATGCTTTGGTAAACAAATCAGCAAGTTGCATGTCAAAACATAAGCGGTTGTAATGAGCTTCTGCACAAGTTTCTCCTGAACAAAGTGACAATCAACTTCAATGTGCTTTGTCCACTCATGAAAGACCAGGTTGGAGGCATATATGAAGAGCAGATTGATTATCACACATCAACTTCATAGGCTGAGAATGCGGAAAACCCAATTAATCCAACATGTTCTTCAACCATACAAGTTCACAAGTAGTGTGAGTCATAGCTCTATATTCTGATTCAGCACTTGACCTCACCACCACAGTTTGTTTCTTACTTTTCCAAGAAACCAAATTACCACCAACCAAGACATATGGATATAAGTGTGACCCTGATGACGATATAAAAGACCTCTCCCAGGTGCACCTTTGAGATATCTCAAGATGCGAATTTCTATGTCCCAATGACTTGTTCTCGGAGAATATAGAAATTGACTCACAACACTCTCTAGTATTGTCCTAGATTAGGTAGCAAATCACCCATATCCGACATTAACTTACTATTAGGATCCATGGTTGTTTCAACCAATTTAGATCCCAACAAGCCAATTTCATCTAATAGATCAAGAACATACTCCCTTTGTGACACAACAGTTCCGATACGAGATCTCGATACTTCAATAACCAATAAGTATTTCAACAATCCCAAATTTTTGGTCTGAAACTTAGTCTATAGAAAAAGTTTAAGACTCTGAATACCTTTATGATCATCACCTGTAATAACAATACCATTCATATAAACAACAAGAAGGATCCTACCCAATGAAGTATGATGATAAAACACGGAATGATCCACAGCACAACTCCAAAGACCAAACTAAAGTACTACAGTACTGAAATGACCAAACCATGCTCTGGGAGACTGTTTTAAACCATATAAAGCTTTCTTGAGCCGACACACTAAGCTTGACTCTCCTTGAGCAACAAACCCAGGTGGTTGCTCCATATAAACCTCCTCCTCAAGGTCACCATGCAAGAAGGCATTTTTTACATCTGACTGATGCAAAGGCCAGTGACAAGTAGTAGCCAAGGACATGAACAAACGTCCTGACATAAGTTTGGCAACCGGAGAAAAAGTATCAAAATAATCCAAACCATACACCTAAGTGTATCCCTTAGCAACAAGATGGGCCTTTAGACGAGCCACAGAACCATCAGGGTTGACTTTCACAGTATAAACCCAACGACAACCAACCACAGATTTGTCAGGAGGAAGAGGTACCAAGTCCCAAGTACCATTGCCATGTAAAGCATTCATCTCTTCAACTATAGCATCCCTCCACCTTGAATGGGCTAAGGCTTCCAAAACAGATTTAGGAAGGATAGTAAACGACAAAGCAATGACAAAACAATAATAGGAGGGTGATAAGGAGTCATAAGAAACATAGTTGGAAATGGGGTGCTGAGTACATGTGTGTTTACCTTTCCGAACAGCAATAGGAGGATCAACATCATGGGAAGTATGATCATCAAACAAGGAAACCAAAGGCATGTTAGTAGACACTAGAGAGGACTCTCTTCCTTGGAGCCACCATCGTGAATACACCTACAAATTAGGATGATCAAGGCAATGAGAAGGACTCGAACTACATGGAGACTCAAATGATTGGTTAAGCAAGGACAGCAATAAAGAATCTAGAAAATTAGGCAAAGGAAGAGACTCATTGAGCTCAAAATCACTCAGTCACTGGGTGTAGTAAGATGTAGATTCAAAGAAGGTAACATCGACAAAACAAAGAAACGATGCAACACAAGACTATAACAATGATATCCGTTTTAAGTATATAAGTAGCCCAGAAAGACACATTTTATAGCACGAGATCCAACTTATCCACCCCATGAGTTAGTTGATTAACAAAGGACACACCCAAATATGCAAGGAGGAAGAGAAAATAAAGGTGAATTAGGAAAGAGAATGAAGTAGGGAACTTTCCCACTAAGAACATAGGATGGCATTCTGTTGATTAGATAACAAGTAGTAAGTACTGCATCACTCCTTAGATACGTGCATTAGATAAAGTAAAGTGTGAGTGATGAACAATACCAAACTAAGTCATATAAGTAGTGAATTATGCACTGAAAAACTATTTAGCATTATCACTTCAAAGTATTTGAACTGGCAAAAAAAATTTGAGTCTTCACTTCAAAACAAAAGGCGCAAAATACATGAACTAACTTAGAACAATCTTTTATTAAATATAACCAAGTCATTCTTGGATAATCATCCACAAAGTTTACAAAGTATCGAAAACCCAACTTGGACACAACCCTACTAGGACCCCATACATCTGAATGAACTAACATGAAAGTAGTGTGAGTGATACGTGCATTAGATAAAGTAAAGTGTGAGTGATGAACAATACCAAACTAAGTCATATAAGTAGTGAATTATGCACTGAAAAACTATTTAGCATTATCACTTCAAAGTATTTGAACTGGCAAAAAAAATTTGAGTCTTCACTTCAAAACAAAAGGCGCAAAATACATGAACTAACTTAGAACAATCTTTTATTAAATATAACCAAGTCATTCTTGGATAATCATCCACAAAGTTTACAAAGTATCGAAAACCCAACTTGGACACAACCCTACTAGGACCCCATACATCTGAATGAACTAACATGAAATGGCTTGCAAGCCATTTATTGACCCAGGAAGTGAAAGAAACACGATGATGCTTTCTCAACTGACAAGACTCACAATTGAGACTAGACATAGAACTCAAACTAGGAACAAAACATTTTAACTTTTCCAATTAAGGATGACCCAAGAGACAATGAATTTGGAAACGTGTGGCAGCAGTAGTGCACGCAATAAAAGGAGATAGCGACTCAAAATGATAGAGCCCACTAGCTTCACACCCTCCGCCAATCGTCTTCCTCATCTTAAAATCCTAAATAACTATGGAATCAGGGAAGAATGTCACTGAACAATTCATGGATTTAGTAATTTTTCTAACAGGCATAAGATTGAAAGGAAATTTGGGAATATCTAAAACCGAAGGAAGGGAAATGGAAGAAGTGGGATTTATTGTCCCAATTCCCTTGACTACGGTAGTGGACCCATCAGCAAGAGTAACACAAGGTAAATTTGCAAGATACTGAAACTAGAGAAAAAGCTAAGTATACCTATGATATGATTAGGCAGTGAAGTCTATGACCCAAGGACTAGGACGAGAAGTACTAGATGATAGGCATACAATGTGCTTGCCTATTCTGGCAAGAGATGCAATGGGAGAGAAGCTTGTTGTGATGCTCGATACTGCTGGAACTTGGAATACTCTTCCTCTGACATAAAGACAATATGTTGCCCCCCACTCGATCCCAAAGGAAAGGAGGCAGTGGTGGCTACATTGGCAACACGTGAAGGGCTGCCATGAAGATCCTAACACTGCTCAATACTATGATTATTCCGTCCACAATGAGTGCACTTGTGAGAAGTACCTCTGCCTCGTCCATCTCTACCACTATGACAACCCGAACCATCGAAATAACTTTTGCGGTTGTTTGCTAGAGAACTAGAAATCTCCTTGCACATATCTAGATGCATACACATCCGTGCAATCTATGGCTCCATCAAGTTCCAAAAAAGAAAAACAATCAAGGCATTTTCCTGAACCCACACGTCTTTTCTTTTCTCATCAGAAGAATCAAATTGGAGCAAGTGGTCAGATTTCTCTAATCCTGCTAAACAAATCCGAACAGCTTTAGACCATTGAACATAGTTCTTTCCATCCAACTTTTAAGTCGTTATTTGCAGCAGCGATGTAGGAAACATATTTTTGGGATTCATAGATTCCATCCCAACACTCACAAATCAGCATCACACCAATGTCAAACAAGAAAAACAATCAAAACTACTTGGGACAATCACAAACTATGACACAACGACGGACAAGGTGAACAACTCACCGATGGATATAGCGCTGCCACAGCACTCACAAATCAGCGACCACACCAAAAACAAGAAGAACGTCAATAATCGTAACAATCACAAACCACGTGAAGCACCGACGCAACCATGGACAAGGTGAAGAACTCATCGACGGATATAGCACTGCCACAGCCTCACTACTGAACATACGAACGCTACCATGGCTTCAAAAAACTCACAAGGATTCCTTCACAAACCCTAAACAGAAATTAATGGAATACCGCAAGTGCATGGTCGAAAAAGGTTGAATTATTGAGCAAAAAACTGGCCAAACAGCTTGATAATATTGTCTAAAGGAGGAACCGGAGCATGAAAAAAAAAAGGTTGGCCAGAAGGGGTCGGCCCTACCGGCATTTGGCTGGCGCATAGGGGTGCACGGAGTGCCCTCCGTCAATGAGGTTTTGTGGGGTGGGTCGTCAGGGGGTGTCTAATTATGGGTATATGGTTGGTTTTGTGATTTAGTATGGGATGGAGGTGGATTAGGGAAGAACAGCTGTGGGAATGGTGTTTCTGGCGACGGCTAAGGGAAATAGGGTTTAGATAGAATCATGCTCTAATTCCATGTTAAGATTTGATTAAAAATGAATGACCTAACTTGAAGATAGGTCTCTCCCTCTATTTATAACACAAATTTAAATACATTCTAATGACAATAATACCCTTACTAAATCTCACTAATTAACACACTAACACACTCAAAAATAATAATACTAAAAGACATATATAACCTCTAACAGTATCAAAGCCAATTCCTTAAATCATCCACATTGTAGACATGAACAAGAAAAAGAAACTTCTTTGATGCTTTGAAATTTCAAATCCATGGATATCTTGTGATATAGTTCAATCAAGTAAAGATTAAATTTTTGTGATAATTATAGTTGAGATTGATTGAACACAAGTTTGGAAACTCTCAGCCCTAGGCATTTTCACACACACACACATAAGTTCTTGTTTTCAAAAACAAAATATTGTTTCGGTTGATCAAATCATGAGATGATTATGGATGAAATTGAATGTGTAATTCTAAAATTATCCCTTGGCCATGGACACGTAAATATATATGTTATTTCTATGTTTTCCAAATTCCACTGTTTTTTATCAAAATTTAAACTTTGTAAAGGTTCAGGTGAAATAAACTTGGGAAAAGGATAAATCATGAAAACAGAGTTAATTAGTAGCTGAGTGGTTACTAAGAGCACAGATTATCATTCCACAAGGAATTGTTGAGAAAATATTTGTTTACAATGGAGTTCAAGAAACAGTCAATGATCCTCCATTGAGAAGATTCCAGAGAGTTTGGAAACATGCCATTTCAGATGATTTCATATATTTACACGAAGATAAGTATGAAATAGGAGTTGGTCTTGATATGACTACCTTCCAAGAGGCCATGGATAGCCCTCAAGCATCTCGGTGAATGGACGCTATGCATGACTAGTTGGCACCTATGGACCATGACAAAATATAAGATTTGGTGGAGTTGCCTGTTACATGCAAGGTGGTTGGCTGAAATTTGTAAATAGGTCTTCAAAACCATGGTTTTAAAACCTAGACAATGACCAACCAAGTGAAGTCACTAGATCAATCAGACTAGCAGGTCAAACCGGTGGTCAAACTAATAATATACATATATATATATATATCACTATTAATTAAAGTTTATATATATATATATATATATATATATATATAACACTATTAATTAAAGTTTAGACTACTTTTAAGCAACATTTTTTTATCTTGTCCTCAGCCTCACAAGTAATCATTTATTTACAAAATTTAGAAATATGGATACATAATCATTTAATAAAATAATTTTAATTTTAAAATTTTTAAATATTTTTTTCTCCCTCATTATCTCCCCTAACACCCCCCATTATCTACATAAATTCAACTCTTTCCATAAAGAGGAGTTTGTTAAGCACATACGCGCTGTTTGCCCACAACCAGTTTGTGGGTGTATGCATATACTTTCTATAAACTATATTAGCAAAAAAAAAATCAACAATAAAACCAAAACAAAATTTGTACTAGTTTTTCTTTTTAAACTATTTTTAAGACATCATTTCTATTGAATATTCAAAGATACTAATCAAATGTTGAATTCAACTAAAAATTATATATACCTTGCATACTTATATATATACACAAACCCCCATATTTCTCATACAAATATTTATAAATTTCTGAAAATTATAACAGCACACACGAATTGGTTTAGTGGTTAGCAAGCTTGCCCATCTTTCTAGAGGTTGCAGGTTCAAGCTCCTTCATGGCTTTAAGTAACATTCCCTCAATTTTTTTGTTGAACAAGGCACCGAGTCAACCCAGCGAGTTCAACGGGTCCAATCAAGTCAGGCTAAGTCACCCAGTTTTGATCGGGGTGACTCTAGTTCCCTTCAAATCCAATTTCATGAAATCACTCAGACCCATCAAGGGGCTAATTCCGGTCCAACCTAGTCAAACTGGCCAATTTGGTCTGAGTTTCAAAAGCATGTTCACAGCTATGGGCTACTCCAGAGATGAAATTGAAAGATACAAGGCCATATTGATAGAATCAAAGATAGGGGTCTAGAAGTGGAGAAGGATTGAAAAATTATTTCTTATTATTTTAAAATAAGGTACAATCTGAATGTCTTATAGACTACAAGGATAATCTAAAAAGAAAGAATAATAAAGGAAAGAATAACAAAAGGTAAGAATGACAATTGCTAACAAATCTCCTAGAATATCTCCTAAGAATATATCCTAGAATATCTCCTAAGAATGTTTACATAATTACAGAAATTTCTCCTATAACCAAGGAGAGTTGACTGGATAAATTTGGAAACTTTCCAACACTCCCCCTCAAGCTGGTTTGAAGATGTCTTCCATAGCCAGCTTGTCAATCAAATTTTCAAATTGCTTCTTTGGTAGTCCTTTTGTAAGTATATCTGCTACTTGTTCAATAGTAGAGATACAGGGTAAACAAATCAGTCCATTGTCCAGCTTCTCCTTTATCAAATGCATGTCGACCTCAACATGTTTTGTTCTATCATGAAGCAGTAGATTGTGAGCAATGGTTATGGCAGATTTTTTATCGCAATAGAGTCTCATACATAGTGGATTAGTGACTTCAACTCTTCCAATAATTTTTTAATCCACAACACTTCACAAATTCCATGAGCAACTGCTCTAAATTCTGCCTCTGCACTACTCCTAGCTACCACATTTTGTTTTTTGCTTCACCATGTAACCAAATTTCCACCAACAAAGGCAGAATAAACAGAAGTTGATCTTCTATCGGTTATACTCCCAACCCAATCAGCATCAGTGTCTACCGATGTCTATGGACTTCAAACAATAGACCTTTTCCTGGAGTTCCCTTTAAATATCTCAGAATTCTATAAAATGCATCAAAGTGGTCAAGCCCAGGTGAGTGCATGAATTGGCTTACCATACTGATAGCAAAGGCTATGTCAGGACGTGTGTGTGATAGATAAAGTAGCCTTCCAACCAATCTTTGGTACTGGTCCCTATTGGTTACTTCTTCAGGCTTGGCAGGTTGTAGTTTAAGATTAGGCTCTATAGGTGTCTTAGCTGCTTTACACCCTAGTAAACCTATTCTCCAAGCAAGTCAAGCACATATTTTCTTTGTGAAACAAAAATACCTTTTCTTGACCTTGCAAATTCCACACTGAGAAAATACTTCCAAGTCACCCAAGACTTTAATCTCAAATTCATTAGCAAGCATCTGTTTTAATTTCTCAAGTTCCTTGCTGTCATTACCTGTCAAAATAATATTGTCAACATAGACAATTAGAATAGCAACCTTCCCTTTACTTGAGTGCTTATAGAACATCAGCTTGACCTTGGATGTAACCATGACCCTTTACAGCCTTCCCAAAGCGGTCAAATCAAGTTCTCGGAGATTGCTTGAGCCCATACAATGATTTTTTCAATTTACAAACCTTATCTCTGCCAAGATTACCTTCAAAGCCTAGAGGTAATTCCATAAACACTTCATCCTCTAGATCTCCATTTAAAAAAAGCATTCTTTACATCCAACTAGAGTAAGGGCCAGTTAGAATGTACAGCTAAAGAGAGTAACACTCGGATTGAGTTTATCTTGGCCATTGGAGCAAAAGTTTCTTGATAGTCAATTTCATATGTTTATGTAAACCCTTTTGCAAAGAGTCTCGCCTTATCTCTCTATATTGCCATTAGCCTTGCATTTAACTGTAAGCACCCTTTGCAACCCACAGTTTTCTTTTCCTTTGGTAAATCAACAATTTCCCAAGTACTGTTGTTCTGTAGTGCATTCATCTCTTCAAGAACTGCTAACTTCCAATCTCAATGATCAATAGCTTCCTGAATGGTCCTTGGAACAAATAGGTGAGAAATATTGGATGTAAAGGCCTTATTGATTATGAGAGAGTCTATGGTATGATAAATATTTGGCAATGGGGGGTTTGGTATAGATTCTAACTCCTTTCCCAATGGCTATAGGTACATCAAGGTCAGTAGATTGATCAACTGAAAGTGTAGTAGAAGGATTACCTAAGATTTCTAAATGACCAGTTTTAGGAGGTGATGATTGATTTTGCTCTAAAATTATGGGATAATCCTTAGTATTAGAACGATACCTGCCTCTAGTATGAACACGAAGCACAAAAGAGAGATTATTCTATAGCAATTCTCCCCTTGTTTGTGATTCCCTCATGCTTTGTATAGGCAGATTGGGATTTCCATTTTTTCACTATTTAAAAATTCAGTTCCTTGAATGTTTTGTAGAGGTATGTCAATGTCAAGGAAAACATTAGCCATTGGAATAGAAGCTTGCCAAAATTGATCTTCACTACTCTCTTTCTCCCTTTGAGGATAAGTTTGATTAAAGTAAGACTGATTTTCAACAAAACGAAATCCATACTGATGTGCATTTTTTTGGTTTTTGGATTCAAACATTTGTACCCTCTCTTATTGGGAGCATATCCAAGAAACACAATTTACAGCCCTAGGATAAAGTTTAGATCTAAGATGAGCTGGAATATGAACAAAAACAGTGCATCCAAATGCTTTTAAAGGCAAATCAGAAATTATCATATTATTAGGAAAGGATTTTTTTAGGCAAGCCAAAGGAGTGATATACTGCAGCAGACGGGGTAGGCATTCTATTAATAAGGTAACAAGCAGTTAGAATAGCATCCCCCCACAAATATTTTGGAATATGCATAGAAAACACTTGCCCGTGCAACCTCAAGTAAATGACAATTTTTTCTTTCAGCAATGCCATTTTGTTGTGGGTTGTCACAACAAGTGGATTGATGTTGAATCCCTCTTTCTTTCAAAAAAATTTCCCAAAACTTGGTTGAAATATTTTGTCCCACTATCCGTACGAAGAATGCTTATTTTGATTTTCGATCATACTATAAAAATTCTTGAATAATTTTTCAAATTTAGATTTTTCATTCATCAAATATACCCCACAAATCTGAGTATATCTATAAAAGTCACAAACCATTTTATTCCGGATAAGGTAGCAACCTTAGAGGGACCCCAAACATCACTATGAATCAAATAAAAAGGTTTTGATGCACGTTAGCCTTTTGAATTATAAGGAACTCGATGACTTTTAGATTAATGACAAATGTCACAATGAAGAGAAGTACAATCCAAATTTTTAAACAGACTAGGCAACAATTACTTTAAATAAGAAAAACTAGGATGCCATAATCTAAGATGCCAAAGCATTATTTGATCACGCACAGGGATTGGACTAGTACTACCACTCAAGCCTGAGCTTGTTTATTGTTGAATAGGGTATCATCAAAATAATAAAGGCCATCGATCATCCTAGCACTGCCAATCATCGCCCCCAGAGTTCTGGTCCTAAAATTCACAATGAGAATCGAGGAATAAGACATGACAGTTAGAATCACGGGATAATCTACTAGTAGACAGAAGATTGCATGTAAGTTTAGGAACATGAAGGGCAGATTTTAATTCTAATTGAACCTACTCCTGCAATGGATGAAAGACTCCCATCTGCAATCCTAACCTTTTTATTACCCGGACAAGGATAATAATATTGAAACAATTGATATATACTGGTCATATGGTCGGATGCACCCGAATCAATAATCCATGGTGCAAAGGCAGAACTAGAATAGGCACTCGGTATATTACCTGTTTGGGCCAAGGAACCAATAGAAGTACCGGCTATCGAATTGGATTTCAGCTGTTGAAGAAGTTGATCCATCTGCTCTGAACTTAGAACATTGGTCTAGGCTTCATTTGCTCTAGGAATCACTTGGTTGTTTCTAGGTCCAAGTTTGCTGCTCTTCCAATTTGCTAGTTTTCCATGTAGTTTTCAGCAAGTTTCTCAGGTATGACGCGGCTTAGTACAATAGTAACACCATACTCAAAATTTTTTATTGGGATATGACCGCTGTACAAAGGCATTAGCAGCAACCAAAGTCGAGTTCTCCACTGTTCCATCAGCCCCTTTTTTCTTTAGCATAACATTCCGACAACAATCTTCACGTCTCACTTCAAAAAATACCTCTCCAATTGGAGGCAGAGGTTGTCTACCAAGAATCCTCCCCCTAACCTCATCAAACTCATCATTGAGTCCAGCCAAGAATTTAAAAATTCTTGCATTTTCCACCATCTTCTTATTGTAGTTGCAATTATCAGGGCTTTTCCATTCATAATCATTGAATAGATCCAAGTCCTGCCACAATCCCTTAAGGACATTAAAATACTTTGTCACACTGTCTTTCCCTTGTTGGGTCTTGCCAATTTTTGGTTGCAATTCATAAATCAGAGAATAATTTCCAAGATCAGAATACATCTGGCTAACATTATCCCAGAGTTCTTTTGCAGTAGGATAGCACATGTAATTAGCACTAGTATCTTCATCCATTGCATTCACAAGCCAAGCCATAATCATGGAATTTTCAGCATCCCATATAGCATATGATGGGTTTGCTTTGTCAAGGCCCTTGGTTTTAAGGTACCCAATCTTACCTCTCCTGTGGATATACATTCGAACTGACTAAGAACATCTCAAGAAGTTGGCTTCATTGAGATGGATATTTTTGATTTGGATTGAATGGCGTTCAGTATGGGCTACTTTGGTTTCAGTTTTGGTGTTGACCACAAGTTCAGGTTTGGCCATGGTGGAAGTTTGGAAAATTTCAGACATAATGGAGGCTGAACAGGGTTAAGGCAATAAGGCCTAGGTTTTAGAGGCTATGCCTACCGAAAGGAAAAGAAAACCAAGCTTTGATACCATCTAGAAGTGGTGAAGGATTGAAAAATTATTTCTTATTATTTTAAAATAAGGTATAATCTGAATGTCTTATAGACTACAAGGATAATCTAAAAGGAAAGAATAACAAAAGGGAAGAATGATAATTGCTAATAAATCTCCTAGAATATCTCCTAAGAATATATCCTAGAATATCTCCTAAGAATATTTACAAAATTACAAAAACTTCTCCTATAACCATGGTTTTAAATTTCCACGAAATTGTCAAAATTTCCGATTTTCTTCATCCTCAAAATCGAAATGGCAATCGATTTCCGTATTGCATAATTTCCATCGAAATCTCAACGAATCATTCGAAATTTATCAAAATCTCGAAATTTTAGCGAAACTTGTCGAACCTTTAACCATACGTAAAATTTCATCAGAATTCAAATGATAAATTTAAGAGTGAAGTGAAATTTCTATCTTAATTTATTTTATTTATTTTATCGAAACAAAAGATTATTACAATTGCTTTTGAAATTATATGAAAAAATAAACTTGCAACAACATTTTATTTAACCATTTATTTCTAAATTATCATTATTTGTATAATAAATAATATTTAAATGATTTATGAATTTCATTTGTATTAACTGAATATGTTTAATGTATATTATCTTACAAATATGTTTGATACACATACTATTTTACAACTTTACCACCTCATACAAAACATAGATGCATTTAATTTGTAATATATTAGTCCTAAAACTTATATTATTATGTTTCACAAAGAATTCCATGTTTTACGATTAATTTCCATTATTTTTTCAAATTGAAATTGAAATTGACATTGAAATCGAAATTTCCATCGAAATTTTTGTACTTTTGGAGCTTAAAATTTGAGTCGAAATCGAAATTTAATACCTTGCCTATAATCAAGGAGAGTTGATCGGGTAAATTGGGAAACTTTCCAACAAGAGGCATTGACCATAGAAACCTAGTATCAAGAGTCTTTTTGAATTTCAAAAGCCTTGGCAGCCCATCTTGATCTAGGGCTTCACGATTTCAGTATGGAGCATCATGTGCACAAATTGAGAAAGTCTATTTATAGAATAAAACAGGCTTCAAGATAGTGGTAGCCAAAGTTTATTGAGATCGTCACTTCCTGTGGATTTAAAGGACAGTGCCAACCCTTGTGTATGTTTGAAGACAAGCAGGAGCAAGTTTGTAATTCGATAATATATTGCTTGCTATCAATGTTTGTGGTCCTCTGGATAAGATGAAACAACTGTTGTAATGTTAGTTTGACATGAAGGATTTGGTGATGCCAATATTGCTTTAGTGTACAAATCTGTGATGATAAATTACAGGACATTCTTGGCATGTCTAAGAAAACTATGTTGAGAGAGTTCTAAACATGTTTATTATGTAATCTCATTCACCTTATATTGCACTTGTCTTGAAACATAGGAAACTTCTAAAGGCTCAATGTCCTAAATATGACGACGATAGAAAATGAATGGCTGAGCCCTCATATGCACGTGGAAGCTTTATGTACGCCCAAGTGTGCAGGCATTATAATATTGCTAATGCAGTTGGTGTACTTGGTAGATACTTGACTGATTCAGGGATGTATAACTGAAAACTGCACAGAAATTGATGAGATATTTGTAGGGTATTAAAGATTATATGCTTACTTACAAGCAACAAATCACCTTAAGATGGTTGGATATTTTTATGTTGATTATATAGGTTGCTTAAATGATAGGAAGTCTACCTTTGATTATATTTTCAAGATAGCAAGAGGAGTTGTTCTTGGAAGATTATTAAACAAACTCTCACAGCTACCTCAATTATGGAGACAGAATATATGCGCCTTGTTATAACGTTATAGGTTGTTGATTCTTCTCTTTTCCTTTTTTTTTTTTCTTTTTGATAAATAAAAGGAATTTATTGAAAAGGCATCAAGGGGATGCCAGCCAGCAATATAGAAAGTCAACCACCCTAAAGGGTGTCACAAAAATCAAAGATTACATTAAAATCATTTACAACAATCCCACTATGCCAGAGCTAGTAACCTCAGTAAACCACTGCTCTTTGCTGATTTGCAGTGTTAAGGTTGAGTTATTAAACACTCTCATGTTCCTCTCTTTCCAAATGCACTATAAAATTGTGAGGAGGAATGAGAGACATGGCCTTTCTCTTTCTTTTGTCGCCCGAATCCCTCTCCAGGCCAAAAGTTCCGTTCCCACTGACTTGGCGATAACCGACCATTGTCCATTCAAAGTCAGAGCCATATTCCAAAGATTGTTGGTCCAGGGCCAATGAAGGAGGATGTGCTCAACTTACTCCGCATCAGCCAGGCAAAGGGGGCATCTGTTTGCAACAGACAGCCCCTTTCTTTTCAAGTTATCCAAAGTCAAGATCCTACAATGTGTTGCCTCTCAGGCAAGAAAAAAACAACTTTTTATGTGGGGGACAGCTGTCTTCCAAATCTGAGTCCAGGAAATTATTATTGTTAAACTCCAAAAGAAAGAGTTTCCTGTAGAAGGAACTAACGCTGAAGACCCCCTTCTTGTCTAAGGTCCAAACTGGATGATTTGAACTATTTTGGTGCTGAAAGTTGTAAAGATAACTGTTGAAGTCTGTGAGCTGGTTCCCAATCTTCCACATTTTTAAGGGGATGTTCCAAAAGAGCCCCTGATCTGAGGTTTGGTGGTGATAACTAATGCAGGCATCTTTGTTGCAGGCCAAGTTGTAGATGGCTGGAAATAAGACACTAAGGGCCTTCTAATCGTGCCACACATCATGCCAAAAATTAAACGTTGTGCTCATTCCCCACATGGAATCTAATACAAGAAAAGAAATCATTCCAGCCTCTTCTAATGAAATTCCACACCCCTACAACATGTGATCATCTGCCAACCTGAGAGATCCAATCATTATGTTCAAGCCCAGATTTCACAGCAGTGACTCACCGCCAAAGGTAATCCTTCTTTACCATGAATCTCCATAACCATTTCCCTAGTAAGCCTTATTGAGAAAGTGGAGGGACTTTTCAAACCCAAGCCTCCTGAACAAATAGGTTGCTTTACCATGCCATTTGACAAGGTGGAACTTGAATTTCGCCCCTAAACTCCCCCAAAGAAACCTCCTTTGAATTCCTTCAAGTCTCTTGGCACCAGAAGCTGAATGGGGTACGAGACACATGAAATAAATGGGAAGATTTGTCAAGGTACTTCTAATGAGAGTAATGATGGGATCCCACATTCCTTTATCTTTCAATTTTGCGCCAAGGGGTAGCCAAGGTAATTGGTCGGGAAAGTTCCCATCTTGCAGTCCAAAACGGTAGCAAGGAGAGGTCAACTGCAGTTTCGCCAATCAGAATGATTCTACTTTTTCCAAGGTTAACTTCCAAACCTAATACCACCTGACAACAAATATGGAATCATGTCCCCGGGCTGTTTTGGGGAGTCAAGAACAAAATTCATAAATAGGTCTCTCCAAGCCATGTGTGGCAATGGCAAGGTGGTATAATGAACAGTGTTGTATCTCTTAGCTTTGGCTAACTGACAAGTGCAGCACTGAGACACTATCCTATCAACATCCCTCTATAAGGAAGGCCAGCAAAACCTATCCTCAACTAAAGCAATAGTTTTATCCCTCCCTAGGTCACCAACTAGCCCTACAGCATGCAATTCCCGAACTAAAAGATCTCTAAAGGAAGTGTGGGGAATGCATAACCAAGTAGTTTTATATAGGCATCCCTCCCGGATGATAAAGTCTACGAAATCCTTATGGTGGCCCTCACTCACCTACTGAAAGATAATCCCAAAAATAGGGCAAGTGGAGTACTCATCCTTCAAATGATCAAGCCCAATGACCATAGCTCTCAAGATATGGAGAATAACGGCATACCTTACTAAGGCCATCAACCACTTTATTCTCGACACTGGAATGATGCTTGAGAACAAAAGTGTACCCATTGAGAAACTCTATCTAACCAGCATGCTTCGCACTTCAACTTCTTCTGCGAGCTCAAATATTGCAAAGCAAGGTGGTCAAAGAAGAGTAAAAACTATTGGCGTAACAAGTAGTATTCCAATGTTGGAGGGATCTGACTACAGCATAAAACTCTTCTATCATATGTGTAATGCCGAAAAATGCTATCAGATGTCCTCCTGACTCAAAAGCCCACCTATACCTATCCTAAAGGCATCACAAGCCACCTCAAAAACTCTACCAAAGTCAGGATGCCTAAGTACAGGTGCTTCAATTATCTTCTGTTTTGACCTCTCAAACACTTAGTGATAGGAGCCATGATGGTGCCAAAATGCCCTCTGAATCGCCTATAGAAAGTAGCTAGGCAATGAAAACTATGAACCTCAGTAATAGTCCAAGGCTCAGACCCCACTCTAATGGCTCTAACCTTTTCTAGATCAATGGCTATTCCTTGCGCGGAAATCACAAAACCAAGAAAAAGTACACTAGACTGTACGAAGCTGCACTTCTTGAGGTTAGCAAACAACTTCACTTCTCTCAAGGTGACAAAGACCTCATGAAGATGTATCAGGTGCTCCTCCCTAGACTTATTGCAGACCAGTATATCATCAAAGTAGACCACTAGGAACTTTCCTATGAATGTCTGCAGAATATGTGTCATAACCCTTGTAAAAGTGCTAAGCGCATTAGAAAGACCAAATGGCATGACAAACCACTCGAATAAAACATCCTAGGTCTTAAAGGTCGTTTTCCACTCATCCCCCTGTCTAATTCAAATTTGGTGATACCCACTACGCGAGTCAATCTTGGAGTACCAACTAGGGCCAGCAAGCATGTCAAGCATATCCTCAAGTCTAGGGATAGGGAACCTATACTTTAAGGTGATTTTATTAATGGCTCTACTATCCACACACATCCTCCAAGATCTATCATTTTTTGGAGTTATAAGAGTAGGTACAGCACATGGACTAAGGCTATGTCTCACAAAGCCCTTGTCAAGGAGTTCTCCTACTTGCCTATTCAACTCCACACGCTCTTTAGGGTTCATCCTATAATGTGGCAAGTTAGGCAACTATGAACCTAGAATGAGATCTATGGCATTATGAATGTCTCGCATAGATGGTAGCTCACTAGGTAACTCACTAGGCACAACATTAGAGACATGGTTTTAAATCGCGGTAGCGGGTAACGTAACGTAACGGTAACAGGTGTAACGGGAAGCAGGAGTAGCGGATGTTACATAACGGGAAGCGGGTGTAACGGCCGTGAATTTTTTTGAAGCACGCACAACCTTGTGCATATTAGCATACTTGCATGTTTTAAGCTTTTGGCCATTCTTAGAAAGGGTTTTAGTGTATTTTGGACCCTTTAGTTCGAGTAACTAAGTTATTTGGTAAGGGCAACAAGTTTACATTTGTTTTAAACCATCATTGATAGAAAATTACGTGTGTGCGCGTATTTATACTTCTCATTGTTCTTATCTGTGATAAATTCTTATGTATGCTAAATGAATTAATAAAATAAAATACATTATACACTCCATTAGTCTATTAGACACATAAGACATACAAATAATATAAATATAAAATAGCTAGAAAAGAAAGAAGGTTGAAGTTGAAAAATAAAGAACATAAATATCACATTACTAATATTAATAAAAAAAAATTCCTAACAAGTTTGTATTTTGAAATTGTTAATTAATGCATCTATTGTGAGTATTTAAAGAAAAAGTAAATTTTGTATCATTGTCATCCTCATTATAATCTTTTCCCCCTCTTGCCACTTGGTATATTGAGAATGATATATGAAAGAGAGAGAAAAAGTGAGAAGAAAAAGTAAAAAATAAAATATTTTTTTGGCATAACAGTCTTGTAGCGGTTACGTAACGGCCGTAGCGGCCTTTACATAACGGTCGTGGTCCGTAACGGCCGTGATTTTTCTTCCCACCGATTTCGCGGTGTGTAACGGTATCGGTAACCTAAAAACCCTTTACATAACGGCGTTACGTAACGGTCGCAGCCTTTATTTAAAACCATGATTAGAGAACTCAGCTAGCAACTCTCCCACCTCAAGAGGGCAGTCACATAACGACTCTTGATCTTTAGAAGGAACCTCTTGAGCGATGACTGCTAAAATGCACCTGTTTTCTAAGCTTTCTCACTCAAAAGTCCTATGATTAAGCAAGTGAATATTTCTTTGAACTGGGGCTTAACGGACTATCTTGTTCCTTAACATAGGATCTTTTGGGGTAGGCTTGGTACAGGTCAAAGTGATGTTCTTATCTTTGTGCCTAAACACATAAAGTGTTTTCCCTACCATGATTAGTGACATCATGATTCATGACCAAATAACCACACTCGCCCCAACAAGACATGGGCAACATCCATCAAGAGTACATCACAATAGACCCTATCCTTATAATCTCCTATCTGGATGGGTACAAGACACCTCTCGATAAAAGGGTAGATTTGTCCTATTTACCCAATTCACCTTAAAAGGTTGAGGGTGTGGCTCTCCTTTAAGGTTTACTCTTACTAGAGTAGCCTTGGAGATCACATCCATGCTACTACCCCCATCAATAACAAGCTTACATGTCCTCTCTCCACAACAAATGAAGGTGAGGAAAATGGTGGTTCGTTTCCAATTTTCACTATCTATGGTAGTGGATAAGACACACCTAACCACACTCACATGGTGGTCATCCTCCTCAAAAACATCTACAAGCTCACCCTCGTATCCCGAGTACTCAATTGCATCTACAACCTGATCCTCACAATCGGGCAAATCATCAATCTCGCGCTCTAAAGCTAAAGCTCATCAACAATATGAACTCTAGCATGGCAACAATGACACTGCACAAATGAGCTACCAGCTTGAGGAATGCTAGGTCCACTTGAGCGAACAACATGATATGACTCTATTTGCTTCGCATAACTCTCTCTAGGGGTAGACAGAGAGATAGTAGACCTAAGGTGAGGAAAGGATTTAGACTGATGTGACTCACTCACTTGAGATGAAGACCTATGAGAGCTCTTGAGGTACCTTTCAATGGCGAGCGCTTTCTGATAGGTTGCCTCTAAAGACTCTAGGAAAAAAATTCAAACCCTCGCCTAGCATCCTACTTAAGACCATTCAAAAACCTAGTTATAGTGTGATGTGTGACCTCAACAACATCACTCCTAAGCATCAATTCCTCAAATCAATCAATGTAGCTAGCTACAGTAATGGTTAGTTTATGGCTCAAGAGCTCGCTAAACAACTGGCTCTTAAAGGAAGGAGAGATGTACTTTTCTTTCAATCGTTGTTTCATCACTTCCCATCTGTTAATAGGAGCTTCACCCAATTGTTCTAGGGTTCTTGTATATCCAATACTTCTTTGCCGGTCCTACAAGTTTTATCTTGGCAAACCAAGCTTTATCCTCTCCCTATATACATTACCAATTAAAGAAGTCCTCCATCTTCAATACCCAATCTAAAAAGGAGCTTGGGTCAGGTTTCCCATCATAAGCACGCACATCCACCTTGACCTTTTTTGTAACATCTTCATAGTCTTCCCAACCCTGCCTAAGGGAATGTGGAGCATGCCTAGGGTTAGGTTGGTACCCTACATCATTAAACTCCTCAAGGTTACCTTCCTCAAACCTAGACTCTGATTATCCAAAGGCTGGAGGGGCTGAATTAGCCTATCAATCTGTTTTTTGGAGCCTGACTCATATTGTTAGGTACTAAAGGATCCCCGGGATTAGGGAGGATACCCTGGGCTGACCCTACTAAATATGGGGAGTTGCTAGGGTGCCTAACAGACTGCAGTGTGAAGGACTCAAACTTTTGGTCCACAAACTCTTAAAGAGTGTCTAATCGGGCAGACAAGGATTTGGTGTCATTTGGTGCAATTTCAGTGGAATTGGTGTCAATGATTTTGTTGGTGACCATGGTTAATGCAATATGCTGCAATTATGCTGAGGAGGACTAAACTTGACTATGAATAATATGAATCCTAAAATTACAACAATGCACAAACATAAAGCTATAGAACATTATGCATATGAATGGATATGGTCTCAAATAAGATGGCAACGTGGGATTGACCATGTATATGAACAAGGATGCAATGATGAATTACCTAGGGGAATTTACAGAACAAAGTGCAGATTTTTTTTTTAAGGGTAATAAGAAACTTGGAATTATGCAACTACGAATTTTCCATAGTCATACAAACAATAGTCAAGAAAATGTGAGAATTTGTTCACCCTGCCAAGGAATTGGAGCACAAATTGAGTTTACCATCGAATTCCAATGTTAGTCCAGCAATTTCTCAAGTCCCTACTCTCCAATTCTCAGAAAAACAGCCGTCAAACAGTAGTTGGAACTCGATCTGAATGCTGATGAGGCTTCAAAAGTCTGAAATTTGCTTGGACAGCCCAATATTAAACTGTATTTGATCTCAAAAATGCAAACCAAACTTGATTACTCAATTAATCCTCAGAAAACATCATAATCACAAGAAACAGTTCAAATTCTCAAGGCAGGAAGCAATATCTCGCGAGTCTGGGCAAAACAGGGGAATTCCAGCAACTTCCCCACACACGTGGCCAGCGCGTTGAGCATGTGATCTGCCGGCGATGGACCTCTGGCGATGGGGTTCAGGCTGGAGGTGGATCAGGGGGTAAGAATTCCAACGATGGTTGAGGTTTAGCAAAAAAAATGCAGGAAATAGGGAATTTAGAAGGGCTGCTGGCTGGGGTAGTTTTAGGTGGCACGTGGGGGCCACTACCTTATCAGATGGAGATGATATTGCAAAGGAACGTGTTTCGGGGGTGTCTGATTGTGGTGGTGAGGGAGGTGTTGTGGTTTGGTTGGTGGGAAAGGGTGGCCAAATTTTAGGGACACGACCGGTCTTTTCAAGAAGAAGAAGAGAAGCAGCAGCAGCAGCAGCAGCAGTGAGGAGACAAGACAGAAAGAGAAGAACAGAGAAAGGGAAGAACAGAACAGAACAGAACAGAACAAAGGTGAGAAACAGAATCATAAGAGAGATAAGATAAGGAAGAAGGAGAGGAGGAGGAGGAGGAAGAAGGGTGTCTGATTGTGGTGGTAAGGGAGTTGTTGTGGTCTGGTTGGTGGGAAAGGCTGCTCAAATGTTAGGGACACGACTGGTCTTTTCAAGAAGAAGAAGAGAAGCAGCAGCAGCAGCAGCAGTGGGGACACAGGACAGAAAGAGAAGAACAGAGAAGGGGAAGAACAGAACAGAACAGAGGTGAGAGACGGAATCAGAAGAGAGATAAGAGAAGGAGAAGAGAGGAGGAGGGGGAGGAAGAGGAGGAGGAAGAAGAAGAAGAACCTGCGGGAGAGAGAGAGAGAGAGGCAGAGAGGGAAACTGCAATCTGATTCAAACAATAACTGTACATCCACTAGCATGTCCAACACTTAAACCGCTAATACAACTAACACATATTTACAAATTAGACCCAACTAAACACATAATTACAAATACTAAAAGAAGTCACTAAAAAATATACAAAGAGGTCTCCACACACATCTTTCCTAAACCTTCCCAAACTTATGCCTAAAATTTGGGTGCCGAATGGGCGGCCTAGGGGGTATAGGTGGTCCTCTATCAGGCACCCATTGATTAACATTGAGAAACTTGGAGTGTTGATGCAATTTGTGATTCATCTACACCAGCACTCCCCAAAGCTCATTTTCTATAGAGAATAAAGTTCTAGTTTATGTAATCGAAGGCCTTCTCCATGTCGAGCTTGCACATCGGCTGTTTTTCTTTTCCCTCCGATAAGCATCCACCACTTTGTTAGCTATGAGAGCTGCATCCATTATCTATTTTCCAACCACAAAGGCGTGTTGATGTAGCCCAATGACTTTCGGTACAGCTCTTTTGATCCTCATAGCAAGGATCTCATAAATACTTTCCACCAAGCTGATAGAGCAAAAGTCCTTCATGTTGGCTGCTCCAAATTTCTTCAAAATCAGAGTAAGGAAAGTGGTGCTCATGTTGCACTACATGATCTAAAAAATTCCTCAAAGGTGTTGATAGTCCTACTTGAGCACACCCTCATTTGACTGAAAGAAAGAAAAGAAGAACCCACCTGGCCCTAATGTTTTGTCTCCATTGCATTCTCTGCTGGCATGAAGGATTTCCACCTCCTCAAAACGTCTCTCTAGCTACTCACGGTGGAGGGGCTGAGAGATTTAAAGCTAATACCATCCAATAAAAGTCTCCAGCCTAAGTTTTTCTCATCAACAACACTCACAAAGAGTGCACAAAACTAGACGAATTCCCCATTCCGCGAGTTTCTTGCAGCTGGTCAACTATCAAGATCAATTGAATGGGTTTGCGACAATGAGGCCAAGCATAGCGAGTGCAAGTTCAAGCTAATACAAGATTCAACAAGGTCACAATGGTTACAGCAGGGGTTGAGGTCTTCAAAACTCCAAATTCGAGGAGGGGGGCAAGGGTCTGCATTGTGATTTGGACTTGGGCTCCCAAAATGAGGGCGGAAAGAGGCATCAGTTCAGTTCAATTGCAGCATTAGAGATTTTGCGCCACCCCTTCAAATTGAAACCCTTTGAGAAGACCAAATGCCTCCAATCACCGTTGTCGATTCCAATAAAGGAGATGAACCTACCATGCTTGTTCGACTTCAAGAGTAGCAACAAGGTTTTCTCCTTGTTCCTCATTTTGCAAAACCACAAAGTCAAGGGGGCGACTCTTCTTGAGCTCTAAAAATCTCCCCCCGTCTTGAAGGAACCAAACAAGCTCCTCAATCTCCAGAAAAAATAGACATGCGACAAGTTGCAAAGTTTTGTAAGCCTCAAGATGTTAGCTTTCTCCCTTTCTATGGTGAAGTTGAAGGTTTTCCTCTCGATCCACACCAAACGCTTCATGTCCGCCACAGGTGAAGACAAGAGGGTAGAGTGAGGGAGGCCCCACAATCATAGGGAGCAAAAGTTGTTGATTCTATTACAAGGCCATTATCAAGATATTTAGATTCTCTCAACACAACAAAAGTTCTCCATGCTTAAAACATATAAACATTAAATTCTTGTTTTTTAAAGGGAGGATCACGAGCCCTAAACTTGCCTTTGAGCACATAACTGTAGTATGCATGCCTATGGATCTCCTAACCAAGGGTTTAACTCCTACAAAGGACATTTGGTTCACATCATCTTTCAAGATTCCAAGAAACCGTGGCATCTCATTCCCATGTTTGACTGAGCATAAGAATTCGACAGGGCGAGAACGTTCACACTCATAGGAATGAAAGGATTCCTACAAAACATGGGCTTCCTATTCCCACCCTTCCCATAGGAAAGTTCTATAAGAATCCTGCTTTTTTGTGTCAAATAGCCCTCACTATTTCAGCAAGTTGCACTAGTATTATATTTAAAACAATAATTATTAATAAAATGATAGTATGATTATGATTGTGTTATAGTAATTCAATATAATGGTTAATATTTAGATAAATTGCCCCAATTATTTCTTTTAGGTAGCATTTGGTTCATAGTTGAAATTGGAATCGGGATCAGAATCAGAATCGGAAACGGAATGTCATATTCCTCTCTCATGTTTGGTTCGGCAAGAAATCAGAATCAAAATTACATTATAGTGTCCAAACATACATCTATAGAAATCAAAAATGCGCCTGATTGAGCTATTATGTCATTATAGTATAAAAAAATTTATTTAATTAATTTAATATGGAATAATAACTTTATAGATATGTAATTATTACATACTATTATTTTATTAAGCTATATAATAATTTTTTTTTACAATAAAATCACTTTGATAATTATGTACTTGATTATGCTTTGCACATTATATTTTATTATATTTTTTATTATTATTTTGTCTTAACTATATTATTAATATTATATTTTATATTATTATTTTGTCTTAACTATAGTATTAATATTATATTTTATCTTACATTTTTATGAAGATTATTTTTTTAATATGTAATTTATTAAATGTAAATAAAATTATCATATATTATAACACTAAAACATAATTTATTATATGTTTATGTTTCCAACGCTCCTTTGAGATAAAATAATAAAATAATAAAACAACACCATAGCATTATATTACACAATAGTATTTTATTCATTTTTTATATAGTATATTTTATATTATTTTAAGGGTACACATACTAATAACCACAATTATATCATAGCATTCTATAATTTAATGCTATTCTATTACTTTTTATGGGTTATAATATTATTATATATAATATAAATATATTAAAATATATTTTATTTAAAATAATATTGTATATTCATATTTAATGATGCTATAATATTAATATTATTTTCTAGATATATGTGATATATCATATTATATTATATATAGTATTATATTAATTTTATTCTTTATATTTATGTATTATATATCTTATTATATTATATAAAATGTTACATTATAATATATATCTACCTACATATATATAATATGCAATAGTATTATATATTTTTCTATACTATATCATCATTCAATTTTACTATTATATATTTATAATTGATGATAATAAATAATTAAGTTTCTTTATTTATTTTAAGATTAAAAATAATACTATAATAAATCAATAGTCATATCACAAGTATACATAATATTTAACATTTAATATTGTTCTAATCTTTATATGTTATAACATTATTATATATAATAAAAAATATTAATAATGATGATTTAATATTTATATTAAAATATATTATAATATTTTAAATATTAATAACGATATCATAATCTTAACATTATTTTTTAAATTTATGTAATATATACTATATTATGTTAATATAAATTATAATATTATAATAAATATTGTGTTTTTCAGGAATCTGAATTTGATTCTGGAATAAGATTCAAGAATTAAAATGTAGGCAAAAAGGGGAATCCCATTCCGACATCAAATGGGAATTGAAATGAGATTACTGTAAAACAAATGTTAGGAATGGAATGATTCTGAATCCTAAAGTTGATTCCCAATTACCAAACACCGCCTTAATTGATTATTTAAGTGTTTAAATTTTTAAATTATATGATTGTTAAAATATTAGGATAGATTTAATTATGTATTCTTAGTAGGTTTTGTATAGCATTTTTCATATATTGTTACACATGTCAATGGTATAACGATCATCTTTTAGAAATGCCTAGGATTCCCATGTTGAACCAAATATTGAAATGGAAATTCTATGTACACTCTTGGAAATCTTACAATGCAAATCAAACAAAAATATTTCAATAAGGTAAGCATCTCCTCGGAAAGTCATTCCATGGTAATATTTTTTATTCCACAAAACAAACACTCCCTAAAGTTCTTCACAAACTTAAAAACACACATGGGTTTAGTTACATTTGGGTTTGTAGGAGTATGTTGTTATTATAGTGGCAACTTTATTTTGATGACTTGCTATTCTTGCAAAAATATTATGAATTGGTCATTTTATTGTCATCTATCGTGTGGTGTGCACATATATAATTCTTGTTTATGACAAATAATATAAACTGTTGAATTGCCAATCTAGTTTCATTATGTTCCAAGAACTTTCGATCTTAATCTAAATGAGCTTCTTTGAAGCTTAAGCATATTGGATAGATGCTTGGATTGTTTTGGAAATATTTTGACCCAATGTCATTTTGTTGTGTTCCAAGATCTTTCATTTTTAGTATCAATAAGCTTCTTCAAAGCTTAAGCATTTTTGTAAAACATGCATACTAATGAAATTTAGCCATATAATTTTCAACCACACTTAAATATTGTATATGATGGTACGAAGTTGTGCGTATTTTGACGATCATCATATCAATATCCCTCTTGGATATTCTTGCATACCTATGTATACAATAGTCAACAGGTTGTGTTTTTTGACATATGTGACATCAATATCCCTCTCAAATATGATTATTTACATCGTTGGATATGCATGATTTCGTTTTGGACCTATTGTGATTAAATAGCGCTTACTCAGATTCAGCATTCCTTTTGTGGCCACAAGCTGTGTAATTTAATTCGAAGAAGCAAATTTTCTAAAACCTTACATATGATAGAATTTTATGGACTGGCACATATCTTTATAAAACCCAAAAAAAGATGAAGAAAATGTAGTATAAAAAAATATTCAGTATTGTATAATAATTAGAACTAAAAAATAAATATGTTATAAGCAACCAATAACAAATCCAAAAAAAAAAAATTTCTTTGGTCTCTATTTTTCTTTCTTTTATAGCAAAAGAAATTGATTAATTGGAAAAATAACTTACAAGGTGGGACAATAAGACATCTCCCAAAAAAATCAGGAACAAACCAGAAAAAAATTAAAACAACAAAATATAGAAATCAACACTACCAATTATTCCAATCCCTATTTAAATCCTGAAAGCTAGCTTCTCTAAAAATTCCAAACCCAATACACTATAAAGAAGTCAAGAACTAAATCTCTTCCCACCAAACACAAATTCAACTTCGTCTCAAAAATAATCCGTGCAGTACATTCCAACCAAAGACCTCAAAAATTGAAATATTTCAATAAATAATAAATCTCAATCAAAAATAATTTGCAAGATTTCATTTGTCCTATAATTTACAATAATTCATACTGTGAAAGTGAGTAGACAAAAATAAATTTACTTAAGTCATAAAATATTCAAATATAAATGCAAAGACATTACACATGCATTCATGTGTGTCCGATCACTAGAAGATACATAGAGGGGATTTTTCACTTAGGTCTCCACTTTTCACTTCTTAACACTTACAGAAATATTGGTTGAATTGTGAAGAGATGTAATGTAACATAGAAAATTATGAGGTAACTTATAACTAATTAAAACTAGCACGTAACCTGTACTAACAAACTGATTACTAATCCATGATTACAATTCTTCTTACGAGGTATATTTTCAGCCATTTAAAATTATTCCAATAAATTTGAAATTTCAATCAAAAAATTGTAAAAGACCATATTTTGCCCAACAACTTATAATTCATGTTGTGATTCAGAAAATAAATTTAACTAAGTTAGAAAAATAGATAAAAATAAAATACAAAAAGTAATTATATTAAAAAATGGAAACATATTATGCACGCATGTGGAAGCTTGCTAGTATGTGTGTGCGCGCAACGCGTATATGCGCATTTTTTGAAACCAGCTTCAGAGTTCAATTGAAGTGGTAAAATCCCCAACTTCTTGAAGAAAATCAAAATTCGTGGTCAAAACCAATTGCTACGGCCCAACAAACAAGTCAGCCAAAATGGAACTGTTGCATCAATCAATTCCTACTTTCCTCCAGTACAAACACAATCTCTCAATTAAATCCAAACGAAAATCTCGAAATTAGTTCACAATTCAAGCAAACGCAGAGAAGAAGCCAGTCCAAATTCCCAAAGAACAATAAATTTACCTTCATTTTGGAGTCGCGCAAAGCAACAATGCCCGTGGATCGCCACCGGGAGATCCTACTCGCTTTCGAATCAGCGTTTCTGCTGCTGCAACACCCCATCCCGGCCCACCTCTCCGCTCCCGACGATGGATGTGATCAATCAACCGAGAGAATGCGACGATAGGAAGCAGCGTCACCTCAGAGGCTGCTTTGCATTTTGGAGGGGGGGCGGACGGGACCAAGGAAGGCTCGGAATCGTCGTTGGTTGAACAAAAAACAAAACCGCGTTGGCTTTCGTTTCCGTTTTTCTTAGGAAGAAGATACGGAGGAAATTGTAGGGAGAAGACGTACGGTAGTTTTTATAGAACTTGAAAGG
This sequence comes from Malania oleifera, assembly GCF_029873635.1. Classification (NCBI taxonomy): domain Eukaryota; kingdom Viridiplantae; phylum Streptophyta; class Magnoliopsida; order Santalales; family Ximeniaceae; genus Malania; species Malania oleifera. The sequence goes on along the minus strand of NC_080429.1, from coordinate 62,709,681 downwards.
AAATATAAGAGTCTAGCATAAGCCTTTTTTTTTTTTTTTTTTTATGACGTACTCCATTCAAGTCCATAATGACCCTCGTGCGGCACCAAACCTATGGCCAACGTCCTCCTTCCCTAGGTTTTGCTGACGGGATAAAATTCGAATACGGTCATAATTTCCGTCCATCAATTGACCTTTCGTCTAACCCGAAACTCAAGACACATCTCGCGCCACCATCCACGGGAAATGGTAATATATTTCATGACTCCTCGAGTACATCTACTAGGAATCAAACTCACAATCCGCCTTATTACATGTTGATGTCTTTTCACCGCACCATGCCCGTGGGGGCGACAATGTATAGTCTTCAACCATAGGTGCATAACTCATTTCATAAATCTCTTACCTGACGAATTGTATAAGACTAATATTGTTGCAAACAATCTTCTTAAAGCCAATGGCAGTCTAATGTTTGATGCTTCTATAGGGCATTGACGAATACTATTGTCATTTTCTAATAAACCTTTCGCTTCAACTACTTTTTAAAAAGTGTCATAGGAAGTCTTATTGACATTTAATATGTCTTCATAACTCGTTGGCCCTTACATGATTTAGTAATAACCCCATGTTAGACTAAAATTATCTATATATTTTAGAAAAATATTAATAAATAAATAAATAAAATATTTAAGTCGCCTCCTTTTTTTGGCATCCTTCACATTTAACTATATTTCTCCACTTGGTATTATTTTCGGAATACTTATTTCTAAAATATTTTTCCATCTCTTCCAAATTTCAAAATGCAATTTTTTAAAAGTTTCAAATAAACTTATGCATGTTCAACCAAAATTAGTTCGTATTTTCATTTTGTGTATTATGTTCTACTATATGTTGAATATATAAATTTATGAAAAGACACATAAAATATGTGTACTAGATATGGATAGTATTTAAACTTTGGTACACTAGTAAAGAGAAACATAAAAATGGGGTCGATATTATTGTAGACAAAGACCTAAAAGATAATATAGTAGATGTTAAAAAAATATCAGATAGGATCATTAAAATCATGATAACTTTAAGCTTGGAGATAGTGAACATCATCAATGCACATGCTCTCCAACTAAGACTAGCAAAAAATCTTAAAAGACAAATTTTGAAAAGATATTGATAGTATTTTACAAGGGATACCAATGTCTGAAAAGATATTCATGGGAGTTGATTCGAATGGTCACATAGGAAAATATAATATAGGACATGAGAGGATACATGGAGATCATGGATATGGAGACAAAAATGAGGTCGGTGATACAATCTTAGATTTTACTATGTCTTACGATTTTATTGTACTGAATTCATGTTTTATAAAGAGAGAATAACATATAATAACCTTCAAGAGTAGGTATAATAAAGGCCAAATAAAGCCCCCATGGACATGGTGTGGTGGAAAGGCATCAACACGTAAGAAGGAGCATCGGGGGTTCAATTCCAGGTAGATATATTCACGGAGCCAGCGGTACTTGTAGATGGTGAGAATTTACTCTGTAAGCCAACGAGGACCGTGGATGGTGAGAGTTCGCTCTGTGAGCCAACTAGGACCGTGGATGGTGAGACTTCTCTGTAAGCCAGTGAAGACCGTGGATGGTAATGGAGATGTGTCCCGGGGGTCAGGTTGGCCGAACGTCCAACTAATGTACTAAAGTCGTGTCCGCGTCAGGACTTTGCCCTAATCAGCGAGACCTGGGGGTGGAGGACGCTGATCCGTAAGTTTTGTGCCACACTAGGGGGTCCGAAGGGTTCGTTGATGGCTGGAGGTCCTATGTAATAAAATAAAATATAAATAAATTTCTTTTTAACCGAAAATGGGGATCATCTGTCTTATAAGTTGTAAAGTTATTTCAGGAACGAGTTTGGTTACACAACATAAAGTCTTAGTATTAGATATACATATAAAAAATGAAAAAGAATGAGTATCACAAATTATTACAAGGAAACCAGGTGATATAACTTGAGGGGAGATAATATAATAAAATTTAAAGATAAAATAATCAAAGAGTGTGATTGGACTGTAGGGGATAAGGTTGATGCAAATACTGTTTGGACTAGAATGAAAAATTCTATCATAAGGATAGAAAAAAAGGTCTTAGGTGAGTAAAAAGAAAGATACTTGGATAGTAAACAAAGTTTGTGGTGGGATCAAGAAGTTCAAAAAGTTAATTAAGATGAAAAGAAATTGGTATAAAATATGGCAAAATTGCATAAATATAGAAAATCTTGAAAAATATAAAGAAGCAATAAAAAATGCAAGGAAATCTATTAGTCAAGCTAAACATAGAGCTTATGATACTTTATATACTAAACTGGACACAAAAAAAGGAGAAAAAAGACATTTATAAACTTAATAGAGTTAGAGAAAGAATATGCAAATATTTATTTGATGTAAAATGTATAAAGGACGAGAAAGATAGAGTTTTAATTAGAGAAAATGACATCAAAAAGAGGTGGCAGAGATATTTTGATAAGTTGTTTAATGAAAATCAAAATTAAATTTTGGCCCTAGAGTAGAGTCCAGAGAGGGATGAATGGACTCTTTTACGTATTTTTGCTTTTCTCTACAAAATATAAAATCTTGGTAAGATGCGAGTAATTATATCACAATGTAAATAATATAAACCAAGCACAATATATAAATTAAAGAGTTTAGGGAAGAAAAGCTTAACAAACGATTTAACGTGGTTCGGCCACTTGCCTACTTTCATGCCTTGAGACACACTCAAGGATTCTCAATCCACTATCACGACCTCCTTCACCGGTGGAGAAGCTTTTACAACACAAGGGAACAAATCCCTTGACGCTCACCAAGAGCCTTCATACGGGAACAAATCCCTTTACGCTCACCAAAAGCCTTTCCAAGGGAATGAATCCCTTACATCTTGGTTCACAAAGAACCCTTACAAGATGAATATGAAATACAACAACAATGCTCCTTAAATGAGCTGATATTTGATACATTTGAAAACCTCACACAACTCTCTCAAAGTAATGATTCCCCACAAGATTGAAGAGTAAGAGAGAAGTTGAGCACAAAGATGACGAACTAATTGAAGTATGCTTGTAAGTAATGTATGATTGCTAAAATCTATGTTTAAAACAAGTCTTTGGACTTGTATTTATAGGTAAAATGGAGTACTAGCCATTTTATGGTCATTGCGTATGTAAAATAATTGTTTTCTTTGAAAACTAGCTATTTATAGCTGTTGGGGACTAAATCCTGACGCAAATCGTCGACTATTTGACCAAATTAGGCGATTGTTTGCCCAAATTAGTCGACTGTTCATTTGGGCCACATTCTGCCTGAAATCGTCGACGATTTGCCCCAAGTCGTTGACTGATTGCCCAAATCAGTGAAAGTCTCCAACATAAAAGTGTTGGGATTTTTTCTTAACTTTCCATAGATACTAAGATCGCCCTTTTTAGACTTTTTTAGCAAAAGTTATGCTCTAAACACTGAAAAGTATTCAAGAAATTTGAAAGATGCATAAATGAGGTTTTAAACCCAACAAGGATCAAGCTTTTAAAAGATTGTAACACTAATATAATTTAAAACTTGTCCTTATGAAAATATACTTGATTTTCTTGAATCTTTAGGTACATAAAAATAGTTTTGACTCAATCGAGACCAAATATATTAAAGTTCACAATACTAAGACCACTTAACACTTGTCTGATTTTAATCAAAGTTGAATATTGGATATTTTCATATAAGTCATGATTTTGACTTTGAAAAAACTTAAGTATGAAACAATAAAAAACTTATTTTTCATTTAAGTGATATCCTATATACTCTTATGAACTAATATGCATATGCATTTGCTCAACTCTTGCTCAGTAAACATATGTGAAACAAAACTGCAAGAGTTACAATAAACACTACCTCAAACACTCCCCATTACAAATGATTCTATATTAGCTTCCTTGGATGTGCTTGAGTTCTTCCAAGTGAGTATCCTTTTGATCTTTCCTGCTCGAACGTCCACTCGGTTCGATCTTTGCCTCTGATCCAGTACCATCATGTATTCGTCACTTGTATATGTACTAAACATGATCTGCAAAGATAGGATACACTTGGAACTACAAATAGGTTAATATCATCAAAACACATTAAATATAATTATGTAACCAATTGTTGGCCTAACAAGGCTTAATCTTACTTTGATAACAAAACAAGGTTACTAAATGTGCTTTTAAGTTAAGGTGCAGGACTCAAGTGATTTATGAAGTAAAGTGATTATACTTAAAGAAGTTTGTTGAAGCTTAGACTTAAAGCTACAAGTCATGAGGAACATGAAGTATATTGAAGAATTAATCAAAGCTCAAATGATAATTGAAAGCTAAACAACATGAAGTTGTTTTTATCTCGTTAAGTCTTATGTAAGTACTTCTATTATCAATATTGAAGTTGAAGCTTTTAGGATTCATTATGGACTTAGAGACCTGTTTTACAACATGAAAAATATTTCCATAAGGTCTAAAATAAGTTTTCCAAGTTACCAATTTAAGTTTTGGAATTGAAATTTGAAAAACACTAAGTGTCTTAGTGTTCAGGCGATTGATGATTATCCATTAGGTGACTAATATGTTATTACAATGTTAATAAAGAAACAGAACAGAGTCAGGCGACTGAACCATCGAGGTCAGGCAACTGAACCGCTACTGTCTATTTTGACGCGCTAATTTAAATTAACTCAGGTGACTAATCTCCTAGTTCAGACAACTGAAGCGTATGTTTTAAACTTTCCTAAAGCGCTGATTTCTTTCGAAATTCAACTGATTGAGTTTCCAAACTTGGAGCAAACTTAGGGAAAATGGTAACTATATTTTCTACTTTATATAAAGATTATCTTTTCACAATTTAGGGTAACCAATAGTCACATACTATTCAAAATTTCGTGTTATACTATTGTAATTCTTTCTAAAAGTTGTTGTGAGTTCTTGCTGAAATACCTAGCAAAATTTTGATTTGATTCTCTGAAATCTACATCCTACAATCAGAATACTTGTGATATCTTTGTGAGCTTCGATTTTATATTGATAATCTAAAGTATAGTGTGCTTTAAATTTATACAAATTTTGCTCTACTAAAAGTTATTTTCTTTCATGAATTGTATATTGTTGTTGTGCCAACTTTGATGGTTCAAGATTGTTGAATCGTTGCCTAGCGAGAGGGTGTTCTCATTAGAGAGGGGTCTCCACCTTTGAATGGAGAGAGGGTTGCTTCATCTGTTCAATTAAGTGGTAAAGGAAATCCTCACAGCAAGTTGCTTAAGTAAGGATGTAGGTTGCTAGCTGAACCTTGTAAAAAACCTTGTGTTATGCTCTTCTTCCCTATCTTTTAAATTCATCACTCTATAAATTGCGTGTATATTTTGATTATGTTGGGAAATTTACTAAAATACTGAGTATTGATTGTGCTTATCTCAAGTTAACATATTGGCTTCTTTGAAGAGTTGTATGATTTATATTATTGACTTAAAATTCAAACAAGCTCTGGAACTTAAATCTGATTATGGTTAACTAAGGTAAAAGCTATTCTTATTGTTTATATTGTTTAAAATAAAATCAGCTTGAGTATCTTATTCAGACTACTGAATCATTAAGGTTATTTAATTGTTGCTGAAATTCAGATTTTGATATTGAACTAACTGAATACTAAATTAACTAAAATTTAAATATGATTGACATATATATCTAGGATTATCGATTGGTATACTGCGGTCGCTGATTAGATTATTGTGATTGATATTAGAGTGTGGTTGTGGTGGTTTAAATTAAAAGGGTTAAAATAAACTAAAATTCCGTTAGATAAATTTTAAATACCCAATTTACCCCCCTCTTGGGATTACATCTTTAGTTCTAGTAGCCACTAAGGCTAATAATCTCCTCCTTTTTGATGATATCTAACCTATTAAGATTTTACTTAATCTTTACATTTGAGTTTGTACTTATCATAGCTTGATATGTAAAGATTAATTTACCTAGAACCACTAACGGATTGTTATCATCAAAACATGGCAATTAAGATCATGTAGTCACCAAGGCTGACAATGTAATGACCTGCTTATTTACCATATTATTATTTTTATTTTTTTCCATAATAATAAAAAACAATATAATAAACCAGGCAAATCATACTCAACCTGGACCCATGGGTACCAGGGATATACCCAAAATACAATATAGAAACCTAAGCAGTAGGAAATGTCAAAATCATATACATACCAAAACACCAAATCAATACAATACCAAAGTTTACTACATATATCATAAAAATACACATAACCCAAAAATGTCCAAAAGTGGCCTAGGGTCGCCACCCACAAAACCGTTAGACCCTAGCAACAGACTTACCCTTCAGATAGGGTAAAACGGCTGAACTCTAATGCTGCGAAGCTTTATCCACTCTCCTACCTGGGGCGCCTAAAGTGTTTGTATAATTTGGGGTGAGACACCTATCAGTAAGGGAAATAAACTAATATCAGTGTGTGGCAACATGAGTATTTTCGTGTTATACATATAACAGTACATAAGCATTCTTAATGAAAACCATATGTATCATATATAGGAAAACATGTGTAAGTATAACATGGTATAACATACTAAGTTTCCATACATAAATATCATCTCATATTACTGTACATAGAAAACATCCTAGAAGGTTAGTTGGGTGTTGTCATGTCTTACCCCCACATGACTGGGTTGTGCGTCCCCAAGCCGGGACCTGACAATGGCTGGCCGACCACTGTCAAGTCAAAAGCAAAAGTTTGTAAGTATGATGGGTCTGCCAGACCTAGTCCGTACACTAGGGGCACCTGCTTTACGATAAACCACATCGACTATCCATTCTCCCACTACCCTGTACGGCAAGCCGTAGCACTAACATCATTATGATCGTGATCATATAGCTACGATACCGTGCTTTGTGAAAGTCTAAACTAAGCCAACTAGGTTCTGATAACATGTAACATATTTCCAAATAATGATACATGTCTATTACATAATCATCTCTGTCATGTTAATATTTTCATATTATTTTGCATAATATATAAAAGCTCGGCCCATACGCCAATATTTCATATAAATTTCTTCGGCCTATACGCCGACATTTCATAAGAAATTCCTTGGCTCGTACGCTAGCATATCATGTAAATTTCTCGGCCCGTACGCCGACATATTATAAAAATTCCTCGGCCTGTACGCCAACGTATCATATATAAAACTTCGGCCCGTACGCCAATATATCATATAAAACCTCAATTTAAAAAAAAAAAAAAACCCCTGTGTCATTAACATTTTCCCAAAAGCAATAAAACCAACTTATTTTGTAAACATAATATTCCATCATAAATTTTACTTATGCCACACAAAAGAGATATTAATCATATTTCCGTTCAACAACATTATTCCCAACATAATTTTATAACATACATAATTATCTGAAATTAAATGCTATAAAAGAGTAAATACATTTTTATAAAAATCCTGATTTAGTTTATCCCTTTACCTGACTTCTAGAAAGCCCCTAAAATAACCAGTCATGCACCCACAGGATTCTCTGTTCAACACCTTGTAAACAACATCTTCTAGAATAGAAATTCAGTATTTCTCCGAGTACTATATTTTTTACAACTATAGGAAAACCAAATATTGAATAAAAGGCCTTACCTTGAATTTGGGATGAAATTCAAATCAACCCCACCAACAATCCACTCCAGTAGATTTGAAGAGAACTCTCCTAAGAGTGTCGTGGTGGCCTCGGATCGTTGAACCGGCAAGAGATCAGCCCGATATCTTAGAGAGAAGAAGGGAAAACCGAGAGTAGAGAGAGAGAGAGAGAGAGAGAGAGAGAGAGAGAGAGAAGGGTATTCTGTGTGAAAATCTGCTGAAAATAGAGTTTAGGGCTATTTATACTCTGGCCTTCATCGATAAGCCATGTCACTTCGTTGACAAGGTCATGAAGGAAGTCCGTTGACGAATGCTATTCCTCGTCGACCAAATTTAGAATTGGAAAATAACCTCTCGGTATTTTCTCATCGACAAGCCCAAAAACCACCCTGCTGTCACCCCTTTTTACAATTTCCATTTTCTTCCTCTTTTATTATTTAAATACCATAGTTCTTTGGGTCATTACATTCTCCCCTCATAAAAATTTCGTCCTTGAAATTTACTATCCATATGATTCATCATCCCCTAAGAAAAGTGGTCTACTTATTTTATTACTTACCCTCACTTATGGCAGAGGAATACTGTGGTTACATTTAGAGTCCTGAGAGATTACATATCCAAAATAAAATTCTCCCAAAACCAAAATACTACTTACTAACTAAACTATTACATACATCAACTAACCTGCAAAAGAACAATTATGTAATTACTTACACTTTACCTGATTATAACTGAACTTCATTGAACAATTGCGGGTATCTCTGTCTTATATGTTCCTTAATCTCCAAAGAAGCTTCTTTTATTGTGTGATTTCTCCACAAAACTTTTACTAGAGGAATCTTCTTATTACGTAATTTTTGTTTTTTCATGTCCAGAATCTGTACTGGTACCTCCTCATACACTAGTAAATCACTGAGCTTTAATTCACCATAACTGATTACGTGAGAAGGGTCTGGAATGTATTTCCTCAACATGGACACGTGGAATATGTCGTGCATCCTAGACAACATAGGTGGCAAAGCTAGCCTGTAGGCAACTGGCCTTACTTTCTCTAGAATTTCAAATGGGTCAATGAACCTAGGGATAAGTTTACCTTTCTTCCCAAATCTCATGACCTCTTTTAACGGAGCTATTTTCAAAAACACATGATTACCGATATAAAACTCCAATTTTCTACGGCGATTATCGACATAACTCTTCTATCGGCTCTGAGCTGCACTGATTCTATCTCTGATGAGTCGAACCTTATCATATGCTTGTTGTACCAACTCTGGCCCTACAACTCGCCATTCAACCATATCATCCCAATATAGAGGAGAACGACATCTCCTACCCTAGAGTGCCTTAAACGGTGCCATGCCAGTGTTGGCGTGATAACTGTTATTGTACGCAAATTCCACCAACGGCATAAACTAGGTCCAACTACCCCCAAAATCTAGTACGTATGCTCGAAACATATCTTCTAATATCTGAATCGTCGTCTCAATCTACCCATCTGACTGAGGATGGATCTTCATGTTGAAAGATAACTTAGACCCTTGAGCTTCTTGCAAGCTCCTTCAAAATCATGATGTGAAACGCGGGTCTTGATCTGACACTATAGACACTGGCATGCCGTGGGAATGGACTATCTCCTATCCATGGAGTAACTGATCTTGATAGGAAGGAAATGGGCGATCTTAGTCAAACGGTCAACTATTACCCAAATTGCATTCTGGCCATGCAATGTCGATGGCAACCTTGAAACAAAATCTATAAATATGTGATCCTATTTCCACTCTAGGATAAAAAGTGGTCGCAACTGGCCTGCTGGCCTCTGGTGCTCATCCTTTACCTACTAGCACGTCAAACACTGTACTACATACTCGGCAATCTCCTTCTTCATACCACTCCACAAAAAAGATTCTCGTAGATCCCTATACATTTTCGTACTGTCGAGATGAACTGTGTATAAAGATCTATTAGCCTCTTCTAGGATGGTCTTCCTAATATCAGCATCAGAAGGAACATATAATCTAGAACGGAACTGCAAAGCCTCGTCATCTGCTATACTAAACTCCTCTCCCTGACCACTATGTACTCTGACCATTACCTCTGCTAATTCTGGATCATCTTTTTGAGCAGCTTTAATCCTTTCCTATAGAGTAGGTTGCACCACTAAACTGGTAATACATACTTAAGGACTACTCTAAACCAATTCTATGCTGAATCTCTCTAGATCCATCACGATCGGATACTGGATCTCCATAGCTTCCAACGCTGGCCCCACAGATTTCCTACTCAATGCATCAGCTACCATGTTTGCTTTTCCTAGGTGGTAATTGATAGTACAATCAAAGTCCTTAACAAGCTCCAACCATCTTCTCTGCCTCATGTTCAATTCCTTCTGAGTGAGAAAGTACTTTAAACTCTTATGATCGGAGAAGATTTCACTTCGCTCGCCATACAGGTAATGTCTCCAAATCTTCAATGCATGTACTACTGCAGCTAATTCAAGATCATGGGTTGGGTAGTTCTTTTCATATTCTTTCAACTGTTTGGAAGCATACGCTATCACCCTGCCATGCTGCATCGATACACAGCCAAGACCCTTAAAGGATGCATAACTGTAGATAACATAACCCTCACCCCCTGATAGGATTATCAATACTTGTGTCGTGACAAGCCTTTACTTCAATATCTGAAAACTCTACTCACAACTATCATCCTATTCAAACCTGGTATTCTTCCTAGTCAGCCGTGTCAGAGGGCCAGATAACGCTGAGAATCCTTTAACGAAATGACGGTAATACCTAGCTAGCCCCAAGAAACCTCTGACCTCCTGGATGTTCCTTAGTCTAGCCCAATTCACTACCGAATCAATTTTACTGGGATCCACAGAAATTCCATCCCCTGAGATGACATACCCCAAGAACACAACCTTCTTAAGCCAAAATTCACATTTGCCGAACTTGGCATACAACTTCTTTTCCCTGAGCGTCTGTAAAACCTGCTTCAAATGCGTCTCATGCTCCTCATAGCTCCTCAAATAGACCAATACATCATCAATAAAAACAATAACAACAAAATGGTCTATATATTGACAGAAGATTCTATTCATCAAATCCATGAATATCGTAGGAGCATTCGTCAGACCAAACGACATAACAAGGAATTCATAATGCCCATATTTGGTCTTGAAAGCTGTCTTCGAGACGTATTTTGTTTTCATTTTTACCTTATGGTAGCCTAATCTAAGATCAATCTTAGAATACACCTGTGTACCCTGGAGCTGATAAAATAAATCATCTATACGTGGTAGAGGATACTTGTTCTTGATTATTACCTTATTAATTTCCCTATAATCTATGCACATCCTCATAGACTCATCTTTCTTCTTCACAAATAATACTAAAGCTCCCCATGGAGATACATTAGGTCGTATAAAACCCTTATAAAGCAAATCTTGCAACTAATTCTTTAATTCTGCCAACTCTGCTGGCGCCATTCGGTAAGGTGCTTTAGAAATTGGTGTTGTACTAGGAAGCAGATCAATAGGAATATCTACCTCCCGATCCAGTGGCAAGCCTGGCAACTCATCTGGAAAAACATATGTAAATTCCTTTACTATTGGCGTACTAGTGAGTTTCAATTCATTCCCTGACATTTCCTTCACAAATGCCACGAATCCCTAGCAACCACTCAGGAGTAGTCTCCTCGCCTGAATAACTAAAACTAACTAAGGCGGGGATTGCACTCACGACCTTATAAACCTGAATTTTGGTTTTCCTGGAGGTCTGAATATCACTTCTTGTGAATGGCAATCTATACTAGCAAAATTAGCTACTAACCAATCCATACCAAATATTACATCAAACCCATGCATGTTCAACACTATTAAATCAGCATACAAGACTTTCCCCTGGATATCAACTGGATAACCTCGGAGCACCCTACTATACCTTACTGCTGACCCAGTCGGTGTAGTTACTTACAGTTCAATGTCTAACAACTGTGCTTCTACCCCACATGGTCTAGCGCACTCCATAGACACGAATGAGTGTGTGGCTCCTGAATCAAATAATACAATAACTTTATAGGAAAGCATGCTAACCATACCTATCACCACGTTGCTGGCTATCTCAGCATCACCCTGCGTCAAAGCAAAAACTCTGGCTGGCGCTACATTCCTCTACTGGCTTCCATGTGGCACTTGATAGCCTCCCCGGTATAGTCTAAGGGTAGGTGCGATATCTGGTGGTGTAGGGCAATCTCACACCAGATGTCCCTGCCTACCGCAGCGATAGTAGGACGCTCTCCCCACTCGAAACTCTCCTCAGTGTCTCCTATGACAAGTTTGACAGACAGGAGGATTTTGCACTGTCTAAACCTCACGAACCTCTGTCTCCTGCCTCTATCCTCTGCCATAGTTTCCTCTCCTCCACCGACCCTGCCTAAGACCCTACTGAAAGCTTGAAGATGCAGATCTCTTCTTCTGCCCTTGCTCCTCTACGTCCATACGCTCACTAACCTCAGCCAAGGCTGCTCTGTCAACTAACTCAGTAAAGTCCTATATCTTTAGCACTACCACCTGCTTGAATATGCCTCACCTCAATCATCTTTCAAACTGTCTCGCCTTCTTCATCTTATCAGAAACAATATACGGAGCGAAGTGAGAGAGCTTTATAAACTGCAATGCGTACTACTGGACCGACAGTTGTCCCTGCTTTAAATTCAGGAACTCTTCCACTTTAGCTTCCCTGACAGTGGCTAGGAAATAACTGTCAAAGAATAATTCTTTAAATCAATCCCACGTCATGGCTATTGACGTCATCCTCTGCTACTTCAGAAGTCTCACAGCAGTCCACCACCTCTCGGCCTCTCTTGTCAGTTTATAGGTGGCGAAGAGGACCCTCTATTCCTTCGTACATTGTAATATGCCAAGACTTTCTTGATCTCCTGTATCCAATTCTCGATGGCTGTAGGATCTACTCCCCTTGAAAACGCTGGCTGGAGGATTCATCTTAGTAAACTAATATATCGTGCACCAATGGCCTACAGACGAACCTCCTTGCTCCCTGGAGCTCCTAACGATCTCAGTCATAACCTGCTGAGCCATGTTGCATAGTACCGCATCAAAATCAGCCCCACCTGCACTCGATGGTCCTGCACCATCACTTCTGCTCGTATGGACACTATCCCCTCCAGGGTCCATCCTTAAAACAATAAACGTGATTTAGAGACCCTATCCTTATAATTTATGTGCCTAACATAGTTCCCTATTTTGACATTCCCATCTCATTTCTAAATCCAGTCCTATATTCTTGGAACACAACCCGACACTAGTTTACTATGGTTTTCTTGAAATTGTCACCCCAGGAAAAACACAGAAACCACCATGGAAGTCCTACCTCTAGACTATAGAACAAAACCTTATATCCTCTTCCTATACTCTGGTATCGTTTCTACTGCACTCTAATGTCTATGAAACCTAGCAACCTAGGCTCTGATGCCAAACTGTAATGACCTACTTATTTACCATATTACTATTTTTATTTTTATTTTTTTCCCATAATAATAAAAACCAACATAATAAACCTAGCAAATCATACTCAACCTGGACCCATGGGTACCAGGGATATACCCAAAATACAATACAGAAACCTACGCAGTAGGAAATGTCAAAATCATATACATACCAAAACACCAAATCAATACAATACCAAAGTTTACTACATATATCATAAAAATACACATAACCCAAAAATGTCCAAAAGTGGCCTAGGGTCGCCACCCACAAAACCGTTAGACCCTAGCAACAGACTTACCCTTCAGATAGGGTAAAACGGCTGAACTCTAATGCTGCGAAGCTTTATCCACTCTCCTACCTGGGGCGCCTAAAGTGTTTGTATAATTTGGGGTGAGACACCTATCAGTAAGGGAAATAAACTAATATCAGTGTGTGGCAACATGAGTATTTTCGTGTTATACATATAACAGTACATAAGCATTCTTAATGAAAACCATATGTATCATATATAGGAAAACATGTGTAAGTATAACATGGTATAACATACTAAGTTTCCATACATAAATATCATCTCATATTATTGTACATAGAAAACATCCTAGAAGGTTAGTTGGGTGTTGTCATGTCTTACCCCCACATGACTGGGTTGTGCGGCCCCAAACCGGGACCTGACGATGGCTGGCCGACCATTGTCAAGTCAAAAGCAAAAGTCTGTAAGTATGATGGGTCTGCCAGACCTGATCCGTACACTAGGGGCACCTGCTTTACGATAAACCACATCGACTATCCATTCTCTCACTACCCAGTATGACAAGCGGTAGCACTAACATCATTATGATCGTGATCATATAGCTACGATACCGTGCTTTATGAAAGCCTAAACCAAGCCAACTAGGTTCTGATAACATATAATATATTTCTAAATAATGATACATGTCTATTACATAATCATCTCTGTCATGTTAATATTTTCATATTATTTTGCATAATATATAAAAGCTTGGCCCATACACCAATATTTCATATAAATTTCCTCAGCCTATACGCCGACATTTCATAAGAAATTCCTTGGCTCGTACGCCGGCATATCATGTAAATCTCTTGGCCCGTACACCGAGATATTATAAAAATTCCTCAGCCCGTACGCCAATATATCATATAAAACCTCAATTTAAAAAAAAAAAAAACCTTGTATCATTGACATTTTCCCAAAAGCAATAAAACCAACTTATTTTGTAAATATAATATTCCATCATAAATTTTACTCATGCCACACAAAAGAGATATTAATCATATTTCCGTTCAACAACATTATTCCCAACATAATTTTATAACATACATAATTATCTGAAATTAAATGCTGTAAAAGAATAAATACATTTTTTTATAAAATTCCTGACTTAGTTTATGTAGAGACTCGAATAATTTTTCATAATTGAAAAATAGAAAAATGAGAGAAAAGGAATTAAAAACTGGAGAATTAAACAAGGTCTTATCGACAAACACAGGGGATTTGTCAACGAGCACATCTGAGGGTCACGTCGACGGGGACGCGTCTCGTTGATGAGAAGATACCGAGAGGCTATTTTCCAAGTTCGGAATTTCATCAACGAGGAGTAGGCATTCGTCGACGAATGTCCTTCTTGGCCTCGTCGATGAAGTGATGTGGCTCATCGACGAAGGCCAGTGTATAAATAGCCTAAACCTCATTTTTCAGCTGAAATTCTTGCACGAATTACTCGCTCTCTCCTTAGTTCATCCCCTCCCCCGTCTCTCTAAGTTTTCAGGCCAAATTCTCGCTGATTTGACGATCTGAGGCTACCACAACGCTCCTAGGAAAGTTCTCTTCAAGTCTATTGGAGTGGAACGTTGGTGGGGCTGGTTTGAAATTCATCACAATCTCAGGGTAAGACATTTTATTTAGTATTTGTCTTTCTCACAGTTATAAAGAATGTAGAATACGAAGAAATACTGATATTTTGTTCTAAAAGATGTTGTTTTCAGGGTGTTGAGTGGGGAACACTGCAGGTGTAAGGCAAAAATACAGTAGGGGCTTATCAGAAATTAGGTTAGAGAAATATGCTATGCTAGGGAGTTTTAGAATGTATAACAAAAGATTTTGTATGTATATTTATAAGCATGTTGATCAGTTTATTTTTTTTTAACCAGAATATCATGGGTGTTATTATTTCAGTGAAATTACATAAATGAAACATGAGATCTTAATTACACAGTTGTGTGGCCCGAGTTTATTATAGTTTAATATATTGATTATGAAATTTTACAGATATCTAGTTATACAAGTTTATTAGTAAATAGATTTACAGCATTTTTCAGAATAACATGATTTCTAAACCATAACACTTAGACAGATATTACAGATATTTCAGAGAGCTATTACAGATATTTTAGACAACTATTACAAATATTTCAGATAGATATTACAGATATTCTAGATAGATATTATTTATATTTCAGTTAGATATTTTAGATATTTCAGTTTAGATTTATAGTGTTATGGTTGTTTTGAAATCATGTTAAAAGCAGCAAGATAATAGTATTACACAGTATCAGATCCTTGAGGATATTATAGACAGATACAGACAGCAGAGCACGGTACCATTGCCATTACAGATAGAGTGCAACCACATAACTCAGATAGTATGTGGATTCCGTCTAATCACACCAGGAGAGATTGCAGTCTCCCATCTAGCTGGGTTGAGGTGGCCAGTTAGACAATGATAGATTTGGAGATTGCCTAGAGAGATTGTAGTGGGCTAGATTGGCGGATGATAGAGATACTTGCCTGGTAGGCCAACCAGAGCAGGTCCAGCCTACGGGCCACACAACCCTGTCATGAGGGGTTAAATCATGCCATATAGATCCCAGGGTATTAGCAGAAGTTCCAATGTACAGATATATCATACAACAACAGTTTATATTATCATATTAGTAGTATGTATAGATAGTAAACTCAGATACACAGTTGTATTTTAAACAACATTACATGTGTTTCGTATAGTATATCAGCTTACTCACTTTATAGTATGAGTATTATTTTAGTATATTAAATGTGCAACTCAGCCGCTACACACTAGGGATAGCATATTTCCTCTTACTGAGCATTGTCTCATCCTAGTGAGTTATTATTTTTTCAGCAGATCCAACTAGGCAAGCAGATCAAGCTCGTAGATAGAGATCATCTTACACTGCCCATGCTAGAGGGGTAGGTGTTTTGTTTATGATACCACTGGTTTGGGGTAGATTCCAGACTTTGGTGATGTCACTGGCTATTTAGTACTATTTACATACATTATGAGATTTATAGTTTTCTAGTATTGTGTATATGATAGTTTACATTTTCTTTGTATACCGCTGCTTAGGTATGTGTGACATACAGAGTTTTCTCAATGCTCCTTTTAGCTTGAGATATTTTTAGTAGTATTTTAGACAGATGGTATTTATGTTATATATATATATATATATAATTTTAAGTAGTAGGTCGTTACAATTTGGTATAAGAGCCTAGGTTGCTAGGTTCTATAGACTCTAGAATGCAGCAGATACAATACCAAAATATAGGAAAAAGGATTTGAGGTTTTATTTTGTGATCTAGATACGGGATCTTCATGGTGGTTTCTGTGTTTTTCCTGGGGTCACAATTTCGAGAAAGCCATAGTATTATTGACGAATCATGTGTTTAGGTTGCAGGATTAGATTTTGGGTTAGAAACAGGGGTGATAGTTAATAGAGAATCTAAAGTTTTAGTTGATTGAAATAAATTAGGTATGTATGAGAAATAGGATTCTGAGACAGTGTTCTATGTATTTTTAGGATGGATCCAGGGAGCAGTGGTACAAATGCGGGAAGTGATAGATCAGGACCCTCCAGTATGGGAGGTGGAGATGCGAATGCAGTATTGCGCAGCGTCACCCAGCAAGTGATGGTTGAGATGGCTCAGAGCAGAGGAGAGCATGGCTGCACGATTAAGTAGTTTACGCGAATGAAGCCTCCGTATTTTGCTAGAGGACTTGATCCGATCATAGCTGAAAATTGGGTTCAAGATGTTGAGGAGATTTTGGTAATGTTGGCATGTACAGATGAGCAGAAGGTGTCATTTGCATCATTTAAACTGACAGGTGAAGCGAAGCGCTGGTAGAGGTCAGCACAATTAATTGAGGAACAGAGGCCTAATCCAGTGCCAGTGACGTGGAGTCGGTTTAAAGAGCTATTCTTCGAGCGATATTTCCCTGCTATCATTCAGAGTGCAAAGGTAACAGAATTATGGCATTTAGCTTAGGGGCCGATGACAGTGTCATAGTATGCTGGACGATTTATTGAGTTATCTCCCTTCGCCCCACACTTGGCACCAGATGAAGAGAAGAAAGCAAGGAAGTTTGAGAAAGGTTTGAGGAATAATTTATTCGAGCAATTTATCGATTTTCGGGCTCAGACATTCGCGGAGGTGGTGGATAGAGCTGTTATTATCGAAAATGGCATGCAAAAAGGCATTGCAGCTCAGAGTCAGAGGAAGAGGCCTGCGCCTCAGGATTATCAGGCGAGTTCCAGTCAAGGGCCATGGAGAGGAGATCGATATGGAGGTAGCCAAGGATGGATAATGGGCCGTGGTCGTCCTTAGGGTGGACGGGCTATCCTTACCTATCCTAGATGTGGTCAAAGACATCCAAGTGAATGTAGAATGGGAGAGGATATCTACTATCGATGTGGGAGATCCAAGCACAGGTCTTGTTCATGTCAAGATTGCTGGCTTAGACACCAACTCCTCGACCGTATCGAGGTGGTTATCAGGTGCCCCGCGGAGGCTAGTGGAGGAACACTGCACTGGCGATAGTATAAGCATTGACGCCGGATGACGCTGATGCAGCTGGAGACGTAGTTACAGGTACCCTTACTGCTTTTTCATATAAAGTTGTTGTTTTATTTGATACAGGTGCAACCCACTCTTTTATTTCATCGGTATATGCTAAATTAACGGGGAATGAGGCATCGTTGTTAGATGTTGGGTTGGCTGTAGTTACGCCGACTGGATCAGTGGTGAGATGTAGGAGGGTACTCAGGAGCTTTTCAGTGATTATTTAGTGGAAGGTATTGCCAACCGATCTTATCATGTTAGATATGCAGGGGTTTGATATAATTCTGGGTATGGATTGGTTGGAATTTAACCATGCTAGTATCAATTGTCACTTGAAAGAAGTGATTTTCAGACCTCCAGGTGAGCAAGAATTCAGATTTCTTGGTTCACATGTCCATTCTTTACCTCAGCTTGTATCAGCCATCCAGGTGAGGAAAATGATTCAAGAAGGCTGTCAGGGATTTGTTGTCTACATAAAGGAATTGCCAAAATAAGAATTCAAACAAACTAATTTTCTTGTGGTTAGAGAATTCTCAGATGTATTTCCAGAAGAATTACCTGATTTGCCACCAGACCGTGAAGTTGAATTTACTGTGGATCTTTTACCAAGGTCAGCGCCAGTGTCTAAAGCACCTTACCGAATGACTCCAGTCGAGTTAAAAGAACTAAAAGATCAATTGTAAGAATTATTGGGTAAGGAATTTATCAGGCCCAGTGTGTTGCGCTGGGGAGCACCAGTTCTATTTATGAAGAAGAAAGATGAGACCATGAGAATGTATATAGATTACAGAGAGATAAATAAAATGACAATTAAGAATAAATATCCTCTTCCCAGGATTGATGATTTGTTTGATCAGCTCTAGGGGACCCAAGTCTATTCTAAAATTAACCTTTGGTCGGGTTATCATCAAGTGAAAGTTAGGGCGGAAGACATTTTAAAGATGGCATTTCAAATGGGATATGGCATTACGAGTTCTTAGTGATGCCATTTGGATTAAATAACGCACCAGTAGTATTTATGGATTTAATGAATTGAGTGTTCTATCACTACATGGACTAGTTTCTAGTGGTATTCATTGATGATATACTGGCCTACTCGAGGAGTTTTGAGGAGCACGAGCATCATTTGAGGCTGGTATTGCAAACATTAAGAGAGAGAAAGGTATATGCGAAGTTTAAGAAATGTGAATTCTGGCTGAAGAAGGTTTCTTTTCTCGGCCATATGATCTTTGAGGCAGGTGTATCAGTTGATTCGAGTAAGATAGAAGTAGTAGTGAATTGGGTAAAGCTAGGGAATGTTCAAGAAGTTAGAAGTTTTCTGGGTTTAGCAGGCTATTATCGACGTTTTGTTGACAGTTTCTCCAGTTTATCAGGTCCACTGATACGACTTACGAGGAAAAATGTAAGGTTTGAATGGACTAATGATTGTGAGCGGAGCTTTCAGGAGTTGAAGTAGAGGTTAGTTACTACCCCAGTGTTGGCTGTCCCATTAGGAGAGGACGAGTTTGTGATATATAGTGATGCATCGTTGAAGGGCCTTAGATGTGTGTTGATGTAGCACGACAGGGTTATCGTGCATGCTTCTAGACAGCTTAAAGAATATAAGAAAAACTATCCTGTGCATGATTTGGAGCTAGTTGCAGTGGTGTACGCTCTCAAGATCTGGAGGCATTATTTATATGGTGAGAAGTGTGAAATCTTCACGGATCATAAAAGCTTAAAATACTTCTTTACCCATAAAGAACTGAATATAAGGCAAAGAAGGTGGCTAGAGCTTATTAAAGATTATGACTGCACTATTAGCTACCACCCATGGAAAGCGAATGTGGTAGCAGATGCTTCGAGTAGGAAATCAGTGGAACCAGTACTGGCAGCTATGAAGATTCAGCACCTGATCCTGATGGATCTGGAGAGACTTGGCATAGAGTTAGTAAAGGGTAATCCTCAGACATTTATTACAAGCCTGGTTGTACAACCTACGCTATATGAAAAGATTAAAGCCGCTCAGGGTGATGACATAAAATTAGCAGAGGTAATAGCCAGAGTATGGGATGGTCAGGGAGAGGAATTTAGTATCTATGAGGAGGGAGCTCTGAGGTTTCACACTAGGTTGTGTGTGCCTATAGATGGTGATATTAGAAGGACGATTTTGGAAGAGGCTCATAGATCACTATACACAGTTCATCCCGATAGTACTAAATTGTATAGGGATTTGTGAGAGTATTTTTAGTGAAGTGGAATGAAAATAGAAATTGCCAAATTTATACAGCAGTCTTTAATGTGCCAATAGGTTAAGGTTTAGCACAAGAGACCAGAAAGGCAGTTGCGGCCACTCTTTATTCCAAAATGGAAGTAGGATCATGTCTTTATGGATTTTATTACTGGTTTACCAGCAGTACGATAGGGACTGAATGCGATTTGGGTAATCGTTGATCGTCTGACGAAGACTGCTCATTTCATCCCCATTAAAGTCGGTTATTCCATAGACAAATTGGCAGAAATATATGTTCTAGAAATAGTTCGAGTCCATGGTGTACCAGTATCCATAGTTTCAGACCGAGATCCTCAGTTTACCTCAAAATTTTGGAAAAGTTTTTAGGAGGCTATGGATACACAGTTAGCATTCAACACCGCTTTCCATCCCTAGACTAATGGTCAGACTGAGAGGACGATCTAGACATTAGAAGATATGCTTCGAGCGTGCGTACTAGATTTTGGGGGTAGTTGGACTCAGTTTATGTCACTAGTTGAATTTGCTTACAGTTATCAGGCTAGCATCGGCATGGCACCTTACGAGGCACTGTATGGTAAAAGGTGTCGTTCCCCTCTTTTCTGAGATGAAGTAGGTGAGAGACGAGTTTTGGGTCCAAAGATAGTATAGCAGGCGTGTGATAAGGTCCGACTAATTAAAAAAAGAATCAGTACTGCACAGAGTTGGCAGAAAAGCTATGCAGACACTAACCGTTGAGAGTTAGAATTTGACATCGAAGATCAAGTATTCCTGAAGGTAGCTCCTTTGAGAGGGGTTATGAGATTTGGGAAGAAGGGCAAGTTGAGCCCTAGGTATATTGGCCCTTTTGAGATACTAGAGAAAGTGGGGTTAGTTGCCTATAGGCTAGCTTTGCCACCAGTTTTATCTAGAATACATGACGTATTCTATGTAGCTATGCTAAGGGAACACGTCTCAGATCCATCCCACATAATCAGTTATGCAGAAATAGAACTTAAAGATTCATTAGCTTGTGAAGAAGCACCAATACAGATCATTGACAGAATGACACAAGAATTGTGTACTAAAGAAATTCAGCTAGTAAAAGTTTTGTGGATAAATCATGCTATAGAAGAAGCTTTGTGGGAGCTTGAAGAAGAAATAAGACAAAAATACCCACAGTTATTCCAAGAGATTTAGTTATAACCAGGTAAAATGTAAGTAATTAGGTAATGTTTCTTTTGTAGGTATATGTATTAATTTAGTTAGTAAGTAGTTTTTTTTTTTTTACGTGTGTAATCTCCTAGAACATAGCATGTAACCATGGTATTCCTCCACCATAAGTGAGGGTAAGTAATAAAATAAGTAGACCATTTTTCTTTAGAGAATAATGTATGATACAAATAGTAAATTTCAAGGACGAAATTTTATAAGGAGGGGAGAATGTAGAGACCTGAATAATTTTTCATAATTTAAAAATAGAAGAAGGTGAGAAAAGGAATTAAAAACTGGAGAATTAAATAAGGTCTTGTCGATGAACATAGGGGATTTGTCGACAAGCACATATGAGGGTCTCGTAGACGGGGACGCGTCTCATCGATGAGAAGATACTAAGAGGCAATTTTCCAAGTTTTGAATTTTGTCGATGAGGAGTAGGCATTCACTGGCGAACGTCCTTCTTGACCTCGTCGACAAAGTGATGTGGCTTGTCGACGAAGGCCAGTGTATAAATAGCCTAAACCTCATTTTTTAGCTGAATTTCTTGCACGAATAACTCTCTCTCTCTGCTCAGTTCATGCCCTCCCCCTTCTCTTTAAGTTTTTGGATCAGATTCTCACGGGTTCGATGATCCGAGTCCACCACAATGCTCCTAGGAAAGTTCTCTTCAAGTATGCTTGAGCGGATTGTTGGTAGGGCTGGTTTGAAATTCATCCCAATCTTAGGGTAAGGCATTTTATTTAGTATTTATCTTTCCCACAGTTATAAGGAATGTAGAATACGAAGAAATACTGATATTTTGTTCTGAGAGATGTTGTTTTCAGGGTGTTAAGTGAGGAACCCTTCAGGTGTAACGTCAGAATAAATGGGGGCTTGTTAGAAATTAGGTAAGGGAAATATGCTATGCTAGGGAGTTTTAAAATGTATAACAAAAGATTTTGTATGTATATTTATAAGCATATTGATCAGTTTATTTTTTTTTTCCAGAATATCATGACTGTTATTATTTTAGTGAAATTACAGATATAAAGCTTAAGATATTAATTACACAATTGTGTGGCCTGAGTTTATTATAGTTTAATATGTTGATTATGAAATTTTACAAATTTCCAGTTATACAAGTTTATTAGCAGAAAGTATGATTTACAACATTTTTTAGAATAAAATGATTTCTAAACCATAACACTCAGATAGATATTACAGATATTTCAGAGAGCTATTACAGATATTTCAGACAACTATTACAAATATTTCAGATAGATATTACATATATTCTAGACAGATATTATTTATATTTCAGTTAGATATTTTAGATATTTTAGATATTTCAGTTTAGATTTATAGTGTTATGGTTGTTTAAAAATCATGTTAAAAGTAGCAAGATAATAGTATTACACAGTATTAGATCCCTGAGGATTTTATAGACAGATACAGACAGCAGAGCACGGTACCGTTACTATTATTGATAGAGTGCAATCACATAACTCAGATAGTATGTGGATTCCGTCTAATCACACCAGGAGAGATTGCAGTCTCCCAGCTAGCTGGGTTGAGGTGGCCAGTTAGACAATGATAGATTTGGAGATTGCCTAAAGAGATTGTAGTGGGCTAGATTGGCGGATGATAGAGATATAGATTGACTTGCCTGGTAGGCCAACCAGAGCAAGTCTAGCCTACGGGCCACACAACCCTGTCATGAGGGGTTAAATCATGCCATATAGATCCCAGGGTATTAGCAGAAGTTCCAATGTACAGATATAGCATACAACAATAGTTTATATTATCATATTAGTAGTATGTATAGATAGTAAACTCAGATACACAGTTGTATTTTAAACAACATTACATGTGTTTCGTATAGTATATCAGCTTACTCACTTTACAGTATGAGTATTATTTTAGTATATTAAATGTGCAACTCAGCCGCCACACATTAGGGATAGTATATTTCCTCTTACTGAGCGTTGTCTCATCCTAGTGAGTTATTATTTTTTCAGCAGATCCAGCTAGGCGAGCAGATCAGGCTCTTAGATAGAGATCATCTTGCACTGCCCATGCTAGAGGGGTAGGTGTTTTTTTTATGATACCACTAGTTTGGGGTAGATTCTAGACTTTGGTTATGTCACTGGGTATTTTGTACTATTTACATACACTATGAGATTTATAGTTTTTTAGTATTGTGTATATGATAGTTTACAATTTCTTTGTATACCGCTACTTAGGTATGTGTGACATACAGAGTTTCCTCGGTGTCCTTTGAGCCTAAGATATTTTCAGTAGTATTTCGAACAGATGGTAAGTAGCAGGTCGTTACAGTTTATCCCCTTACTAACTTCTAGGAAGCCCCTAAAATAACCAGTCCTTCACCCGCAGGGTTCCCCGTTCTACACCCTATAAACAACATATCTCAGAACAGAAATTCAGTATTTCTCCAAGTACTACATTTTTTACAACTATAGGAAAGCCAAATATTGAATAAAAGGCCTTACCCTGAATTTGGGATGAAGTTCAAATCAGCCCCACCAACGATCCACTCCAGCAGATTTGAAGAGAACTCTCTTAGGAGTGTCGTGGTGGCCTCGGATCGTCGAACAAGCAAGAGATCGACCTGATATCTTAGAGAGAAAAAGGGAAAACCAAAAGGAGAGAGAGAGAGAGAGAGAGAGAGAGAGAGAGAGGGAGAGAGAGAGAGAGAGAAGGGTATTCTGCATGAAAATCTGCTGAAAAATCGAGTTTAGGGTTATTTATACACTGGCCTTCGTCGACGAGTCACTTCACTTCGTCAACGAGGTCATGAAGGAAGTTCGTCAACGAATGCTATTCCTTGTTAACGAAAATCAGAGCTGGAAAATAACCTCTCGGTATCTTCTCGTTGATAAGACGAACCCTCGTCGACGAGGCCTGCTATCACCCCCTTTTACAATGTCCATTTTCTTCCTCTTTTATTACTTAAATACCATAGTTCTTTGGGTTACTACAAACAATCTGCCCCCTTTTTGATGATGACAAATCATTGGTGTTCTTACAGGATATAATTACAAACTCCCCCTTAATTTATGCATATTGCTTGAGTAAGATGAAAATTTTACTCCCCCTTACTATATGCATATAAAAACATTAAACTAAATATTTGATATCCATTGGAGCTACACCATGCAATACATTAATAGAAAGTTCATTTAAGATAGAACAATAAGCAAACTGAACTTTCATCAGATTTGTGCCTAACATAAAAAATCCAACAATTTGACACCAATTTTATTTCTCCCCATTTGATCATCATCAAAAGGAGAGACACTATTCATTTATCTTTAAAATGCTCTAAAAGCCTATTAAGACTATTCTCCGTGCTAGCAAATGAGCATTAACCCTTTGTTTTATGTTGTCTTCTTAAGCAACTTCCTATTTTGTTCTTGGGAGCCATAATACGAGTGTTGTTTGAAGACATTCGAGCGTTATTGGAAGATTTTATGAGGAGAAAAACGTGGTACTGAACCTAAGCATCAACCTTCTCAGTTGGGGAATCATCGACGGTTTGGTGCATAACCAAATCATCTGTTTTGCCTAGATTGGTTCCATACTTACTCATGAATGGTGATTTCTAATAATACAAATCTCTATTTGATTTATCAAGGGTTGAGAGTTGATAATGAAGTATGGATAAAGACTCTTATATAAAGAATAGTTAACAATGAATAAATAAGAGTACATAGAAGAAACTTTTCTTTTTTTTGAATCAACCATAAGTTGGTGAATGCTTGACAACTAATTGCATTGCACAACATATTGATACCCATGATGGGTTTAGATAAGAATGAATGTTCATTTGAAGAACCCATTATTGCTTTGAGATATTTGATAAGATGAATTGCCTATTTATTCAAAGTAAGACGTAAATATTTTCATTTTATGTTTGATTCTAAAAAGCAATACTTAACTTGATTCAAGTGAGTTAAAAATAAGATCTAGTCCGCTTATCTTTTGGCAATTAAAGGTTTCCATTATTGCCACTGTAGAGGGCAAATTTTCGTCTAACGATAAGAGATGATGATTTATGTGGCAAGTTAGCAGCTCTAGGATATGTCCTTATAAGTGTTAGCAGAATATATGATATTTAATTTTCCTAAACATTTTGTTGAGTGCTTGAAGCTTTTGTTGAGGAAATATCTCAACAGAGTGAATCTTAGATAAGAGGTAGATAATTCCTACGTCAAGATAACCACTTATTGAATTACTTTGGTATTGTTTCCAAATCAGCATCCAAATAATAAGTCATATATACCTTAATATGGGATGCTTATTAGATTTGAGTGTAGCCCGAGGGCTATTTGCTACTGTAGTATAATCAAGATTCCAAAGTAATCAAAAGTGGACTTTTTCCATAAAGAGTTCATGCTTGTGATTGAAGCATGATAAGTGTGTCCTTATAACTTGGCAATGAGCATTTATAAGTATACGATGCTTTATTTAATAATGCTCTTTGTAAATAGGAGACATGTTCACCCGATTAGCCACTAATGGGAAGGTACCTTTAAAACAAAGGTATGCTCACAACTTGAGCTAGAACATGATACTCTAAATAAAAGTTCTTTACTAAATTAATCATGATTTAGTGAAGCTTTCCAAGAGAAGAGAATGCTAATGGTAAAGGAGTTTTCTTCCAGGTCAAGCATGGAGTGAGGGATACTCTATCTTGAGATAACGACACCCCGAATTCCTTAGTAAATGCCTCAAATTTAGCAAGGAAGTATGCTTATGATTATTCATAAGTAGAAAACTACTTTAGAATCTATTAGTGCTCATAACTAGAATTTGAGAAGGTTTATACTACTAAATTTGGGTATACTTAATCATAGGTGATGACTGAATTTTCATGCCTTAAGAATGCCTTGGAATTTTGATTAAGTATTCAACATCCATGTTCAAAGATGATGTTGGTCTAACAAGGCTTACGAATATTATTTTGATGATAACAAACCAAGGGAATTTAACATGTTTTGGTTAAAGTGATGATGTTTTAGGAATCAAGTATTAGAGTTCAAGATCAAGTGATCACAAGTGTTATAAAAGCCTACATTCTAAAGACATGATCAAAAGAAAGCTCAAACAATCAAAGAAAGACAAATTTTATGAAAGCTTAAAGAATATTGAAGCTTAAGTCAAGATGGACTCAAAGAAAGACATAAATGAAGACTTCGTGTTTAGAAAAGTTTTTAAATCTTAAGAAATTATTGTGTAAGTACTTCAATTAAAAGATAATATGGATGCTTTGAAGCTCATTAGGATTAATTATTGACTTAGAGACCAAATTTTGAAAAACCTCAGAAAATATCTTCAACAGACTCAAAGTGATTTGGCAAGTAAAAGCTCACAAAATTTTTGGAAAACAAACATAAATGAATGATTTTTTTTATCTATCCAGGTGACTGACCCATTATGGTTAGGCGACTAACATTTATGCTGAATTAATTCTGAGAAGACAGAACAGGCCTGGTCGATTGACCCAGGCGATTGACCCCAAGTCCAGTTGACTGACCCAGGCAATTGACCCCATTCTGACTTTGATATTTTGCTAAAATTTAAAGTCCAAGCGACTGACCCTTATGAGCCTAGTCGACTGAACTTCGTAACAACTATTTTTTAATAGCGAATAAAAGTTTTCAAATTAGATTTCTTAGACCCAATCTTTATAAAAACTTGAGAAACACTCCAAGCAACTTGGGGAATACAAAATACTACTTTGTCTATCTATAAATACATGATTAAACCCAAGAATCAAACACAACTACGTACAATCAGCAGTTAAAGTCTATAATTCTCATACTCTTCAAAAGCTCTCATGCTCACATATTCTTGTTGATGTATTACTGACTTTCTACTAATACAATCACACGATTCTTATGCTTTTGCTAAGATGCTTTCAATCTAAATAAGAACCCGATGATTAATTTCTTAAGCTTCAAATTCATTCCTTATTGATATTTAAATTGAAGTATATTTGTTGTGCTCTAACTTGTACTAATCAGCTCCGTTTTGAGAGTGTCTTTGTACACAAGAATTGTTCTTGTTCTTGTTGTTTTTTTACAGTTTAGATTGTTGAATCATTATACCGAGCATAGGGTATTGCTGAGAGAGGAGGACTCTATCCTACTTGAAGGAGTGTATAAATGGTTTGCTCCACCCGGTGAAAGGAGTGGTATAGTGCAATCCTTGGGCGGTGTACCTAAGGCAAGGACGTAGGCAGGTATAGCCAAACCTCGTAAAAATTTCGGTGTCACTCTCTTCCCTATTCTTTTTAATTTTATGCATATATAAACTACGTGGCTGTGTATTTTGTTGAAAATTAATTTTCCTTTCGGAATTGCAGAAACCATAAGGGAGTACGTTGATTGATCAATATTATTACGGAAACCGCAAAGGAGTACGTTGATTGATTAATACCAAAGCTCATTAATAAATTGGTTGGTTACATACTTAAATTCAAGATACTTATTTAATATCAATATTTGAATTTTGGAAGCTTGGTTGGATTTTGTATTTTATTTCATATTGCGATATCAAGCTCACCTCATTAATTGGATTAAGTGTTGATTATTACAAATCAATTGTATGTGTGAAGTTGTTGGGTTGTAGAGTGTTATTGCAAATTAACTCAAATTTGAAAAAGGGGTTAATACTTAACTAAAAGAATTTATAGAACAAGAATTTACCAAGAAAATTTTAAAAACCCAATTTGCCCCCCCTCTTAGGAGAACACCTTAGCTTTTCAATTGGTATCAGAGCGAGGTTGTAGTGAATCTTAATCTAGAAGCTACACAAAGATCCCTATGGCACACCTAGGCATACTCCCTTTGCTGAGAGTCAATCCTTAACTAGACCTCCTATCTTTTGCGGTATTAACTACACCTTTTGGAAACAAAGAATGAAAATTTACTTACAAACTATGGATTGGAAAGCATGGAAAGTCGTTACACAACGTGACCTTATCCCCACTAAAATTATGGATGGTAAAGAAATACCTAAAGAAGAAAAAGAGATGACCGACAATGACCATAAGATGTTGCAAATATTCAAGTGCTATGAATGCATTATATTGTGCTCTTGATGCAAATGAACTCAATAGGGTCATGACATGTAAATCAGCCAAAGAAATATGGGATAAACTAGAAGTAACCTATGAAGGAACGGTTGATGTTAAAGATAGTAGAATTAACATGCTCACAAATCCAGATGAAACTATTACTAGTATGTACACTAGGTTTGCCCATATAATAAGCTCCTTCAATGATTTAGGGAAAAATTACTAAACCTATGAGATGATTCCAAAAATCCTTAGAGGACTTCCTCCAATATGGGAACCTAAGACCACTACTATAACAAAAGGAAGAAACTTCAAAAAATACTTCCTTAGATGAATTAATTGGATCTCTTCTCACTTATGAGATGGCTATAAATGAAAGGAATTCTAAAAATAACAAACAAAAGAAATCAATAGTCCTTAAAGATGCAAAAGAAAGCTCTAGTGAAGAAGAAGATGAAAACGAATTAGATGATGATGAAATAGTATTACTCACTAGAAGACTTGGAAAGTTCTTCAAGAGAAATAAGAAATCTACAAGAAAATTCAGAGGCTCAAAATCTGAAAAAGGAGAAACAAGCAAAAAGGAAACTAAAAATGAACCTCCTACATGTTACAATTGCAAAAAGTTTGGACATATTAAACCTGATTGTCCACAGCTCAAGAAAGATAAGAAGAAGACAATGAAAGCTACTACACGGGATGACACAAGCTCTAGTGAATCAGAGAGTGAATCAAGTGAACAAGAAGTGGCAAACATCTGCTTCGTGGCAAAAGATGATGAGGTAAACTCCTATTCTTACTCATCTGAAGAGTCTAGTGATGAATCTTGTAGTGACTCATGCGAAAGTATGCCTTCATATAGAGAAATTCAGCTTGAGTTGTTTGCGTTACATAATAGGTTCATAAAAGTGTCTAAAAGAAACATAACTTTAAAAGAACAAAATGAAACACTTAAAAATCAACTAGAAACTTCAAAATCAATTGAAAAAGAAAATGAATCACACATTGATGAACTCATGAAGAAAATAAACAATATGTCTCAAGATTTGGTAAAACTTCAAGTAAATTGTGAAAGTAAGAAACAATTAGAAATAAAAGATCTTAAAAATAAAATTGAGGATAAAGAAAAATATCATCTACAATTTTACAAAAGGAAAAGTGAACTTTGAAAAGTTAATTGGAACCCAAAGAATATCATTAGACAAAGCAAAAATTGGATATAATGGAATTGAAAATAAAAATAAAAAAAATCTATATATGAGATACTTTGTAAAGGAATCAAAGTATTATGCAAGCACATCTTCCACAAATATCTATGAACACACTACATGCTTCTTGTGTAAAAAATGGGGCATGTAAAATTTGATTGCCCATTTAAATGAAAAATTGTTAAATTAAAAAAGGTATGAAAAGTCAAAGAAAATAAATCTGAAATAAAAAAGACCTAAGAAGGTTTGGGTACCTAAAATTACACAATGAACCCTTCTTGTAGGTTTGCTTTAGGACAACCCCATCAAAAGACAATAGTACTTGGACAGCTGGTGTTCAAGGCACATGACCGAAGATAAATCCAAATTCACCACACTAATGGAAAAAGATGGTGGATACGTCACGTTCGGCGATAATGTTAAAGGTAAAATCATTGAAATTGGAAAAATAGGTAAGGAACCTTCTTTGACCTTTGATGATGTCTTATTGGTAGATGAGTTTCAACATAATCTTTTAAGTATAATCCAATTAAGTAATAAAGGATTTGACATAATTTTCAAACAAGACAAATACATTGTTGAAAATAGAGAAAAACATAATGTCCCATTCACCGCTAAAAGAGTTGATAAGGTGTATTGCATAAATTTTGAAGATCTAAAATCCCAAGATATCACATGCTTAGCAGCAATGAATGAAGCAAGTTGGCTATGACATAGAAGACTAGGACACGCTCATATGGACTTACTATCAAAATTAGTTAAAAAGAACTTAGTTAGAGGACTACCAAGCACTAAGTTTGTAAAGGATAAATTACGTGATGCTTGTCAACTAGGGAAGCAAACTAAGTCTAGCTTTAAGAAGAAGAAAAATATTTCCACTAGCAAGCCCTTAGAGCTTATCTACTTAAATTTATTTGGCCCTACTAAAACACAAAGTCTAGGAGGAAAGCAATATGCTTTCATCATTATTGATTACTACTTTAGGTTTACCTGGGTACTCTTCTTAGCCTCAAAAGATGAAGCTTGCAATATGTTGATAAACTTGTGTAAAAGACTTCAAAATGAAAAAGGATATGGTGCTTTAAATATTAGGAGTGATCAAGGAAGAGAATTCAATAATAAAGATGTTGATAAATTCTACAGTTAACATGGAATAAAACACAACTTTTCAGCACCCAAAACTCCACAACGAAATGGGTTGTTGAAAGAAAGAATAGATCCCTTCAAGAAATGACTAGAATCATGTTAAATGAACACAAGTTACCTAAGTACTTTTGGGCTGAAACTGTTAATACCGCATGTTATGTAATGAATAGAGTTTCCATAAGATCAACCTTAAATAAAACCCCCTCTGAACTACGGAAAGGAAGAAGGCCTAACATTGCTTACTTTCATATATTTGGATGTAAGTGCTTTGTACTAAATGACAAAGATGACTTAGGGAAATATGATGCAAAATCAGATGAAGAAATCTTTTTAAGGTATGCGTTGAATAGCAAAGCATTTAGAATCTATAATAAAAGAACACTCACATTTATAGAATCAATTCATGTAACCTTTGATGAAGTAAATCCATTTACACAAGTAAGTGATATTAAAGAAGTTAAAGTTAATGCTATACAAAAACTAGAAGACTTAGAAATCATAGAAGTGAAAGAAAAAAAAAATGAAGTAACTCCAAATAATGACTCTACTAAAAATTCAGAGTTACCTAAAGAATGGAAATTTGTAAGAAATCATCCAAAAGATCAAATCATAGGAGAACCATCACGAGGAGTATCAACTAGATCTTCATTGAAAAACCTGTGTAATCATTATGCATTTCTATCCCAAGAAGAACCTAAGAACATTGAAGAAGCGTTAAGTGATGATTCATAGATAGTAGCAATGTAAGAAGAATTAAATTAGTTTGAAAGAAATAGAGTATGGAAATTAGTTCCTAGCCCGACGATCTTTCAATAATTGGAACAAGATGGGTATTTAGGAATAAAAAGGATGAAAATGGTATTGTAGTAAGAAATAAGGTAAGACTCGTGGCTCAAGGATATAATCATGAAGAAGGAATAGACTACGATGAGACTTTTGCTCCCGTAGCAAGAATGGAAGCCATAAGAATGTTAGTAGCCTATGCATCTCACAAAGAATTTAAATTCTATCAAATGGATGTGAAGAGTGCATTTTTAAACGGATTTATAAATGAAGAAGTCTATGTGGCACAACCTTCCGGTTTTGAGGATATAAATAACCTTGATCATGTATTTATATTAACAAAAACATTATATGGGTTAAAACAAGCTCCTAGAGCTTGGTATGAGAGGATGAATGGATTCCTACTAGAAAATGGATTTTCAAGAGGAAAGGCGGACAACACCTTGTTCATTAAATCTAAAAATAAAGATATGCTTATCATATAAATATATGTTGATAATATCATATTTGGTGCAATAGACGATGATTTATGTAAGGAATTTGCACAATGTATGTAAGATTGATTTGAAATGAGTACGATGGGAGAGTTAAATTACTTCCTAGGACTACAAATCAAGCAAGCTAAAAATGGAGCATTTATAAATCAATCAAAATATATAAGGGAAATGTTTAAGAAGTTTGACATGGAAGGCAGAAAGCCTATAGGAACACTAATGAGTACTTCCATAAGTATTGATAAGGATGAAAAGGAAAACCAGTTGATATGAAATACTATTGAGGAATGATAGGTAGTTTGCTATACTTGACAGCTAGTAAACCAGATATAATGTTTAGTGTATGCATATGCGCCTGTTTTCAATCAGCCCCTAAGGAATCTCACCAGATAGCTACAAAAGTAATCTTAAGATATTTGATAGGCACTATTGACTTAGGTCTATGGTATCCTAAGGACAGTGGATTTGAGATGATTAGTTATTCAAATGCAGATTATGCGGGATGTAAGGTTGATAGAAAAAGTACAAGTGGAACTTGTAACACCCCGACCCAATAGGTGGGCACAAAGTGCAACTATTCACACATAGTTAGCACATATCTGATAACATACATAGACTACTTGCCCTAAATAGGGACATACAGGTGTATTCATACAGATTTGTGCTTTCATACATTGCGAAAAACATAAACATTCATATAGATTCTAATAAACATACCAAAGTTTCTAAATGTATCCTTACATACATACGATCGTACTTAAAACATAACTTGTATTACATTCCCAAAAAGACCACCTAAACTAAGTCCAGTACATATACAAAATACTTATGTAAGCTAAAAATAGTATTAAGCTTCGAAGTCCCTCTAAAAGCCTAGGACTAGTTTCTTGAAGGACCTGAAACAAAGGTTGTAAGTTTGGGTGAGACACTTCTTAGTAAGGTGGAAGATATTGCATTAGTGTGTGACAACATATGTTTAAACCAGTTGCAAGCAGTTACGTATATACCATATTCGTAATACTGTAATATAGGAGATTTATAGATATAAATCCTGCAATAGCTAATTCAGCATCATAACAAGCGAGAGTTCCCAAGGTTATGGTAGGTGTAGGCCCATACATGGTACAATCCCTCCACCCGGTACTCAAACCTGATACTTTGCCTATTTTAGTTTTTAAATCATGCATATGTATATTTAGAACACCGTTCAGCTTTGAAACAATAATAACTATGCCAACACTACCCCGTGGCATAGGTTGTGCGATAATAAAGCACTAATCAAGCCCTGTTCATGCAGGCATTACCAGGCATCGTAATTTACTTCAGTCCATCTTGGCCATCACCACCCTGGTCCATGATCAACCAGTGGCCCTTCGTACCGAGACGACTGTATAGATACCCACACTGAGAATTAGATGTGTGGTTACACTGTATCTCACTAGCAATAGTAATGTGCTTACATAATAACATTAAGCTTTTTAAGGCTTTTATAATAACGTTGAGCTTCTTAAGGCTCTCTTAGTAACAAGCTGCGGTCCTAATATCATATATACAATTTATAATAAAATAGATTAACTTGTACAATTCCAGTATTTTTCACAATCTCTTTCTTGCATTCGTTCATACATTCTTTCTTTCATTCAAACTATGGTTTAAACTGTCACACACACTCTCGGTTTAACCTCTTCACATATGGAGCTCAGTATCTAACCAGCACCTATTTCCACATTTTCTAATGACAATTTGGAACTTCAGTTCCCGTAATTCATATACGTATTAATCAATCACACATATTCCATTTTATAACATATGTCACACTCATTTGGGTAAAAATGGACAATACACAGTTTATAGTTCGAAAACATCATTTAAACAAAAAACAAGGGTTCCAGGCATCTCCTACGTTAGGTTTAATACAAATAAAGTAGTTTTGGAAAGTTTGGAGATCATATGCCAAAACCCAACTTTTTATCAAAACCGTAAAATCGGCATTTTTAACCTGTAAAACTTTGCAAATAAGCAGTCATATCGTACATATAAACATAAGCTAACTTTTTAGAGGTTTAGTTTTCCAAAAAGACTTACATAAAAAAATACCCCTACCTTTCCTCAAATAAAGAAACACGAACTATACGACTCCAAAACAACGAACCGAGTTCTCAAAACCTAAAAACCAAAGAACAACACTTCAACATAATCCTATTTATTATAGATCTACCGAAGCAAAAATGAACTTAGACCCTTACCTCGATTTTGGGATGAAACCTGAAAATCCTCAAAATGAAGATCTGATCCACTATAATCGTAGAGGTTTTCCCCTTGATCCATGTAG
This sequence comes from Malania oleifera, assembly GCF_029873635.1. NCBI lineage: Eukaryota > Viridiplantae > Streptophyta > Magnoliopsida > Santalales > Ximeniaceae > Malania > Malania oleifera. Next base: position 62,675,127 of record NC_080429.1, on the reverse strand, counting down.
TAAAGTGAGATCGTGGATTCGGGTGACAAACAACGGAGGATTGAAGAGAGAGAGAGAGAGAGAGAGAGAGAGAGAGAGAGAGAGATTTCTTAACCACGAAGCAATGAATAGATATTTATAATTTAGTTTACCTGGCCACACTCGTTGACAAAGTGGAGCGCTTGTCGATGAGCAAAAGAAAGACGTTCGTCGACGATAGAGTTGGCCTCGTCGGTGAGCCTGAGATTCCAAAATTTCATAAATATCTTGGTATTCACTCATCGACGATCCTTTGAACCTCGCCGACGAGCCACAGAAGAGACTTCATCGATGAGAGAAAGAGCCTCGTCAACGAGCCCTATTGTTTTCACCTTTTTAAATTCCTTCCCCTTTTTCTTATTTATTTAATCCAAATTTCTCGGGTCGGGTTCTTACAAAACTTGTCATTTTCTAGGACGATCTCTTGTGTCTTGGTTTTCCAAGAATCAAAATTTTGTAGCCTTATCTCTTGTTGAAGCTAAGTGTGTGGTAGTAGATAGTTGTTGTGCACAAACACTCTACATGAAATAATAATTGAAAGGCTTTAATTTAGAGTACTCGGCTATACCTATAAAGTGTGATAATGCCAAAGCTATAAATATTTCCAAAAATCCTATATCACACTCAAGAACCAAGCATATAGACAAAAGACATCATTTTCAAAGAGATCGTGTGCAAAAAGAAGATATATTACTTGAATTTGTCAATACAAATGACCAATGGGCAGATATTTTCACCAAACCTCTTCCAAAAGAGAGTTTGTTTAAAAGTTTGGTGAGGCTAGGCGACTGACCCAATAGCTTGACAAGCTACTAACTTGTAAAAATTAAAATTTACTAATTGTCAGGAGACTAACCCAGTCAACCGGTCTAACGGGATTTTAAACACTCCTCAGCGTGAAACCCTAAATTTTTAGATCCCAATCAATTGACCATGTTCCATCACTCACCTGAACTCCCTTTTCATTGATTTCCACAGATTTTAGCCTCAAAATATTCCGATCAAAGTGAGAAAATCATCTTCCTCTATCCTCTACCCATGATTCCTAGGGTTTTTATTCTCGTTTAAAATCAAAATGCCACGAACCAAGAATACAGCAAACCGCAGAATGACTTCAGGAAAGGATGACGAAAATATTGAAAGATGGCTCGTTGCTCCTTACTCCAAGCAACGACGTCAACAACATCTTCGCTCTACGAAACCCATCCTAGGTAAAGTCCTTGACAACGCGTTTTTTGAATCAGAGTTTCCCAATATTCTATCGATGTTTAGGGAAAGGCAATCGCCCTAACTCTGCAGACATTGGCCCCCATTCTCCTTATTAGCCAAAGTGACTTTGAGTGTCCTGCTTTTGCACAAACTTGGATTATGGAGCAAGGCTTTTCCCCTAAGGAATTCCTACCATTAATAATGATTGAAGAGCCCATATATTTTGGAAATCCTCCTTTGTATAAACAATTGAACCTCCAAGTGCAGATGCTTCAGAAAATAATCACATGCAATATTTTACCCTAAGCTGGTTCACATGATTATATGTCTTATGTTGACTACTTTGTCATGTGGTGTCTGTTGAAAGGGAAGAAACTCTACTTGTCAAGTTTAATTCTTAAATGGATGTGGTCAATATTGGAAGCCCTACGAGTTACTCTTCCGTGTGGTGGTATCCTTAATCTTTTGTTTGCTCACCTTGATGTCACCACGCCTACCGCACTATTTATAAAACGAACTAGATACGAACTTTTTCCTCCACAAACCTGAAACAAATGGGATACGTGAAACATGAATAGGGTTGGTTTCTCAAATGATGTAGACCACCAAGACAAGTAACAACACCCGCTCTGTAGAGACCTGAAGAATTATAGTAATTAAATAATAAAGGAAGTGGAGAAAAGGATTTTTCAAAAAGAGGTTTCAGCAGGGTCTCGTCGACGAGTGTAGAAATGCTCATCGATGAGCAGGGCTCTTAGGCTCGTCAACGAGGACACGTATCTCATCAACGAGAACTTACCAAGAGACTATTTTTAGGGCCTAAAACTCATCGACGAGGAGAAAGTGTTCATCGATGAACCTCCTTCATGGACTCATCGAAGAGGAGATGTGGCTCGTCGATGAGGCCACGTGGACAAGCACTCTATAAAAAGCCAAAAACCATCTTTCTGTGAGAGAATCACATGTAGGGCCATTTCTCTCTCTAAAAACTCGTCTCCTCCTCCTTCTCTCTAGGTTCTAGGCCTAGTTATGCGCCGATTCAACGATCTGAAGCCGCCACGCTACTCTTGAGAAGTTTCTCTTCATATTTGCAGAAGTAGATCGTTGGCTAGGCCAATTTGGGCACCATTCCAAAATTTGGGTAAGTTGATTATTTTAATATTTATTAAGGTATTTGGTATTTCTAGGCTGAGGAAAAGGTATTAGATGGGTTTATACTGAAATTTTGTTGGGGAAAATGTAAATTTTAAGGTGTTGAGCTGGGAACACCATGGGTATAATTTTGGATTATTTGGTGGGCTTCTCAAAAAGCCAGGTAAGGGGATAAATTAAGTTAGTATTTTTCACAAAATTATTTACCATATTACAACATTTATTTTCAAAAATTATGTATGTATTAGCAGAGTGTTTGGGAATGCTGCAGTTGAACAAGAAACTGGATTTAATGTTATTTATTAGGAAATATGATTTCAGATCAGGTTTTACGCTTAAAACATTATTCATATTTGTGTGGCATGAGTATAATTTTCATGAGATTGTATTATATCATAATATTGTGAATTTCCTAGAATAAGCATGTTTTTCTTAGTTTTCAGGAAAACCATGAAAATAGTACGGGAACTAGGTTTAAAGTATGGTATTGAAACAATACAAGGATTTCAAAACTATGTATGTTAAAATATGCTGGCGTAAGGGCCGTGGTTTTATATGATATATTATGTCGGTGCAAGGGTCGTGGTTTTACATGTTGTACTATGCCGGCATAAGGGTCGTGGTTTACATGATATGATATGCAAAAGTTCATGAAAATATTATGTTGACTCTATGAGTCCAATCCTATTTTGATAATGACAAATCACATGGTATTTGATCTATGTATTGAGATTGTGAATAGGAACAATATTTAGCATGCACGGAAGGTTAGAAGGTCATGGAAGCTGTGAGGATTAAAGGATATACAACTTGACACAATGCATGGAACTAAAAGAGTAGAAGAATGAAGATGCAAGCTTCAAGTTCAAGATTGTCATGGGAATGAGTACTTAGAACTGAATGCATTTACATATTTCATATGATTAATGTACCCTAAACTGACCATAGGACTCATGCATCTCATGAAAAACTTTTAGAGGTTATTCATTAACTTAGAGACTCTATTTAAAACCTCATAAAATGTTTTATGAAGAAGCAAAACAAGAAAGCAAAAAATTTTTTTGACAACAAAATAAAAAAACTGAAGTTGGACTGCCCAAACGATTGAGGATTACCCTCAAAATTCTGAAGATGCAACTTCAGACGACTGAAGTTTACTTCAGACATTTGAAGAATTTCCTTAGAATACTAAAGAATTAGTTTAGTCATCTGAAATTTAATTGCTAAAACACAGAACAGGAAGAACACCTTCAGACGTCTGAACCTTCAGTTCAGTCATCTAAAGCAGGGACTTCAGAAGTCTGAACCTCAAGTTCAATTGTCTGACCTTGTGTCCAGTTCAATTTTTCAAAGCTTTAAGGAACTTCAGTCATCAAAACCCGAGACCTCAGTCGTTTGAACTTGCAGAAACTTGAAAAATCTAATCTTTAGCGACAGAACACGTGAGTTATTTACTTAATCAAGTTCATCCAACGGTCAAGACTTAACCTAGGGTTGAGAACACTTATAAAATAAACCTCTAAACCCTAGTGCCTCACTTTTTGGATAATAATAATAAATTTGAACATATTGCAGTACGATTGCCTGCACTCCAACTTATACACATCAAGTGTAGACAAATCATCTCAGCTTTTCGAAGGGATTTCATTTACACATCTTGAAAGCAAGCTCTGGTGATTGAGGTTTGGTAAACAAGGGATTGGTTTGCATTTTCAATATGTAGATATCTTGAAGATTTTTCATATCTCATACTCATACATCTATTACTCTTATTGAAAAAGAAAAAAACCTTGTGTTGTTACATAAAAATTTATTTGTGAAAGGATTTTCTAAACATTGAATATTTGGTGATCTTCAAGTTCTTATTTTCATTCAAAGACTCAATATTTTGTTGATGTGAAATCTACTTGATTGGAAAGTCTAAAGGTTCTTAATATATATTTCTGAGAAATATTGTTATGACAAGTAGTGTTTAAATATTTGTAATATTCAATGTCTTTTATTTATTCAAAGATTCAACGATACAAATTATGTGATAGCAGGAACTTAGATATTCATAATATTCAAGACAATTTTTTAATAAGATCACATTCAATATTTTTGCATCTAATAAGTTGAACTAAAACCCTAAGTTCTCCAAAGCATTTACTTATATAATTATTTTGGGAGATTTGATCAAAGGGAAATTTTGTGAAGCATATGATTCATATAACGATTACATCGTTACATACATACTCAGCTTCAAGTTTTATCATATGAATATGTGTTAGGTTTTCCATTGTACTCACTTACTTTATTAGAAGCAATATTGAGTTTTTGCAGATTTGAAATTTTATATTGTAATCACGGTTCGGGTTGTAAACCGGGTGAGGGGGAGTTGTGCCTCTTGTAAGCAGCGGATTGTAAGAGAAGCTCCATCCCGGTTAAAGGAGCAGGGACTTAGTGGAATCTTTGAGTGGGTTGCTCAAGGCGAGGACATAGGCCTGGTTGGCTGAACCTCGTAAAATCGTGTTTGCCTTCTCTCTTTCCCTATCTTTTTAATTTCTATTTGCATTTCATTATCAACTTTTGCATGGTTGTATGTTGATTTATATTATACACACTTGATAATTAATTGGGTAAAATAGAATTTATTGAGATAATTATTTGAATTAATTTCAAACCCCTGCAATTAATTTGTTAAATATTGAAATAGGGATTAAGTGGTAAAATAAACTTAAAGATTTTTAAAATACCCAATTCACCCCCTCTTGGGATTACACCTGAATTAACATATTATTATGATAGATATAATTATGAAACAACTATGAATCATTATATAAAACTTACTATATGTTATTAGAACCCGGATGGCTTGGTTTAGGCTTTTACGAAGCACGGTACTGTAGCTATATGTTTACGATCATGTATATGTTAGTGCTACCACATGTTGTAAGGGACTGTGGGAGAAGGGCAGTCGATGTGGTTTCATGGTAGTGTAGGCATCCCTCTGGTAGTCTGGACCAGAATGGGTAGACCTATCGTACTTACAGACTTATGTTGATCTAGCGTGGTCAGCCAACCATTGCTAGGTCCCGCCTTCGGGCTACACAACCTAGTCATGTGGGGCTACGACATGACACCAGCCAGCTATCCATCCAGGGTGTTATTTCATGTACAATTATATAAGATGATTTTCATGTATAGAAACTAAGTATGTTATACCATGTTATGATAAATTATCTTTTATCCAAATATGATACAGACAGTTTTACCAAATATGAATTATGTACTGTTACATGTATAACACGAAAATACTCATGATGGCACACACTGATGTTAGTTTATTTCCCTTACTGAGAGATGTTTCACCCTAACTATATAAACATTTCAGGAAACCCATATAGAAGAGCGGATAGAGCTCTGCAGCAATAGAGGTCAACTGTCATACCCTATCAGAAGGGTAAGTCGTTATGCTAGGGTCTGATGGATTTTTGGGTTGTGACCCTAGGGCACTTTTTTAGGCTGTGTATACGTATTTGATAGGTCTAATAGAACTCTAGCATTGTGTTGGTTGGATGACTTGATATGTATATGATTTTATGTTTTCTACTACTTAGGTATCAGAGTTGTATTTCAGGTATATCCCTAGTACCCATGGATCCAGGTTGATCATGTATTATCAGCTGAACAGGATATCAGGATTGTTATATTAAATGTTATAAAAAATTTTGGTAAAATAGGCAGGTCGTTACAGTTTGGTATCAGAGCCTAGGTTTCTAGGTTTTGTAGACTCTAGAGTACAGTGAAAACAATACCAAAGTATAGGAAAGGATTTGAGGTTTTGTTCTATAGTTGGAGGTAGAACTTCCATGGTGGTTTTTATGTCATTCCTGGAGTGATGATTTCAGGAATGCCATAGTAAACTATTGTCAGGTTGTGTTTCTTAAGTGTAGGACTAAATCTTGAATTAAGAAAAGGATGTCAAGATAGGGGATTTTGGGTAGATGCGTAAATTATAAGAATAGGGTTCCTAAGCCATGTTTATTGTCTTTTCAGGATTGACCCTGAAGGACGTAGTGCCCATGCGAGCGGTAGTGACGGTGTAGGGCCCTCGAGTGTTGGTGGGGCTGATTGAGATGCAGTATTATGCAATATAGCTCAACTGGTTATGGCTGAGATAGCTAGGAGCTTTAGAGAGCAGGGAGGCCCGTCTGCAGGCCATGGGTGCATGATAGAGAAATTCACCAAGATGAATCCTCCAGCATTTTTAGAAGGTGTTGATCCTATAGTCACTAAAAATTGGATGTAGGAGATTGAAAAGGTTTTTGCATTATTGTAGTGTACGAAGGAGCAAAGGGTCCTCTTCGCCACCCATAAATTGACAGGAGAGGCTGAGAGGTGGTGGACTATTGTGAAACTCTTGGAGCAGCAGAGGACAACGTCGATAGCTATGACATGGAACCAATTTAAAGAACTATTCTTTGATACATATATTTTCCAACCACTATTAGAGAGGCCAAAGTGGAAGAGTTCCTAAATCTGAAGCAGGGACAACAGTCAGTCCGGCAGTATGCAGCAAGGTTCATAGAGTTGTCCCATTTTGCCCCGTATGTTGTTCCCGATGAAATGAAGAAGGTGAGACAGTTGGAGAGAGGATTGAGGCATGGAATATACAAGTAGGTAATAGTGTTGAAGATACAGGATTTTGTCAAGTTGGTCGACAGAATAGCATTGGTTGAAGCTAGTAAGTGGATGGATGCAGAGGAGCAGGGACAGAAGAAGAAATCTACGCATTCAGGCTTCTAGAAGGGATCTAGGTGGGGTCAGTGGAGTAAAGGAAACTATGGCAAAAAACAAAGGCATAAGACTGGAGGTTGTGAGTTTTAGGCGGTGCAAAATTTCCCTGTTTGTCAGACTTGTGGAAATTGACACTTCAGAGAGTGTTGAGTGGGGAGAACCGTCTGCTATAACTGCGGTAGGCTGGGGCATCTGATTCGAGATTGCCCTACACCACCTGGTATCGCTCCTACTCCCAGACCTTACCAGGGAGGCTATCAGGCACCCCGTGGGGGCCAACAGAGGAATGTAGCTCTGACGAGGGTCTATGCTTTGACGCCTGAAGTTGTTGAGACCGCAGGTGACGTCGTGACAGGTACCTTTAATGTTTTATCATATCAAGTAATTATTTTATTTGATTTAGGTGCCACCCACTCCTTTGTGTCTGCAGCCTATATTAAATTGTCTAGAAACGAGACCTAGTTATTAGATGTAGAATTGTCAATAGCTACACCGTCAGGGTTAGTGGTGCAATATCGTAGGGTGCTCAGGGGTTATCCAATAGAAATTCAGGGGAGAGTACTACCAGCTGACCATATTGAGCTTAATATACATGGATTTGATATAATATTGGGTATGGATTGGCTGGCAGCTAACTACGCTAATATTGTCTGTCTTTGGAAAGTGGTGTTTTTCAGACCACCGGTGAAGCAAGAATTCAAATTTATGGGATCACAGGTGAGTTCCCTGCCACAGTTAGTGTTAACCATACAGGCGCGAAGATTACTCCTGGACGTTTGTTAGGGGTTTATGGCCTTTGTAAATAAGATGTCAAGAAATAAATTAAAACTTGCTAATACACCAGTGGTGAAGGAGTTTTCAGATGTCTTCACGGACGAGCTACCTGGGTTGCCTCCCAACCGCGAGGTAGATTTCTCTATTGATCTACTTCTGGACATGACACCAATTTTTAAAGCTCCTTACCCAATGGCTCTAGTAAAATTGGGAGAATTAAAGGACCAGTTGCAGGATTTGTTGAATAACGGATTTATCATACCTAGTGTTTCGCCCTGGGAAGCACTAGTGTTATTTGTAAAGAAGAAATATGGGTCCATGAGGAGTGTACAGATTACCATAAAATTAATAAGGTGACAATCAAGAACAGGTATCCTCTACCCCCTATAGACAATTTTTTTGACCAGCTTCAGGGTACACGGGTCTATTCCAAGATTGACCTTAGATCAGGCTACCACCAGTTGAAAGTTAAAGTAGAAGACATCTCGAAGACAACGTTCAGGACCAAGTATGGGCATTATGAATTCCTCGTTATGCCTTTTGGGTTAACGAATGCTCCTGTTGTGTTCATGGACTTGATGAATAGAGTCTTTCACCAGTATTTAGATCAATTCGTTGTAGTTTTCATTGATGACATACTGGTTTACTTTAGGAGCTTTGAGGAGCATGAGACCCATTTACGGCTGGTACTTCAGATACTCAAGGAAAAGAAATTGTATGCCAAGTTTAGCAAATTTGAATTCTGTCTAGAGAAAGTGATGCTTCTGGGGCATGTTATATCAAGGGATGGAATTTTAGTGGATCCCAGTATGATAGAGGCAGTGGTAAATTGGGAAAGGCCGAGGAATGTTTAGGAGATTAGGAGTTTCTTGGGACTGGTGGGATATTATCGTTAGTTTGTAGAGGGATTCTCAGGACTATCAGGGCCTTTAACACAATTGACCAGAACGAATTCCAGAATTGTATGGGATGATGAATGTGAGTAGAGCTTCCAGGAGTTAAAGTAGCGGCTCGTCACTATACCAGTACTGACGATTCCATCAGGGGGTGATGGCTATGTAATTTACAGTGACACGTGTTTGAATGGGCTCGGTTGTGTATTGATGTAGTGTGGTAGAGTTGTAGCTTATGCCCCCCGGCAGTTGAAAGAATATGAAAAGAACAACCCTACCCACGATCTAGAATTGGCTGCAGTGGTACACGCGTTAAAGATTTGGAGGCATTACTTGTACGGTGAGAGATGTGAGATATTCTTTGATCACAAAAGTTTAAAGTACTTCTTTACGTAGAAGGAATTGAATATGTGGCAAAGAATATGGTTCAAGCTCATCAAGGACTACGACTGCTCCATCAACTGCTACCCAAGTAAGGCTAATATGGTGGTCGTTGCATTGAGTCAAAAATCAAGGGAAGCAGCAGTAATTCAACACCCGATCTTGATGGATTTAGAGAAACTCAGTGTGGAGTTAGTAAAAAGTGATCACCAAGAATTTATTGCCAACCTGGTGGTGCAGCCTACCCTACAAGAAAGGATTAAGACTGCTAAGAGAGATGACACTGAATTAGCAGAGCTGATAGTTAAGGTGTAGGATGGATAGGGAGTGGAATTCAGTATTTTCTGATGATAGGGCCTTGAAGTTCTGTTACAGGTTGTGTGTGCCTGTAGATATGGACATCAGGAGGATGATCTTAGAGGAGGCTCACAAGTCCTTGTACACGGTTCATCCAGGTAGTACTAACATGTATGGGGATTTGCGAGAGTCTTACTGGTGGAGTGGCATGAAGAGGGAAATTGCCGAGTTTGTGCAATAGTGTCTAACGTGCTAGCAGGTAAAGGCTAAGCATCGAAAGCTAGCGAGTCAGTTGTAGCTGCTTTATATCCCAGAGTGGAAGTTGGATCATGTGTCTATGGATTTCCTGACGGGTTTACCGCTGACACCATATGGTCAAAATGCTATTTGGGTGATCATTGATAGATTGACAAAGACCGCTCAGTTCATTCCTATTAAAGTCAACTACTCCATGGACAGACTGGAAAAATTATATATTCAGAAGATAGTATGATCATATGGTGTGCCAGTGTCTATAGTATCAGACCGAGACCCATGTCTCATGTCATAATTTTGGAAGAGCTTTCAGGAGGCTCTGGGGTCTCGGCTATCTTTCATCACGATGTTTCATCCTCAGAAGGATGGCCAAACTGAGAGGGTGATTCAGATATTAGAAGATATGTTGCGAGTATGCGTGCTGGATTTTGGGGGTAGATGAACCTAGTATATGCCACCAGTAGAGTTTATATACAATAACAGCTATCAGGCTAGCATTGGCATGGTACCTCATGAGGCGATCTATGGTAGGAGGTGTCGTTCTCCTCTATACTGGGATGAGATAGGTGAGAGGCGAGTATTTGGACCAGAAATAGTGTAGCAAGCTTACGACAATGTCTAGCTCATTGAAGAAAGAATTTGGGCAGCTCAGGGTCGGCAGAAGAGCTATGCCAATACTCACTGCTAGAAGTTAGAATTTGAAGTTGGGGATCATGTGTTTTTGAAGATAGCACCATTAAAGGGAGTTATGAGGTTTGGGAGGAAGGGCAAGTTGAGCCCTAGGTTCATTGGCCCTTTTGAGATACTTGAAAGAGTGAGGTTAGTTTCCCACCAGCTAGCTTCACCATCAACTCTGTTTAGAATGCATGACATATTTCATGTTTCCATGTTGAGAAAATACGTCCCAAATCCCTCTCATGTGGTTAGTTATGTAAAGTTAGAGCTCAGAGATTCACTGGCTTATGAGGAGATACTAGTGCAAGTTTTGGATAGAAAAGAACAAGAATTGCACAGTAAGAAAATTCCTTTAGTAAAAGTCCTGTGGAGAAATCACACGGTGGAAGAAGCCTCTTTGGAGTTGGAAGAAGAAATATGACAGAAATACCCGCACTTATTTAGTGGAGAATAGCCCTAGGTTTATGAGTAAAGTAAATGTTGTATGGTTTAATGTTATGAAAAGCAAGATGATATATGTGTGAGTAGTATTGTAGGCTATATAATAGGTAGTATTTTGGTTTTGGGAGAGTTTTAGTTTATTTATATATTTGTAATTTCTCAGGACCCTGAATGTAACCATTGTATTTCTCCACCACAAGTGAGTGTAAGTAATAAAATAAGTAGCCCATTTTCTTTAAAAGATGGTGTCAATACAGATAGTAAATTTCGAGGACAAAATTTTTATAAGGAGGGAAGAATGACGAGACCTAAAGAATTAAAGTAATTAAATAATAAAGGAAGTGGGGAAAAGGATTTTTTAAAAAGAGGTTTCAGCAGGGTCTCATCGATGAGTGTAGAAGTGCTCGTCAATGAGCACGGCTCTTGGGCTCGTTGATGGGGATGCGTGTCCCGTCGACAAGAACTTACCGAGAGACTTTTTTCAGGGCCTGAAACTTGTCGATGAGGAGAAGGTGTTTGCCGAGAAACCTCCTTCATGGACTCGTTGACAAGGAGCTGTGGCTTGTCGATGAGGCCACGTGGACAAGCACTCTATAAAAAGCCAAAAACTGTCTTTCTGCGAGAGAATCGCATGCAAGGTTGTTTCTATCTCTAAAAACTTGTCTTTTTCTCCTTCTCTTTAGGTTTTTGGCCTGGTTGATCTTGTATTATTAGCTGAACAAGATATTACGATTATTATATTAAATGTTATAAAAAAATTGGTAAAGTAGGCAAGTCATTACATGCTCCACCTTCTAATCAGCAACTAGAACACCAGCTTGAAGCTCCTTCCTTGTTTATTCCATTATATCATCACTTCACTACTTTCAGTAGTGATATGCCTTTAGGACTTCAATCTCTTTTGGAGAGCTTTGCCTCACTTCAGTTTACCTATTCCTCACTTGACCAGCGACTTAGTCGTATGGAACAACATCGGGCTAGTTCCTCACATAGCGTAGATTCCATGGACATCAGCTCTACACCTCCCATGATGATGCATCTGATGAAGAATCTACAGATGATGAAGAAGATGATGAAAGTACTAAAGATGATGATGTCGTTGATAATGATGCGGTTGATGATGATGCAGCTGGTGATGATTGATATTACTTTTTGTTGTTTTTTGTGTTGTTCTATAGTTGTATTTGCTTTATATCAGTTTGTATCTCTAGATATTTTTGACACTATATACACCTCTAGATGAATATGAATATTTGCTTTGTGCTATTATGTGTCTACATTTGCCTTTGCTTTGTCACTTTTCTCTTTTTGATTGATGTCAAAAGGTGGAGAATGTTTGAGCAAAAATGAGAGCAAAATATATAGATCTTGAGGAGATAAAATGTAAAGTTGACATGAAATAATGTTGCTAATACTGATATGATGATATTACCTATGATGCACTGATACTTAATTGATATATAGATCTTGAAAAATGAACTTACATGGCATCTGAACTTGAATATAGAACTATTTGGTGATATGAATGATTTTTTTTTCTTTCTTTTTCAAAAAACATTGTTAAAAGTATGCTTATTGTAAGGGGTATAGATTTTGAAAAATAAACTTACATGGCATGTAAACTTTAATCTAGAACTATTTGATCATATGAATGATTATTTTTTTTTCTTTCTTTTTCCAAAACATTGTTAAAAGTATGCTTATTATAAGGGAGACCCTTATCAAGGTTCACTCCCTTTTGCTCTTTATTTGTCATCATCAAAAAGGGGGAAATTGTTAGCCAAACAAGGCTTACAAATCTTATTTTGATGATAACAAACCAAAGGAATTTGACATGTTTTGGTTAAAGTGAATATGTTTTTCGAATCAAGTATTAGAGTTCAAGATCAAGTGATCACAAGTGTTATGAAAGACTACATTCTAAAGACATGTGATCAAAAGAAAGCTCAAATGATCAAAGAAAGACAAATCTTATGAAAGCTTAAAGAATATTGAAGGTCAAGTTATGATGGACTCAAAGAAAGACATACATGAAGACTTCATGTTTAGAAAGTTTTTAAGTCTTAAGAAAGTTTTATGTAAGTATTTTAATTAAAAGACAATATGAATGCTTCGAAGCTCATTAGGATTAATTATTGACTTAGAGACCAAATTTTGAAAAACCTCGGAAAATATCTTCAAAAGACTCAAAGTGATTTGCAAAGTAAAAGCTCACAAAAGTTTTGGAAACCAAACATAAAAGCATGATTTTTTTATCTATCTAGGCGACTAACCCATTCTGTTCAGGCGAATAACATTTATGTTGAATTAATTCTGAGAAGACAAAACAGGCCCGGTCGACTGACCCAGGTGACTGACCCCATTCTGACTTTGATATTTCGCTAAAATTTAAAGTCTAAGAGACTGACCCTGATGAGCCTAGTCAACTGAACTTCATAATAGCTATTTTTTGACAGTGAATAAAAGTTTCCAAATTAGATTTCTTAGACCCCAATCTTTATAAAAACTTAGGAAACACTCCCAGCAACTTGGGGAATACGAAATACTACTTTTTCTATCTATAAATATATGATTAAACCCAAGAATCAAATACAACTACTTATAATCAGCAATCAAAGTCTATAATTCTCATACTCTTCAAAAGCTCTCTTGCTTACATATTCTTGTTGAATTTTTGCTGATAAAATCACACAGTTCTTATGCTCTTATTAGGATTTGTTGGCCTTACAAGGCTTAAAATCTTGTTTTGATGATAACAAATCAGAGGAACTTAACATATTTGGTTAAGTGATGATATTTCAGGACTCAAGTATGTGAATACAAGGTCAAGTGCTCACAAGGATCATTGAAAACTTATATTCCAAAGAAGGATGATCTAATAAATTTTGAACATCATGAGAGCATGCATATTAAAGAGAACTTGCTAAAAGCTTAAAGTATGTTGAAGCTTGAAGACAATATGGAGTAAAAGAAAGACAAAGTTCAAGAGAAAAGCTATGGAAAGCTCAAGATCACTAAGGACTCAAAAGCCACATTCATATGTAGACTGATCCAAAGGAAGCTCAAGCAACACCAACATAAGTAAAGCGTATGTGGAAACTTAAAGCTAACTCAAGGTCAAGTCAAAAGGGACATAAAGCAAAATACCATGGAAGACTTGAACATTAGAGTTTTAGGCTTTAAGATCTAGATGTAAGTACTTCATATCAAAATATCTCATGAAAACTGAGATTAAAGAAGACTCTTAATTGTATTATGCGTATGCAAAGTGCAGGTTGCTGAAAACTGAGATTAAAGAAGACTCTTAATTTAAGAAAGTATGTTTTGATTAAATTTTTGTGGAAACCCAAAAGGGAATACGTTGTTTAATCGTTTGTGAAAATATTAGTTAAGAGAGTGCAAACAAATTTCATTAACCACAAGACTTACATATATTCACAGGGCTATATACAACCAAATACATTGAGTTCTTGGAAAAACAGAGAATTGCCAAAAAACAATCTTGATTGGGTATTTTGTTATTGATTACTTTAGTTGTTGATTGGTTGTTGGATTGTTCAAGGTTTGTTTACTTGTAGTGTTGGTTTGTGGATTGATTATTCAATTAAGCTTTTGTTGTGTGATTGCTAAATTAATAAGAGGTTAAGAATTCCTAAAAAGATTTAAAAGAAAATTTTTAATAACTCAATCCACCCCCCCTCTTGGGATAACTCCTTAACTTTCAGGATTCTTTCAATATAAAGAAGAACCCGATAATTAATTTCTTGTGCTTCAAATTCATTCCTTATTGATATTTAAATTGAAGTATATTAGTTGTGTTTTAACTTGTACTAATTTGCTCTGTTTTAAGAGTGTCTTGTACACAAGAATTGTTCTTGTTTTTGTTATTTTTTTTACGGTTCAGGTTGTTGAATCGTTGTACCAAGTGTGGGGTATCGCTTGGAGATGAGGGTTCTATCCTACTTGAAGGAGTGCGTAAAAGGTTTGCTCCGCCCGTTTAAAGGAGTGGTATAGTGCAATCCTTGGGTGGTTTACCTAAGGCGAGGATGTAGGCGGGTATAGCGGGGTAAAGGTGAGGATGTAGGCGGGTATAGCGGAATCTCGTAAAAATATCAGTGTCACTCTCTTCCCTATTCTCTTTAATTTTCTGCTACGTGGCTGTGTACTTAATTTGCCTTTGGGAATTGCAGAAACCATAAGGGAGTCCATTGATTGATCAATATTATTGCGGAAACAGCAAGGGAGTACATTTATTAATTAATAGCATAGCTCGTTAGTAAATTGGTTGGTTATATACTTAAATTCAAGATACTTATTTGATATCAATATTTGAATTTTGGAAGCTTGGTTGGATTTTCTATTTTATTTCATATTGCGATATCAAGCTCACCTCACTAATTGGATTAAGTGTTGGTTATTACAAATTAATTGTAAGTGTGAAGTTGTTGGGTTGTAGAGTGTAATTGCAAATTAACTCAAAATTGAAAGATGGGTTAATACTTAACTAAAAGAATTTATAAAACAAGAATTTACCAAGAAAATTTTAAAAACCCAATCCACCCCCTCTTAGGAGAACACCTTAGTTTTTCAAATGAGTCTTAGGAATGGATGGTACGTAATGCCCATGTTGTTATAATTATCTCCCCTAAAACTCAATTCTTTTGTGAGGGATAAAATATGCTACTCAAAATATACTTACTATGTGTCCAAATTTAAGCATATATCATAAAAAATTATATAACTAAGGAAAACATCTCTTGTCCATAGGAGATGGATTTACTTACTAAAGTATGCTTTTGAATCCTTTATTCAAAGCCTAAGTTATTCAAATAAGAAATGCAAGGCTTCAATTTTCACCCAAAAATAGGCTAGTTAAGTTCTTTTCCCTTGGACATTTTGAAGGAATGATATCTTAATGTCTCATGAAGGCAAATACTATCTCATTCCTTTCTAGTCCTAAAGAACAAGCCTAGGTATAAAGCTTGTGAGGGCGTGCATGCTAATTTATCCCTTGAACTTTAGCCAATACTTTCATATATTAACCAACCACCAATGATAAATATTATTAAGAGATCATATTGATTTATTATTTGAACTCATCATATTGGTTTAATTCTCTAAAGTCTCCAGTGTAGTAATCAAGCATTTATTATGAGTAAATTGGGATTTTATACCTTAAGCGCAAACTTAGTGTTAGTTTTATTGTAATCCCAAGAGGGGGGATGAATTGGTATTTTAAAAATTAATACCCTAGGTCAAACCAATAGCATCAGTATTACACAAGCCTAAGGTCAATCTAGTGCGGATAAAATAAATCAATATATATTTGACGGAAATTAAACTGCACAAGTAATCTAATTAACCATGTAAGGGAAAGCAGTAAAGAAAGACAACACCCTAAATGTTATCGAGGTTCGGCAAACTGCCTACATCCTCGCCTTGCCTCACCAGCACAAGGATTACACTTGGAACTCACTTAATGGGTGGAGCGGCACTTAAATACAAGCAGGTCAATTAGCACAGGGCTGACCTCAACTTTCACAACCAATCCTTCCGGGCTGGATTACCGCCCCCTCAGGCAACCCCTGGAATACAACAGTATTTCAATACAAGATGCATACAAATATAATGCTTCTTAATCAAGCATATTTGCTCCAGTAATAATCAAAATATACCAATAATGTAAGAACAATAAGCTCAATGGTGTATATGTGCAATAAGTACTCACAATAGTGATTATCGCAAATCAAGCACAAGATTGTATCTACAAGAAAATCTTTGAAACTAAGTAATCATAAAATCTCAATCTCAGTTTAGGGTTTCAAAGAATCAAACCAATAGAAATTTAGAATATCTCAAAAATAGTTTTCTCAATATCAAAGCACAAGGAGATATTCAGATATGAGCTTGTAAAAATATTTTTGCACACAAATAGGCAAGCCCTAATGAGTCTTGCAATAATAATGCAAAGACCCACAAAGCTATAAGATTTTTCCCAACCAAAGATTTATTAAATAAAATCAAGAGGAAAAATCAAGCTAAACCCTCAATCCAAAAATCAAGTGAATACTATACAAATGAGAGTTTCTAGCAATATAGAACAATGAATAAAACACTCACAATGTTAGATATCTCAAAGGAATGAGAGTATATGAGTGTATGGACTTTGTGTAAGAAAATAGGATTTGAAAATTTTGAAAGAGTTTTTTGCTAATCAAATGGCAAATCACATGCTAATCCAAGCAAATGAACCCCTATATATAGATTTGGTTAAAATTATAACTGTTGGGGATATGTAGGGCATGATTAAATATGCTTTAAAACCATTTAAGAAAATTAACCCTATTTAACTTAAAATAACCACGGTAAAAATTAAAACAACCCGAGAGTTTCGGGCACTTGACTCATGGTTCAGTCGCCCGAACAAACATAATAGAAAATTTTCATTTTTGAAGTTCGGGTGCCCGAGTGTGGGTTCGGTGTGCTGACCGAAGGCGATTTCTATTCTGTTTGAGGTTCGGTCGCCTAGTCTTGAGTTTGGTTAACTAAACTCATGTGTTCAGTAGCCCGAAGCATTTTTGAACGTGAAGTTCAGGCTGTCGAGTTGGTGGGAAAAGTCAGAATTGTGGTTCAATTGATCGGGGACGCTACGTTCCTTTTAGTTCGGTCATCCGAAACCAAGTCAAAACTTTGACTGGTCAATGGTTCGGTCGCCCAAAGTGTTTTGAACACAACTATTCGGTCGCTCGAAGCCTATCTAATTTTACCCTACAAGTCCAGTTTTACTTCAATTAATTCCCCTGATAATATGTATTTTTGGGGACAGCTTAGGTGTATGTGCAAGGACCTAAGATCTTTGTAACGTCTTTTGGGCTTATTTCATCTACATGCATGATATGCAGTGATTATTATAGACTTTTTCCTATATTACTATTACAGACTCGAATGAGCATAAAATAAATTACACTAAGAATAAATGTTTTAAGTCTTTAGACTTTAAGTCTTCTCATGCCATCAAGTGATCTTGCAAATATGAACCTACACATAGACTTGATAGACATTAAATACCTAAGCATTTGTCATAATCAAAATCGGGTGTGACCAATAAGGTCAACATTCTCCCCCTTTTTGATGATGACAAATACACCATGCAAAAGGGGGTATCACCTTGAAAGGCTCCCCCCTCCCCTCTGACAATACGCACTATTGAGAATTTTTAAAGAATTAAAAGTTCAAATATTTCTAAAAAATATACCTAATTTTGCCTCTTCTCCCCCTTTTAGCAACAGAAAAAGGGGCAGTGATAAACATAAAACACATAGGCATAGGCATGGAGTATAAATCATTTAAATTCAAGACATGTTTGGGAAAGTTTTTAGAAATTTCGGCAGCATGGCGTTTGAAAATAGAGCATTTTCCCAAAAAATACCTATATAGAAATGACCTGATTGAGTTTTAGATTAACAGTTTATCCATAACTACCAACTCAAATAGTCTAGTATGATCAAGACATAAACATAAATATAACTATCAACATGCAAGAGATATGATAGTCATGTATTTGCAAAACACATACAAACTCATAAAGTATAATGTAATGATAGATTTAAAGTTTAGAGCTATATGTTTTCTTATGATAAGAAGCTCCCCCTAAGTTTATGCATTCTATCAAAAATCTAGGAGGCATCTCTATTATGCATTATACCTAGCTTACGTCTAATCTGTAAGAACCTATCTTCCACAAAGGGTTTGGTGAAAATATCAGCCCACTGCTCATTGGTGCACACAAACTCAAGTGTCATATCTCCTTTCTGCATATGATCACAAAGGAAATGATGTCTAATTTCAATATGTTTAGTTTCTAAATGTGAGATAGGATTTTTAGAAATATTAATTGTACTAGTATTATCACATTTAATTGGAATTGTATCATAGTGCAATCCAAAATCCGTAAGTTGTTGTTTCATATAAAGCTTTTGAGCACAACAACGCCTAACTGCAATATATTCTGCTTTGGCTGTGGATAAGGCAACTAAGTTCTGTTTCTTAGAAAACCAAGAAACCAGAGATTGTCCTAAATAGTGACAAGTGCTGCTAGTACTCTTCCTATCAACCTTACTACCGGCAAAGTCAGTATCAGTATAACTAACAATCTCAAATGTTGTATGCTTAGGGTACCATAAGCCTAATTCTATAGTTTCAACTAGGTACCTAAGAATGCATTCGACTGCCAATAGATGAGACTCCTTTGGAGTGCCCTAAAACCTAGCACACATGTACACACTAAACATGATATCAGGTCGACTAGCTGTGAGATATAGGAGACTACCAATCATGCCACGATATAATTTTACATCTACAGGGATTCCTTGCTCATCTTTATCAAGTTTGATGGAAGAACTCATAGGAGTGCCAAGAATTTTACCATCTTCCATGTTAAATTTCTTTAGCAAGTCCCTAACAAATTTAGATTGGCAAATGAAAGTCCCATATTTAGCCTATTTAATTTACATTCCTAAGAAGAAACTCAGTTCACCCATCTTGCTAATTTCAAATTCACCTTGCATGCATTTGGCAAACTCATTACACAAATCATCATTAGTTGCTCCAAAAATAATATCAACATAAATTTGAACAAGGAGCATATCATCATTTTCAGATTTGATGAAAAGTATAGTGCCAATTTTGCCATAGGTAAACCCATTTTCTAATAGAAACCCACTAAGGCTCTCATACCAAGTTTTAGGAGCTTGTTTCAATCCGTGCAAGGTTTTGGACAAACAATATACATGATCAGGATATTTATGATTTTCAAAATTGGGTGGTTGTTCTACATATACTTCTTCATTTATGTAGCCATTAAGAAATGCACTTTTAACATCCATTTGATACAATTTAAGTTCTTAAAAGTGGCATAAGCAAGCAACATACGAATGGCTTCCATTCTACCTACAGGAGCATAGGTTTCATCAATATATATATCCCCTCTTCCTGATTATATCCCTGGGCAACTAGTCTAACTTTATTTCTGGTTACTACCCCATTCTCATCCTTCTTATTTCTATATACCCACTTAGTTCCAATAATTGTATGATCATTAGGCCTAGGAACTAGGTTCCAGACTTTACTTCTTTCAAATTGGTTAAGCTTTTCTTGCATAGACATCACCTAAGACTCATCTTCTATGGCTTCCCTATAATTTTTGGGCTCCTCCTGAGATAAGAAAGCAAAATGGCTAATTAGGTTTCTTAAGGAAGATCGTGTTGCTACACCACATGAAGGTTCACCTATAATTTGATCTAAAGGATGGTTCCTAATGTATTTCCAATCCCTAGGTAGTTCTTGAACCTCACTTTCAACTTTATCATTTTCAATTGATTTATCATTTGCTTCTGAATTGATGTCCACATTATTTTTAGTAGATAGCTTATCTAAACCTTTTCTAATATCAATATCATCTTCATCATCTCTTTTACACAATGGATTAGATTCATCAAATACAACATGAATGGATTCAATAACAGTTAGTGTTCATTTATTGAAAACTCTATATGCTTTACTATTAAGTGAATAGCCTAGGAAAATACCTTCATTGGATTTATAGTCAAATTTCCCTAGATGTTCATTATCTCTAAATACAAAACATTTACAGCCAAAAACATGAAAATAGGAAATATTAGGTTTATGATTGTTCCACAGACCATATGGAGTCTTATTAAGTGAACACTTGATTAATACTCTATTCATGACATAACATGTAGTACTTACACCTTCAGTCCAAAAATATTTGGGTAATTTATGTTCATTCAGCATAGTCCTACCCATTTCTTGTAGTGACCTATTCTTTCTTTTTACAACACTGTTTTGTTGTGGGGTCGTAGGTGTAGAAAAATTATATGAAATGCCCTGTAGGTCACAATAATTTTCTATCCCATCATTTTTTTTAATTTAGTTCCCCTATGACTTCTTTTGTGTGTGATTTTGTAGCCTTTTTCATTCTAAATTCTTCTACATAATTTAGTGAATTTTTCACATGATTCATCTTTATGAGAAAGAAATAACACCCATGTGAACCTAGAAAAATCATCCACAATAACAAAGATATACAAATTTCCACTTAGACTTTGAACTTGATTAGGACCAAATAAATCTAAGTGTAGCATTTCAAGTGGTCTAGTTATAGATATGAATTTCTTTTTCTTAAAACTTGATTTTGTTTGCTTACCCATTTAACATGTATAATAAATTTTATCTTTTACAAAATGTGTTTTAGGTAAGCCTTTAACCAAATCCTTTTTCATAAGTTTTGATAACAAATTCATACTAGCATATCCTAAACGTCTATGTCATAACCGGCTAGTTTCATTTATTGCAGAAAAACATATAACCTGTTAAGATGCTAAGTTATCAAAGCTAGTTGTATACATATTTTCATTACGTTCAGTGGTAAAAAGTACTTTGTTATCAAATTTACTCTCAATAATGCATTTATCATTTTCAAAAGACACTTTATACCTTTTTATCACATAATTGGCTAATACTTAACAAATTATGTTTCGAACCATCAATAAGCAGTACATTATCAATAACTAGGGAAGGTTCCTTACCAACTTACCTACGCCGATGATTCGCCTATTTGCATTGTCACCAAATGTCACGTATCCTCCATCCTTGGGAGTGATGGATGCGAACTTAGCCTTGTCACTTGTCATATGTCGTCAACACCCGCTATCTAGGTACCACTTGTCCTTAGAGGAGGATGATCTCAAGCACACCTGCACGAAAAACAAAGTGACTAATGCTGGTCCCCAAATTCTGTTAGGTCCACAAGGGTTAATGCCTAGATCACCTCTGACTCTCCACACCTTTTTAATTCGTACATGCTTATTTCTAAGTGGACAGTCAAACTGGATATAACCAATTTGGAGCTATCCTCCAATTTTCTTTCAAGTTTGGCAATTTTCAAATCTTTTTCTTTAAGTATCGATGCATAAGAATTCTTTGCAATTTCAAATAGTTTTGACCAATTTTCACACTTCTTTTTCAAAACATCATTTTCCTTGGTCATTTTGTTCAACAATTTAGATACACGAATATATTCATATTGCAATTCTTTAAAAGTAGACATGTTATTAGGATCACAATCATCATCAGAATAATACGAGGATAAGAAACAAGAAGATAATACCTCATCACTATGTGCCATCAAGCACAGGTTAGCAACCTTCGAATCATTGCAGTTTGAATCTGAATCACTGCTACTTAGTTTATCCCATGAAGTGCCTATTTTCATGACTTTATTTTTTTTCCTAAACTCCTTCTTTCGCAAAGGGCAATCAGGTTTGATATGCCCAACCTTGTCGCAATTATAGCATGTGGGAGCATGCAATTTTTCCTTTCTTTTACTAGACTCTCCCTTCTATAATGTTGAATCCCAAAACTTTCTATGTGGCCTACTATTCTTCCTGAAGAACCTGCTAAATTTTCTAGTAAGCATAGCCATGTCATCTCCAAATTCAGGTTCACTGCACTCACTAGATGTATTAGTAGATGTTTTTAATGTAGTCACCTTCTTCATTCTATTGTGCTCATTTAGTATTTCATTAATAGCTAACTTATTAAGGTCTCTACCCTTAGATATGGTCGTAGCCTTTGCTTCCCAAACAGGAGGCAAACCCCTAAGGACTTTCCTAATCATCTCATACATAGGATAGCTCTTACCTAATGCATGTAGTGAATTAATGATATGTGTGAATCTAGTGTACATGCTCTGAATGGACTCATCGGTGTTCATCCTAAATGCTTCATTTTCACTGGTCAACATATCAATCCTACTATCTTTTAATTCTCTAGTACCCTCGTATGTGACCTCTAACTTATCCCATATCTCCTTAGCAGATGAATATGCCATAACTTTATTAAATTCATTAACATGAAGACCATAGTACAGGTTATTCATGGCAGTAGCATTTAAACTAACACATTTCATATCATCATCAGTATATTCCTCTTCAGTCTTAGGAACTTTAGTTGTACATTCAGTTTTCATAGGGACATACTTTCCCTTAGAGACAACTCTCCACACCTTCCAGTCAATATTCTGAAGATAGATGTGCATCCTCTACTTCTAAAAGGTGTAATTGACACAACTGAAAATCGGAGGGTGTGTGGAAGAGGGTCCCTTAGGGAAAGGAGTTACAATGTTATGAGTCATCTAGATCTTTTGCAAAATAACTATTAAGTCTAAGCTACTAGACTCTGATACCACTTGTTAGCTTTACTGTAATCCTAAAAGTGGGGGTGAATTGGTATTTTAAAAATTAATCCTCTAGGTCAAACCACTAGCAGCAGTATTACACAAGTCTAAGGTCAATCTAGTGCGCGTAAAATAAATCAATATATATTCGGGGGAAATTAAACTGCACAAGTAATATAATTAAGCATGCAAAGGAAAGCAGTAAAGTGAGACAATACCATAAATGTTATCAAGGTTCGACAAACTGCATACATCCCCGTCTTGCCTCACCAGCACAAGGATTACACTATGGGCTCACTTAACAAGTTGAGCAGCACTTAAATATAACAAGGTCAATTAGAATAGGGCTGACTTCAACCTTCACAACTAATTCTTCCAGGCTGGATTACCGCCCCCTTAGGCCATGCTTGGAATACAACAGTATTTCAATACAAGATGTGTACAAATATAATGCTTCTTAATCAAGCAGATTCACACCAGTAATAATCAGAACACACCAATAATGTAAGAACAATAAGCTCAATCGTGTATATGTGCAATCAACACTCAAAATAGTGATTATCTCTAATCATGCACAAGAGTGTATCTACAAGCAAATCTTTGAAACTAAGTAATCATAAAATATCAATCTTAGTTTAAGGTTTCAAAGATTCAAACCAATAGAAATTTAGAATATCTCAAAAATAGTTTTCTGAATATCAAAGCACAAGGAGATATTCAGATTTGAGCTTGTAAAAATATTTTTGCACACAAAATTGCAAGCCCTAATGAGTTTTGCAATAATAATGCAAAGACCCACAAAGCTATTAGATTTTTCCTAAGCAAAGATTTATTAAATAAAATCAAGGGGAAAAATCAAGCTAAACCCTCAATCCAAAAATCAAGTAAACACTACACAAATAAGGTATTGTATATGGAATTATGAGTTATTTATGATTTTATGTTTCCTGCTGCTTAGGCTTCTGCATTGTGTTTCTATTATATCCCTGATACCCATAGGTTCAGGTTGATCATGATTTGCTAAATTGGTTATTGTGGTTTTTATTATATTATGGGAAAAAATATATGGAAATTAAGCAGGTCGTTACAGTTTGGTATCAGAGCCTAGGTTGCTAGGTTTTGTAGACTTTAGAATGCAGCGGAAATGATACCAGAGTATAGGAAATGATTTAAGGTTTTGTTCTACAGTCTAGAAGCAAGACTACTGTAGTGGTTTCTGTGTTTTTCCTGGGGTGACGATTTCAAGAAAATCATAGTAAACTATTGTCAGGTTGTGTTCCTAGAATGTAGGACTGGGGTTAAAAGTAACCTAAGAATGTTAGAATGAGAAGTTAGGTTAGACAGGTAAATTATAAGAATAGAATTTCTAAGTTGCGTTTATTGTTTTTAGGATGGATATAGGTTGAGGTACCGCCCATGCGAGCGGTAGTGATGGGGCAGGGCCTTCGAGTGCAGGCGGGACTGACTCTGACGCGGTATTACGTAGCGTGGCCCAGCAGGTTATGATTGAGATCGCTAGGAGCTCTAGGGAGCAGGGTGGTTTGTCAGTTGGCCATGGATGCACTATCGAGAAGTTTACGAAGATGAATCCTTCTACATTTTCAGGAGGGGTCGATCTTGCATCCACTAAGAATTGGATGTAGGAGATTGAGAATGTCTTGGCCGTGTTGCAATGTACGGAGGAACAGAGGGTCCTCTTTGCCACCTATACACTAACAGGGAGGCCGAGAGATGGTGGACTACTGTGAGACTTTTGGAGCAATAGAGGACTACGCCAATAGCCATAACTTGGGATCGGTTTAAGGAATTGTTCTTCGATAGATATTTTCCAGCTACTGTTTGAAAAGCTAAAGTGGAGGATTTCCTAAGTCTGAAGCAAAGACAGTTAACAGTTCAGCAGTATGCAGCAGCGCATTTTATCAAGCTCTCTCGCTTCGCTCTGTATGTTGTTCCTGATAAGGTGAAAAAAGCGAGACAGTTTGAGAGAGGTTTGAGGCGAAGCATGTTCAAGCAGGTGGTGGTGTTGTGGATTCAAGACTTTGCTGAGTTAGTCGACAAGGCAACCTTGGCAGAGATTGGTGAGCGTCTGGATGTAGAGGAGCAGGGATAGAAGAAGAAATATGCATCTTCGGGCTATCAGCAGGGTCCTAGACAGAATCAGTAGAGGAGAGGAAACCATGGTAGAGGAACAAGGTAATAGACTGGAGGTAGTGAGATTTAGGCAGTGCAGGGTCCTCCATTCTACTAGACTTGTGGGAGGAGACACTAGGGAGAGTGTCAAGCTGGTGGAGTTATCTGTTACCGCTGTAGTAGGCAGGGTCATATGGTGCGAGACTGTCCTATACCACCAGATGCAGCTTCTGCTCCCAGACCGTACCGAGGAGGATATCAAGCGCCATGTGGGGGCTAGCAGAGGAATATGGCTCCAGCCAGGTTGTTTACTCTGAGGCCGGGTGAGGCTAAGACAGCAGGTGACGTGGTGACAGGTATGATTAGTATGCTTTCTTTTAAAGTTATTGAATTGTTTGATTCAAGAGCCACACACACATTTGTGTCTTTGGAGTGCACTAGATTATGTGGTACAGAAACGCAGATGTTAGAAATTGAATTGTTGGTATCTACACCGACTCGGTTAGCAAGGAAGTGTAGTAGGGTGCTCCAGGATTGTTCAGTTGAGATTCAGGGGAAAATCTTGTCTGCCGATCTAATAGTGCTGGATATCCATGGGTTCGATGTTATCTTCGGCATGGATTGGCTAGTAGCTAATTTTGCCAACATAGAGTGCCATTCACAAGATGTGATACTTAGACCTCCGGGACGAGCAGAATTCAAGTTCGTAGGGTTGCGAGTGCAATCCCGCCTCAGCTAGTTTCAACTATCCAGGCCAGGAGACTGCTGCTGAGTGGTTGTCAGGGATTTGTGGCAGTTGTAAATGAGATGTCAAAGAATGAATTCAAACTTGCTAGTACGCCGATGATAAAAGAGTTTAGTGATGTGTTCCAAGATATGTTACTAGGCTTGCCACCTGATCGCGAGGTAGATTTTCCTATTGATCTACTTCTAGGTACAATGCCGATTTCTAAAGTACCTTACCGAATGACACTAGCGAAGTTGGCAGAATTGAAGGATCAGTTGCAAGATCTGCTTGATAAGGGCTTCATACGACCCAGTGTATCTCCATGGGGAGCTCCAGTTCTATTTGTGAAGAAGAAAGATGGGTCTATGAGGATGTGTATAAATTATAGAGAGATTAATAAAGTTACGATCACGAAAAAATATCTTCTACCCTATATAGAAGATTTGTTTAACCAGTTCTAGGGAACACGGGTGTATTCAAAGATTGACCTCAGATCAAGCTATCATCAAGTAAAAGTGAAAGCAGAAGATGTTTCGAAGATGGCCTTCAAGACCAAGTATGGCCATTACGAATTCCTTGTTATGCCATTTGGTCTAACGAATGCTCCTGCTATATTTATAGATTTTATAAATAGGATTTTTTATCAATATTTAGATCAGTTATTGTTGTTTTTATCAATGATGTACTAGTCTATTCGAAGAGTTATGAGGAGCATGAGACACACTTGAGGTAGGTTTTGCAGACGATGCGGGAAAAGAAATTGTACGCTAAGTTCAGTAAATGTGACTTCTAGCTTGAGAAGGTCATGGTTTTGGGGCATATTATATCTGGAGATGGTATTTTCGTGGATTCTAGTAAGATCGAGGCGATAGTGAATTAGGCTAGATCGAGGAATGTCCAAGAGATCAGGAGTTTCTTAAGGCTAGCTGGGTATTATCGTCGTTTTGTTGAGGGATTCTCAGCATTGTCAGGGCCTTTAACACGACTGACTAGGAAGAATGTTATATTTGAGTGGGACGACAGCTGTGAGCAAAGTTTCCACGAATTGAAATAGAGGTTAGTCACAGCACTAATATTGGTCACCCTGTTAGGGGGTGAGGGTTATGTCATTTATTGTGATGCATTCTTGAAAGGACTTGACTGTGTATTGATCCAGCATGACAAGGTAGTGGCGTATGCGTCCAAGTAATTGAAAGAATATGAAAATAACTACCCTACTCATGATCTTGAATTGGCTGTAGTAGTGCACACATTGAAGATTTGGAGGCATTACCTGTATTGTGAGCAGTACGAAATCTTCTCAGACCAAAAGAGTTTAAAGTACTTTTTCATGAAGAAAGAACTGAACATGAGGTAGAGAAGGTAGTTAGAACTCATTAAAGATTTTGACTTCACTATCAGTTACCACCCAGGGAAGGCAAACATGGTAACTGATGCTTTGAGTCGGAAATCGGTGGGACCAGCGTTGCAGCTATGGAGATCCAGCATCCGCTCATGATGGATCTGGAGAGATTCGGTATAGAGTTGGTTGAGAATGGTTCTCAGGCTTGTATTTCTAGTTTAGTGGTGCAGCCTACGCTACAAGAAAGGATTAAAGCCGCCCAGAAGGAAGATCCAGAATTAGCATAGGTGATAGATAGAGTGCAGAATGGTCAGGGGGAGGAATTATGTTTTTCAGATGACGAAGCTCTACGGTTTCGTTCCAAGTTATGTATTCTTGTCGATGCTAGGAACAAGAAGACTATTTTAGAGGAGACCCACAAAACTTTGTATACAGTTCATCCCAAAATTTATGAAAATGTATAGGGATCTGCAGGAGTCGTACTGGTGGAGTGGTATGAAGAAAGAAATTGTCGAATATGTAGCCTAGTGTTTGACGTGCCAGCAGGTGAGAGCTGAGCACCAGAGGCCAGCAGGGTAGTTGCGGCCATTATTTATCCCAGAATGGAAGTGGGATCACATATCTATGGATTTTTTGACAAGACTACCGACGGCGTTACACGGTCAAAATGCCATCTAGGTGATTATTGACCGTTTGACTATGACTGCCCACTTTTTACCTATCAAGATCAGCTACTCCCTCAACAGGTTGGCGGAGATTTACTTTTAGGAGATAGTTCATTCACAGAGGGTGCCAGTATCTATTGTGTCAAATCAAGACCCATGCTTCACATCACGATTTTGGAGCAGTTTGCAGGAAGCACTAGGATCTCAGTTGTCTTTTAGCACGATATTTCATCCTCAGTCGGACGGACAGACTGAGAGGACGATGCAGATATTAGAATATATGCTTCGAGTGTGCGTATTGGATTTTGGGGGTAGTTGGACTCAGTTCATGTCACTGGAAGAATTTGCGTAAAATAACAGTTATCATACTAGCATTGGCATGGCACTGTTTAAGGCTTTATATGGTAGGAGATGTCGTTCTCCTTTTTTTTGGGATGAAGTGGGTGAGCGGTGAGTAGTGGGTCCAGAGCTTGTTTAGCAAGCGCGTGATAAGGTTCAACTCATCAGAGAGAGAATCAGTACAGCTCAGAGCCAACAGAAGAGTGATGTTAATAATCGCCATAGGAATTTAGAATTTATTGTTGGTAATCATGTATTTTTGAAGATAACTCCGTTGAAAGGGGTTATGAGGTTCGGGAGGAAGGGTAAAATTAGCCCTAGGTTTATCGGTTGATTTGAGATTCTAGAGAAAGTGGGGCTGGCGGCCTACAGGCTAGCTTTGCCACCTGTGTTATCCAGAATTCATAACGTATTCCACGTATCTATGTTGAGGAAACACGTCCCAGACCCTTCTCATATTATCAGTTATGATGAATTAGAGCTCAGTGATTCACTTGTGTATGAGGAGGTGCCAGTACAAATTCTGGATAAGAAAGTTCAGGAGTTACGTAGCAAAAGGATTCCTTTGGTAAAAGTTTTGTGGAGGAATCATTTAATGGAGGAAGCTTCTTGGGAGTCCGAGGAGCAGATGAAACAAAAATATCCACAGCTATTCTAAGAGATATGACAAGTAAAATGTAAATAATTAGGTAATACTTCTTTTGCAGGTACATGTAATAGTTTAATTAGTAGGCGATATTTTAGTTTTGGGAGAATTTTATTTTGTTTATGCAATCTCCCAGGAATCAGAATGTAACCACGATATTCCTCCGCCATAAGTGAGGGTAAGTAATAAAATAAGTAGACCATTTTGTCGTAAGGGATGATGAACTACGTGAATAGCAAATTTTGAGGACGAAATTTTATAAGGAGTGGAGAATGTAGCGACCCAAAGAAATTATAATATTTAAATAATAAAAGAGGGGGAAAAGGAAATTAAAAAGGGGCACCACAGGTCTTCATTGACGAACGCAAACATATTGGGCTCGTCGATGAGGGTGCTCTTCGTCGACGAGAAAATACCGAGAGGGGGTTTTGGGTAATTCTAAATTTCATTGACGAGGTGAGAGTTCGTCGACGAGTTGTCTTCTGGGCCTCGTCGACGAGGTGGTGTGGCTTGTCGACAAAGGCCATAGTATAAGTAGCCCTAAACGCCATTTCTTAGCTAATTTTTGCCACAGAATTTCTCTCTCTCCCTCCCTTCGGTTCTCCTTACTTCTCTCTAAGATTTCGAGCCGATCTTCTGCTAGTTCAACAATCTGAAGCCACCACGACACTCCTAGGGAAGTTCTCTGCATATCCGCCAGAGTAGATCGTTGGTGGGGCTAGTTCGGAATTCATCCCAAATTTAGGGTAAGACTTTCTACTCAGTATTTGACTTCTTGAAAGTTGTAGAAAACATAGTACGCGTAGAAATAGTGAAGTTTAGTTCTGGGAAGTATCATTTTCAAGGTGTTGAACGGGGAATCCTGCGGGTGTAGGACTGTTTATCTTAGGGGCTTTCAAAAATTGGGTAAGGGGATAAACTAAGCTAGTTATTTTATGAAATTATATGTATATTATTACAGTGTCTGATTTCAGGGAAATAAATAAATATATGCTTTTATGTTGGGAAAGACTACTGTAAAAGATGATGTGTTTAAATATGTATAAAACCTATTTTGTGTGGCATGAGCAGAATTTATAATGAAATACCGTTTTCTGAGAATATGATAAAATATGGATTTTTATAATAAAAAACCGGTGTACGGGCTGAGAATTTTATATATTTTTCCGGCCTACGGGCCGAGCTATGGATATGATTTGCCGACAAACGGGTCGAACTGTGGATATTATTTGTCGGTGTACGGGCTGAGCTATGGTAAAATATGAAATGCTTGCGTACGGGCATTTTTATGTCATATATAAATATGCAAAATGATGTGATGATAATGATTTTTCAATTAATAGTATGAAATATCCATGTATCGCAGTTTGATTATATGCTATATGTTATTGGCTTGATTTAGGCTAGCACTTACACGGTACCACTGCTATGTGTTCATGATCATCATGATATTGTGTTAACGCTGCTGTACAGAGTAGCGCGAGGATGGATAGTTGATGTGGTTCTAAGAAGTGTGAGCGCACCTGGTGTATGGACTAGGTCTGGCAGACCCATCGGACTTATAGACTGTACTTTTGACTTGGCAGTGGTCGGCCAACTATTGTCAGGTCTCGTCTTCGGGCCACACAACCCAGTCATGTGGGGGTAAAAAATGACAATATTCAGCTAACCTGCCAGGATTGTTTTCTTATTATTATTATTATTATTATTATTATTATTATTATTATTATTATTATTATTATTATTATTATTATTATTATTATTATTATATGAGATGGATTAGTCTTAAAGAAATCATGTATATTCTGCTATGCTATGATTATACATGTTTTTCCCAGAAATGATACATACAGTTTTACTAGTTATGTTTATGTATATGATTATATGTACAACACAGAAATGCTCATGTTGTCACACACTAGTATTAGTTTATTTCCCTTACTAAGAGGTGTCTCGCCCCAAAATTTTTATAAACATTTCAGGAGCCCCGGATAGGAGAGCGGATAAAGCTCCGCTGAGATAGTTACGACTGATCTGCCCTCTCTGAAGGGTATGCATTTTGTGTTAGGATCAGATGGATTTTTGTGGGAAGTGACTCTAGGACTCTTTTGGGTGATTTATGTATGTAAATACAGTGGATATAGTAAATCTGGTATTGTGATGGATGGAATTGTATATGGAATTATGAGTTATTTATGATTTTATGTTTCCTACTGCTTAGGCTTCCACATTGTGTTTCTGTTATATCCCTGATACCCATGGGTTCAGGTTGATCCCGATCTGCTGAATTGGTTATTATGGTTTTTATTATATTATGGAAAAAAATATATGAAAATTAAGCAGGTTGTTACAATTTGTCATAATCAAAACCGAGTATGACCAATAAGGTCAACACTTGGTCATCAAAACCCCTTTTTACCGAGGTGTGGTTAAATCAACCTAAATCCTATTTGTTAATCCTAGGTTCTAAGGAATCAATATTATGAAAATCATGTAAATTGTTTTGGCACTCATTCTTCCTTGGGTCCCAAGGGGTTGATTTTCTTAACTACCCATTCTAGTTTCCTTTCTTTGCCTCTAGCTTCTCTGTAAGGGAAAAAATAACGAATGCCCCCTTTTCCTTCACAATACAAGCATGATTTGTTTTCATATGAGGGTTTTGCCATATTAACCCTATATTTACTTGACGAGGCACACCCATGTGATTTAAAAGAGGAACCATAACTCAAATTCCATTTGTAAAGATTATTTCTTTGGGTTCCTAAAGGCTTATTAATGTTTTCTATCCCATTGATGAATTTACTATAATTTTTATTTTTTAAAATAATATTTTCTTTTAAAATATTTTCAATTTGATCTTTTAAATTTTATAATTTTTCTTTTAAAGTTTCTTGCTCTTGTTTAGTATTTATAATAAGCTCCTCATTCCTCTTTTTAAAATAATCATTTTTATTATTTCAAAGAGGATTCCCTTTTGTTTAAACATAGCAATCTCATTCTCAAAATGGTTGTTTTTTTCATTTTATCAAAATTAATTAATCAAATAATTTAGCACAATTATTCACTAATTCATTATATGAAGGAGTATAATCATCGTCATGGGAACTTACCTCTTCTTGCTCATTAGCTATGAGACAAGAATGTTCTACTTCCTTCTCTACTTCATTATTGGTGGAAATTCCATCGCATTCGTCCCAATTTGTTGCAGCATCCATGTAACGACCCATAAAATACTGATATTTAAATATTAAAAAGAGAGGAAAAATGGAAACAAGAACAAAAGGAGGCAGAACTCGTTGACGAATACAGGGCTTTGTTGACGAGTACATAAGGAAACTCGTCGACGAATGCAGGACTTCGTCGACGAGAAAATACCGAGATGGGATTTGGGGCAACCTAAAATTCATTGACGAATACAGGGATTTGTCGACAAATTTATTGAAAGATTCATTTTGACAAGATGACGCATCTCGTCGACGAAGGCCACAGTATATAAGGGGAAAACTCGAATTTTTATCACTTATCCGCGCCCCACACTCTCTTCTCTCTCTTTCTCTCTCTACGACTCTTTCTCACTTCTCTCTTCGTTTCCGGACCTGTTTCTCGCCGGATCAAAGATCTAAGGCTACCACGACGCTCCTGGCAAGATTCTCTACAAGTCTGCCAGAGCTTATCGCTGGAAAAGTTGGGTTAGATTTCCTCCCAATCTCAGGGTAAGACATTTTATTCAATATTTGTCTTTCCTTCTATTATGAGAAATGTTGTAGGTAAGAAAATACTGATGTTTTGTTCTGCGGGATTGTGTTTTCAGGATGTTGAGCTAGGAACACTATGGGTATAGAGCCAGAATTTTATAGGGGCTTTTCAAAGCTAAGGTCAAGGAAATATGCTATGCTATGAATTTTAATGATGTTAATAGAGATTTCATAGAGACATATTTATACCAGTTTATTATACAATTTTTACATATTATGAGTTTAAATGCTTGTGTGGCCTGAGTAGATTTTCATGTGATGGAGAATGTATACAATTTTTATAATGTATCATACTATACTGAATATACAGATAAACATATATATTCACAGAGATTATACAGAGAAATTTACGTGCATATACAGTTTTTATATGAGTAGTTCATGAAACAAACGTATATATACATATATATATATATGCATATACATATATACAGTTTTATTCCAATCAGTATTATATCACAGTTTTATACAGAACAGTATATGCCAAGTTATAGCATGCCATGTTTCCTATTACCATAACATACAAAGTATATAGATAGAGTATATAGACAGAGATACAGAGGTAGCATCAAGATACTACAGATACAGTATACAGAGATTACAGTATTTACAGTACATAAAGATAACGTTATGGTAATTTTGGAAAACATGATGAAAACAGTAAAAGAGTATATATGTATATATGTATATATAGTATCAAATCCCTGTGGAAAAATTACAGATAGATACAGTTTACAGAGCATAATACCATTGCTAGATACAGATAGAGTGCAACCACGTATCTCAGATAGTATGTGGGTACCGTCGACCGTGCTCGGAGAGTATGCAGCTCCCCAGTTCACTAGGTGGAGGGGGCCAGTTTGACGAGGTAGCAGCCAATCCCGAGCTTAGGAGTGTATGCAGTTTGGTCGGGCTGAGGTAGTGTAGAGTGTATTGACTTATCTAGAGGGCCGACCAGCTAAAGTCCCACCTACGGGCCACACAACCCTGTCATGAGAGGTCAAATCATGACGTACAGAGTCCCAGGGATAAAGCACAGTTATGTATATGTATACAGTTTTACAGTATATGATGAGTATAGTATGATATTATCAGTATAAAAAGTAGAAAAACAGACGATACAGTATATTTTAAATTGTGAAAGAAAGATATGCTATACAAATGATTTAATGCATTACAGTTCAGTTACTATTTTAAAAGTATCTTTAACTTAGTTACCACACACTAGTAATAGCATATTTCCACTTACTGAGCATTGACTCACCCCATTACTTTACCATATTTCGAGTGAGCCAGCTAGGCGAGCAGATCTGGCTCGCGAATAGAAAGTAGTTTGATCACCCTGGTTATAGGGTGAGTTTTTGTCAGAGTTGAGTATTTTTGAGTAGATGATGCTGGAGGAGTATTTTTGTGTGACTATGGTCTGTATATACAGAATTCTGGTATTGCATAGTAAATATGTAAATGGTTGCATGATATGAGTTTCCGCTGCTTAAGTATGGATCTGGATATATATATATATATATATATATATATATATATATATATATATATTAAAAAAAAAAAAAATTGTATAAAATTTGATGTCATTGCAATCCACGTCCCCATTCTTCTTAACTTTGTATATATCTTTGAGCTTGTCCCAAATTTCTTTTGCGGTTTAATATCTGCAAATGCGATTGTATTATTCATCACTCAAGCTACAATAAAGATAATCTTTTGTTTTGAAGCTAAGTTGTACTAACCTCTTTTCAACGATTGTAAGCTCCGTTAATGACTTTGGGATATCTTCATTCTTCTTGGTGAAGGAGAAGTCTCCATTTAAGATGATCTCCCACATATATAGGTCACATAATTGAATGAAGATGGTCATTCTGCTCTTCGATGTCAGGTAGTTGGAACCGTTGAACATCGGTGGTTTGGTCATGGATTATCCTTAGGAAGAAGTGTCCACCAAATACACCATTTGATCTTTTTACTCTGTAATTTACTCTAAAAAATTATGCGCCTCACTCTGATACCACTAGTTGGCCCTAGAGTAGAGTCTAGAGGGGGGGGCGAATGGACTATTTTACGTATTTTTGCTTTTATCTGCAAAATATAAAATCTTGGCAACATGCAAGTAATTAAATCACAATGTAAATAATATAAACTAAACACAATATATAAATTAAATATTTTAGGGAAGAAAAGCTTAACAAATGATTTTAACATGGTTCGACCCCTTGCCTATGTCCACGCCTTGAGAAGCACTTAAGGATTCTTAATCTACTATCACGACCGTCTTCACCGGCGGAGAAGCCTTTACAACACAAGGGAACAAATACCTTAACGCTTATCAAGAGCCTTCACACAAAAACAAATCCCTTGACGCTCAACAAGAGCCTTTCCAAGGGAACAAATCCCTTACCACTGGGTTCACAAAGAACCCTTACAAGATGAATATGAAATACAACAAAATTGCTCCTTGAATGAGCTGATATTTGATACACTTGAAAACTTCACACAACTCTCTCAAAGTAATGATTCACCACAAGATTGAAGAGCAAAAGGGAAGTTTAACACAAAGATAATGAACTAATTGAAGTGTGCTTGTAAATACTGTATGATTTCTAAAATCTATGTTTAAAAGAAGTCTTTGAACTTGTATTTAAAGGTAAAATGGAGTACTAGCCGTTTCGTGATCGTTATGTAACAACCTGCTTATTCAATCATATAACAAAACATATTTAATAATAAAGTCAACCCGAACCCATGGGTAACGGGGACACATCTGACATTCATAGCAGAAACCTAAGCAGCAGTAAACATAAATCACATTTTCATAACCATAAAATACAAATACCAGAATCTACTACATTCCCAAATATTTGTGTTTATATACAATCTCCAAAAATACAAAATATATACATATCTAGGAACCCACACCACAAATCTACTGTTCCTAGATCAAAACTTACACACCTAGCGGGGTAGTATCAAACTAACTCAACGGCAGCCTCGATTCGCCGGTCATTCTGGGTTTCTGAAAAGTTATTTAAGTTCGGGAGTGAGACACTTCTCAGTAAGGGAAAATAAACTAAATACAACCATGTGACAACATGAATATTTGATGCAATTATACATATACAGTACATTTCATATACCTGAAAACATACATCAAAACATAGTGAATAATCATGTGCTTTCATATTTTCTAATAAATCATATTGCTCATGAATCATCTGATATAACTAATATTACTGAAATTTACCTAGGATGTATAGCTAGCTGATGTCATGTATTACCCACCATGACAGGTTGTGAAGCCCGAAAGCGGGACCCGACAATGGATGGCCGACCACTGCCGAGTCAAAAATGTTTATAAATAGGATGGGTCCGCCACACCCTAGCCCATACTGCCAGGTGGACGTCTACAATTCTACATTGAAAGTCACATCGACTATCCATCTCCCACCCACTTGTGGGGTGATTAGCACAAGTCTGAACATAATATATGATCTATATAGTAACGGTACCGTGCTCGTGAAACTGAACTAAACTAACATCTAGTTTCTAATAACAAATAATACATGATAATATACTTGTCTAACATAATTAGATCGATAGCATTTTCTTGAAATAACATAGACACATAGGATCTTGCGCCCGTTTCTTTCATATCTGTGACCTTGCGTCGAACATTCATAAATACGGCATTGTGCCTAAATCATACGTAAAGTACGGCCTTGCGCCAACTATCAATCACGGCCTTGTGCCGATTTTTCATACATATCATTCTGAATAAACAATTCATTTATCATGTATTTCAAAAACCATAATATACTGCATTATTTCATAACTTCTGAAAAACATACTTTATTCATAAATTTGTCATATCGTAATACTTATCAAGTAATATATATTCATGCCACACAATGCTGAGTAAAATCATACATTTCTTTCTAAAATTGTATTTCTTGTATAACATCAGTATTTTCCCAAATATGCATTTTCTCAATAATAATCAAGTATAATACATGCTTTTTTAAAAATTAATTTGTTGATAAATAATAATAATTTGCATAAAAAATAACTGCGTTTATTCCCTTACCTGACACTGAGAAGAAACCCCCTAAAAATCCACTCGTCCTGCACCCGCAAGGTTCCCTGTTCAATACCCTGAATTCAATAACTCCCAGAACTAAATTTCAGTATTTTTCCATGAATAACATTTCCTATAACTATGGGAAGACCAAATTTTGCATAAAAAGTCTTACCTCAACTCAGGGATGAATTTCAACATAGTCCCACCAACGATCCGCTTCGGCAGATTTGGAGGGAACTTCCCCAGGAGCGTCGTGGTGGCCTCAGATCCTCGATCTGGTGAACGACGAAGCCGAAATCGAAAAGAGAGGAGAGAGAAACCGTAGGGAGGAGAGAGAGAGAGAGAGAGAGAGAGAGAGAGAGAGATTTTTGCCGATTTTTTCTACGTAAAATCTGAGGTTTACTCTATTTATAACAAGAGCTTCGTCAACAAGCCATGTGACCTCGTCAACGAGGTTAAGAGGTAATTCGTCGACGAACTCTCCCCTTCGTTGATGAAATTCAGTGTCTCCCAAATATTCTCTCGGTATCTTCTCGTAGACGAAACACACCTTCGTCGACGAGTTCATAATAATGCAATGTCGTCTACGAACGAAGCCTGCTGCCCCCTCTTCTTTTCTGTTTCCATTTTTCCACTCTCTTAATTATTATTTAAATACCATTATTCTTCGAATCATTATATTCTATCCTCCTTATAAAATTTCTTCCTCGAAATTTACTATTCATACAACTCATCATCCCTTAAAGCCAAAACGATATACTTATTTTATTACTTACCCTCACTTATGGTGGAGGAATACCGTGGTTACATTTTGAGTCCTGGGTGATTACATATATCAACAGAAAATTTCCCCCAAAACTAAAATACCACTTACTAACTAAAGTATTACATGTACCGGCAAACGAAATACTACATATTTACTTACATTTTCTAATTACACTTGAACTTCTTCGGACAATTGCGAGTATTTCTGTCTGATCTGTTCCTCGAGCTCCCAAGAAGCCTCTTCTACTGCATGATTTCTCTATAAAACCTTTACTAGAGGAATCTTCTTATTACGTAGTTCTTGTTCTCTTCTATCCAGAATCTACATGGGTACCTCCTCATAGACTAGTGAATCACTGAGCTCTAACTCAACATAATTGATCATATGAGAGGGGTCTGGGACGTATTTCCTCAACATAGAAACGTGGAATGCGTTGTGCATCCTAGATAGCATAGGCGGTAAAGCTAACCTGTAGGCAACCGGTCCCACCTTGTCTAAAATCTCAAATGGACCAATGAACCTAGGGCTAAGTTTACCCTTCCTTCCAAACCTTATAAACCCCTTTAACGGAGCTATCTTCAAAAATACATGATTACCAACATCAAATTCTAAATTCCTACGGTGATTATCGGCATAACTTTTCTGTCGGCTCTGAGCTACACCGATTCTATCCCTGATA
This sequence comes from Malania oleifera, assembly GCF_029873635.1. Classification (NCBI taxonomy): domain Eukaryota; kingdom Viridiplantae; phylum Streptophyta; class Magnoliopsida; order Santalales; family Ximeniaceae; genus Malania; species Malania oleifera. The sequence continues at coordinate 62,636,861 of NC_080429.1, read as the reverse complement.
AGCCGAACTTTATCGTACGCCTGCTACACAATCTTTGGTCCCACAACTCATCACTCACCCATCTCGTCCCAATACAAAGGAGATCAACATCTCCTACCGTATAAAGCCTCAAACGATGTCATGCCAATCCTGGCTTGATAACTGTTACTATACACGAACTCTACCAACGACATAAACTGAGTCCAACTACCCCCAAAATCTAACACACACGCTCGAAGCATATCTTACAATATCTGTATCGTCCTCTCAGTCTGCCCTTCTGACTGAGGATGGAATGTCATGCTAAATGATAGCTGAGACCCTAAAGCTTCCTGTAAGATTCTCTAGAACCGTGACGCGAAACGCGGGTCTCGATCTGACACTATGGACATAGGCACTCCTTAAGAATGAACTATCTCCTGAATATAAATCTTCGCCAAATGGTTAAGGGAGTAGCTAATCTTGATAGGGTGGAAATGGGCGGTCTTGGTCAACCGATCTATAATTACCCAAATCGCATTCTAGCCATGCAATGTCGATGGCAGCCCTGAGACAAAATCCATAGATATATGGTCCCACTTCCACTCTGTGATAAATAGTTGTTGCAACTAACTACCGGCCTCTTGTGCTAAGCTTTTACCTGCTGGCACGTCAAACACTGGGCTACATACTCGACGATTTCCGATTTCTTTATTCATGCCACTCCACTAGTAAAACTCTCGCAGATCCCTATACATTTTCATACTGCCAGGATGAACTGTATACAAAGATCTATGAGCATCCTCCAAAATAGTCTTTCTGACGTCAACATCAACAAGAACACACAATCTGGAACAAAACTGTAAAGCTCCGTCATATGAAATGCAGAATTCCTCTCCCTAACTAGTCTGTACTTTATCTATCACCCATGCCAATTCTGCATCTTCCTTTTGAGCTACTTTAGTTCTTTCCTGCAGAGTAGGCTGCACTACTAAACTGACGATACATGCCTGAGGATCACTCTCTACCAATTCAATGCCAAATCTCACTAGATCCATCATGATCGGATGCTAGATCCCCATAGCCACCAACTTTGATTCCCCAGACTTCCTTCTCAGTGCATCAGCTACCACATTTGCTTTCTCTGGGTGGTAACTGATAGTACAATCAAAATCTTTAATTAACTCTAACCACCTTCTCTGTCTCATATTCAATTCCTTCTAAGTGAAAAAGTACTTCAAACTCTTGTGGTCGGAGAAAATCTCACACTGCTCGCCGTATAGGTAATGCCTCCAAATCTTTAATGTGTGTACCACTACAGCCACTTCAAGATCATGGTAGGGTAGTTCTTCTCATATTCTTTCAACTATCTAGACACAACAGCACTACCCTGCCATGCTACATCAATACACAGCCAAGTCCCTTCAAGGACGCATCACTGTAAATAACGTAACCCTCACCCCCTAACTGGATGATCAGTACTAGCATTGTGACTAGCCTCTGCTTCAGTTCTTGAAAACTCTGCTCACAACTATCATCCCATTCAAATCTGGCGTTCTTCCTAGTTAGTCCTGTCAAAGGCCCTGATAAAACTGAGAATCCCTCAACAAAACGATGGTAATATCTAGCTAACCCTAAGAAACTCCTAATATCCTGGATGTTCCTCGGTCTAGCTCAATTCACCACTGCCTCAATCTTACTAGGATCCACATAAATTCCATCCCCTGAAATAACATGCCCCAAAAACACAACTTTCTCGAGCCAAAAGTCACATTTGCTGAACTTTGCAAACAACTTCTTTTCCCTGAGCATCCGCTAAACTTGCCTCAAATGTATCTCATGCTTCTCATAGCTCCTCAAATAGACCAATACATCATCAATAAAAACAACAACAAACTAATCTAAATATGAATGAAAAATCCTATTCATCAAATCCATAAATATCGCAGGAGCATTCGTCAAACCAAATGGCATAACAAGGAGCTCGTAATGCCCATACCTGGTCCTGAAAGCTATCTTCGACACATCTTCTGCCCTTACCTTTACTTGATGATAAGCTAACCTGAGGTCGATCTTAGAATATACCCGTGTGCCTTAGAGTTGATCAAACAAATCATCGATATGGGGTAGAGGATACTTGTTCTCGCTGGTCACTTTATTAATCTCCCTGTAATCTATGCACATCCTTATAGACCTGTCCTTCTTCTTCACAAATAGTACTAGAGCTCCCCACGAAGATACACTAGGTCGTATAAAGCCCATATCAAGTAAATCCTGTAAATGATCTTTTAATTCTGCCAACTCTGCTGACACCATTCGATACGATGCTTTAGAGATCGGCGTTGTATCTGGAAGCAGATCAATAGGGAAATCTACCTCACAATCAGGTGGCAGACCTGGTAATTCATCCGAAAACACATCTAAAAATTCTTTCACTACAGGTGTATTAATAAGCTTCAATTCATTCTCTGACATTTCCTTCACAAAAGCCACGAACTCCTGACAGCCATTCAAGGGCAGTCTTCTCGCTTGAACAACTAAAACCATCTGAGGTAGAGATTGCACTTGTGACCCTGTAAATCCGAATTATGGTCTTCCTGGAGGTCTGAATATCACTTCCCTCGCACGGGAGTCTATAATGGCAGAATTAGCTGCTAGCCAATCCATGCCGAAGATGATATCAAACACATGCATATCCAGCACCACTAAGTCAGTAGATAAAATTCTCCCCTAAATATCAACTGGACAACCACGGAGCATCCTACAACATCTCACCACTGGCTCGATCGGTGTAGCCATTAATAATCTAATATCTAGTGATTGTGTTTCAGCCCCACACAATTTAACACACCCTATAGATACAAACGAATGTGTGGCCCCTAAGTCAAAGAGTGCAATAACTTTAAAAAAAAAACATGTTAACCGTACCTGTCACTACGTCACCGAATGTCTCAGCATCACCCAATGTCAAAGCGAAAACCCTAGCTGGAGCCATATTCCTTTGTTGGCCTCCACGTGGCACCTGATAGCCTCCTCGAGCAGGTCTAGGAGCAGGAGCAACACCAATCTAAGCCTGACAATCTCTCATCACATGCCCTGGCTCCCCACACCGGTAGCAAACACCTCGCCCGACACGGCACTCCCCTAGGAGTCTTTTCCCACAAGTCGAGCAAGCTAGAAGTGCCTACATAACCTAAAAACCTTGAGTCCCTATCTCCTACCTCCGATCTCTGTAGTAGCCACCACTCTTACCCGAACCACGGCCGACTCCCTACTGGGAACCAAAAGGCGCGGATCACTTCTTCTGTCTCTGCTTCTCAGCCTCTAACCGCTCTCCAATCTCCGCTATGGTGGCCTTATCTACCAACTTGGTAAAATCCGGCAACTTTAGCATCAACACCTACTTATATATTTCCTTCCTCGGGCCTCTTTCAAACTGTCGTACCTTTTTTGCCTCATCTGGAATAATGTACGGGGTGAAGCGAGATAGTTCGATAAACCTCGCCGCGTACTCTTGTATGGTCCGCTATCCCTATTTTAGATTTAGGAACTCCTTTATCTTAGCTTCCCTAGATAAGGTTGGAAAATACCTGTTGAAGAATGTCTCCTTAAACTGCTCCCACATCGTCTCCACAGATACTGTCCTCTACTGCTCTAAAAGTTTCACCGCTGTCCACCATCTCTCAGCCTCTTCAGTCAATTTATATGTAGCAAATAGTACCCTCTGCCTCTATGAACACTGTAGTACTGCATATACTTTTTCGATCTCCTGCACCCAGTTTTCAGCGACTACAGGGTCAGTTCCTCCTGAGAATGCTGGAGGATTCATCTTAATAAATTTCTCGATCGAACTGTCGTGGCTTGTAGACAAACCACCCAACTCCCTAGAATTCCTGGCAATTTCTACCATAACCTGTTGTGCCACACGGCGTAAAACTGTATTTGAATCCCACTAGTATGGGCACTACTACCACCAGGGTCCATCCTGAAAAACAAATAACTTAACTTAGAACCCTATCACCATAACATATCATCCAACTAGTACAATATTTCCTTAATTAATTCATCACTGTTGATCTTAATTCAAGGTTCAAGCCTACAAATTAGATACCCAACCAGACGATAGTTTACCATGACTTTCTTGAAATCATCACCCTAGGAAAATCACACAAACCACCACGGACGTCCTACATCTAGACTACAAAACCAGACCTCAAATTCCCTTATCCTATACTCTGGTATTATTACTACTGCATTCTAGAGTCTACAGAACCTAGTATCCTAGGCTCTGATACCAAACTGTAACGACCTGCTTATTTAATCATATAATAAAACATATTTAATAATAAGGTCAACCCGAACCTGTGGGCAACGAGGACACATCTAACATTCACAGCGGAAACCTAAGTAGCAGTAAACATAAATTACATTTTCATAACCATAAAATACAACTACCAAAGTCTACTACATTCCCAAATATTTGTGTTTATATACAATCTCCAAAAATAAAAAATAGATACATATCTAAGAACCCACAACACAATTCTATTGTTCCTAGATCAAAACTTACCCTCCTAGCAGGGTAGTATCAAACTAACTCAACGGCGGCCTATATCCGCCTGTCTTTCAAGGTTTCCTAAAAAGTTATTTAAGTTTGGGGGTGAGACACTTCTCAGTAAGGGAAAATAAACTAAGTACAGCCGTGTGGCAACATGAATATTTGATGCAATTATACATATATAATACATATCATATGCCTGAAAACATTTATCATAACATAGTGAATAATCATATACTTTCATATTTTCTAATAAATCATACTACTCACGAATCATCTGATATAACTAATATTACTAAAATTTACCCAGGATGTATAGCTAGCTGATGTTATGTATTACCCCCCATGATGAGTTGTGCAGCCCAAAGGCAGGACCCGACAATGGCTGGCCAACCACTGCCAAGTCAAAAATGTTTATAAGTACGATGGGTCCACCATACCCTGGTCTGGACTGCCAGGTGGACGTCTACAACTCTACATTGAAAGTCACATCAACTATCCATCTCCCACCCACTTGTGGGGCGGTTAGCACAAGTCTGAACATAATATCTTATTTGTATAGCAATGGTACCGTGCTCGTCAAACTGAACTGAACTAACATCCAGGTTCTGATAACATATAATACATCATAATATACTTGTCTAACATAATTAGATTGATAGCATTTTCTTGAAATAACATACATACATAGGGTCTTCTGCCCGTTTCTTCCAAATCTAAGACCTTGCGCCGAACATTCATAAATATGGCCTTGTGCCGAAATCATACGTAAAGCACGGCCTTGCGCCGACTATCAATCATGGCCTTACACCGAATTTTTCATACATATCATTCTGAATAAATAATTCATTTATCATGTATTTCAAAAACCATAATATACTGCATTATTTCATAACTTCTAAAAAACATACTTTATTCATAAATTTGTCATATCGTAATACTTATCAAGTAAAATAATATTCATGCCACACAATGCTGAGTAAAATCATACATTTCTTTCTAAAATCGTATTTCCTATATAACATCAGTATTTTCCCAAATATGCATTTTCTCAATAATAATCAAGTATAATACATGCTTTTTAAAAAATTAATTTGCTGATAAATAATAATAATTTGCATGAAAAATAACTGCGTTTATTCCCTTACCTAACACTGAGAAGAAACCCCCTAAAAATCCATTCGTCCTGCACCCGCAAGGTTCCCCGTTCAATACCCTGAATTCAATAACTCCCAGAACTAAATTTTAGTATTTTTCCAAGAATAATATTTCCTATAACTATGGGAAAACCAAATTTTGCATAAAAAGCCTTACCTCAACTCAGGGATGAATTTCAACTTAGTCCCACCAACGATCCACTCCGGCAGATTTGGAGAGAACTTCCCCAATAGCGTCGTGGTGGCTTTAGATCGTCGATCTGGCGAACGACGGAATCGAAATCGAAGAGAGAGGAGAGAGAAATTGTAGCGTGGAGAGAAAGAGAGATTTATGCAAATTTTTTCTGCGTAAAATCTGAGGTTTACACTATTAATAAGATAAGCTTTGTCGACGATCCACATCACCTCGCTGACGAGGTTAAAAGGTAATTCGTCGACGAACTCTCCCCTTCGTCAACGAAATTCAGTGTCGCCCAAATATTCTCTCGGTATCTTCTCGTCAACGAAACATACGTTCGTCGATGAGCTCATAATGCAACGTCGTCGACGAATGAAGCCTGCTGCCCCCTTTTCTTTTCTGTTTCCATTTTTTCACTCTCTTAATTATTATTTAAATACCATTATTCTTCGGGTCATTACACGTTAGGAATGTAAAATAATTGTTTTCTTTGAAAACTACTCGTTTATACCCATTGGGGACTGAATCTCGACACAAATCGTCAACTATTTGACAAAATTAGTCAACTGTTTACCCAAATTAGTCAACTGTTTCATTTGGGCCACATTTTGCCTAAAATCGTCGACGATTTGCCCCAAATTGTAGATTAATAGCCTAAATCAGTAAAAGAATCCAACATGAAAGTTGTGTGATTTTTTCTTAACTTTCCATAGATATCATGATCGTCCTTTTTGGACTATTCTAACAAAAGTTATGCTCCAAATATAGATCGGTGTTCAAAAAATTTGAGAGGTACATAAATGAGGTTTTAAACCCAAGTAGGACCAGGCTTTTAAAAGATTATAACACTAGTATAATTTAAAACTTGTCCTCATAAAAATAGACTTTATTTTCTTAACTCTTTAGGTACATAAAAATTGTTTTGACTCAATCGGGACAAAGTATATTAAAATTCACAATACTAAGACCACTTAACACTTGTCCCATTTTAATCAAAGTTGAGTATCGAATATTTTAATATAAGTTATGATTTTGCCTTTGAAAAATCTTAAGTATGAAATAATGAAAAACTTATTTTTCATTTAATTGATATCCTATATACTCTTATGAACTAATATGCACATGCATTTGCTCAACTCTTGCTTAGTAAACACGTGTGAAACAGAACTGCAAGAGTTACAATAAACACTACCTCAAACACTCCCCATTACATATGATTCTATATTAGCTTTCTTGGATGTGCTTGAGTTCTACCAAGTGAGTTTCCTTTTGATCTTTCCTACTCGAATGTCTACTCAGTCCGATCTTTGTCTCTGATCCAGTATGTTCATGTCTTTGTCTCTGATCCAGTACCTTCATGTCTTCGTCACTTATACATGTGTTGGCTTTTTTAGTCCCATCTCCGTTTTGATGCTGACAAACACAAGCGGTTCTTATGTGTACTTTTAAGTGCGTGAAACGGTATAATTCAGGTCACACATCAGATCAAGAGGACATGGAAGCCATGACACGACTCAAAGCTCATATCTAGTGCATTTCATGGAGTTAAAGAGTAAAGAAGAAAGAAGAAGATATTTATGTTTTATTTGTATTGCATTTATTTTCATATCTCTGGTCTGTAATAATGCATGCATCTGCATGATATGGATTATATGTTCAAATGGTCATAATTTGACCATAGGGAACCGAATAACCTTAGGGATCAACTGACGCTGGATTTTTAAGGTTATTTCTCAAAAGCCTTAGACTGACCTTAGGACCATGATTACTTCATAATAATGTGCCCTATTAAAATCAAGTTAATCATCATATGAATAGGGACAACATTATAAAGGAAAAGGACCGAAAATGCCCAAATTAGCATGTTCAGTCGACCGAACTCAATTATACTGAGATCTTCGGTCAACTGAACGCCCAACAGGTCAGCAAGTTGACCGCTTGGTCAACTAACCAGAATTATATGGGCAACACCCTCGTCGACCAAACCCCCACGTGAGAATTGACAACTGCTCGGTCGACCGTAAATCATAGTTCAAATTGATCCTATCGACCGAACCGCGCAGAATTGGAAAATTGCCTTTGAAACCCTTAAGTCTGGTCGACCATCCTTTTAGTTCAAGTTTCTCTCGATTGACCGAACCCAACCACTTGGTCAACCAAACCTTAAGTTCGGTTGACCAACTCTCTCGGGTTGGCGAAATTTACCGAGGTTAAAAACACTTTAAAATTTTATTAACATCACTTAAACCTTTTCTAAAATGACTAATATGTCCCTAACGGCCAGATTTTCTTAAAATTCTATAAATACCCCCTCCATAACTCAGATTAGGAACTTTGATTAACTCCAAATTTCTCTCTAATCCTTTGTTAATCAAAGTTCCACCAAATCATTTTTATTACAAAAAATCATTTCTTTGGGGAAAATGTGTTAAACAAAGCTCTCTAACTCTTTTTCCATTTACTCATTTCAAAATCATTTTAGAAGAGAGCATATTCATTTTGGGCATTTATTTTTATATATGCATGTTTTCACTCTCACATATTATTCGTCTTTGAAAATCATTTTCTTGAGAGTATAGCTTTGGTTTTCTCCCAGATTATTTATTTGATAAATATTTTTTGGGAGAAAATTATTTATTGCACAAATATTTCCTTGAACATAAACTCTAGATTCTCCAAATACTTTTATTTGAAAAAACTTTTGTTCGAGAACATAATAATCATTTTTATATCCACGTATTTTATTTGTGCAAACTATTTAGATAAGCACCCTTACTCCCTGAGCATTATTTCATATCATTGGAGTGTGTGTTTTTATAAGCTCAATGTGTACATCCATGCCTGTATTTAGAAGCTTTTTCATATGTACAAAAATATTTTTACTGTAACGGTTGGGTTCAGCTCGGAATTGAATTGGGGAGTCTCAACCTCATAAGTGAGACCAATTCGGTTCAACCTGAAAATTGAATTGGGAAGTCTCAACCCCGTAAGTTAGACTAGTTCGGCTCAACCTAGTAATTGAGCTAGGGTTTTTCTCGCCTCATAAGGAGAGGATGTAAAAATCTTCTGCTTCACCTATTTAAGTGAGCAGGGTTAGTGGAATCCTTGGGGGGTATGCCCAAGGCGAGGACGTAGGCAGTATTGGCCGAACCTAATTAACAAACTTGTGTGTCATTCTCTCTCTATCTTATTTAAACTCCTACACTTAAATTTCAATATGCGTATGCTTGTTCATGCTTTTTTATAACCATATTGCATGCACACAGAACTAATTTAAATGAGCTATGCAGCACACGTGTATGTATGCACACACTAATAACTCAATTGTTGTATGTACACGTTTTCAATATTGAATGGGATATGAACTATGATGAGTACGTGTAATTGTTTAAATTTAGTCGAAAAATTTTTTAAAACCCAATTCACCCCCCTCTTGGAATCACACTAATTCCAACAACATGTACTAAACATGATCTGTAAAAATAGGATACACTTGAAACTACGAATACGTTAATATCATCAAAACACATTAAATATGATTATGTGGCCACTAAGGCTAATAGAAATATTGAACTTGCAAATGATAAATAAGGACAAAAACTAAAAATAGAAGATTTATTCCCAAAATTAGAATCCTTGAAGTTAAGACGACATTAAAAAAAAATGAAAGGTGGGAAATTTTGAAGATGGGATAAAACATTAATTGAAGTTTGGAAATGTTTACGGGATAAAAAAAAATTAATTAGATAACTAATCTATTGAATACTATTATAAAAACCAAGAATATATCAGAAGAGCATAAGAAAAGTGCATTGGTACCTTTGCACAAACACAAAGACAATATTCAAAATTGTAATAGTTATCATGGAATTAAGATTATAAGTCTTGCGATGAAATTATAGGAAAGGGTAATTGAACATAGAATAAGATTAGAAACAAAGACTTTAGAAAATCAATGTGGTTTTATGTCTAGGAGATTAACAACAAAAACTATTTATCTTCTAAGAAGTTTAATGGAAAAGTTTAGGGAAAAGAAAAGGGGCTTGCATATGGTTTTTACTGACATAGAAAAAACTTACGATAAAGTACTTAGGGAAGTTCTTTTGTGGGTCTTAGAAAAGAAAGGAATTTATAGTAGATATATGGAGGTCGTTAAGGATACATATGATAAAGTAATGATGAGCTTTAGGACTGTAGGAGGTGAGTATAAAGATTTTTCAACCATAGTAGATGTACATCAAGGTTCTACTTTGAATCATAATCTTTTTACTATAGTAATTGATGAATTAACTAAGTATATTCAAAATGAGATCCCTTGGTGTATATTGTTTGCTGATGATATCGTGTTGATTGATGATAGTATGAGAGGAGTGGAATCTAAGTATAAACTTTTAAGAGCCACATTAGAGTCTAAAGGGTTCAAGATAAGTAGGAATAAGATAGAATATATGAAATATAATTTTAGTAATATAAGGATTTGCAATAGAGATAAGATTAAACTTGACAATCAAGAGATTAATATTATTGATAGATTTAGATATTTTTGATTTATTATGCAAGCTTAAGGGAAAATTGAAAAAGATGTAGTACATAAAATTAAAACAGGCTGGGTAAAATGGGAGAGTGCATCAGGTGTGTTGTGTGATCGTGAAATCCCCTTAAAATTAAAATGAAAACTCTATAAAACAACTATGAGGCTAATTGAGAAAAACGCTATTGATCAAGTGAATTGGCGAAAAATTATACATTTAGCCGATCCCACGTAATGGGACTTCAAGGCTTCTTGTAGTTGTTGTTGTACACATAAAATATATGGTGATTGTGTGGGTTAACTTAAATTTGTTATTGATAAGCAAAATCTATTAACCCCATGTTTGATTAAAAATATTTATAATTTTAAAAAAAAATTAAAAATAAAAATAAAAATAAAAATATTTAAGTCACCTCCTTCCTTCTTTGACACCCTTCACATTTAACTATATTTTTTTCATATGAATGGACAAAATTGAAAATTGGTCATTTACTTTATATTTCCAAAATTTTGAATAAAAAAATTCCAAAACAAAAAAAATCATTTTACCCCATTTCTTCCACATCATTTACATTTACCTACAATTATGCAAGAAATAAACAATAGAATTGCGTATCACAAAATGAATTACCAATGTCTCATAGACCAAATCATCTTACCAATATTAAACGATAAGTACGAAGATTGGGATATCAAAGACTAAATGAAGATTCACATTCAAATGTGAATCCAATATGTTTGGATTCAGACATTTGTACCAATAATGAAAGTGTGTTCATCCCGAACTTCTTTATAAATATTCATTTCTATTACCCATATATATTTCTCTATAACCTATTACACTCATTACTTCATTTTTTTTTCTAATTAATTATAATTTACACAAACTAAAAGTTGGGGATGTGGCTCATATTCTGAGTGCATACATGTATCGGGAAAGCATAATGAAGCATTGAACAAAGCAAACTTCAAGGAATTTCTTTTTTCCTGAAATCGTCGATGGTTTGGTTCGACGCAAGCATGAAAAATTGAATCGAAGATCAGTAGATTGGGGGGATTTTCCTCTGGGATTTGACCTAGAGCCTATTGTGCGCATAGGGTTTATATAAATACAACTTATTGTAGCCCTAATTGTAAGCTTGAACAATCATATAGTATAAATCGGTCGTTGCTCCTATGGATGTTGGTGAAATTGCCGAAGGCCGTAAATCTTGTGTCTCTTTTCTATTGTTCTTCAATTATTGTGTGTGTGATTGTGATTCATGCTTGCTTGATTCGTATATTCACTATTGTGTGTTTGGTTGATTATTCCGGAACAATCCAAGTGTTCCAGATTGGTTCTGGATTGGTTTTAGTTGTGCGTGTTTCCGCTGCGTGTTTAACTCCAACAATTGGTATTAAAGTTGTTGTTTCGCATTGGCTGGGATCTCTTCAGCAAAGTTCGATGGAATAGGAAATTTTGAACTTTAGCAAAGGAGGGTGAAGTACGTGTGGGTGTAAGAAGGTATGGTGAAGGCACTTTACAGAAAGAAGTCGGACGAGATGGATGACGCAAGTTGGGAAGAGCTAGAAGCCAAAGTTGTGGCTTCTATCCGATTGTGTCTAGCCGATAACGTGATGTACCATATCATGGATGAGGAATCGCTGACAATAGTTTGGCTAAAACTAGACAGCCGGTACATGTCTAAGTCTTTGTCGAACAAGTTGTATCTTAAGCAATGACTTTACGAGCTTAAGATGGCAGAGGGTTTGGATGTGAATCAATACATCAATGTATTCAATCAGATCATCAGCGATCTGAAACGAGTGTTTAGAGACCTGGAAAATGATGATGATGATAATAGTAGTAGTAGTAGTAGTAATAATAATAATAATAATAATAATAATAATAATAATAATAATAATAATAATAAGTAAGAAAAAGGAGAAATTGGTTTTGTGCAAGGACAAATCGTCGACGGTTTGGTGGAGCTCAGAAAACCATTGACGGTTTTGAGTTACCACACCCAGGTAGGGGTAAAATAGTAAAAATTTGTTTGGTTAAAAACCAAACTATTGACGGTTTCAAGAAACCATCGACGGTTTTGCTTATGGACAAATCCCTATATATGATACCCTGTGGAAGAAAGACTTAAAAGGATTAGATGTTACTACCCATATCAACAAGGTGCACCCCTATTTTCAGGAGCCTTCTTATAAGTACTCTACAGTTAAGCTTGTTTGGCTTGGAGTAATCTTGGGATGGGTGACTTTCTGGGAGGTTTCCCAGGAAGTATGTAAGTGAGGACAAAATACATTAAAAAAGGATACGTGTTGGTCTATGGGGCTCGTCATTAGTCTGATAAGGCCCACCCCCTGTTGTCTGGTCCAAGTGGAGGAGGAGAGATGCAATGCTCCCTGGAAGACCTAGGTTGGGGCGTTACAAAATGGTATCAGAGTCATTGCCTAACTGGAAGTGTGATGAGATTCACATCGCTTAGGTTTGGAAATGTGGGTTCGCAACGAGGGCGTTGCATTCTGTAAGTGACGGAGAATATGATACCTTGTGGAAGAAAGACTTAAAAGGATTAGATCTTACTACCCATATCAATAATGTGCACTTTTCTTTTCGAGAGCCTTCTTAAAAGAACTCTATGGTTAAGCGTGCTTAGCTTGGAGCAATCTTGGGATGGGCGACTTTCTGGGAAGTTTTCTCAGGAAGTGTGTGAGTGATGACAAAACAAACTAAAAAGGACACATGTTGTTCTATGTGGCCATTCATTAGTCCGATAAGGCCCGCCCCCTATTGTCTGGTCCAGGTGGAGGAGGAGAGACGCAGTGCTCCCTGGCAGACCCAGGTTGGGGCGTTACACTATAAATAGGTTCCAAGTCATTTTTTTTAGGTAAGTTCACCGCCTCTCTCACTCTCTCTCTCTAGGCTGCGCTTTCCTCTCTCTCTCTCTCTCTCTCTCTCTCTCTCTCTCTCTTTGATTTTTTTCCCGATTTAAGCTCGAATCAAAGGAGAAACGTCATTTCAGGATCTTGGCGATGTTTCTCTGCAATTTAACCGGAGTGGTTCGGTGATTTAGGCTTTCTAGGTACCACTCCAAAACTAGGGTAAGTAAGATGTTTTAAAGTTTAATTAGTCATTGAGATTGTGTGGGCCAGGAATGTTAAATGGTTATTATTCTAGAGTTGAGCTGATTAAACTAGTGTATATGGATACAGGGTTTTGTGCGAACTTCGCAGGCACTGTTTTAGGATCCCTACTAGCATATTTCTAGGAAACAGGTAAGGGGAATAAATTATGTAAGGCTTTTTGAAAATTAACTGATTAATTTAAAGCATAAGAATATGAAAATGTTGTATATGATTTCTGGATTCAGGCATTTGAAAATACTGGTTTTAGATTATCATATATTTATCTGGGTAATTATAATTTTATGAAATATGACTTAAAATTTGTGTGGCATGAGAAATGGTTTTGTTACCGTATATTAAACATGTGGGGATCTTTTATGATGAAATGTGATTTATACTGGTACATGGGAAATATTGAAAGTACAGACACGATATTTTGATACTGAGAAATGTGATTTATACAGACATTATATTTTTGATATTGAGATATGTGATGACGGTATTATACCGAGAAATGAAATAACAGAAATGACAGTTTTTATACTAAGATTATTGTGGAATTGTGGAAATGAGAACCCTGATGGACCAGTGATGTACATGAGAGCACAATACGATTGCTAGGAAATGAGTCAGTGCAACCACTCTACTCGGGGAGAGTGTTGGCATTGGAAATCGATTATGCCTACAGAGAGATGTTGACTACCCCTAGGTCTAGACCAGGCTGCGATAAGCCAATCGTACAACAAATGAGAACTTTTTTGACTTAACCTGGTGGGTCAACCATGGCTAAGTCCTGCCTTCGGACCACACAATCCGATCGTGTGGAGTGATTACATAAGGGTGATATATGAATGTTCACTCAGGTTGGTTCCTCATTACAGACATGATGAAACTACTTTTACAAATATGTAGGGTTTTGAACCTAGAGAAACGTATTGAGCACGTACATATTTTTGAGAAAATATATGGTTGCAAATGTGTATATATATATGTGGATATGAGTACAGATTTCATGATTACTCATTTAAATAATTTATTAAATGAATGTGTTATGATACATTTAAACTCATGTTGCCACACACTAACAATATTTTTTTCCATCTTACTGAGAGTAGTAGTCTCAATCCTTAAATTTTTAACTTTTCAGGAAATCCATTGAGACAAGCTTAGAGAGCTCTGGGAAGGATTAGTGGTTTGGGGTTGAAGTTAGTGTCGAGGAGACACCACTATTTACCAATGTATGGATATGTTTTATGTAACTTGGGTTGTATAGATGATTTTGGGATAGAGATACTTTTGTATTATGATGGTATTAGTACTCTGGTGTTGTATATGGGATTTATGTATATTATGCTTCCGCTGTGTTGTAGTATAGCTTATAGACAGTTGTACCCGGTAACCCACTTGGGGATCAGGTGGTTTATCCATTGTATCAGAGTTTTATGTATAAATAAAAATATATAGTAGAATTTTTGAGTCGTCACAGTTTGGTATCAGAGCCTTGGTTTCTAAGTAGTGCAGACTTCAGTAGATAGCAATACTAGAGCATAGAAATGGATTTTGATGAGGGTAGGACATTGGTAGACTAGGAAACTAGCAAGTCATGATTAGGAGATAGATAGAATCTTAGGTTTTGGTTTCGAAGCCTGGGAGCAAGAATCCATTAACGGTCTTCTGTGATTTTCGTGTGACGTTGGTTTCAGGAAAATTACGGCAAACCATTGACGATTTTTGTTTCTAGGTAGACAGACCAGAACTTGAGACATTAGTTAGTTGGATAAATCCAAAATTTTTGGATTAGAGGTTTGGCCCTTGAAATGGTTAAGTATATATGTGTATATATATATAAAAGGATAGGAGAAGGGATTTGGGCCAAACCGTCAACGGATTTGTGTAGCAGGTAAAAACCGTCGACGATTTTGTATCTGAGTTGTGTGTTGATGCTTACAATGAAGACGTGGAATGCTAAATTGTTTACTTAGTTAGATAATAGTTGTAACGACCTGATTTTTCATGCCATTTTTTTTCCACTTAAACATATATAACAAATCTTTCTGTATTATCTACTAAAAACATCTCAGTCCCCAAGGGAGCACTGAGTAAAACTCTATTCACATTACATTCCTAAGCAGGGGTAAACATAAAACTATAAACTATATTTACAATACCAGAAATCTAGAGAGTTCCAAAATATACATTGCAAAACTCCCAGTGACATCCATCAAAAACCCTTAGATCTACCCAAATAACCAACACCCAAGAAATACTCACCCTCCAAAAAGGGTAGCGCAAGAACCTCTTTACCTGCGAGCCTGATCTGCTCACCTAACTAGATCACCTGAAAAATGTTAGGTCACTAGGATGAGATAACGCTTAATAAGAGAAGATATGGTATCACTAGTGTGTAGCAATTGAGTTACATTCTTTTAATATACTAATATAATACTGAAACTGTAAAACTGTTAATCTAGTATACCATACAGATTACATTTATCACAGTTTAAAATATAACGGTATTTTCGAGTTTTCTAATTACACATAATTCTAGTATTATAATAAATCTACTACTGTACTGTAAATCTATATTTATAGAAACAACTATGATAATACCTTGGAAACTAAATGTCATGATTTAAACCCCCCCCCCATGACAGGGTTGTGCAACCTGTAGGCGAGACTTAACTCTGGTTGGCCCACCAAGTAAGTCAATCTGAAATTCTACCAATCATCAATCTGGCCCACTGCAACCTCTTCGGGCATGATAACTTGTATCTACCTCATCAAACCGGCCTCCTCAACCTAGAATACTAGGGAAACTGCAATCTCTCCATAGACATGGTTGACAGAATCCACATACTATCTGAAATATGTGGTTGCACTCTGATATGAAAATAGCAACAATATCGTGCTCTACTGCCTGAACCTGACTGAATATTTCCTCAGGGTCTAGTACTATTTAGTACTGATACTTATAATTATCTTACTGTTTTTATCATGATTGTAAAATAACCATAACATTTTTAAACTGATCTACATAATCTGAATTTATGACTGAATAACTAAATAATTGAGTGTTATGGTTCTAAAGTTGTGGCATTCTGAAATATACTATAAATCATATTTTCTAAAAACTGCATAATGATATTTTCTGCTAATATACTGTAAAACATGATATTTGTAAAACTATATAAATACTATACTAAACTGTTATGAACTCATGCCATACAATTAAGTAACAAGAATCCCATTCTCTAAAGTCTGCATCTCCTAATATAATAATAATATTTTGGAAAAACTGAATAATAAACTGATATATATATATATATATATATAATTTTCTGCTAACTTTTTAAAATTCCTAGCATAGCATATTTTCCTTACCTATCTGACTCGGAGGCTGGCCTCCACTTAACTCTCGCACCCTCGGTGTACCAACCCCAAAAACCTTCATTTACATATACATATTTTTGTAAAAAATTAATACACCCATATTTTCTGAGATTGCTTATTCATAATTTCTTGAACTATAATTTACCTGGACTCCAGAAAAATATTCACTGGGGTCCCCAACCCATGTTTGCAGGGTCCCAAAAAAAAACATTCTATTCCTGAAAATATAATATCCTAATTTATTTCATAAAACTCCAGTATATTCTCATACTACTCAAAATTTAAACTCAAATAAGTTTAATAAAACTGAAAATACCCAAATAATCTACTTATCCTGAATCTGGGATGGTGCTTAAGTTGGCCAAACTAACAATCTGTTCCGGCAGACTTGTAAAGAATCTCCCCAGGATCAACGTGGCAGCTTCTGATTGTCAAAACGGAGAGAATGGGGGCAAGAATCATAGAAAGAAGTGGGAGGAACCGAATAGGAGAGAAAGGGAGAGAAATGAGGAAAAATGATTTTTCCTTGCTGAATCCTGATTTTCTGCTATTTATAAACCTTTTGCCACGTGGCCTCGTCGACGAGCCACATCACCTCATCGACGAGTTCAAGAAGGGAGTTCGTCGACAAGCACATAACCCTCATCGATTAGTTTCAAGCCCCGAAATAGCCCTCAGTAATTTCTTGTCGACAAGGCACGCGTCCACGTCGACGAGCAACGAGGCCCTGCTGCTTCCCCCTTTAAAATTCTTTTTCCCTCTATTTTCTTTATTATTTAATTCCAATCATTATCTGCGTTATTGCAATATTATCCATCACAATAAGATATTGGAATTTTAAGATTGTTTCTACCATATTTTCAGGATGAACCTCGGGAATAATAACAAAAACGCTGGAGGTAGTAGCCATATGGGGGCTTCCAGCTCGGGTGCTAGTGATTTAGATCAAGTCTTTCGTAGCATGGCTCAGCAAGTGATGGCGGAGATAGCACGGAGTTCTAGGGTGTAGGGTTGCACGCCAGTAAATCAGGGCTGCACTATAGAGCAGTTCACCCGGATGAATCCCTCGACTTTTCCAGAAAGTGTCGATCCGATTATGGCTGACAATTAGAGGCAAGAGATTGAAAAGATTCTGACAGTACTGCATTACACTGACGAGCAGAAATTTTAGTGTGCAACATTTAAGCTGACAAGAGAGGTTGAGCGATGGCGGTCAATGGTGAAGCTCCTGGAGGAGTAGAAACCGGTACTAGTGGCACTGACCTTGGGACGTTTTAAAGAGATCTTCTTTGACCACTACTTCCCCACCTCCATTAGAGATGCTAAGATGGAAGAGTTTCTGAATCTAATCCAGGGTCATTTGACAGTGCCACAGTATGCATCAAAGTTCATGGAGCTATCCCATTTCACCCAATTTATGATTCCTGATGAATTCAAAAAGTGCGGAGGTTTGAGAGAGGGCTGAGATAGGAAATATATGATCAAGTGGCAGTTTTGATGATATGAGATTTTTCAGAGCTAGTGGATAAAGCCACCATAGTAGAGACCAGTCGGCAGAAGGGTATAGGAGGATAAAGCCAGTGGAAGAGGTCCACGCCTCTTGTATTTCAGGTGAGTACGAGCCAAAGGCAGTGGAGGAGATTCGATGTGGGCCATTGGCAGGTGGAGGGATACTAAATTCCTTAGGGTAATCTGGCGCTCTTTATTTGCCCTCGATACTATAAGAGACATTCAGGGGAATGTCGAGCTAGAGCGGTGGTCTATTATTGATGCAATAAACCTAGCCATGTGAAACGAGACTGCCAAGTGTAGCTGAGCAATGCCCTGGCTCCTAGACCATACCAAGGGAACAATCAAGCACCCCAAGGTGATCAGTAAAGGAACACCACCCCGGCGAGGGTGTATGCATTGACATCGGGAGACGTAGAAGCGGCAGGCGATGTGGCGACAGGTATCATTTTTA
Source organism: Malania oleifera (assembly GCF_029873635.1). Lineage (NCBI taxonomy): Eukaryota > Viridiplantae > Streptophyta > Magnoliopsida > Santalales > Ximeniaceae > Malania > Malania oleifera. The sequence continues at coordinate 62,618,006 of NC_080429.1, read as the reverse complement.
TTCTGTCATATAAAGTTGTTATTTTGTTTGATTCAAGGGCGACTCATTCATTCATAGCTCGATGGTTTGTCAAAATATGGGGAATAGAAGCTCAGCCAATGGGTGTCAGTTTGTCAATGGCTACACCGAGAGTTTTACAATCTTCCATATTAAATTTCTTTAGCAAGTCCCTAATGTATTTAGATTGGCATATGAAAGTTCCATGATTAGCTTGCTTAATTTTTAGACCTAAGAAGAAGCTAATTTCACCCATCATACTCATTTCAAACTCACTTTGCATGCATTTGGCAAACTTATTACACAACTCATCATTATTTGCTCCAAAAATGATATCGTCCGCATAGATTTGAACAAGGAGCGTATCATCAATTTTGGATTTGATAAAGAGTGTAGTGTCAATTTTTCCACGGGTAAACCCATTTTCTAGTATGAAACCACTAAATCTCTCATACCAAGCTCTAGGAGCTTGTTTCAATCCTTACAAGGCTTTAGACAACCGGTAAACATGATCGGGATATTTATGATTATCAAAACCGGGTGGTTGTTTTACGTATACCTCTTCATTAATGTAGCCATTTAGAAAAGCCCTTTTAACATCCATTTGAAACAATTTAAAATTTTTAAAAGTGGCAAAGGCAAGTAACATACGAATGGCTTATAATCTAGCAACAGGAGCATATGTTTCATCAAAGTCAATCCTTTCCTATTGGTTATACCCTTAGGCAACTAGTCTAACTTTATTCCTAGTTACTACCCCATTCTCATCTTTCTTATTTCTATATACACATTTAGTTCCAATTATGGTGTGCTCATTAGGCCTAGGAACTAAGGTCCACACTTTGCTTCTTTCAAATTGATTAAGCTCTTCCTGCATGGACATTACCCAAGACTCATCATCTATGGCTTCTTTAATATTTTTAGGTTCTTCTTGTGATAAGAAAGCGGAGTGATTCACTATATTTCTCAAGGAGGATCTTGTGGCTACTCCACGGGATGGTTCACCTATGATTTGGTCTAAAGGATGGCTTTTTATATATTTCCAATCTCTAGGTACCTCCTGATTTCCATTTTCATTTTCTTCAAGTGATTTTTCATTTGCTTCTTGATTTTCACTTGCATTGTTTTCAATAGACATTTTCTCTAAGAATTTTCTAATATCAATATCATCTTCATCATATTTATTAGAAAATGGATTAGACTCATCAAACACAACATGAATAGATTCAATGACAGTTAAAGTTCTTTTATTGAAGACCCTATATACTTTACTATTAAGTGCATAGCCTAGGAAGATGCTTTCATCAAATTTAGAGTCAAACTTTCCTAGATATTCATTATCTCTAAGCACAAAGCATTTACAGCCAAACACATGAAAATAGAAAATATTTGGCTTATGGTTATTCCACAATTCATAAGGGGTTTTATTAATTGATGGTCTAATCAACACCCTATTCATAACATAGCATGCAGTATTAATGGCCTCGGCCCAAAAATATTTAGGTAAGTTATGCTCATTCAACATAATTCTACCCATTTCTTGCAGTGACCTATTCTTTCTTTCTACTACACCATTTTGTTTAAGTGTCCTAAGTGCAGAGAAGTTATGTGATATGCCCTCTAAGTCACAATATTTTTCTATACTTTCATTTTTGAATTCCGTGCCTCTATCACTTCTTATGTGAGTGATTTTATATCCTTTTTCATTCTGAATTCTCCGACAAAGTTTGGTGAATTGTTCACTTGATTCATTTTTATGTGCAAGCAACAACACTCATGTGAATCTAGAAAAGTCATCCACAATTACAAAAGCATAAGATTTACCACCAAGACTTTGCACAGAATTAGGTCCAAATAGATCTAAGTGAAGCATCTCCAAAGGTCTAGTAGTATATATGAATTTCTTTTTCTTAAAACTAGATTTTGTTTGCTTACCCATTTGACATGCATCATATATTTTATCCTTTACAAAAGACATCTTAGGCAATCCTTTAACCAATTCTTTTCTAACAAGTTTAGACAATAAATCCATGCTAGCATGTCCTAAACGCCTATGCCACAACCAACTAGCTTCATTTATAGTAGAAAAACATGTTACTTGTTGTGAAGCTAAATTATCAAGTGAGGTAGTATAGACATTTTCATGTCTATCAGCAGTAAAAAACACTTTGTGGTCCGTTTTATTTTCTACTATGCATTTGTCATTTTCAAACGATTCTTTATATCCTACATCACACAATTCACTTATACTAAGTAGATTATGTTTCAGTCCATCAACCAACAAAACATTGTCAATAGTAGGAGAGGAATCCTTACGAACCTTACCTACCCTGATGATGCGTCCTTTGGCATTGTCGTCAAATGTCACATAGCCTCCATCCTTAGGAACAATTGAAGTGAATTTACCTTGTCGCCGGTCATGTGTCGTGAGCATCCACGATCTAAGTACCACCGGTCCTTGGAGGAGGATGATCTTAGGCAAATCTGCAAAATAAGCTAAGTGACTGATGCTGGTCCCCAAATTTTGTTGGGTCCACGAGGGTTAGTAGCAGGATCTCCCTTCACTACCCATACCTTCCTAATTCTAGCATGCTTATTCCTAAGTGGACAATCAAATTAAATGTGACCAATCTGTTTACATTTAAAACATTTCAATCTATACTTAGGTTCTTTAGGAGGTATATAGGATTTTAACTCACTGTGTAAAATGTCCTAAGTAAAGATTAGGTCGTCTAACATTCTCAATACCATTAAAACCAAGACCCTCTTTACTTAAGGAGTTTATTTGGGCACCAAGTAATTTTTCAAAATTTTCTTTGCCCTTGGCGAATTTAAAAATAATTTTGGAGCTATCCTCCAATTTTCTCTCAAGCTCAACAATAGTAGAATCCTTTTCTTTTAAAATAGAAGCATAAGATGTTTTTGCCATATTAAACAATTTTGACCAATTTTCACATTTCTTTTTCAACTCATTATTCTCTTTGGTCATTTTGCCTAACAATTTTGAAACACGAATATATTCAAACTGTAATTCTCTAAATGTAGGCATGCTGTCAGAATAGCAATCATCAGATGAATAATAAAAATATGATGAACTAGAAGACAATACCTCATCCTCGTGTGCCATCAAGCACAAATTAGTGACCCCCGTGTCACTATGATCTGAATCCGAGTCCCTGCTGCTAAATTGGTCCCATGAAGTCCCAGCCTTCATGGCTTTCTTCTTTTTCTTAGCCTCCTTTTTCAACAGTGGGCAGTTAGGTTTGATGTGCCCCACTTTGTTGCAATTGTAGCACGTAGAAGCATTTGATTTTTCCTTTCTTTTGCTGGACTCTCCCTTCTCATTAGTGGAGTCTCTATATTTTTTAAATGGCTTCATGTTCTTCCTGAAAAATCTATTAAACTTTCTGGTTAGCATAGCCATTTCATCATCAGTATCAGATTCACTATACTCACTAGATGTGTTATTAGATCCTCTTAGTGCAGTCACTTTCTTAGCCCTGTTATGCTCATTTAGTCTTTCATTTATAGACAATTCATAAGTGATCAAGGAACCAATCAATTCATCTAAGCTCAGGGCCTTAAGGTCTCTACCCTCAACAATGGCCGTAGCCTTGGCTTCCCAAACATGAGGTAAGCCTTTAAGGATCTTCCTGATCATCTCATATGTGTGATAGGTCTTTCTAAATGCATGCAGTGAGTTTATGATGTGTGTGAATCTAGTGTACATGCTTTGAATGAACTCACCTACATTCATCCTAAAGGCCTCATACTCACTGGTCAACATATCTATCCTACTGTCTTTCACATCTCTAGTACCCTCACATATGACCTCTAACTTATCTCATATTTCCTTTACAGTAGAACATGCCATGAACCTGTTAAATTCATTTACAACAAGACTACAGTATAAAATATTCATGGCAGTGGCATAAAGACTAACAGCTTTCATATCATCATCATTATATTCATCCTCAGTTTTAGGAACCTTAGCTACACCCTCAGTTTTCATAGGAACATAGTTTCTTTTAGAGACAATCCTCCACACCTTCCAATCAGTATTTTGAAGGTAGATGCCCATCCTCTGTTTCTAGAAGGTGTAGTTAACACCACTGAAAATAGGAGGTCGTGTGGAACATCATCCCTCAGGGAAAGGGGTCACAGAGCTATAAGTCATATGTGATCTTTTTTCCAAATAACAACTAGTCTATGCTACGTTACTCTGATACCAATTGTTAGCTTTACCGTAATCCCAAGAGGGGGGGTAAATTGGTATTTTAAAATTTATCTCCTAGGTATTCCTCCTAACAGCAATATGTTCACAACCCTATGGTCAATCTAGTGCAAGTAATATAAATATATTAGAAACTAAGTAAAGTAGTTTAATTACTCACACACGCACTAGAAAGCAATAAAGATAGTGTGACATATAGATATGTTATCGAGGTTTGGCCAACTGCTTACGTCCTCACCTTGGCTAACCAGCACAAGGATTCTCACAATAACTTACTCATTTAAACGGATGGAGCGGCACCTATACAAACCAGGTCAATTAGTACATGGTTGACCTACAACCTTTACACCAATCCTTACCGGGCTGGATTACCACCTCCTCAGGCCACGCCTAAAATTTCTCATATATACTATCAAAAGGTACAATACAAAGGTGCTTTCACGTAAAGCAAATTTGTACCACAAATACACACAATCACGAACACCACAGACGATTTAAAATGTAAGCTCAGTGTGGTCTAAATAGTTCAACTCTCAAAGATATTTTCTATCAGTGTAGTGAGTGCGTGAGAGTATCAATAATAATCTGTGTATTTCAAAATATTCAATCAAATGTGTTCACACAGAGTATCAAACAAGCCTCAAGAATGTCAATTAGAAGAATATCTCAATCACATGAATATGTATATGCTTGGATTGCAAAATAGATAATCTTTGTACTCAGCAAATGATATATATACTTGAATAAATATTGCCACAAAGATTAATGTAACAAACACAAATATCTTTTCACAAATAGTTCAATAAAGATTCCACAAGATATTTGAGTAAGTTTGAAAATGTTTTTGCAAACCAATAACAAATACAAACTTCCAAAGGTATTGCAATGAGAGTGCAACACTCGGAAGTTCACCACAAGCCTTCTTAGGGTAGGCTTATTAGAAAAGCATCGTAAGAGTGCTTAGGTTATGCTCTCGTGAAAATCGATTCAAGCACTCACGAATTGAGATAGCAAACCTCTAAATAAACACACTCAATACACTTTCAAATGACTCAAAGAAGTAAAGAAGGTAAGTTTGAGTGGATTTGGAAATGGTATAAGTAGTAGGAAGTATTTAGCTTGAGAGAGAAATATGATTTTTGTTTTTGCTAATTCATACCTAATTCTCCCAAATGAAAGAGTATATATAGACATACCAAAATTTTTGACCGTTGGGGACCTATTAGGGATTGTTAGAAAAGTTTAATGATGTTTAAGACATTTTAACCCTGTTTAAAAATATTAACTGCGGTAAATCAGGACAACCCAAGAGGTCTGGTCGACTAGAAATGTTTCAGTCGACCAAGTCTCATATGGTTCAGTTGACTAGAGGAATTTTGAACTAAGGGCTCAGTCGACCAGTAGAGGGTGATTTTCCAATTTTTCGAGGTTTGGTCGACCAGGCCATTTTGAACTGGCTGGTTTGGTCGACCAGACAGCTGGGATTTCTCCCGAGGACCTTCAGTCGACTAGGTAGTTAGAGTACAAAATCAGCTCGGTCGATCAGATGGTCAAAATGTTGACCTAGGGAGATTTCGGTCGACCAGGGCCTTTTGAACTACTTGGTTCAGTCGACCAGGTGGTCAAAATGTTGACCAGAGAGGGTTTCGATCGACCAGGGCTTTTTGAACTATTCTAGTTCGGTCGACCAGAACTTTGGTCAATCAGTTGACCTAGCGATGTTTCGGTCGACCAGGTCAAAATGAACTGACTTGGCTGGTCGACCGAAAGTGCACCAAGTGTGCATTTTGATCTGGTTTTGAAGCATACAAACCCTATTCAGGTGCCTAACAAATATATGTGTAAATATGTGTGTCCTAGGGTCACTTGGGGTCCAATTTCAAGACACCAAAAAAGTCCGATGTCAATCGACCGAAGGGAATACCCTAAGGTCTTTCTAAGGTCATTTTTAGGTTTGTATCTGGTTTGAGCTTACAAAATAACCCATACATGTGATGTGTGTGCTTATTACAAACCGGATACCCTAATTACTATTACAGACAAATTTCACTACAAAAAATATTACAATTAAGAGCATGAATTTGTCTTCAAACTTTGAGCTTTCACGTGTCATTAATGATCTGCTAATATAGACCTGCACATGAACTAGATATTTTTTAAATACAGGAGTATTTGTCATTATCAAAACCGGGCGCGACCTATAAGGTCAACAGTATCGATTACAGAGAGATAAATAAAGTGATAATATAAATAAGTATCCTTTTCCCTATATTGATGATTTTTTTTACCAGCTCCAGCGAATACGGGTTTTCTCTAAGATTGATCTTCGATCCGAATACCATCAAGTGAAGGTCAAGGTAGAGGATGTTCTGCAAATAGCATTCTGAACTCGGTATGGCCATTATCAGTTCCTAGTTATGCCATTCGAACTAACAAATGCTCCTACTGCATTCATGGATTTGATGAATAGGGTCTTCCACCAGTAACTGGATCAGTTCGTTGTGGTATTTATTGACAAAATTTTGGTGTATTCAAGGAGCCCCAAGGAGCACGAGGATCACTTGAGAATAGTTCTTCAGGTGCTAAAAGAAAGGAAGTTGTATGCCAAATTTAAGAAGTGTGAATTCTAGTTGGAATAGGTCACATTCCTCAGGCACGTGATATCTAGGGGTGGTATTTTTATGGATCCAAGCAAGATAAAAGCAGTAGTGGACTGGGTGAGACCAAAAAATGTTCACAAGATTAAGAGTTTCTTGGGATTGGCAAGATACTACCAACGGTTTGTGGAGGGTTTTTTCAGACTCTTGGGTCCTTTGACACGGTTAATGAGGAAGAATATGAAGTTTGAGTGGACCGATGATTGCAGGCAGAGTTTTCAAGAACTGAAACAATGACTCGCCACTACTCCAATTTTGACCATTCCATCACAAAATGATGGTTTCATGATCTATAGTGACGCGTCACAAAAAGGCCGGGGGTGTGTTCTGATGCAGTAGGTAAAAGTGCTGGCATACGCTTCTCAACAACTTAAAGAGTATGAGAAGAACTACCATATGCATGATTTGGAATTGGCTGCAGTGGTGTATGCATTGAAATTTTGGAGGCATTACTTGTACGATGGAAAGTGCGAAATATTTACTGATCATAAGAGTTTGAAGTATTTCTTCACACAGAAGATGTGATACCTCGTGGAAGAAAAACTTAAAAAGGATTTGATGTTACTACCCATATCAACAAGGTGCACCTTTCTTTTTTGGAGCCTTCCCATAAGAACTCCACAGTTAAGCGTGCTTGGCTTGGAGTAATCTTGTGCTAGGTGACTTTCTGGGAAGTTTTCTCAGGAAGTGTGTGAGGACAAAACACAATGAAAATGACACATGTTGGTCTGTGGGGCAGTTCATTAGTTTGATAAGACCCGCCCCCCTGTTGTCTGGTCCAGGTGGAGGAGGAGAGACGCAGTGCTCTTTGGCAGACCCAGGTTGGGGTGTTACAAAATGGTATCAGAGCAATTACCCAGTTGAAAGTGTGATGAGATTCACATAGTCTGGGCCTGAAAATGTGGGTTCGCAACGAGGATATTGTGTTCTGTAAGTGGGGGAGAATGTAATACCTCGTGGAAGAAAGACTTACAAAGGATTTAATGTTACTTCCCATATAAACAAGGTGCACCTTTCTTTTCGGGAGCCTTCCCATAAGAACTCCACAGTTAAGTGTGCTTGGCATGGAGTAATCTTGGGATGCGTAACCTTCTGGGAAGTTTTCTTAAGAAGTGTGTGAGTGAGGGCAAAACACACAGAAAATGACACGTGTTGGTCCATCGGGCCATTCATTAGTCTGATAAGGCCCGCCTCTTTGTTGTCTGGTCTAGGTGGAGGAGGATAGACGCAGTGCTCTCTGGCAGACATAGGTTGGGGTGTTATAGAAGAAGTTGAATTTGAGGTAGAGGAGGTGGCTGGAATTGATTAAAGATTTCGACTGTACCATCAGTTACCACTCAGGGAAAACTAATGTGGTAGCTGATGCGCTGAATTTAAAGTCAGGGTGTGCATCAGTGTTAGCAATAGTAACTCCACATCATATCAGGATGGATTTAGGGAGGTTGGGCATGGAGTTAGTAGAGGGAAATCACTAAGCACTCATTGCCAATTTGGTAATTTAGCAAACTTTACAGGAAAGAATTAAAATTGCTCAGATGTAAGATGCAGAATTAGTAAAGATTAAAGATAAAGTGCAAAGTGGACAGGGAGCCAATTTTAGTATTTCAGATGATGGAGCTTTGAGGTTTCGTAGCAGGATGTGTGTACCTGATGACGTAGAAATTAAAAGGACTATTTTGGAAGAGGCGCATCATTTCCTGTATATGGTACATCTAGGAAGCACGAAAATGTATAGGGATTTGCGAGTATCCTTTTAGTGGAGCAATATGAAGAGAGAAATTGCAACATACATAGAGCAGTGCTTGAAATGCCAGTAGGTGAAGGTTGAGCATTAGAGACCGGCAGGACCATTGCAACCACTTCACATCCTCGAATGGAAGTGGGAGCAAATTTCTATGGACTTCGTTACAAGGCTACCGTCGTGTTGACTTTGGTGTACTCCCAAAAGGGGGGTGAAATGGGTATTAAAAATTCATTCCTAAGTTTATCCAACTCAATAGCAGTAATACACAACCTAGGGTCTGTCTATATAATCGTAAACCCAATCAACACATGTACAACGTATAATGAATCAGACATACAACATACATATGCTAAAAATGAAAGTGCAAAAAATAAATTTCAAAAATATAAAGTACACGCACAATATGTTATCGGGGTTTAGCCAATACTGCCTACAACCCCGCCTCAACTCGTAAGCCCAAGGATTACCACCATTGCTCACTTAATGAGTGGAGCAGCACTGGTTATAACCTGATCAAATTTTTAGGGCTTGCCTTAACCTTTACACACTCTTCCTATAGGGCGAAGAAGGACCTACCGATCCTTACAGGCTGGATCAATGCCCTCTCAGGCCATGCCTGTAATACAATCAGATAAAATTTTTCGTACAATAAAAAGTACTTCTAACCCAAGAAGATTTGTACAACAATTCAGCACAGTATAATCAATGCACACCAATAATGTAAGAACTATAAGCTCAGTGTTGTATGTGTGTAATCAACACTCAAAGTAATGTCTATATTCAATCAAGAGCAATGAGTGTATCAACAAGCTAATCTCTGAAACTACGTAAGATGTATATCTCAATCACAGTTTAAGGTTTCAAAGATTTTCACCAAGTGTAATCAAAAGATCTCAAAAATATTATCTCAATATTCAAGCACAAAGAGATATTCAAAAGTAAGCTTGTGAAAAATGTTTTTTGCACAAACAAAAACATAAGCTAAGGTGTCTTGCCATTTGAATGAAAAGATCCGCAAGGTTTAAGTTTTCCCACACAAAAGATTTATTAAATTAAATCTGGGGGAAAACTATGCTCAACTCTCAATCTCAAAATCAAGCAAACAATAAATGCAATGAGAGTTTTTAGCAACAACGAATAATCACTCAAGGATATTCTCACAAGGCTTGATTTCTCAAAAGAATAGTGGTATGTGAGTGTATAGACTTTGTATGAACGAATGGGCTTTGAAAGGAATTAAAAGAAATTTTTAAAAGCCAATTCAACCCCCCCCCCCTTCTCTTGGGAAGCTATTCCTAATTTCAATTGGTATCAGAGCGAGGTTATAACAACTCTTAAATAGAAGCTATAAAAAGATCGTAATGGCTTACTTAGGCGTAGCTCCCTTTGGAGAGGGACAATCTTCACTTAGGCCACCAATCTTTTGTGGTTTGAACTATACCTTCTAGAAAAAGAGAATGCAAATATATCTTCAAACTATGAATTGGAAAGCATGGGAAGTTGTCATTAAAGGTGACCAAATTCCCACTAAGATAGTTGATGGAAAACAAGTTTCCAAAGAGAAAAATAATATGACCGACCTAGACTATAAGATGCTACAAGTTAATGCTAGTGCTTTGAATGCTTTACATTATGCCTTGGATACTAATGAATTTAATAGAGTAATGGCTTGCAAATCAGCTAAGGAGATATGGGATAAGCTAGAAGTAACATATGAAGGAACAACGGATGTCAGGGATAATAGGGTTGATATGCTCACAAGCGAGTATGAAGCCTTTAAGATGAACTCGGATGAATCAATTACAAATATGTTTACTAGGTTCACTCACATAATCAATTCCCTAAATGCCTTAAGAAAAACTTACACTACTTATGAGATGATAAGAAAAATTCTAAGAGGTCTTCCCTCCATATGGGAACCAAAGGCTACTGCTATCACGGAAGGTAGAAATCTGAAAAATACATCCTTAGATGAGCTTATAGGTTCTCTCCTCACATATGAAATGGCAATGAATGAAAAGAGTGGGAAAACCAAAGCCCAAGAAAAAATAACCTTTAAAGCCTTAAAAGAAAAGTCAAGTAGTGAAATGGATGAAGGTGAAGAAACCTTCATATCTAAAAAGCTAGCAAGGTTACTAAGAAGGAGAAACAAATTCAAGAGAAGAAATCAAAAATATGAATCAGATGAATCAGAAGAAGAAGTTACCAAGAAATCAAAGAATAAACTCCTAAATGCTAAAATTGCAATAAAGCTGGACACTTAAAACCGGAATGTCCAGTATTAAATAAAGAGTCTAAAAAGAAAAACAAGAAGGCCATGAAACCCAGTACTTGGGATACTACAAGTAGTTCAGAGAATGAAATAAGTGACCAAGAGGTTGCTTACACGTGCTTTATGGCATGGGATAACGAAGAAAGCTCCTCAACTAAATCTTCAAATAATTCTTGTAGTGATGAATCAAGTGATGAGGGTATGCCATCTTATGATGAACTTCAAAATGATCTATTCAAAATACATAAGATGCTGATAAAAGCAAATAAACAAAACACCTCATTGAAGAATAAGAATGAAAGTTTAATGAAAGAGTTAGAATTCTTAAAGAATGCTGAAAGAGATAAAGACTCAAAACTTAAGCAATTAGAACATAAGTATGAATCAGCAATGAAAGAAATAGAATCCAAAAATCTTGCTCAAAAAGAAAACAACTTGAAAATTGAGAAACTAGAAAACAAGAATGACCAAATGATAGAAGACCTTCGATCCTTATCCTCTACCGTGTATGAGAAAGATATGAATATTTCTGAATTAGAGAATAACATAAGAAAATTATCTCTAGAGTTAGAAAAATTACAAAAGAAGGTTGATAACAAGAAAGAGATAAAAAATCTTAAGAGTCAAATTGAAGATAAAGATAAGATCATTCATAACTTCACAAAAGGAAAGGAAAACTTTGATAAGATGATTGGATTACAAAGAATGTCTCTAAATAAAGAAGGCATTGGTTTCAATGGAATTGAAAATAAAAAGAAAAAGAATTCTTACATGGGATATTTCTCGAAAGAATCCAAAGACTAAACTTGCACATCTTCTAATGCCTACACAAACACCATATGTTATCAATGCAAGAAAAAGGGGCATATAAAATTTGAATGTCCATTTAAGAAGAAATGTGTTAAAATAAAACAAGTATGGAAGATAAAAGAAACCTCCCTTGAAAAATCCTCCGGACCCAAGAAAATATGGGTACCAAAAATGAAATAATGACTTCACACATATATAAAATAGAAAATAGCATTGTTCACCAAAATCATAGAATTAATTTTTTACTAGGCTCAACTTAAGAAAATATAAAGAAAATATCAAATCTGAACTTATTATATAAGCACCTTGATGTTACATGCTACATGCTTACTTGCCTACATGTGATGTATTGATATGCTATATGCTATATGCTACATGTAACTTGACTTGATTTATATTGAAAAGTATGGCTCACTATGTTGAAAATTGAGAATGAGGTTATTGAGCTTAAGCATAAATTTTTTATATAAGGATAATTCTTGAACATACATGTTTTTAAATGAATCACATGGATAAACATACTGCTCTTTATCTATGAGCTATGAAAGATATAGTAATTATATTGATATCCATGAACTATACATTATGTGATATTAAGCTTTGGTATCTATAAAGTATTTTTGGTTTCACATGTTAAAATTTTCAATAGATATCAAATCTAAAAGCTCACTTGGTATCACAAAGTCAAATTATTTATGAGCATGATTATGTCTATGAGCATGATATGACATTGACGATCTTAGCATGATATTGGTATTTTATGAGTGTGTTCATGAGAACATACAGGATATGAATCAACGTATGAAGCATGGATAATAAACTTAAAAGCATAATTGGTGTCAAATTTGAATGTATTGAATTCAGGGGGAGTGTCATGAATCATTAATCAATTGATATCATGAATTAAATTTTAAATTTTAAATTGGTATCATAAAAACCATCAAATTAATATCAGCTGGTATCTTGAATAAATGCTGTGAGCTACACACTACACATGCTATATTGAAAAACAATAACTTGAGGGTGTACATATGTTTGTAATACATGGTTATTGATATGCTCAAAATGATTTGTGTTTGAATTTAAATCTTTTCTTTTCTTTTTGATTGATGTCCAAAGGGGGAGAAGTTGTGAAGCAAAAATTGAGCATAATTGAGCATGAGCATAATATTGATTGAAAAAGCTTGTAAAACCAAAAGAAAGTGATGAGCTGATTGATGAAATTAATATTGATCTTATTAAGATAAAGCTTATTGAAAGGGGGAGCCTTTTTAAGGCTTACTCACATTTTTACTCCTTGTTTGTCATCATCAAAAAGGGGGAGATTGTTGGCCTTACAAGGCTTAAAATCTTGTTATCATGTTTTGATGCTAACAAACAAGTGAAATTTAATGTATTTGTGTGAGTAATGATATTTCAGGGCTCATATACGAGAAAGCAAGGTCAAAGTACTCACAAGGATCAAATGAAGTTTAAAAGAGTCAAAGCATGGATTCAAAGATGATATATGAAACCTTAAAAAATATGATGACAAGAATGAGTTGTTAAAAGCCAAGGCATATTAAAGTCCAAAGAGTCAAAGAAAGGCAAAGTGAGAAAGCTCAAAGAATATGGAAGCTTGAAGAAAAGATGGACTCAATCCAAGGACAAAGCATGAAGACTCAAGAACTAAAATTGTTAATATTTTAGAAGTTTTCATGTAAGTACTTTTAATGTTTAAAATATCGTTTGAAATATTTTGAAGCTATTAGGTTATCTTAGACCTAGATACTTTTTAAAATACCTGAAAAATATTTTTATAAGGTCAAAAATTATTTTAAAAAGGTTAGATACATTTTTGGAATGAAAAGCATCAAAAAGAGTTTTTCCATTTGCTGTTAGTTTTTATATAGCCGTATTGAGATGAATTTTTACCTATCAAAAACTCATTATTTTGAAAAGTGGTCAACATGAAAGTTGTAGTATTTTATCTTAGCTTTCTTTGCAAACCAAGAACACCTAATTTAGAGTTATAAAGAAAAAGTTATGGCTAAAACCCTAAAGCGGGGTCACTGTTGATAGAGAATTTCCAGAACAGGCTGAGAGTTGTAGCAGCAAGTTCAGATGACTAAAATGCGACTTCAGTCATCTGAACCTACGACATCAGATGATTGAACCCTAATTTCAGTCAACTGACCCTGTATCGAATTCTATTTTTTAAGGGGTTAAGGAACTTCAGACGACTAACCTCGACACTTCAGATAACTGAACACTGTTCAACGAGAAAAATTTTTAAAATTCTAATGTTTTAAAATATAGCCGTTTGAGCTTCAAATTTTCTAAAAACTTGGGAAACTCTCTAAGGAAACTTTTGAAACATGGAAACAAGTTTGAAAGCCTATAAATACATGGTTTTTCAAATCAAAACTCATCCAAGAATTGAAAAATATGCTTGTAAAACTGAAAGTACTCTTGTTCTTCCAAAGCTCTCTTGTTTACTCATTGAAAAATTCTTTTGCTGAGAATTTTAAAGTGCTGATCCTTCTTTCTTTGAGTTCCTACTGCTAATCCTCTTCTAAGAAGAATATTGGTGAATTCTACACTTGAGCTTCATTGTATTTCATATTGATATTTTACATTCAAAGTATATAGTGCTGAAATTCTACTAACTTGCTCTTTGAGAGAGTATACTTGTACGCAGATTATATCTTGTTTCTTGTAGTTCTTTGACGATTCCAAGGGTTGTTTGGATCATTGGCTAAGCAAGGAAATATTTCTTAGAGAGGCGGGCTCTAGCCTATATAAGGAGTGATCGAATGAGGGGATATCGTTTGGAGAAGGCGAGCTCTAGCCTTAACAAAGGAGTGTTGTAATCGGTATTGTTCCACCCATCAACGAAACTAAACTAGTGAATACTTTGGTGGTTTGCCAAAGGCAAGGACGTAGGCTGGGTATAAATCGAACCTCGTAAAAATCTCCGTCTCATTCTCTCTTTCCCTTACTCTTTATTTTCAACATATTTAAAATTGTGTGGATGGTTTAAATTTAAAAATCATATAAATTACATATATTTGGAAAGCAAACAAACTTAAAGTTTAATTTTGATTTGGGTTGCGGAAACCGAAAGGGAGTACATTGGTTACACCATATCTTGTGGAAACCTTACGGGAGTACGCTACTTGGTTAACATCCCAAAGATAAATTTACCAAGAGTTTATTTGAGTTTTAAATATTTGGAAAAAGTAATTTGATTCATCTATACGGGGCTTTACATCAGCAAGCATAAATTCTCATTCACTATAGGGCGTGGTTCAAATTTGGAAAATATAAACAAACAACCATCTTGAGTTGTTATATTACCAAAGTGCTGAATACTTTATATCATGGTTTGGTTGTTTGTTGTTTAACTTGTACTTGGAAAATAAATTAATTGTTTGGCTTGAAGATATTGTTTAATTGACTGGTTGTTTAATTGTGTTATTGATTGGATAAAGGAACTAAGTTCTCGATTGATTAAAGAATTAAACAAACAAGTCAAGAATTGGTTAAAAGAAATAAAGGAAGTTTAAGGTATCTCAAAAGGAATTAAAAGAAATTTTTAAAAGCCAATTCAACCCCCCCCTCTTGGGAAGCTATTCCTAATTTCAAACCACATCGTCCATGGGCGACCGAATCCCTGACTTGACACCTTTTCACCAACCCAGGGGCCTAAACATTACGTTCAAGTATGCCTCGGGCGACCGAATTGGCAAGTTTGGTCTACCGAACTGATGCGAACCTCAATCGACACGCGTTGAGACCCAGCAAACAATGTTGGAATAGTTGCCCAAAAAAGCTAAAATTCAGATTTTTGGATAGATAATGAATGGTAGACCTCGACCCGTTGTTTACGACAAACAAGAACTTTGGTATATACGACCTCAACCCGTTGTTTAGTGTGAAACACGAACCTTGGTATAAGGAAGACGCCACAAACGGTGGTGGAAAGCCGTTTGATAAGTCATTGGTGAACGCCACGGGAAATCCCGATAAGTTCGAAAAGTTCTTCAAAAGAACCAAGAAGAAACAAAGCCTCAAAGCCTCACATTTTTTATTTTTTTATTTTTTTATTTTTTTATTTTTTTTGAAACAAAGCCTCAAAGCTTCACATTTTTATTTCCTTCCCTTCCTTCTTACAATGGTGAGATATATATAGCTAGTATGGGAGACAAGGACATTAAACACTCAACAATTCCCACACAAACATGGGAGACAAGAACATTAAATACTTAGCAATTCCCATACAAACATGGGAGACAAGGACATTAAATATACCAACTTACTAGACACATTAATGACTCTCACAACTTACTAAAATCCTATGCAAGCTAAGTTGCCTTGCAATACACCATTAAGTTAAATTCCATATTTGAATTAGCACACAATTATTAATAAGGAGATTAGAGCCAATAAGCAAGATTAGCTCCATCACAAACTTGAATTAAGTTTAGTAAGTCTTCATCTTTCTTTGGGCTATACTTGGAGTGCTCCATTTTTGAATAAGCCCAAATATATTGAATCAGCTCGTGAAGTATTTCTTTGTTCTTCTTGGATCTCGCTTTGATGATAGGCCCAATTGAAACATGTAATGGATCCTTCCATGGTGCTTATTGATTCTCATCATTCCCCCACTCTTCAAAAGGATTCGTCCTCGAATCCATTCCATGTAATATTAAACCAATAAGACAAGAAAATATTGTAGAAACAACGAATCAAAGGAGTAGGAAAAAAAAAAAAATCTTTTTGCTCTCTTTTCTATTTGACTCCCTTTTTTTTTTTTTCTTTCCAACTTGCTACACGTAATGAAACAAAACATAAGATAAAAGATAGTAAACCTGATTTTAGTGCCTAAGCTCTGATACCAAATGATGCGAACCTCAATCGACACGCGTTGAGACCCAGCAAACAATGTTGGAATAGTTGCCCAAGAAAGCTAAAATTCAGATTTTTGGATAGATAATGAATGGTAGACCTCGACCCGTTGTTTACGACAAACAAGAACTTTGGTATATACGACCTCAACCCGTTGTTTAGTGCGAAACACGAACCTTGGTATAAGGAAGACGCCACAAACGGTGGTGGAAAGCCGTTTGATAAGTCATTGGTGAACGCCACGGGAAATCCCGATAAGTTCGAAAAGTCCTTGTCTCCCATGTTTGTATGGGAATTGCTAAGTGTTTAATGTCCTTGTCTCCCATACTAGCTATATATATCTGACCATTGTAAGAAGGAAGGGAAAAAAAAATGTGAGGCTTTATTTCTTTGTTCTTCTTGGATCTCGCTTTGATGATAGGCCCAATTGAAACATGTAATGGATCCTTCCATGGTGCTTATTGATTCTCATCATTGTGCTTATTGATTCTCATCACGAACTTAGCTTCGGGCACTCGAACCGTGGACAGAAACATTCTGTCTTTTATTTATCCAACTGATCCCAGACTCGGGCACCCGAACCTTGAAAAAGCACTCTTTTGGTTGAGTCTAATTAGGCAACGGAACCATGGGTCAAGCACCCGAATCTCTCGGGTTAAATTAATTTTTACCAGGGTTAAAATTAAGTAAACAGAGTTAATTTTATTAATGGTTTTTAGAATAAATTTAATAATACCCTTGGTGTTCCCAACGGTCATAATTTTGCCTATGCTTATATATATCTCTTCATTTGCAAAATTAAGGAAAGATTAGAAAAGAGGATTAAGCCAAAAATTCTCTGAAAAAATCCAAATCCTATTTTCTCCTACCAAGTCCATAACACTCAAATACCTTCATTTCTTCAAGAAATCATACTTTGTGAGTGTTTTATTAATCGTTTTTAAATTGCTGAGAAACCCTCACTTGCTTTGCTTGTGATTTTCATATTGAGGGTTTAGCTTGATTTTTTCCATCAATTTTTTTTTATAAATCTTTGTGTGGAAAAAATCTTATAGCTAAGTGGGTCTTTGCATTGTCATTGCAAGACTTATTGGGGCTTATAATTTTTTGTGTGCAAAAATATTTTATAAGCTCAAATTTGAATATCTCATTATGCATTGTTATTGAGAAAATTAATTTGGAGATATTCTAGATTTCAATTAGTTTGAATCTTTGAAACCCTAAACTAAGATTGAGAGTTTATCATTGCTTAGTTTCAAAGATTAGCTTGTATAAACACTTATGTGCTTGACTTGAGCTAATCACTATATTGAGTGTTGATTGCACACGTAAAGCATCGAACTTATAGTTCATACATTATTGAGGTGCATTGATTATATTGTGCGTAGTGGTACATATTAGCTTATGTAAGAAGCGTTTGTTTGTATATAAAATTTTAAATCTGTTGTATTCCAGGCACAAGCTTGAAGAGCGAGACTCGCCCTGTTGAATAGTCACAGACTAGCTTAGACCCGGTTAGGAAAGCTAGGTGCGCCATCCTAGTAAGGCGTGTTGGTTGAGGTCAGCCCCGTGAATTGACCTAGTTGTAACTGGTGCATCTCCACCTGTTAAGTGAGCATTAGTGGAATCCTCGGACTTGCGAGCTAAAGGAGTATTGGCCGAACCTCGATAACATATCGTGTATCTTTTTATATTTTCGCACTTTATATTTACCGTACTTGTATGTTATAGTGTGAATGACGCGCATGATTTAAATTCCACATATTATACTTATCTACGCATTTGGAACTGCATAGACAGACCCTAGGTTGTGAATGTATTGTTGCTATTTAGGTCAAACTTAGGAAAAAGTTTTAAATTCTAATTCACGTCCCTCTTGGGAATAGACCAAAGCTAACAATGCATTAATTATTACAGACCTTGGAATATTAAATATTACAGACCCGAATGAATGAAATATAAATTACAAACAATAAGCAATTCGGTCTTCATTTTTCTTCAAGTCTCCATATACACCATATGATATTTTCAATTCATGCAAGACTCAACCCACACACAAACTCAGGGCATAGGTTAGATACTTTGTATTTGTCATAATCAAAATGAGACAGGACTCGACAAGTCAACATGTTGGCACTTCATGGACAAGACACCATTTGGGTAGTCGTTGACCGGTTGACGAAGACTGCCCATTTTCTTCCCATCAGAGTTAACTACTTCATGAGTAGATTGGCAAAGATATATATACAAGAGATAGTTAGACTGCATGGCATGCTAGTATCCATCGTGTCTGACCGGGACTCACTGTTCACATCTCAATTCTAGAAGAGTTTACAAGAAGCCTTGGGTTCTCAACTGACATTCAGTACAACATTTCATCCCTAAACTGATGGATAGACAAAAAGGACTATACAAATATTGGAAGATATGTTGCGGGTCTGCGTATTGGGCTTTGGTGGTAGTTGGATTCGGTATATGCCACTGGTTGAGTTTACTTATAATAATAGCTACCAGGCCAGTATTGGGATGGTACCATATGAGGCATTATATGGTCGGAGGTGTCGATCCCCATTATATTGGGATGAAATTGGTGAAAACAGGTTTTGGGGCCATAAATAATACAACAGACTTCTACAAAAATTAGATTCATCCGAGACAGAATTAAAACCGCTCAGAGTTGATAGAAAAGTTATGCAGATACTCACCAGCGAAAGCTGGAGTTTAATTTAAGAGATCATGTGTTCTTGAGAGTTGCACTGATGAAGGGAATTATGAGATTTGGGAAAAAGGGTAAGTTAAGCCCTAGGTATATCGGACCATTTAAGAAATTGGAAAGAGTTGGTCCAGTTGCCCATAGGTTAGCGTTACCTCCGACACTATCAAGAATCAATGACGTATTCTATGTATCTATGTTGAGGAGTACACCTCAGATCCTCACACATGATCAGTTATGAATCACTAGAACTCAAAGATACCTTATCATATGCAGAGGTGCCTGTTCAGATTCTGGACAGAAAGAAACAGGAATTACGTATAAAAAGGATCCCATTGGTAAAAGTACTTTGGCGTAATCACACAGTCAAGGAAGCTTCATGGGAATTAAAGGAGAAAATGCATCAAAAATATCCACGCTTGTTCAATGGGGCCCAGAGTTAGACAGATAATGTAATAGTTAAGGTAAGTATTCATTTGTATGTAAGCAGGTTTTGTGCAGGTTAAATAGTTGAGTGTAATTAATTTTAAATCTAAATGTGATGGTTTTTAGGTTAAGTCATTTTGGGAGAGTTTTGATTTGGTTATTGTAATCTCCTAGAGCCGTTTATGTAACCACGGTATTCCTCTGCCACAAGTGAGGATAATTAATAAAATTTTAGCGATTTTCCTCAAATGTTGGTACAAGTGCTAAATGGCAAATTTTGAAGACGAAATTTTTATAAGGAAGGGAGAATGTAGAGACATGGAAAATGATAATAATGATAATAATAATGACAATAATAATAATAATAATAATAATAATAATAATAAGTAAGAAAAAGGAGAAATTGGTTTGGTGTAAGGAACCATCGACAGTTTGGTGGAGCTCAAAAAACCGTCAACAATTTTGAGTTACCGCAACCAAGTAAGGGTAAAACAATAAAAATTTGTTTGATTAAAAACCAAATTGTCGACGGTTTCAGGAAACCGTCGACAGTTTTGCTCAAGGACAAAAACCTATAAATAGGTTCCAAGTCATTTTTTTTAGGTAATTTCGTCCCCTCTCTCACACTCTCTCTCTAGGTTGTGGTATCCTCTCTCTCCCTCTCTCTCTTCGATTTTTTGCCCGGTTTAAGCCCGAATCAAAGGAGAAACGTCATTTAGGGATCCTAGCGATGTTTCTGTGCAGTTTAACCGAAGCGGTTTTGTGATTTAGGCTTTCCAAGCACCACTCCAAAACTAGGGTAAGTAAGATGTTTTAAAGTTTAATTAGTCATTGAGATTGTGTGAGCCTAGGAATGTTACATGGTTATTATTATGGAGTTAAGCTGATTAAATTAGGGTATACGCATACAAGGTTATGTGCGAACATCACAGGCACTGTGTTAGGATCCCTGCCGGCATATTTTTAAGAAATAGGTAAGGGGGATAAATAATGTCAGGCTTTTCCAAAACTAACTAGTTAATTTAAAGCATGAGAATATGAAAATATTGTATATGATTTCCGGATGTATCAGGCATTTGAAAATACTGGTTTTGGATTATCATATATTTATCTAGGTAATTTTTATTTTATGAAATATGAATTAAAATTTGTGTGGCGTAAGAAATGATTTTGTTACCGTATATTATACATGTGGGAATCTTTTATGATGAAATGTGATTTATACTGGTATATGGGAAATATTGAAAGTACAGACACCATATTTTGACACTAAGAAATGTGATTTATACAGACATGATATTTTTGATATTGAGATATGTGATGACGGTATTATACTGGGAAATGAAATTATAGAAATGACAGTTTTTATACTAATATTATTGTGGAATTGTGGAAATGAGAACCCTGATAGACCAATGATGTACAAGAGAGCACGGTACCGTTGCTAGGAAATGAGTCAGTGCATCCACACTACTCGGGAAGAGTGTTGGTATTGAAAGTCAATTGGACCTACAGAGAGATGTTGACTACCCCTAGGTCTAGACCAAGCTGAGGTGGGCCAATCGTAGAACAAACGAGAATTGTTTTGACTTAGCTTGGTTGGCCAACCATGGCTAAGTCCCACCTTCGGGCCACACAACCCAGTCATGTGGGGTGATTACATGACGATGATATATGAATGTCCACTCAGGTTGGTTCCTCATTACAGACATGATGAAACTACGTTTACAGACATGTTGTGTAATAACCTGAAGAATAATGGTATTTAAATATTAAAGAGAGAGGAAAATGGAAGGTGGCAGCAGACTTCGCATTCGTTGACGACGTGGCAACTTGGGCAGCTCTGAATTTCGTTGATGAAGGGGGAGTTCATCGACGAATTTTCTATTGACCATGTCGACGAGGTGACATGGCTCGTCGATGACAAGATACCGAGAGGATATTTGGGGTGACTCCATATTTCATCGACGAAGAGGAGAGCTCGTCGACGAATTTTCTTTTGAACTCGTCGATGAGCCACAAGATGACCTAGCTCGTCGACGAAGCCACTAGTATAAATAGTGTAAAATTTGAGTTTAAACGCAAAAAAATCGAGAAATTCTCTCTCTCTCTCTCTCCTCCCTATAGTTTCTCTCTCTTCTCTCTTCGATTTCAACTCCATCATTTGTCGGATCAACGATCTAAGGCCACCACAACGCTCTTAGGGAAGTTCTCTCCAAATCTGCTGGAGCGGATCATTGGTGGGAGCGAGTTAAAATTCATTCCTAAGTTAAGGTAAGGTTTTTTATGCCAAATTTGGTCTTACTGTAGTTATAGGAAATGTTACACATAGAGAAATACTGAGGTTTAGTTCTAAGAGTTGTCATTTTCAAAGTATTGATTAAGAAATCTTACGGGTGTGAGACCAGGAATTCATTGGGGCTTTTCAATTGTCGAGTAAGGGAATAAACTAAAGTAGTGATTTTCCAAGCAAATTATATTATTATTATTTATCAGCAAATTTATTTTCAGGAAGCATATATAATATATATAAGGAAATTTGTAATAATGCATGTTTGGGAAAATACTGCTATTATGTTGAAATGTACGTATATTAGTATGAGATGCTAGAAAATATGATTTTTGAGTAAAACTTATGGTTTTATGCAGTACTGTGTGGCATGAATATTATTTTGTGTGAAAAATATTATGATAGGGAAATTTTATGAATAAACATGTTTTCAGGAATTATAAAATAATGTAGTATATGATAATTTTGAAGTACATGATAAATGACTTATTTACTCAGAATGATATGTATGAGATTTTCGGCGCAAGGTCGTGTTTATGAAATGTTTGGCGCAAGGCCGTATTTTCAAAATGTTTAGTGAAAGGCCCTATTTATGAAAGTATAGAAATGCTATCAATCCATTTATGTTGAATGTTATATTATCATGTACTATATGTTATCAGAACCCGAATGTTAGTTAGTTCAGTTCAGGAGCACAATACTGTAGCTATATAGATCAGATATCTATGTTTAGATTCGTGCTAACTGCCCCACGAGGGGGATGGATAGTCGATGTGGCTTTCAGTGTAGAGTTGTAGACGTCCACCTAGCAATTCGGACCAGGATGTGGCGGGTCCATCGTACTTACAGACATTTTTGACTCAGCAGTGGTCGGCCAGCCATTGTCGGGTCCCGCCTTTGAGCTGTACAACCCGTCATGGGGGGTAATACATGACACCAACTAGCTATTCATCCTGGGTATGTTTTTAGTATTATCAGATATACTAGACATTTTATGAACTATATGATTTATTATAAAATACGAAAGTATATGATTATTGAGTATGTTATGATGAATGTTTCAAGTATATGAAATGTATTGTATATGTAGAATTGCATTAAATGTTCATGTTGCCACACAACTGTATTTAGTATATTCCCTTACTGAAAAGTGTCTCGCCCCTAAACTTAAATAATTTTCAGGAAACTCAAAAGGACAGGTGGGTCACGGCCGTCGTTGAGTTAATGTGTTACTACCCTATCAGAAGGGTAAGTTTTGTCTAGGAACAGTTGATTGGAGTTGTGGGTTCCTAGATATACATTTATGTTTTGTATTTTGGGAGATGTATTTAAACACCATGTCTATGGATTATAGTTCACTCTGGTATTATATCTTTTGTGGTTATGATGATGATGTTTTACATTTACTGTTACTTAGGTTTTCGCTGTGAATGTCAGGTGTGTCTCCATTACCCATGGGTTCGGGTTGACTTATTTATTAAATATGCTTTATTATATAATAAATTAAGCAGGATGTTACATGTTGGGTTTTGAACCCAGAGAAATGTATTAAGCATGTATATACTTTTTGAGAAAATATATGGTTGCAAATGTGTATATATATGTATATGCATATGAGTACAGATTTCATGATTACTCAATTAAATTATTTATTAAGTGAACGTGTTATGATACATTAAAACTCATGTTGCCACACACTGACAATAATTTATTCCATCTTACTGAGAGGTGTCTCACTCCTTAAATTTTTAACATTTTAGGAAATCTAGAGAGATGAGCTTAGAGAGCTCCGGGCAAGATTAGTGGTTTGGGGATGAAGTTAGTGCCAGTGAGACACCGCTATTTACCTATGTATGGATACGTTTATGTACCTTGGGTTGTATAGATGATTTTGGGAGAGAGATACTTTTGTATCATGATGGTATTGGTACTCTGGTATTGTATATGGGATTTTTGTATATTATGCTTCCGTTGTATTGTAGTATAGCTTATCGATAGTTGTACCCGGTAACCCACTTGGGGGTTGGGTGGTTTATGTATGGTATCAGAGTTTTATGTATAAATAAAAAAAATGTAATAGAATTTTCGGGTCGTCACAGGGTTGATGTGAAGTTTGAGGATGAAGACAAAGCGTTGATGCTGTTGAATTCCTTACTTATGACTCCAATGTATGAGAACCTAGTTACGACAGTGACTTGGGGGAAAGAAACCCTAGAATTGGAGGATATCACGAGTACCCTGTTGAGTTTCCATCAAAGGAAGAAGGTTAGCGACGACAATACTCAAGATGAAAGCCTCGTAGTGAAAGGAAATCAAGATCATGGGAGAGGCACAGGCTGGATCGAGGAGCCATAGGGCTTGGTCCAAATCCAAGAAGAGGAGGTTGTACGGTGTTTTAAGTGCGGTAAAAGGGGGCACAAATAACTCGAGTGCCCAGAGAGGATGAAAGGGAATGGTGGAAACAAAGAAGGGTTATTAAACACAGCGAATATAGTATTAAAAAAAAAAAAGGAAACTTTGGGAGCAATAACAATGATATGCTCTTGGTTTCATCTAGGTCACATGAGTTGGAGGATTCTTGGATCTTGGACTCAGCATGTTCTTAATATATGATGCCTAACAAATACTGGTTCACTATGTACAAATTGGTGAGTTTTGGTTCTATTTTGATGGGGAACAATGCGCTGGGCAAAGTGGTCAGGATGGGGAATATCATAATCAAGATGTATGATGTTGTGGTAAGGATGTTATATGATGTGAAGCACATACTGTAACGACCTACTAATTAAATAATAAATTTTTTCTTTCATCCATATTGAAACCTACTCTGCTCTGATACCTGCCAATTCAAGTATAGCTGACAACCTATGTAACGAGAAGCTGAATGTATATATATAAATCCACAACCATATATTCTAAATACAATACCAGAGTACTAAACCATTCCCAAAGTACACATATGCAACTGAACAAGGGCTACACAAAAATACACTACTCCCCAAAAGACTCACCTTACTGACAGAGCAGCATTGTAGCCCCTCTACCTGCAAGCCTAGTATGCTCGTCTAATTGGATCACCTGGAAAAAAAATGTCAATTTAATGGGATGAGATGATGTTCGGTAAGATGAAATATGCTATTACTAGTATGTGGCAAATGAGTTACAATTCTGTAAAAGTCTGTTTCTATATAATCATGTATAACTGAGTCTATAAAATACGGTACAAATAAAAAAAAAATCACCACCTATATCCATGTTGCTTAACATATCCGTATTTTAGGTTTCTACTCATAATACTTCTAATGTACATACGTATATCCTCTGTTACTGTAAAACTGTACATACATTATAATAATAACTTAAAAACTTCCCTATATGGATAACTATATGTCATGATTTAACCCCTCATGACAGGGTTGTACGGCCTGTAGGCGGGATTTATCACTAGCTAGCCTACCAGGATAAACCACTATACTCCGTCAGTCAGATCGGCCCTCCTCAACCCATATCTGATGGGAAGCTTGTCCACAACAAGGCATGATCGACTTATCTACCACGTATTATTTGAATACATGGTTGCACTCTAAACTGTATATAACTACGGTACCGTGCTCTGTAAACTGTTTCTATAATAGTCCATCAGGGTCTAATACTATATAGTACGTTTCTGTATATAACTATTTGTTTTACTATGATATCGTAATAACTGTATTAACCATGACACTGTAATAAACTGTATCTATATCAACTATGTTTTTGAAATAAACTGTAAATTTGTATGTCATGGTACTACAAAAACTGTATAATCATGGTATACTGTAAAGCATATTCCTTGTCTGTATATTCTGTAAAACATAATCTTGAAAATACTGTAAAACATGTTTCTATATAAATACTGTAAAACATGATTCTGTACTGTATCTATATTCTTATGCCACATGGTAATTTAAAGCATCTTAAACATAACTGATAAACTGTACAAATTCCAGCTCTGAATAATAAACTGATAAAACATATAATTTATATTGTAATCATACTAGAATTGCCTAGCATAGCATATTTCCCTTACCTGATTCCTGCTAAAATCCCCAACTATACGGGCCTTACCCCCCCCACAGGGCTCCCCACTCAGTACCCTAAAAATAATGTTTGCCAGAACATAATATTACTATTTCTTCACCTACTACATTTCCTACAACTGCTAGAAAGCCAAATTTTGACAAAAAGATCTTACCCTGAATCTGGGATGAAATCCAACTTTGTTCCACCGACGATCCGCTCCGGCAGATTTAGGGAGAACTTTCCAAGGAGCATTGTGGTAGCCTCAGATCATCGATCCGACAACTAATGGGGCCAAAATCGAAGAGAGAGGAGGGAGAGAACGTAGAGAGAGAAGAGAGAGGGTTTCGATCGATTTTCCTACGTAAAAATTGAGTTTAGCATTATTTATACTGCGGGCTTCATCGACGAGCCACGTCATCTCATCGACGAGTCCAAGAAGGAGGTTCGTCGACGAATGCCATCTTCTCTTCGATGAAATTCAGAGTTTAGGAATAACCTCTCGGTATCTTCTCATTGACGAAACATGTTCTCATCGATGAGACCCTCTTGTACCCTCGTCGACTAATCTCCTGTGTTCGTCGACGAGGCCATGAGAAATTCCTTGGGTTATTACACATACTCGAGCTGATGAAGAATTTGGTTTCGTTTGACGCTATGGATTGTAACAGATTTATATACAAGTTTGAAGGTGGGGTAATAAAGGTGAGCAAAGGATTTCTGACCGTGATGAAGGGGAAAAGAGTGTCAGGGAATATATTTACTGCTGGGAACTACAGTTGTAGATGGAGTTGCAGCTGCAAAGTCTGAGTTTGACAGTACAGTTTCATGTCAATACGGTTAGGGCATATAGGTGAGCGTGGGATGAAGGAACTTTACAAGAGAAATCTTCTAAAGGGTGTAAAATCATGTAAACTGGAGTTCTGCAAGTACTTTGTGCATGGAAAGCAGAACTAGGTTCACTTCATGACAACCACTCACAAAATAGAGGGATTACTAGACTATGTTCATATGAATGTTTTGGGGCCGGTAAGAGTAACATCACGTGGGGGACATGTGTGCTTCATGAGTTTCATTGATGACTACTCACGAAAGGTCTGAGTGTACTTCATGCCCCACAAGTCTAAGACGTTTGTCAAGTTTAAATTGTGGAAAGCCGTGGTGAAAAACTAGACCCGGAGAAAGATAAAGTACCTCAGGTCAGACAATGGCACTGAGTACACAAATTCGGGTTTTAGATAGTTTCGTGAGCAACATGGTATAAGGAGACATTTTCAGTATGCCAAACACCACAACAAATTGGTGTGGTGGAAAGGATGAACCAAACCCTAATTGAAAGAGCTCGGTGTCTCAGGTTGAATGCTAGACTTGCATTGAATTTCTGGGCTGAGGCGGTGAGTATGGTTTGTTTCTTACTTAATAGATCGCTAAGGGCATCATAGGATGGGAAATTTGCTGAGGAGGTGTGGACTAGTAATGATGTAGACTACTCCGGATTAAGAGTATTTGGGTGTCCAACTTATGCGTACATTCCTTGTAAGGAGAGACCAAAGCTTAGAGTATCAGAATGGTGTGAAAGGGTTCAAGCTATGGGATCTAGTGGCAAACAAGGTGGTGATTAGCAGAGATATGGTTTTCGATGAGAAAGCCATGTTTAGAGTACTAAGGAAGAATAAGAGAGATAGGTGCTAGAAAATTACAGCAGTAACAGGCATGTGGTTCAGGTGGAGTTAAGGACTCAGGGCAGAAATGCAGAGGGTTCTAACTCGAGAGATTAGCAGGCAGTGCAGGCGGAGTCAGAAACTCAATGTCAAAATGATGATGATGTTCATATCACAGGGAGTTATAGCTCAGGTGACTAGTAGCCACTGTGCAGTATAGTTATAGATAAAAACAGATGCATCGTCAGGCCACCCCCAGGTTTGATTTTGACAATTTGGTGTCTTATGCCATTGTCACTAGCAGCGAGGATCTTACTACATTTCAGGAGGTTGTGCACAACTAGGAGAAAGGTAGTTGGATGAGCGCTATGGTGGAGGAGATGGAATCACTGCATAACAACTAGACATGGGACTTGGTGGAGCTTCAAGTTGGGAAGTGGGCGATTGCATGCAAGTGAGAATACAAAAAGAAGCAAGCAATTTCAAAAAAGGAAACAGTGCAAGGCTAGTTTGGTAGCAAAGGGATACTCGCAGAGGAAGGGAGTAGACTATGAAGAGATTTTTCCCCCTGTGGTCAGGCACACTTCCATTAAGGTAGTGTTAGGACTGGTGGCATAACACGATATGCATCTGGAGTAGATGGACGTAAAAACGACTTTCCTCCATGTTGATCTGTAGGAGCTTATCTACATGAAACTGCCAGAAGGGTTTTGCCAACCTAGACGGGAGCACTTAGTTTGTAAACTTTACAAACTGAAGTAGTCTCTGAGGCAGTGACACAAACGGTTTGATGCCTATATGATCTGTATTGGTTGCAGGAGGTGTGAGTATGATTGTTGCATTTATATGAGGAGTCTTGATTATGGGTCTCTTATATTTCTTTTGCTTTATATAGATGACTTTCTACTTGCTGCTAAAGACATGACTGAGGTGAATCGATTGAAATCTCTGTTGGGAAAAGAGTTTGACATGAAATACTTGGTCGTAGCAAAGAGAATACTTGGCATAGAGATTTACAGGGACAGAGCTACAGGGAGACTATGGTTATCTCATGGTAGCTTTGTGGAGAAGGTGCTTGAGAGGTTTAGCATAGCTAATGCCAAACCGGTGAGCACACCGTCGGTGAGTCATTTCAGGCTATCTACCGCCCAGTACCCTATAACAGACGATGAGGTTCGTGACATGTCAAAGGTCCCCTATGCTAGTGCAATAGGGTGTTTGATGTTTGTCATGGTATGTATGAGATCGGACTTGACACAAGTTTTTAGTGCGGTGATAAGGTTCTTTTCAAATCCTGGTTGATAGCATTGGGATTCTGTGAGGGGTACGAACGAGTATGGCATCATGTTCAGTAGACAATAGAGTGATCCATCGGTAGTGGGGTATGTGGATGCAGACTACGCAGGAGACTTGGATAATAGGAGGTCTACCACAGGATACATATTCACCCTTGTGGGTGGACCCATTTGTTGGAGGTCTATGGTACAGTTGCTTGTTACCTTATCTACTACTAAGTCGAAGCACATGACAGTGGCTGAGGCT
This sequence comes from Malania oleifera, assembly GCF_029873635.1. Lineage (NCBI taxonomy): Eukaryota > Viridiplantae > Streptophyta > Magnoliopsida > Santalales > Ximeniaceae > Malania > Malania oleifera. The sequence continues at coordinate 62,588,711 of NC_080429.1, read as the reverse complement.
GCCAAGGAAGCATTGTGGCTCAAAGGATTGGTTAGGGAGCTAGGTGTCTAGCAAGGTGGAGTTCAGCTGCAGTGTAATAGTCAGAGTGTCATCTACTTGGCAAAGAATCGGGTGTATCATGCGAGGACAAAGCACATTGATGTGTGGTTTCACAAGATCAAGGAACTAATTGCTTCAAGTGAATTTTTGCTAAAAAAGGTTTGCATATTTGATATTGCAACTGATATGTTGACAAATTTTGTCACAGCGGACAAGTTCAAGCATTGCTTGGACTTGATTAACGTATTTAAATGCTAGATGGGAGACAAGCCCAATCTATGGTCTCGGGTGGAGCACCTGGTATGCTTTCACCTATTTTTCTCCTAAGTGATGAATATTCGCCAATATAGAGACTGTTGGGAATGTGGCTCATATTCTAAGTGGATAAATGTACTAGAAAAGCATAATGAAGCATTGAACAAAGCAGATGTTCACCAGCAATGCCCCTACAATAGGTGATGACCTCGTCTTCCTAGGGAACTCCAGAATCTCATTAATGGCAGGTCAAGGTAGATTATTTTTAAAACTAACTCCAGAATCTCATTAATGGTAGGTCAAGGTAGATTATTTTTAAAACTTACACCTAGTAATACATTCTAGCTGAATGATGTTCATCATGTCCCTAACATCAAATGCAATCTGGTGTTTAGATCTCTATTCAGTGAGGATTAAATAAGTTAGTCCTTACTTTAAAAGGGAAATTTGTGTAAAAACAATATTGCAATAACCGTCTGATTGCACTTAATATTTTATTTATTTTGAACGAGAATGTAAGCACCTTTAATTCAATCTATATAGTTTGTGGCATGGTAGACTAGTTGATATTAAAGACTAGAAAATTCATAATTAATTAGAAAATTTTATGTAGAATTTTTTTTAAATGTAAAATTTTTGAAAAGAAAAATTAAAATATTTTTGTATAAATAAAAATATTAAATCTTGTCCATGGTGATTTAAGATTTTAAAAATATTATGACATTAAATTATGTTTGTGGGTGACTATTCAAGATTTGCTAAGTTATATCTTTGAAATCTAAGGATGAGACTTTTGATTATTTTGTGAAATACATGACTAAAGTTCAAAAACAATTGTGTAAGAAAATTAAAATGTTAGTAACAAATAAAAAAGAGGTGAATATGACTCTTTTGTCTTTGACAAATTTTGTGAAAATAATGGCATAATCCAACAGATGACAACATCTTGTTGGGGATGAGGCTTATATTATGAGTAGATACAAGTACTAGGAAAGCATAATGAAACATTGAAAAAAGCAGACTACAAGGAATTTCTTTCTGCCTAAAACCGTCAATGGTTTGGTTGTAATCGTTGACGGTTTGGTTCAACGCAAACATGGAAACTTGAATTGAAAATTGGTAGATTGGAGGGATTTGGGGGATTTTTGTTCGGGATTTGACCTAGAGCCTTTCGTGCGCATAGGGTTGGTATAAATACATCTTATTGTAACCTTAATTGTAAGCTTGAACAATCATATAGTGAAAATCGGCCGTTGCTCCCATGAACGTATTCAAAATTGTCGAATCACGTAAATCTTGTGTCTCTTGTCTATTGTTCTTCAATTACTCTGTGTGTGATTGTGATTCGTGTGTGCTAGATTTGTATATTCATTATAGTGTGTTTGCATCGATTGTTTTAGATCAATTTGAGTGTTCTGGATTGGTATGAGTTGTGCGTGCTTCCGCTGCGTGTTCAACTCCAACACTAAATTGTAATATATGTTTTAAATTTCCTATCTACATATCTACGTTGTTTTATTATTATTATTATTATAAAATACTTCATACTCTTATGGATACTATGATCAAATTATGTCAAATTATTTTGAAGCAGGTATAAGCAACACAAACATTAAAATTTAAATGATTATTACTTTTAAAACAAATATAAACTAATAATGATATATTTAATTATTATGTAAATTGTAGAGGATCATGGTGTTGTAGAAATATATGAGGAAATTACTATTACTACGACTCCAACAGCAAGTACAATTATGAATTTCAACAAAATTGCCTTTATACATTTCTTCACTACATTCTTTACTGTATTCATTTATATTTTTCAGTAAATATTATATAATATTTCTTCTACTACTACAAAATAATGTAATAGATCTCATTTTAATGTAGTTGTTCAATATGAATTTGGTGGGACAATTGGTCATTTATAGGCTACACACACTAAGATTACTGAAAGGGGTAAAATAATTAACAAGTGGGAAGCTACGACGAATAAGAAGCATTAAAAAAAATAAACATTAATTAAAACTAGCCATGAGCACAATTATGTGCGTATCAAGCGTGCTCTACAAGTTTTTATTTTTTAAAACTTTTTAAAAACTATAAAAATATTAATTTTTTAAAAATAGTATAAGAACATTATGGGATAATCATAAATAATTATAGGGATATTTTATAATAATTATGAGTAGTTGTAGGGATAAATTTTAAATATTAAAAAGAATATTTTGAAAAAATTATGGACAATTTAAAAGTATTTTGGAATAGTAATAGTAATTATAAGGATAATTTTGACATTTTAAAAAGATGACTAAAAAAGAGAGAATTCCTTATAGTATTTTAGTTATTAGAGATTTGAGAAGAATCCAATGTAGTTAGTGCGGGCTGTTTGGTATCACCATTAAAAATTAGAGAAACGAAAATCAAAAAGAAAAATGAAAAACTAGAATCGAAAACTAAAAGCTATAAACCAGGCAACATGGTTAGTTAACATTTATAAAACTAATATAAATTGAAAACTTAATTAAAAAATCACTCATTTTCATCTTTAAATTAAAATATCATAAAAATATGATTAAAACAATAAATTTGCGAATACTACACATTAAAAAATTACTATGATAAAAATAAATTTATTATAATTATTTACTTAATTGTTATATTTTCTAAATTTATTTTATTTTAAAAATTTTATTAGATATGACAATTAAAAAATGGCAAAAGTATTTTACGATTAGCTTCATTAATATTTTTTAAAATTTATGCATATTTTTATTTTAATTATATTTAAATTTATATAATTATTTAATTTTTATTTTAATTTTAAAATATATAAAATAAATGATTTAATTTAAAAAAAATATTTATAGATATAAAAATTTCTAAAAATAAATTGGCAAAATAACTGAAAATTATATAATTTTTTTAACAAATATTTAAAAAATAGCAATAAAAAAAAATTAGTAATAAAAATAAATACATTTTTATAGTCAATTTCTTCCTAGAAATAAACCACAGAAAACAATAACGAAACAAAAACAGGCAAATTCTTCCTTGGCTGATGGCTCTGATGCATTTAGACACAAGTCGCTCCTTCCCCGAACTGTTCTTTACCCTGTACATCTAGACCAAAGAGGTAATCTTTCAATTTCTGCCCTTCGGAGCATCACGTCTGAAGCATGTCAGATGTAAATTACTACTAGTGAGTTTACGAATCTAATAAAATTACTCTTCAAATCTTCCTGTTCTTCTTTCAACCGGCTCTGCGTGCTTGCGCTACCTCAACCCTTATTTTCCTCCACCGTCGTTTCTGCAAGTTCCCTGCTCTGAAACTCTGAACCCTAACCTCAGTCCCAATCGCTCCGAACGAAGTCTTCGATAAGGTACCGTATCCCCGAGACTCTCGAGCTTTCAATGCTGCTGCTTTTATTTTTGCTGATTTGATTTGTTTGTTGTGTTGCGTTATCTGATGCAGCGTAAAATGGGGAGCGAGAGCAATTTGAAAATATGGGTCTCAGACAAGTTGATGTCGCTTTTGGGATATTCACAGCCAACAGTAGTGCAGTATATTATTGGATTATGTTAGTTTCACTTCTGCTCGTTTATTTATTTATTTACTTATTTGTGCGTTTTATTTTTGGGTCGAGGGTGTTGGTTTGGTTTTATGAATTTGCAATATTGTTCTTTTTTAAATTTGAGTGTGTGCGCGCCTTTTTTTTTTTTTTTTTCAGCTAAGCAAGCATCGTCGCCTGTTGATGTTCTTGGTAAGCTAGAAGATTTTGGGTTGCCAATCTCCAGTGAAACACGCACTTTTGCGGAAGAAATTTTTGCCAAAGTACCGCGCAAAGCTCCTGGGTTAAACGTGAGTTTTTTTTTTTAATATAAATTTAATTTTTCCCGTTGGTTGGTCGTACAAATTTGGCTAGAAATTGAAAGCTTTCTGGAATTTCAATATTTTTGTTTCGTTTGGTAGTAACCTTCTTGTTTTGTTGGACCTCCTGTTGCTGTTTATATCAGCTTTACCAGAAACAGGAAAGGGAAGCAGCTATGCTGGCAAGGAAGCAGAAGAGCTATGCTCTTTTGGATGCTGATGATGATGATGATGATGATGACGATGATCTTGGTGCTGGCGTGGACGATAAATCTTCTGCTTCTGTTGTGTCCCTTTCGAAAACAGCAGACAACCATAAGAAACGGTTCAGGAAGAAGATTGATGATAATCAAGAAGACGAAGATGACGAGGCATAGTGCTTATACCCTTATCATAGAATTCGATTTTTTTTTCCTATGGTAAGATTTTGTATTGCTGCTTCTTGTAATAACTTGTTATCTTTTGTTTTGACTGAATACAATGCCGTAGGTGAGTGCTCCTGCAGAAAAAGGAAAACGACTTAAAAGACAAAGACTGCAGGATGACAATGACGACTCCTCCGAGGTAACTTGTTGGTTATCTTTGTTCTCTTTCTTAGCATCATTTATTTTATGTCATTCCAGAAGGGAAACAGGATTTTTGAGATTTTATTGTCAGATGCAACCAAAATTAGATTGTTGTTCAGTTAATTGTGTTGCTGAAAAACTGTCAAGGTTTTCTCCCTCTCCTTCCTTGGAATCCCCACCTTATACCCCAACAAGCTCCTCCCCCCAGCCCACCCCCACCAAAAAAATAAAAAAGAAAAGCAACAATCACTTAAGAAATAATGCTGTACAGTCAAGCTGCAGATTACAAGCCTGAGTTATAAAGTGTTAACTACTGTATGCATTTTTTTTCACCCATAGTTAATTTTAACAAGGAGAAGCCCAAAATTTATGAGTTTTCCTCTCTCCCAATTTTAAACACTTGGTTGGATGTCTTTTTTTTTGCATGCAGTCAGAAGAAGAAAGGTTACGTGACCAGAGAGAGAAGGAGCAGTTAGAGAAGAATATGAGAGAGCGGGATGCAGCAGGGACACGGAAGGTACTCATTTATTTCTAAGTTGATGTTTTGATTGTTTCAATGTTATGCCATCAGTTTTGGCTTGGTTTAGGGGTTGGAAAAACCATTTCCCTTGGCATGCCTGGATCATTTTTTTGAGGTTAGATTAATTGTGGTTTGTCAGTGGACTGTGGCATAGTATCTTAATGATATCTATCTGTGTACTAGCATCATTGGCTGGTACATGTATGCATGAAAGCGAACTTAAGAAAGGGCGGGGAGGGGAAGGGGGATTTTTTAACCCAAATTGAAAGAAGTTGGGACATTCTGGGTTTTCTTTTGATGTGAAAATTTGTCTAAGAAGTTGGTTTCTTCTCTGACAATTCACAAAATTAGCCCAATTTATCAATTCTAAATTCAGTCTGATTCATTTGCCTGAACTTCATGGATGGTTTTGGTTGGACCTGGATTAGGGTTTTCTTCATGGAACTTGTTTGCTGGCTAGAATCATCTTGAAGCAGAATATTTTGCCCTCGCTAACATGATTATGCATGTGCACATGGTAGCTGTCACATTTCTGTGTCTTGCATTGCATTCTTAAATGAGCAATTCTTTTTTACACAATATTTTACTATTTAATTTGCATGGAGCAACAAATTGTGTGCAGCACTATTGTTTTTTGTTATGATTGTTTTCTTTGAATATTTGCAAATTGCATTGTTTCCGATATCCATGCTAAATTGTTAATGACATTGACCTATCACCTGTACTTTTATTGACAGTTAACGGAGCCAAAGTTAACGCGAAAGGAGGAAGGTAAAAATCTTGAAAGTCATATGTAGAAACATTCCTATGTACATATTTGTTTTTATTATTCCTTAATTTAATCCATTTTTATGTACAACAGAAGAGGCAGTTCGAAGATCTAATGTTTTGGAACAAAATGATATTCTAGATTTAAGGTTTGTCGTCTTACAAAAAAGTCTGTGAGGTGTTTCCTGTTTAGTTTAGTCTATGGTTTTGCATTTTGTATTGTCCTTTGGCTAGTTTTGATGCTCACAATTAACGTTTTTGAGAATTTTTTTGATTAGTAGTTGAAATCTAACATATAAAATAATTGGCTACTCTCCATTTTTTCTGTAATAGTAGAAAAATATTTTGAAGAAGAAAGGAAAATTAAAACATGGGGAAAAAAATTGAAGTAGTTGGAGAAGAATTGCCTTTTAAACAAGAGTCCAATTGGAGATGAAATTGAGATTGAAGTGGGGGAGTACACTATGGAAGGATGGGAAGGATTTGATGTCACGAATCCTCAAATAAAGATTCAATTAAGTGCTGCACGACACTCATCGAGAGCTCTCTCCCAACTAAGTCAGCCAATGATTACCCGTTCAAGTCTGCATACACGAGCACCACATAAGTCTCTTTAACCAGTAACCATGAAAGTAACCATTACAAACAGCCACAGTTCACATAGGCTAGAGGCATTAATACAGAAAGTATTCATAGATCAACGAAGTACATCATGGTCCATCATAAGGAGACACAACGATGAAAAGGACACACAAGTAATTTGATATTCAATATAAATTCCTATAGAATACATGTAAAGTCAATATCTTCCCCCTATTTATCCCATTACATTGTCTCCTAATATCCTTCCCCACTCATTTTATTGACGTTGGCATCAATTTGCTGTAAGAAGTCTTCAGTCCTTTGATTTTGGTGTTGCTGTCTTGGAGTTCAGGAAATCTTGAATCTTTTATGTGGCATGTTGGAGGTCTTTTGTCTTCTCCCAACTGTTCTTTTCTTCTCCCAACCTTGTCTGCTTAACCAGGTACTATTGTTGCTGACGACCTTCTTGGTTGAAGAATCTATCTGCAAGGATCTTCTCAACATTTGTGGTTATAGTCTTCGTCCTGGAAATGGTTGATCTCCTCGAATTTTGTTGGCTCAAATCTTCTTCATCAACATGGAATGGTTTTAAGTTGCTGGCGTGAAAAGCTGAATGGAGTGGTCGCCTATGACTCTTCATCCACTCTAGTTGTTCAAGTCGATAAGATGCATGTTCTACTTCTCTATCACTTTGATTGGGCTTTCATATCATTGTAAGAGTCTTTTGTCCTTGCCTTTGGTGTCTTAAAACACTTATTTAATGGAGTGGTTATGGCGTCTCTATTCAGAACCTAACTTTCTTTGGCACACAGGGTAATCTGTGGTAAATTTGGACTTTTACGAAATGGATGGGATGCTATTGTAGGAGTTGATACTACCTACTTGAGTTCTGGAAAATTTGTGTCTCAAATCTATCTGTCTTTTGTTCTTACTGTTCATATAAAGTGCATAATGTGTAGAGAATTTGCCTTCGGGTGGATAATTGGATTGGGGGGAATATGCTTTTGGCTATTGATTTTCCTCGTCTTTTTTTGTTTCTCCAATCTTCTTGAGTCTGCTATTGCTGCCTTCTTTATCGTCCAAGAGGGTTGTCTATATGTAGATTTTCATTTGGGGTGGAATCTCAATTTAGAGAGAAACTAATGAGCTTGCTTTTTTGACTGTTGTGCTTGATTCTTTTTGTGTCCAGGGGAGTAGCGAAAAAAATATTTGGTCTTTCAAGTCTTCATTCTTCTGACCTGAAAATCTTCCTTTTTCTCATTTGATCCATGACCCTAATATTAGCCCCTTTGCCCCTTTGCCCTTATCTTGGAATGATCAAGGCCTTTTCTTGGAAATCTGCGAGAAAATCCATACTAATGACTTATTTCCAAAGTGAAGACTTAATAAGGCCCTATCTCCCAGTGTTTGTGTCCCCTGCTTTAGGAATTAGGAATTGGGAAAATTGTTCACTTGATTTTAGATTGTCCCTTCTTTTGGGGATTTTGGAATAATTTGTTTGGGATATTTGATCAAAGTTTGTGCCCAGCTTCATTGGAGCATTCTTGTGTTATTGTGTTTGGAGGTTTTGAGTAGAGGAAGGAGAGGAAAGTTTGTGACGGTGTACTCTTCTGGCTATTATTTGGTGCATATGGTTGAAAGAATGCTTGAATCGGAGCACTATTATTTGATGCATATAGTTGAAAGAATGCTTGAATCGGAACTTTCTTGTGTTATTGTGTGTGGGGATTTTGGTAAGAGGAAAGAGAGGAAAGTTTTGTGAATGGTGTGCTCTTCTGGCTATTATTTGGTGCATATGGTTGAAAGAATGCAAGAATATTTAAAGGTGATGCCACTTCTAGTATTATGTTTTCGAGCGGAGTCGTCTTCTTGGCACCCCTTTGGCGGAGACATGTAGCAGGATTGGTTTGCGTTACTCTATTGATTTGTCTTGTATTTACTTTCTTTTGTTTAGCTGCTTTCCTTTTGTAATGGAGGATATCTGGTTCTCACTGGTTTTTTCATTTTTCTTTGTCATTATTGTACTCCTTGTTCCTTTAATACAATTTTTTGTTTATCAAGAAAAGAAAAAAAAAAAAAAAAAAAAAACAGAAATCTGGAGTATTTTCATGTGTCTGTTGGATTTGATTTCATAATTGTAATTTATTTTCTGAGGAAGTTAATTTTTATGTTTCTTTCTTGTGTCTGTTTCAGAAAAGTTTCAAGACAAGAATATTTGAAGAAAAGGGAGCAAAAGAAACTGGAGGAGATCAGGTAGGATGAAGGATGCGTCATATTTGATATTACTTTCTCTTTTAGTTACTTATTTAATTGTTTTCTTTTTTACCTCTCATCCCCTTTAATTTTTAACGATGTATTATCAATTTCAGAGATGATATCGAGGATGAACATTATCTGTTTGATGGTGTTAAGCTAACTGAAGCAGAATATCGTGAGCTAAGGTAATTTGTTATATATATATATATATATATATATATATATATATATATTAAAAATAAATAGATCAGTGTGGTATAATGGGCACAGGCATGATATTCTAATTGTTAGTCAAGATATATTGGTGCACATTATATGCTAATTTTAGGTGGATGCATGGAATATTTTTTTTTCAAGCCATTGAACTTGTTTCCCCTTTGTTGGCAAAGAATGAAGTGACATTTTAGTTCAGAGGAGGAAGTGAATGTCCTCAACTCAATGATCATGCTTCTCTTTTCCTTATGTTTTTCCTAAAAAAAAAAAAAAAAAGAAAAAAAAAAAAGAGGAAAGTAAAAAGAAAACACTTGTCAGGCCATTGACTTCAACCTTTTCTGATATAAGTAAAATAGAAAAGGCTCAATTTTCTGTTTCTGTCCAGATGAGGAGCTACTGTATAAATAATTGCTTCACATTTTTCTGTTTCGTTTCTGCTTGGTATTTAGAGGCCACTCGTTTGTAAGTTTACACAGTGAATTTTGTGTGTATGCTTTATTGTGGTGTGTTTACTTTTTGTGTTCAGTATGCAAGTGTCACTGTTAGAACTGTATAATTTTATATGTGGGCTGGACATGGTTGAATAATCAAAATTACCTTACAGTAAAATTGAGGCCTTTGTAACCGATCTTGTTAGTCTCAGTGCTTTGTTCTTTTATTTATTTTTTAAATGTCAACGCAGTATAGGAGCAGATCTGAGATTCTAGAAAATTTGTAGTGAACTGGGAATTTGCTTTTCTTACCCTTTATTAGACACTTGTTGGAAAGGATTTTGCTTTTTTACCCTGTTTTGGACAGTTGTCGGATAATTGTGCAACAGTAATTGTGTTGAATGTTAATCATGCTGTCTTTTGTCCAGAAGAGTACTCATTTTGAGTGTCATTCTTTTTTCTATGTTTTATGGATATAGAATTTTTGGTTTTTTCTGCCTATAACATCTTATAAGTGAGTACAACATGAAGAAAATGTTTTGCAGTTATTTAAGCCAGCAATTTTGTTGATCTTCTTAATAACTACTCAATTGGTTGTATTATTCATGAAATTTGATTTCATTGTAGACATGTTCTATGTGAAAAGTTGCATAATCTCTTTTTGGAGATTTCAGTATAAACATTGAAGTTGCGCTGTCAAATTCCTGATGCATGCAACTTCAAATGATTGTTCTATTCTATAATGCTGTAAAGGTAGATTGCTACCAATTAGTGTTAAGCTTCTGGTAAAAAAATCATATTATTGGCAGATACAAGAAGGAAATATATGAGCTTGTGAAGAAGCAGACAGAAGAGACTGATAACACAAGTGAGGTAATTGACAATTTCTATTCCTGTCAAGCTGTGGTGGTTTTGCCCCATTCATTTATAGTCTTTACCAATTCTGTACTGTATATTAATACCATTTGCAATCATTTGGAAGAAGATTGTTACTATGTTTTAAAATGTTGTAATTTAACTTTGTGTATGGTTAAAATTGGTATTGATGTTGGTTATTATGAAGTATCTTTACATTGTCTTCATCAAATACAACCAAACTTATAGGTTTTTGATGCCAATATTTCAAATCTATTTTTGATGTGAGCCACATCATCTGTGCTTCTGAAAGGTATTGATTTATTTTATAATGTGAAATGCTTCTGGAAAAGTTTGGGACGTCAGTTTCATATGTTTTTATGACCATTTAGCTGTCATATTTTCAGTTTAGGTTAAATTATTTGTTTTCTTATCTTTTGAATGGTCAACTTATCTTGACAGAGTTTTCTTTTTGGATTTTTTGTTCTTTAAATTATTCCTGACCAGTTTTACAGCACAGCATCTCCTTATTTGCTTTGGGATCAATTTTCTGTTTTCCATTTCTCTCTTTGTATTTTCTTCCTTTCTGTTTCTGCTTTATGTATCATTGAAAACTAAGTTGTTGCGTGTGCTTTTTCTGCTTATAGCCGATAGTTTGTACTTTATAGTTGCTTGGTCACAACTTCTTATCTTTGGAAAAAGGATCCTTTAGATCTAGTTATTTTGGATGATCTAAGATTTGTTGATGGTTTATGCTTTTAGTTTATTTCCTGGAAGATCATTTCCTTGCCATCTTTAGGGTCTGTACTTGCATGAGCATAATTGATGTCTGTATTTGTAGAACTTCATGAAACGTGTCATGGAGGATTTGGGCATGAATCTTTTGATTTTATGAGAGTTTGGTGATGTTGTTGATTGTCAATTGTTGGCTAATATTGGAAGAGCTTATGTTTTCTTGATAACCAATATATATTTCCTCCATTTCTTAGATTTTAATTTATTTTAAATATCTCGTTCTTTTTTTAAGTTTCCTTCAGCTCAAGGCTTTCCTTTTGTGTAAGGAGTATTTGATTTTTCCATGGCTCTTTTTGGTCCTCTCGACAACATTTTATGGATAAAAATACATAATTTTTTCCATACCTTCAGATATTGAGGCTTGTTGTGAGTTATTTGCTTCTGTTTGCCTTGGAGAAAAGTTGTTGAAACAACACAGATCTTAGTGTTTATCATGGTTTTAAATTTTGGCTGAACTTTTGGGAGCAGTTGAAACAAAAACCAGCTTTAATTTCCTTTTTTGCCAAATTTTAGCCAAAATATAGGAAATTTAACTTCAATTTCTTTGGGTTTTGTTTTTGTTTTTGTTTGTTTGTTTGGTTTTTTTTCCCTGTAGTAAAAGAAGAATTTCATTAATAGATTACGAATATACAGCCAGGAGAATTAGACATCTTCTTAGCAAAGTCTGGAAAAATCCAGATAAAAACATAGAAAAAAAGCAGAAAACTAATAAAGACAAATAAAACCAGTGCGAACTAACAATCCCACAGAATGCCAATCATGCTGAATATCAGAAAAGCTTACACCCTTAATTCCTTGACCCACACGCAAAAAAGAAGCCAAATAATGTATCTTTTCCCAAACCAGTAAATGTGATGACTTCCTCCCTAGAAAAATACGCGCATTACGATCCAACCACAACCCCCAAAAGACTGCAAAAAAAGCACATCGCTCTTCCTTTTTTCCTGCCAAAACCAACAAAAGAAACAGCTAGAAGGCTCTCCACTGCTCCAGAACTCAGCCAACATTCGTACTGAATAGCTTATTCCATACCCTCCGAGCATAATCACAATGAATGAACAAATGCGATGAGGATTCTGAACAATTAAAACAAAGAACACATATGTTTGGAGATATAGCCTTCAATAGTCTCCTAATCAGCAGCAAATTATTGGTATTAATTTTATAAAGTGCGACCAGAAATATGAGGCTTGATTTTAAGGGGACTTTGGCCTTCGAAATGGATCCATAGAGAGGAAAAGATGAATTAGATCTAGTTAAAAAATCAGAAAAAAATTTGCATGAGTAAACCCCCAAAAGATACAAAGGCCAAGGCTGACTATCCTCTGAAGAAAAATGACAGTTATTCAACAAGACCAGCAAAGAGGATAGCTCAACCATCTCTCTATGGTTCAACGACCTATGAAAATGAAAATCCCAAGAAGGAAAAGGACCACTTGGATCAACAACAAAAGATGAAATGGAACCATCCTGCCCTGAGCTCAAGCGATAGAGGTGTGGAAAGAGGTGGACAAAACTACATTCCCTAACCAAGGATCTTTCCAAAAGAGGATATGACTACCTCTTCCCACTAGGAATTTAATATGGGGAATGAAGAGGGGATAACTTTGAGAGATAGCTTTCTATGGGCTCTCCAATGAACATCTAAATCTCAAATTGATATCCCACCCATTCTCGTCTAATCCATACTTTTAACCACTTCATACCACAAGGAAGAATTTTCTAGCGAAAACTGCCAACGCCATTTAGCCAGAAGAGGTGTTTATAGACACGAGGTTTCCAATACTCAAACTGCCCTCTGGTTTAGACCTATCCACCACTTTCCAACTTACCAAATGATCCCTAAAGCCCCTTACCCCGACCACGAGAAGTCTTTCATTATCTTCTCAGTCTTGCTAGTGACCCCCACCATAATCTTAAAAATAGAAAAAAAAGTATAAAAGGATTATAGAAATTAAAAAGACAAGACTGGATGAGTGTAATTCTGCTACCGAGAGAAGAAAAAAGCACCTTTTGACCCATCCAGTCTCTTAGAAACCCTTTCCACAACAAGATCCCAAAAACTGGCAGATCTACGGTTACCCTCCAAAGGAGAGCCCATAGATGGGACAGTGGCCAATCCAAAACACTACAAGTCTACAGCCCACCTCTGCTGACAACTCCCTGACACTCTTGTCAGCATATTGATAGCCGCGTGCTGCTTTTCCCTGTATTAATCTTAAGCCTAGAAACATTCTCAAAAAGGTGGAGGAGACCCAAAATATTAAAAAAGGAGGGTCTATGATCCTCTAAAAAGAAGATGGTATCATCAGCAAACTGAAGGTTTGAGACCCTGACCCCCTCTCTCCTGACCTCCAACCTTTTCACTAAACCTCTATCCACAACCCTATTCACCATCCTACTCAACATATATTATCAAAAAAAAAAAAGAAAGAAAGAAAATTCATCCTAAAAATATCAGTCACTAAAACAACAAAAATGGGGCAAGCGGGTCACCTTGCGTAATCCCTCTTGTAGCTTTTACCCAAGATTTATACTTGCCATTCACTAAAACCGAGTAGCTCACATTATGCAAAAAACTTCTAATCCACCACCTCCATCTCTCACCACACCCCTTGCAAAAATCTTATCTAGGAAATTCCAATTCACTCTATCATAAACTTTCTCAAAATCCAACTTAAAAATGGTTCCCATCTTCCTGCTTGAACGTTCTCAACAATCTCATTGGAAACAAAATGGCATCCACAATTTGCCTACCCCCAAGAAACGCACTTTGAGACTCATAGATAGTCCTTTCAAGCACCGCACTCAACTTGTTAGCTAAAATTTTAGTGATGATTTTATAAACACTAGAAACGAAGGTAATAGGACTATAGTCTAGCATCTTGATGGATTTATTAGTCTTTGGTGCTAGAGTTATGAAAGTGGAATTGATACTCTTGCTTAAGGTCCCATTTGCATAAAATTCCTTAAAAACCTTAAACGAGTCATCCTTAACCACCTCCCAACAATCTTGGAAGAAAGCCATATTAAATCCGTTAGGCCCTGGAGCTTCAATCTTCTCCATCCCCAAAACCTTGACCCTCACTTCTGCTTCCTCAGAAGGTCTCTCCAACCTAGCTACCTCATCACTAGACAAAAGGTTCCAATCTAAACCTTCAACCATTGGCCTACTATCATCCTCCTTGCAATACAAATTAGAATAAAACTCAATGAGTTCAGAAGCAATTTGACTCTGATTGGAGATGGAATCCTCCTTGCCTACATCCAACTCCCTAATCAAATTCTTCCTCATTTTCCTGTTAGCTATCCTATGGAAAAATATAGAATTACAATGACCATCGTTGATCCATTTGAATTTCGTTTTCTACCTCCAATTTCTCATTTCCTTCAAAGTTGCCCCCTCCAATTCATTCTTCAAAGATAATTTTTTCATCCCTTCCTCCCCTAAGAGAATCGTATCTTCTTCGTCTTCCTATCTAATTCAGCTAACTCTTCTAAAATACTAGCCTTTTTAAACCTTAAATCTCCGAACACCTCCTTATTCCATTCTTTCAACTTTTGGTTTGTCCACTTCACCTTTTTCATGAATCTAAAACCTTACCGCTCCCTCTTTACATCCTCATTCCAAGAATTCCTGACTAAGGCTGAAAGGAGTCATGATCCGACCACATTTTCAAACTTGAAAGGAGTAGGACCCCAAGAAACCTGTCTTGATTCCAATATGATGGGGAAGTGGTCAGAAGTAGGCCTAGGTAAAATTGGTTGAGATAGATTAGGGAGCTCATCCTACTAGTCTGTGCAAAATAGGAATTTGTCGAGCCTGCTTGCTATTGCTCTAGCAACTCCCACCAACCATTTAAAGTTAGCGTTATCTAGGGGGAGATCTCTCAAACTGCAATCCCTAATAAATGAATCAAAACTCTGCATAGTGGCAGTAAACCTATCACTCCCTTTCTTCTCTTGGGGAAGCCTTATAGCATTAAAATCACCTCCCACTATCTAATTAGGAGCACAAAAGCCAAACATGGAACAATGATCATTCCAAAAAGAGCTCCCAAGGGTTGGTCTAGAAGGACTATGCACTGACGATACCCACCATTGGCCCTGGTCATACACTACTACCAAGACAGAAAGAGAGACCTACTAAATTATCCAATTTAACAATAGAGTGAGTGTTCCAAAACACCAAAATACCAGCCACCGACTCTTAAGAAGGTATGAAGGCCCAATCATTATTATGCCCTTCTTAAATCCCTTTAAAAAATCTCTTATCAACATTCTTAAGCTTTGTCTTCCGAATCAAAACAATATCAAGAGGATATCTAAGTAGGACCTTTTTGATTAACCCCTTTTTTCTAAAGTTCCCCAAACAACATTCCAACTGAAAATTTTCATAATTTCACTTGTTTCCCTCCCTTCTCAACTCTCTCCCCTCCCCCATTATTGATTGAAGAAACTAGGTCCTTAAGTTATTTTAAAACCTTCTTCTATTTTTGCTTATATGTTCTAGGACTCATCGACAAATTCACCTTGATTCCAACTAGACTAACTAATTTTAGACCTTGGTCCTCCAGGAAGTTATTTGGATATGGAATGTCTCTCTCGCTACTCCCCCAGGTCAACACCAGAGGCGCTACCCCTACTGGAACCCTCCCTTCTAGCATAAAGTGTCAGAAGAAAGAATTGATTGAATAGGAAAGGAAGAATACCTTTTCTAGACAAATTCGGATCGACCATAGGGGTAGATGCTGCTTCATCAATAACCCTCCCCACCTACACAACAACCAACACACACACACACACACACACAATTTACAGAAGGAATATCAACAAAGTCCACTGTATCAGAGTTAGGTTTAGGGCCAAGGGAGTTGGGACAAAGACTCCTTGTTAGTGAATTCTTTCGCTTGGTTTAAGTTGTGCTTATTATCATTTGTACCCCCTTGCATAGTGTCAAAAAACAATTGAGCTCACTCTTCTTCATACAATTGCAAGCTTTGTGTGTGGCCATCGCATTGCCTCAAGGCTTCCACTCTCTCACCTTTGGAAAGTTCCTCTATAAGTTGTGACATGCACCCTTTTCATACAAATCTAAATAAGATCTTAATTGATCCACCAACAATTCCTTCTTGGAATTGCAAAAGCTGCTTGAGTCATCTTCCATAGTCGAGACCTCTTCACCACCGCTAGTCAAATTATCTTCCTCTCTCTGCCCATCATCCCTTTAATTGCTTCACCTTTCCCTCCCCCCCTGCATTCATTTGTAAAAACTTCCTCCCCCTTACTATTTTAGGATCTTTGATTCCCTTCCTGATTCCCCATTGGCTAATTTAAGAGATTACCGTTGGATAGTAACATGTGAAACATTCCTTAGATCTTCCTTTGTCACCTTTGAGTCTCCCGATCACTGTGCCTCTTTCCTTGAGAGGTTTGTTTGATCTCCCTTCCTAAATTTTTCTTCGTTTCCAATCCATGTAGATTACCCATCTGGCTGCCAGAAAAGGACCCAAACCATTTAGTCTCCTTAGTGCTAGAAGGTCTTGGATCCACCTCCTGGGTAGAATCTGATGCCACAATACTTTTATCCTTTTCAACCCATTTGCTAACAACCCTTCTTAGCCCATTAAAGATAGGCCCAAGTCTTCGATCTTCATTATTGTTAAGATTTTGATTAAAATGAATGGCCTAACTTGGAGATAGGTCTCTCCCTATATTTATAACACAACTTAAATACATTCTAATGACAATAATACCCATACTAACTCGCATCAATTAACATACTAACACGTTGAATAATAATAATACTAAAAGACGTAAATAACCTCTTACACTCCCCCTCAAGTTGGTTCATAAATGTCATATGCTCCTAGCTTGTTACAAATAAATTTAACACGAGCAGCCCTCAAAGATTTGGTGAACAAATCAGTAAGCTCTATATGTCACTTCACATAAGTGGTAGTAATGATCTTTTGCACAAGTTTCTCTTGAATAAAGTGGTAATCAACTTCAATGTTCTTCGTCCGCTCATAGAAGACTTGGTTGGAGGCAATATGAAGAGCAACTTGATTGTCACACATCAACTTCATAGGCTAAGAATGCAAAAAACCCAATTCTTTCAATGTGTTCTGCAACTAGACAAGTTCACAAGTAGTGTGAGCCATAGCTCTATATTTTGATTTAGCACTTGATCTAGCCACCACAGTTTGTTTCTCACTCTTCCAAGAAACCAAATTACCACCAACCAAGATATAAGACCCGGTTATGGATTTCCAATCGGAAGGTGACCCAACCCAATTTGACCCTCCCTAATCACGATATAAAATGCCTCTCCTAGGTGCACCTTTGAGATATCTCAAGATGTGAATTATTGCGTCCCAATGACTTGTCCTCAGAGAATCTAGAAATTGACGCACAACACTTGTTGTAAAATATACATTCGATTGAGTTATTGTGAGATATTTCAACTTTCCAACAAGTCTCTTGTATTGTCTAGGATTAGGTAGCAAATCACCCATATCTGACATTAACTTGCTATTAGGATCCATGGGTGTATCAATCGGTTTAGATCCCAACAATCCAGTTTCATCCAACAGATCAAGAACATAATTTTCTCTTGACTAAACAGTTCCCATACAAGATCTAGGTACTTCTATACCCAAGAAGTATTTCAATGGTCCCAAATATTTGGTTTGAAACTTATTCTATAAAAAAAGTTTGAGACTCTAAATATCTTTATAATCATCACTTGTAATAACAATATCATCCACATAAACAACAAGAAGGATCCTACCCAATGAAGTATGACGATAAAAATAGAATGATTCGCTGCATACTGTCGAAGACTAAACTCAAGTACTACAACACTGAATCGACCAAACCATGCTCCGGGAGACTGTTTTAAACCATATAGTGCCTTCTTGAGCCGACATACTAAGCCTGACTTTTCCTAAGCGTCAAACCTAGGTGGTTGCTCCATATAGACCTCCTCCTCAAGGTCACAATGCAAGAAGGAATTCTTCACGTCTAACTGATGCAAAGGCCAGTGACAACTAGTTGCCAAGGAGATGAATAGATGTACTAGTGTAAGTTTGGCGACTGGAGAAAAAGTATCAGAATAATTCAGACCATACATCTGTCACCTAAGTATACCCCTTAGTGACAAGACAGACCTTTAGACGAGCCACAGAACTATCAGGGTTGACTTTCTCTGTGTAAGCCCAGTGACATGCAACCACAGACTTGTCAGGAGGAAGAGGTACCAAGTCCTAAGTGCCATTGTCATGTAAAGCATTCATCTTTTCAACTATAGCATTCCTCCGCTCAAAGCGGGCTAAGGCTTCTGAAATAGATTTAGAAAGGGTAGCAAATGATAGAACAGTAACAAAACAATAATAGAAGGGTGATAAGAAGTCATAACAAACATAGTTGGAAATGGGTTGTTGAGTACATGTGCATTTACCTTTCCTAACAGCAATGCGAGGATCAACATCATGGGGAATATGATCATCAGACGAGGAAACCAAAGGTGTGGTAGTAGAAGCCGGAGGGGACTCTCTTCCTTATAGTCGCCGTGATGAATGCACTTGCAAATTAGGGTGATCAAGACGATGAGAAGGACTCGAACTACATGGAGACTCAGATGGTTGGTTGGGCAAGGACAACAAAGTAGAGTCTGGAAGATTAGACAAAGGATGAGACTCATTGAGTTCAGAAGTACTCCGGGACTGGGTGTAGTAAGGTGTAGACTCAAAGAAGGTCACATCGGCAGAAACAATGAAGCGATGCAGCACATGACTATAACCACGATATCATTTTGGAGTGGCCCAGAAAGACACATTTTATAGCAGGAGGATCCAACTTATCCTCCCCAAGAGTTAGTTGATGAACAAAGGACACACACCCACATATACGATGAGGGAGAGAGAATAAAGGTGAATTGGGAAAGAGAACGGAGCAGGGAATTTTACCACTAAGAACACAAGATGGCATCCTATTGATAAGATAGCAAGCAGGAAGTACAACATCACTACAAAACAGTCTAGGTACATGCATTTGATAAAGTAAGGTGCAAGTGATTTCAAGGATATGTCTATTTTTCCTCTCTGCAACCACATTTTGTTGAGGAGTGTGGGCACATGGTTATTGATGGACAATATCAAATTGAGTCATATAAGTGGTGAATTGTGTAGTGAAATACTCTTTAGCATTATCACTTCAAAGTATTCTAGCTGGAAAAACCAAATTGAGTCTTTATTTCAGAACAAAGGGCACAAAATACATGAAATAGCTCGGAACGATCTTTTATTAAATATAGCCAAGTCATTCTTGAATAATCATCCACAAAGGTTACAAAGTACTAGAAACCAAACTTGGACACAACTCTGCTAGGACGCCAAACATTAGAATGAATTAACATAAAAGGGCTTGCAACTTGTTTATTTACTCGGGAAGCGAAAGGGACATGATGGAACTTTCCTAGCTAACAAGACTCATAATCAAGACTAGACACAAAACTCAAATTAGGAACAAGACATTTTAACTTTTCTAGTGACGGATGACCAAGCCGACTAGGAGGTGTAGCAATAGCGGTGCTGGCAGTAGAGGGAGATAGCGACTCAAAGTGATAAAGTCCACCAGCTTCAGGCCCTTTGCCAATCGTATTCCTTGTCTTCAAATCCTGAATAACCACATAATCAAGGAAGAATGTCATTGAACAATTCATGGATTTAGTAATCTTGCTAATGGAGATAAGATTGAAAGGAAATTTGGGAATATACAAACCGAAGGAAGTGAAATAGAAGAAGTGGGATTTACAGTCCCAATTCCCTTGATTGCAGTGGTGGATCCATTAGCAAGAGTAACACAAGGTAGATTTTCAGGATATTGAAAAGTGGAGAAGAAGCTAGGTCTACCTATGATATGATTAGTGGCAGTGGAGTCTATGACCCAAGAACTAGGACGATAAGTATTGGATGACAAGGATACAGTGGGATTACCTGTTTGGGCAAAAGATGCAATGGGAATAGAAGCTTGTTGTGATGTTTGATATTACTGGAACATGAAATACTCTTCCTTTGACATAGATACATTATGTTGCCCTCAACTCAGCATCAAAGGTGTGGAGTCGGTGGTGGCTGCATTGGCTGAACCCAAAAGTGTGAAATTAGTGGTGGCTGCATTGGCAACACGTGAAGGTCTACCATGGAGATCCCAACACTGCTCGATAGTATGATTACTCTGTCCACAATGAGTGCACTTGCAAGGAGTACCTCTACCTCGTTTGTCTCTACTACCATGTCCGTTGAACCATCTCGATAACTTTTGCGGTTGTTTGATAGAGAACTAGAATCGGCATGTATAGCAAAGGCTATCTTTTTAGAGCCAGATGCAGGAGCAGGAGATTGCGTGCTAATGGAAGCGCGAAGGACACAAGAATAAACATTGGCAAATGATGGCAGCTCGACACTACTAAGTATCTGGGACCAGACTGCATCAAACTTGGGTCTCAAGCCCACTAGAACCCGAAGGACTGTCATCTGATCCCTCTACTTCTGCATTTGGAGAACGTTGGCAGTTATAGATTGTACAACGTTAGGCTCCTCATGAATATGCTTCATCTCTCCAAAATAATCTGCGATGCTCTTATCTCCTTTTTGTAACTGAAAGTACTCATGGGATAAATCATACATTCGTGTAATGTTACTAGAGTATAGAAGCTTGACATAATCCCAAATCTCCTTGAATGTATTTAGCTGCATACACATTTGTGCAATCTGTGGCTCCGTTGAATTCCATAAGATGGAAACAATCAAGGCATCATCTTGAACCCATGCTTCTTTTCTCCCCTCATCAGAAGGATCAGATTGGAGCAAGTGGTCAGATTTTCCTAATCCTGCTAAATAAACTCGAACAGCTTTAGACCATTGAACATAATTCTTTCCATCCAATTTTTGAGTCGTATCTTTGGCAGCGATGTAGGAAACAGACTTTTGGGATTCATAGACTCAATTTGAATGCTCACAAATTTGCATCCACTCCAATGTCAAACAAGAAGAACAATCAAAACTAATCGGGAAAATCACGAACTATGTGAAGTACCAACACAACCATGGACGAGATGAATGATTCACTGACTGATATAGCACTGCCACAGCCTCACAACTGGACACACGGACACTGTCACAGCTCCAAGAAACTCACAAAGAAGCCTTTACGAACACCAAACAGAAATTAACAGAGTACTGCAAATGCATGGTCGAAAAAGGTTGAATTTTTTAGCAAGCAACATGCCTAACAGCTTGATAATATTGTCTAGAAAAGGGATCAGAACATGGCAGATGGAAAAAAAAAAAAGGAAACGGTTGCTGGAAACTCACTCAGATGGCGGCATGTGGGGTCGGCACTGCCAGCAGTTGGCTGGCGCATGGCGGTGCTTGGGGCCTTTTCCGGCGATGATGTTTTGTGGGGTTAGGCTTTGGAGGGTTTTGTGTTTGGGTATATGGTTGGTTTTGTGAAATAACGAGGGGTGGAGGTGGATCTCAGAAGGACAGTGACGGGAATTTGTTTTCCAGTGCAACTGAGTATAATAGGGTTTAGGTTGGATCACACATCTCAGAAGGACAGCGATGGGAATGTGTTTTTCGGTGACTACCAAGTATAATAGGGTTTAAGTTGGATCACACTTTGATACCATGTTGAGATTTTGATAAAAATGAATGACCTAACTTGAAGATAGGTCTCTCCCTCCATTAATAATACAAATTAAAAACATTCTAATGATAATAATACCCTTACTAACTCTCATTAATTAACATACTAACACACTTAACATAATAATACTAAAAGATATAAATAACCTTTGACAATTACCTATGTTGGAAAGTAGTTGCTTCTAAATCGTCTAGAAGTTCTCCTTTCCTTTACTGGAAAGGCTCTGACAATTTGGGTGAATGAGCAGTTATTTAAGAGCCTCTGAAGAACGTTCTGCTTCTCCAATTTCTCTTGACGGTGGCTGTGGAGCCACAATCTGCACAACTCTTGCTATGATATCCTCCAAGGTTGAGCGGTTATCCAAGAGCCTCTGAAAAACGTTCTGCTTCTCCAACTTCTCTTCATGACTTCATGGTGTCTGTGGAGCCACAATCTGCACAACTCATGCTATAATATCCTCCAAGGTTGATAGACAACTTCATAAGGCTTCCAGAAACTTATGCCATCCTTCATTCTGATTCCCTCTTGGGAGGGGAGAAAGCTTCTTGATATATATAAACCTGCCCTTCCCATTCCTCTTCAACTCTATTTGAATTCTGGTTCCTCTTCTAAATAGCGCACCCCCCCACTGCCCATTTGCTGCCTCTTAAGGATCCGAACAGATCAACCCCAAGGATCTCAAAATCCATAAAAACTGCTTTTTCATGTAGATAAATGAGAAGAATCTCCATGCAAATTCAGAAAGTCTGAATGCTGTCCTACCCAGGCAATTTGCATTAAAAATTTTCCTCTCTGCTTTTATAGTAGAATGTCCACTCATTTCAGTCCCTTCTCCCATAACCACATAGAATATGTAGCAAGTAGAGTATCAGTTGACGGAAGAGCATGACCAGGCAGTAAGTAATCAAACAGCAGATGAATAGCAGCAAATTGTTGCACAGCAGCCAGTAATTAACTATCGGCAAATAATCAATCAACAAGGACAGACAGACGCAAGTCTTCTTGATACAGATAACATGATCACAGCCTCAGAAGAAGACTGACGATGACAGGGGTTGGTGTGAGGAGGCTGGTAGATGCAAAGGAGTTTCTCGCTGGTACAGATTTCCTGCTTCAAATTCTCAGATTCATGGTGGCATTCAGACAGTTTCTGAAGGCCCAAGAAAGATTTGAACAGTCTCTGAAGGCCCAGGAAAGATTACTGATGTGGTACGCAGTGCGCTTAGGTCTGTAGAACTTCTTCTGAAAGTCTGTTGGTAGTCGACAAGAGAGTCAGCAGGTGCTTTGTACTCTGTTGCTGGTGAGGGTTGAACGAGCTCTGATGACCAAGGAAGAGTTACCATATGGAGATGCGAGAGTCTGGTTAGAAAGTTTTTCGGTTGTCAAAAGGGATTTCTGGTAGATAGGATAGAAATAGGGTTCGGTTGCAGTGGTTGTGTTAGGGCTTTGGTTCGGTTTCTGCGCTAGGGAAGCAATGGAAAGAGGTTTGAGATCAGATTAAGGAGGAAGGTGATAGAAGAGGCTCACTGTGCTCGCTGTCTCGAAGGTGGGAGACACGTTGAGCCTTTTGCATTTTGGTTCTTAGTTATTCACAATCATATATTTTAATATTTCCCAAAGTTCCTTTCATATTTTTCATAATTTTAACATAGTTTAGTTTCGAAAACCAGTTTATGTTGTTCTTTAAATTCAAATTGGAATTTTCATTGATATTTCCATAAATTGAGACCCTCAAAATTTCCTTTGGAATCAGAGTTTCGGTCTTTTGATATTCATGTACACATCTTCTGTGCTCTGAAGATTTTTCAAGGAAACCAGTTTAGCACATGTTTATATGCATAATTAGACTTGTAAGAGATGGCTGTGTGATGTTTCTCAGGAAAGGATGTTAGGTGCACCATTGAGATTGCAAACAGTGTCCAAAATGAGAAATTATTTGTTGACTTCCATGCTATCTGTTGTCTTCTGAATTCCTTCTACATGTTTTATTTTGTTTTTATATATTTGCTATTATATGTCAATGTTATTGGTTGATTATGTAATTTATTTTCTGATGTTCTTTCTGGAGTGCAGTACAGGATGCCTGAAGCTTATGATGATGAAGGGGGTGTAAACCAGGATAAGAGATTTGCTGTAGCTCTGCAGCGTTACAGGTTAGATTTCTTCAATCTTGAAATGTGCATGTGATGATCACAGCCTCCTGAATCATCATTGACCCACAAACATTATACAAAAACAAATTCACCATATGTGAATGATGTTTTTCTTTGAATTCTATGAAGCATGAGTAAAATTCAACCCTTCTGTTCTAGATTGCACAGTAGAACTGTTTCTTTATTCTTGCATTTTCCCTTCACAGGGATCTAAGTTCTGGTGATAAAATGAATCCATTTGCAGAACAAGAGGCTTGGGAAGACCACCAAATCGGTAAACTCTTCTTCCTCTCATCGCACTTGGGTTATGCTTGCTTTTAAGCATTATATAATCCTTTTCACCTGTCTAATTCTGAAATCATTTTGTAGGAAAGGCTACCCTGAAATATGGTTCAAAAAATAAAAAGCAAATATCTGATGACTATCAGTAAGCAATGATCATTGTTCTGTTTTGTTATAGTTCTTCACTTCGTTGATGGATTTTTTGAACTTCAAATTTAGAAAAATGAAATACTTGGATGTCATGGTTATGGTTTTCCCTTGTTCCCACTCATTTTCAAATCCTATTGTGAATCTTTCATATTTAGGTTTGTGTTTGAGGACCAGATTGAGTTTATCAAAGCATCTGTGATGGATGGGGATGAGGTGTGCTCAGTAGCTTCAGCCGTGAGAGATTGATATTTCTTTTATGGTTCTTTAAACCAACTTTCTAAGGCTGATACGTCGTTATGTGCAGCTTGAGGATGAGCCACATACTGAGTCTCTTGACAACTTGATGGCAAAATCAGCTTTAGAGAAGCTTCAGGTGTGCATTTTAAGATCTTTTCTTGTTTATGTAAAGTAGGTAATTTTTTTCCATTATTAAATCTTAAAATTAATATGCCAGTAATTTAAATCCTGTGGGATCTATGTCTATAGTGTACATTATACAGTATGTATGAAGAAAAGTTAACGTATGAACAGGTTTTAAGTTCTCTATAAGATGAAAATGAGATGAGAGCATATAGAACATAGACTAAAAGAGAATAAACCCCAGATCTGTTCTTGGTTGCTCTTCCCGCTGAAGTTTGAGGGATTGCCTTGGACATTAATTTTGGAGTGATATATGAAACATGATGCTGCTTCTTGTTCCTTTGATAGTTCAGATAGATAGTAGATAGATTCCACCCTAGCAATTGTTCTCCCCCTGTGTGGGTTTCTAAGAGAATGGCAAGTGATAGGGTTTCAGACATTCAGTGCAGGTTGGGTCAAGTTTATACAATCTGATTGACGAAGAGGGGGGTGTCAGCTTTCTCTGAAAAATGTCTCTGTAGTGCAATGACAGGAATGCACTGAGTTTCTTGCCTGCAGTCGGTTGGAGGTTCTTGCCTGCAGAAAAGATACGAAGGTGTTTGAGGAGGTCCAACGGAATGATGAGAAAGTTTTTGGAGTGTTGTCGGTGCGAGGGGGAATGGGTATTATGCCTGAAACATGGTCTTAAATTTCCACGAAATTGTCAAAATTTCCGTTGAAATTTCTGATTTCCATCACCCTCGAAATTGAAATGGCAGTCAATTTCTGTTTTACATAATTCCCATCGAAATTTCACAAATCATTTGAAATTTATTGAAATCTCAAAATTTTATTTGAACTTGTTGAAATTTTAACTATAGATCGAAATTTCGTCGGAATTCAAATGAGAGATTTAGGAGTGAAGTCAAATTTCTTTCTTAATTTATTTCATTTTATTTATTTTATTGAAACAAAAAGATTATTACAAGGGATTTTGAAATTATATGAAAAAATAAACTTACAACAACACTTTTTTCTAACCATTCATCTCTAAATTATCATTAATTTTATAAAAATATAATATTTAAATGATTTAGGAATTTAATTTGTATTAACTGAGTATGTTCAATGTAAATTATTTTACAAATATATTTGATACAGAGATTATATTACCACTTCCACCTTATACGCAGCATAGATGCATTTAACTTGTAATGTATTAGTCCTAAAACTTATATTATGACGCCTATTAACCATTTATAAAGTTTCATAAAAGAATTCCATGCTTTACTACTGATTTCCATTATTTTTGTCAAATAAAAATCAAAACTGACATCGAAATCGAAATTTCCGTCGAAATTTCCACACTTTAGAGCTTCGAAATTTGATTCGAAATCGAAATTTAAGACCTTGGCCTGAAAGCAGTGTTTTGAAGCCAAGTGATATTGGAGGAATGAAGTGCATCTGGATGGTGGTAAAAGTCCAAAGGTGAAGAACAATATGATAAACAAAATATAAGCTTCTTTAAATATAAAATATTTGTAGGTGCAGAAGTTTGTTTGAGGATTGAACTAGGGGTGCAAGGGGGGAAAATTGTAGTTTTGACCACCAACACACAGCACTGGAGATGAAAACAAAAAGCCTAAAAAACTATATTAAAATAGATTGAACCAGACTGTTGAACCGGTTGGACCACCAGAACTGGAAACCGGATGGCTATCTGGTTTGCCTTCCGTTCTGGGTTTAAAAACATTGCCTGAAAATCGTTGAAATCACTTGGGGCAAGAGGAAGACTATTGATTGATCCCTGAACTGGAATTAACAAAGCTGTGGTAGTCCATAGGGTAGATCCTCAGGGGGTTTGCTGAGGAGAAGATAACTTCGCCACCATTTGGAAGAGGAAAAACATTCTGTGAATTATCTCGAAGTCCTAAATGGCCCACAGAGAAATTGGAAGTTGGAAGTTGGATGGCGATGTATTGAGGGAAATTGACCTTGATGAAACTACAAAGTGAGGAGTTGTATCAAATGGGCGAGGATTTTTTAGTCCTTGCTTGGAATAATAAAATTCTAGCCACAGAGATGTCAAGATGGGCTCACGGGTGATTGATATTCCAACTTAGGAGTTGGGTCCTTAATTCAAGATGCAATATGATGAATTTATTAATCACATATTGAAGGAAGGGGGAGGGCAAGGAGGAGCAAGCCATGAGAGAGGAAGAAGATCAGTTAGGAAGAGTGTCTGAGTGACATGGACTTGTAGTTAGTCAATTATAGTACTGAATTTGAATTTAAAAAATGATTACGGGCTTTAAATTCCAAAGGATGGAAATAGCCATTGGGCCATAATGAAGAAGTGATGCAGGGGCAGCATCAAGGTTCTGCAGCCATGGGAGAATTTAGAAGAAATAAAAGAGAGGAAGGAAAGGGAAGGGACTAGGCAGGTGAGAGGAGATACCAAGGGGGAACTCACGTTCAATTCCAATTCAAATTCATCAATAACTGTCTACATCATGGCTTTCACACACTATTTATAAGAATGCCTAAACACATAAAATTACACACATACCCTTAAAACTACATGAAATCATGAATTACAAACAAACCCATACTTTACACAAAAATTACAAAAAAGTCCTCAAAATACACATAATATTATACTAATCAAACTAAATACATGATAAACTACTAATTAAACCCAACAATCCCTTAACCCAATTCTTCTTATTATTCTCCAACATGGCTTTTCCCAAGATCTTGCTTCTTTGTCCTACATCAACTCTCCCCCAGTTAGAAAAAATTCGGCCTTGAATTTTGAAATGTTGGAGAATCAAAAGGGAGAGGCAAACTTGGACTCTTCAAAAGCCAGTGCTTGAATGAGACAAGAGACCACATTCTATTGGCAGCACCATAGACTTGAGTTGAGAATTAGCATCAATGAACATATCGGGGATGACAAACTCAACGATAAGAATGTTTGAAAGACTTTGGATGTCCTCAAACACATGCATTTCCTTGCTTGTAGTGTTTTCAAGTTGAGTAAATGTGACTGATTCTTTGTCTTGGTTAATTGGTAGAGCAGACTTCCTAATGATTTTCTTCCCATTATAGTGGAAGACATATGTATTCTCAAGCCCTTGAGTCACACCCAAATCATCCAACCAAGGAGAACCGAGGAGTACATGGCCAATCTTCATAGGTAGGATCACACCAAACATTAGCCAAATACTCACCCATTTGGATGGGAACCAAATGTCTTTCATAGACATGTACAACAGTGTTATCAACCCAAGATATCTCATAAGGCTCCGGGTGAGGTTCTGTATGAAGCTGCATTCGAGTGACTCCATTTATGGAAGCTACATTCATTGGACATCTTCCATCAATAATGATTTTGCAAACCTTTTCTCTCTGCATTTGTGAAGAACTTGAAATTGTGCCCAAGGTATGATAAATGACATTCCATTGTCCTATTATTTGTCACCATGTTGCTGAATTTATGCATATATATATATGCATACAATTTTAGCTATATATCACAACCATTGAACACAATTTTCCACAAGCCTTACTCCCAATTTCTCAAAAACTATCCTCAATTCACCTTTGATATTGATTATCCTGCTGAAATGAAACAAATGCACAAAGAAAACTCACAAATTACAGCAATAAAACCTGATTTTTAATACTGGATTGACAATTTCTAGGGTTTCATACCAAAAATTAGCTTCCATAAGGCTCCGGGTGAGGTTCTGTATGAAGCTGCATTCAAGTGACTCCATTTATGGAAGCTACATTCATTGGACATCTTCCATCAATAATGATTTTGCAAACCTTTTCTCTCTGCATTTGTGAAGAACTTGAAATTGTGCCCAAGGTATGATAAATGGCATTCCATTGTCCTATTATTTGTCACCATGTTGCTGAATTTATGCATATATATATATATATATATATATATATATATGCTGTAGCTATATATCACAACCATTGAACACAATTTTCCACAAGCCTTACTCCCAATTTCTCAAAAACTATCCTCAATTCACCTTTGATATTGATTATCCTGCTGAAATGAAACAAATGCACAAAGAAAACTCACAAATTACAGCAATAAAACCTGATTTTTAATACTGGATTGACAATTTCTAGGGTTTCATACAAAAAATTACCGCGCTTGCTTGCAATGTAGTGTCCACAACCAAAATATCTTGCTGCTTATCAAAATATCATGGAGAAAACACCAAATGCTTGTTGTGAGAACCAATTTCTTGCAATTCTGGCAGCAGGAGGAAGTCCGGCAGAATCCTCACTTGCCGTCGCTGGTGCATGGGGCATGTGAGTCTCCGGTGGCGAGATTCCAGCGATGAAACTTCAGGGGAGATCAGCGGGTGGGGAGCACAGTGGTGGTGGTGGTGTGATGAGAAAAACACAAGATACTTGGGATTCTTGAAGGCAGACAGCTGGAGTATATTTATCTGGCGTGTGGGGTTACCTCTGGTGGTTGAACGGTGGTGAAATTGAAGGGAAGGGTTTTGTGGGGGTTCTGTTTTTGGTGATGTGGGTGGTGTTGCAGAGTCAGCTGGAAATTAGGGTTTTGAAAAATGGGACACAATTGAAATTTCTGAAAAAGACTGCACAACTGCTTCTCGTGTTTTTATAAATTTTTTCTAACTAAAATTTCAGAACAGAAAATAATCATAGAGAGTGATGGAAGGGAAATAGGGAGAGGAAAAGACAAGAAGGAAAAATGTATAAGAACTAAGTAGAAGAAGAATAAGAATAAGAAGAAGAAGAAGAAGAGAGAGACAGAACAGAGAAGGGAGGATTAGATACAGAATAGAGAGTGAGAGAACAGAACAGAGGCAGAGCAGAAAACCAGTGAGCAAGAAGAGAAGAAAGAAGAAGCAGCAGCATAGAGGGAGTGAGAAGTTACAGAACGGAGGAGGAGAAGGAAAGAAGAAGAAGAGAAGGAGAACAGCAGCAGCAGCAGAGGGAGATGGAAGTTGCAGAACAGTGGAGGGAGGACGAAGAGAAAAAAGGGGGAAGAAGAAGATTGAAAGGAAAAGATGGAGTAATTGAAATGGTAGAAAGAGATCGTGGTTGGGCTTTGATACCAAATGATGCTGTGGCAGCATCAAGGTTCTGCAGCCATGGAGAAATTAGAAGAAATAGAAGAGAGGAAGGAAAGGGAAGGGAGGAGAGAGGAGATTCCAGGGGGGGAACTCACCTTCAGTTCCATTTCACATTCATCAATAACGGCCTACATCATGACTTTCACACACTATTTAGAAGAAAGCCTAAACACATAAAATTACACACATACTCCTAAAACTACATGAATTACAAACAAGCCCATACTTTACACGAATATTACAAACTAGCCCCCAAAATACACGTAATATTATTCTAATCAAACTAAGTACATAATTAACTACTAATTAAACCCAACAATCCTTTAACCCAATTCTTCTTAATTATTCACCAACATGGCTCTTCCCAAGATCTGTCTTCTTGTCCTACATCCAGAAGGTTATGAGCTGAGGGGGAAACATTGATGTGGACTTCTTCGAAAACCTAGAGCCCAGATGGAAGGTTGTGTCTAGCTCGGAGTCTAGACCTCTAAGCACCTTGAGATTATGGGCTGGGGATTGGATCAAGCTAGATCTAGAGCGGATGTGGGCAAGGTCTTTTATTCAAGTGTTCCAAGCCAAAAATAGAAGAGATTGAGTATTAATGAGAAGGAATTGTGTTCAGCGAAACCCTAATTCCACTCTGAATGAAGGAAAATGGTCCTCAAGGTAATGGTTCACCATCAGTGATAATTCACCATGGAAGTAGGAGCCTCCTTCAGCAGGGAAGCTGGGCAAGTGATACAGAGATTGTTACAGAGTTTGAGGTGATCAAGCAAAGCAAATTGAGTATGAATATTGTTTAGGTTGTGCAACACGAGGAAAAAGGATAACAGCTTGTGGGTCCCTAGCCATGATCAATCCCACCATCAATGAGGTGGTTAGTTGTGGTGGTGTGGACTTCCTCCAATATGTTATGGGTGGCCATTCTGAGCAAACTAAAAATTGGCCCACAACATGCCATGGCTC
Organism: Malania oleifera; assembly: GCF_029873635.1. Lineage (NCBI taxonomy): Eukaryota > Viridiplantae > Streptophyta > Magnoliopsida > Santalales > Ximeniaceae > Malania > Malania oleifera. The sequence goes on along the minus strand of NC_080429.1, from coordinate 62,557,819 downwards.
TCCATTAAATTTTCCATCTTTCCATTCCATCTTTGAAGATGAATGAGAAAATATTATCACCTAGATCAGAAATATTAGCACCATATCTGTGATTCCAGGCTTTCATCTAAATACTTTTACTAGTTTGGCAGTTCAGGGTCATGCTATTAATTTTAATTTAAATATCTCTGTAATAAAAGGAGATCAACTATGCTTCTGTACAGGGAAGGAGTTCCAGTGAAAGAATAACGAATTCAATTTTAGGCCCAGCTCCATATCATTAGACTCTTGTTGTAGAGTAAGGCATTGAGCATTGTTTCCTTGTAAAATTTCAATTTTACTGTTTTGATTGCTGCGACGACCTAAGATTTGACAATTATTTTAATAGAAGAACCACTATATTAATGAGAGAAGAACTAATGTAAGGAGGATAAGGCATCCTTCCAATTGTTGTAAAAATTGGAAATAGTGACTCGAAACCAGAGATTAACCATGTACATAATAAAACACAGAAAATAGTCTGGAAAGTTGTGTATGAGAGTAGGTTCGACCTTTAAATGCTGTTACATCATCAAAATGTTTCTGTGATCATTAGTTGTGATTTTTGCTTTTGGCTGTTTCAGGAAGAGAGGAAAACCCTACCTATATATCGATATCGAGATGAATTACTTCAAGCCATTCATGATCATCAGGTTTTTTCAATTCCTTCTGTTAGACCTTTCATTTCCTCATGTTTTCTGGGGTTTCTGATGAACAATATACTATCCTGTATGAAGCTTCTTGTAAACCCATTTATTGATTCTACAGTTTTTACTACACATAATTTTGTTTATAATCCTCCTAGGCACTTCTGTAGGTTCTTGTTATTGTTGGAGAGACTGGTTCTGGAAAGACTACACAGATACCTCAATATCTTCATGAAGCTGGATACACAAAACGTGGAAAGGTATAAGCTTTGTTGCCTGTAATGTCATTTTCCATAAAAATAGATTTCAATCAAAAAGTTGAAGTGTCTGTTCTTTTTTAAAATTTATTTTGCTTCCTGGTAACTTATTTTCTGCTGAAAAATCTTTTAATGTGGGGTATTTGACTGCATCATTGAGTTGTGGTCAACCGATCTCTTGGAAAGGCTTCTGCAGTAGCCAGGGACATGATTGACTGTTGTTTATAGTTATAAATATTGATGTAGTGCTGCAGAGAATATTTTGACCATAGCACTGATAAAAAAAGGAGAATATTTACAATATAGGCATCATATTCTATAGAAAATATAGGAATAAAGTGTAGATAAATGAGTGAGGAGAATGTTAAACATAGATGGTTCCTGTTATGTAGAAAAATAAAGGACATGAGGAAATTAAGGGGAAAATTCAATGAAAAAATAAAAGAAGGGTAAGGAGAATTTCAGTTAGGTTTTGTTAGAGCTTGATATACATGGTTGGCCCACAACCTAATAGCTTAAGATTTTAGGTAACTTGGTAATCTAACATGGTATTAGAGCTAGTTACCAAGAGGTCCTGGGTTCTAATCTTGTTGCTTGCGTATAACTGCAATGGGTGTTATTATCGTGTGTTTATCTCTCCTAGTGCTATTGGGCTGCACGTGCGGGGGAGTGTTAAAGCTTGATTACATTGTCGGCCTACAACCTAATAGCTTAAGCTTTCAGGTAAAGTCGTATTTTAACAGGTTTCAATTCTCTAATGATGCAAGCTTGCTCAGATATACATAATGAAGCTTTTATACAGGCTTCTCCCCAAAATCTAAATAAGGCAACAAATATATGGAGAGTGATATCAACTACATAATGGATGAAAAATTCAAAATAAAATTTGAAAAATAAAATATTATTGTTACTTAGCCTGCAATGAATCCATAAATCCCATTGGTTTCAAGCATGATTGTCGTCATTTCTTCCTGAGGGAAAACTTGCCTCTAGTGAGGAATGGTTTGTGTACTGCTCTAAGGTCAAGATCAAGGCATTGCAACCCATCTTTATGAATTGGTGGAGTTGGAAGTAGGACCATCCTTCTATTTATTGAGAAAAAATTGTCTGAGACCACTGTGCATGGAGGCTATGATGAAGAATTGGTTTGTGTGCTGATGAGGAAGAAACTCCACGAGCAGAAATATTTTCTAGCATAGATGGAGGCTGATATGTGTCTCGGTACAGTGTGAAGTCATTAGCATTGAAACTGGACTAATGCATGCATATGATGGTAGCAGGTAGTTCAAGCCTCAAGCTGACAGGCATTAGGTCTAAACTGACAAATAATGCTAAAAGGATCGAGGCTGAGGCATGGAGCTTGTCAGAGGAGTTCTTGGGAGAGATTAACACAACGTCACATAGTGATCCACATTGAATTCTACATGCCTATGGTGTGCCTTACAACCAGTCAACCACTATATAAATGGATATATAAATTGGACAGAAAATGAAATTTTATTAAAAGAAGGGAGAACATACAAGGAGGATAAGAAATACTCCTAAAAAAACTAAAAAACAGAAAAAAGAAAACAAAAACGTAAAAGAAAAAATAAAAAAAAGGCTAATAAAGCCTTTAAATCATGTTGGAAATCTGATAAGCCACTGAAGACAGCCTAAGGAAAAAACCTGCATTTAAGTGAAAAAGACAATCCTACCTCAAATAAAAGAAATAGACAAAGCAAACGCAAAACAGCAAAAATTGCACACCACCATAATCCACTTGCATCTTTATGCCTTCCAAAACCTCCAAAAGTATCTAAAGAGCTAGAGTACACCTAAAACACTTGAAATAAACCAAAAAAGCTTGTTCTATAAACTCCAAGTTACACTGAAGAAAGAGATGAGCATGAGTCTATCCACTGCATGATACATCACACACATAAGGAAGCTCTTTCAAGATGCCAATTAAGGTTGTGGACATTTCTCTATTAAAGGCTTTACAGTGGGGAGTGAAGTAGGGTAATGAAGGTGTCACAATTGTTTGTGCATTTTACTTTTTTCGCCGGACGAAAATGGAGTAAATCTTAAATTTGAGATGTGTTCTGTGTTTTGGGGCAATTTCTAGCCGTAAGGCGAATTTGACATAGAGTGGGTTGATACGTGTGGGAGAGGGGATAGATGGAGGCTTTTTGGTTGGGGGGCTGCTATGGGAGCTATGTTCATATGAGAGTTTTGTGGAATTTGTGCTATGGGAGAGCAATTGTGTGCCCCTCTGGGATGGGGGTGGGGGTGAGGGGTGAGGGATGGGGCACCTTCATAAGGAGCACTTTGCCTATCCTTTATCTGTTTTTTATCTCTCTTCCCCATCATTTGCTCGGTGGCCTTGAGGTTGGAGGTTTTGCAAAGAGATCCCTTTGGGGGCAATATAAGGTGGGAATCAATCTTTTGGTGAAATGGAATGTTGTTAAACAACCTTCAATCAGAGAAAAAAGTTAGGGGTTTAAAAGATTTAATCTCCTTCCATAATGCTCTTTTTTTTTTGGAAAGTGGAACTGGTGGTTCATGGATGAAAAAAAATTGTGGCAGAAAATCATTCCGGTCAAGCATGGTTTGGAAGAGAATGGATGGACTTCTAAAGAAGGTGGAGAGTCAAATAAGGTGGGGGAGTGGAACTGAACCAGGAGAGGATATGAAGATTTTATACAGCATGGGCTGCTAATAACAGCAGTGAATGTGTTGGGCAAATGCCTTGGTTGACACCAAAGGATTGGACCAGATGGCAAAGGGACAAGATTCATAGGTTTGCATGGAAGGGAAGGTAGACAAGCTCAAGGGAACTCTTGTTATTGTTCTGATTTATCGAATTTCAATAACAAATTTTGCAGTGGGAAAAATAGTGATGCATACAGGAAGGCCCTTAGTTGTTAGAATCTTACGATTCATGATTCAATTCATATGATTCGTATCAATTCCACACCAAATTGATCTGAATCATTGCTGAATCTATTAATTCCCCTCATGAATGTAAGAGTTGATCTGAATCTATCAATTTTCATGATTCTGGACCCCGACTAGTTTAAAAACCCTAAAACAACATTTTATTGTTTATTTATTGCGTTTAGTTTTACACGATTACCTTCCATTCCTCGTCTATGCCAGTTTTGTGCCAGGAAAAAAAAGAAAATGGACCTTAGGTCTTATGTTGCCCTCACAAAAGCATTGATTACTCTTGGAGGAGTATAGTGTTTTGCCATTAAGATGGGGCAAAACAATCATTGGCTAAGGTGGTAGTCACGTTTTGTTGTGTTGTTAAGATTCAAAAGCTGGCTTATTTAGTAATTTGTTCAATTATGTTTGTTTTATAGATTTTTTTAATCTGAGAAAGAATAAGCAAGAAATATTATTATTTTAGTTGTTAATAAACGCTAGAAGTTCAGTTTTTTATTATTTTGTCTTGGTTCCTCCCCTTAAACATCCTAAAGTTAATTTTTTTATTAATATTTCTTGGCTCATTCTCTTATTTTTCATTTGTTTAGGGAAAGCACACATGAATATGATGCTTCTATTGTCAAAATTTAATTGTATTTTACTATTTTGCTTGTTCATATATCAATATATGCATGTAATTTAGAATTGATTTTGGAAATTTGTACTGTAATCTTACAATTCGATTTGATCCTTGATTCCCAAAGTTGTAATTTTGATCACGATTCAAATGTTGGTTTGACAACTATGCACAGGCCTGTTTTATTCCCATCACTGCATCTGGTTGGTTACCCAAACTATGATTGATTAGCTCAGTTTGGCCATGAGTCTGATGCTGAAAGCAGCCCAGAGATCTGGTTTGGTGTCAAAAAGGCTTACAGAAGTTTCTCATCTCTTCGCAGATGATACTATCTTTTTTTGCGAAGATGATCCCCCTTACATCCTCTATCTCTGATGTATTTTGTTAGGATTTGAGGCTGTCTCAGGCCTGAAAGTGAACCTTGGTAAAAGTGAGCTTATTCCAATCAGAGAGGATATGGGGGGGGGGGGGAGACCTTCCTTGCTGGTCTTCTGGGTTGCAAGATGGGATCCTTTCCCATTAGTTAGCTCAGTCTCCCCCTCAGAGCCAAATTCAATACAAAGGAGTTTAGTACCCTATTATTAAGAAGTTTGAAAGGAGATTGGCTGGATGGAAAAGAAATTTCTTATCAAAAGGAGGCAGACTCACCCTCCTCAGGAGCTCTTTGATGAATCTTCTAGTTTATTTCATATCCCTTCTTCCCTTACTGGCTTTCATCGCTAGGTGATTGGAGGGAATTTAGAGAATATTTCTTTGGGGAAGCATAGAGGAGTTTAAATATCACCTTGTTAGATGGGGAGTGGTCAAACAGCCCATTTGATAGGGGGATTTGGGGCTGAAATCCCTCCTCACTTTCAATAAAGCCCTCCTTCGGAAGTGGCTACGGAGGTTCATGAAGGAGAAAGACCACTTTTGGTGGGATATTGTTGTTTCTAAATATGGGCTCGAGCATAATGGTTGGATAACACACAATAGAAGGGGACCTATGGAGTGGAAGTGTGGAAATTCATCAGGAAAGGATAGGATGACTTTTTCCAATTTGTGACATTTCAAGTGGGAAATGGAGCCAATGTTTACTTCTGTCATGATGTGGGGCGTGAGAACAGTAAGCTTAGAGCTGTCTTTCCTTCCATCGGTAGATTGGCTTGTGCCAAAAATGCCCTTATCAGTTTTCATCTCCAAATCACTGATCGTGGAATTTTCTGGAATATTCCTTTTACTAGGAATGTGGCAGATTGAGAAATTCATGCACTCTCTGATTTTTACAGAGTCTATAAATTCCATTACCAAAAATCCCCAATGAACCAAAATGGGCTTTGGACAAAAATGGTGTTTTCACTGTTTAATCTTTCTATAAGAAGCTGTCATCGATGGGAACAAATTGCAACAACTCCCCTTGGATTCACATTTGGAGGACAGCAGCCCCTTCAAAGGTTGACTTTTTTTGTTTGGGAGTCCGCACATGGAAATATTTTAACCCTTGACATTCTGCAGAAAAGAGGGCTTGCAGTCACAAATAGGTGTTTTCTTTGTATGGCTGGTACAGATTCAGTCAACCAAATTCTTCTCCACTGCCCCTAGACAAGGAATTTGTGGAATTTGGTTCTATCCTTGACAGGACAGCAGTGGGTTACAGCAAATTCAGTTTGGGCTTGGAAAGGCATCAGAGCCACCAAGGAAAAGCGAAAGGATTTGAACCTCTCACCATCTTTAGGCATGCTTGGAAAGAAAGAAATAGGAGTACCTTCAAAGATACAACTACTCCGCTTCAGACCACAATGATCAGTTGATTGGGTTGTTTCCAGCTGGCTTAGTGAGTAAATTGTTAATGATCATATTCTAATCCTTCCGAGTGGTTGATCTTTTGTAACATGGGTTGGCATCCCTTTGATGCCTTGCTAATATACATTTCTCTTTACTGATAAAAAAATTAATTTATTAATATTAATGTTAATTTGACATTTCAAATATTTTTATTAAATAAAAATATATTATTATTTTTTAATTAATTGTAATATTATTAATTTATTTTTATGATATTATTAGTTTAATGATATATATTTTTTTATAATTTATCATTGGTTCTAACTAATAAAACGATCATCATGCCATTTATTTGTTTAAATTTACAAATATTCCACTGTCTATGAATGTAGCTACAAACAAGTAGCTAGAACTATTCCCTCTAAAAGTGCTTATTTTTTCTCCAAAAAAGTAGTTTTAAAAGTCGATACTTATTGCAATAAGTACTCATATTTAGGTGCATGGCAAGCAATCCTTTTTAGCACGAGTACTTTATGTACTTTTTGCAATGTGTACTTTTTTATTAGTGGTTCCAAATAGGGGCCAAGCCATAAACAAGTACATTCTAGGAAAGTAGTCTCCTACAATCTATTAAGAAAGTGCAGTATTGTATTATTTTGGTTTCTTAATTTTTCTTGTTTCCCATGCATACTAGTTTGTTAAATACTTATGTAATGGGGGGAAGTTTGGACTGAATTGAATTGAATCATTGTGAAAGTTTCTCCATCCTTTGATTTCATCTGTTCTTTTCAATTTCTCTTCATTATTTTGTCTCAATAGCAATGGTTGCAAGTATGGAGGTGAAGAGAATGGGTGATCTGTGGACTGCCTAGTGAGGGAGCACAGTATGGATGATTATGGCAGCGAGTAAACAGTGATGATGGTGATTATCTGGTAACAAAATGATGGATGATATTTCTGATACCAATTGATCCAAGAGTACAAGACCCATTGGCAGTATAGGGGAGGGAAAGAAAATAGGGACAAGAAGATAAAATTAAAGGGGAACTTGAAGGGGAAGTGAAAAAATAAAATACCAATCAGATTCAATATGCGTATGCGTGTGCACCCAGGAGTAAGTGTCAAACATATATAATGAAGCCTTTATATAGAAATGCTTAAACCAGAAGCTACAATGTCAAGTCTGAAAAGTAAAGTCATAAACAATGCCTTCACAATACTATAAATGAGAATTTGAGTGGGACAATTATAATCTCTAACAGAAAGAAAATATAAATATGAAAACATGTGCTGAAAGAGCTAACATGAAGCATATTCAAACTTGTAGGGGACATCATTCTGAATATCGAAATATTTGGAGTGCTGTTAGTTTAGAACTGGGAGCTCTTCCAACATACTGGAAATAGGCTTTCATATATTTTTTTTCCATGGTATCTTGTTGGAGGCAACAGCTATTTCTCATGAAGTGGGTTAGTTATGGTTGAGAAGATGGGGGCCCTTGATTGTTTTCTTGTCTTTAAAGAAGTCACTGGTGCCTGTAGCATTTATTTATTTATTTATTTTTTTTGAGGGGGGGATTTGAAGATATGCGAATTCAATAATGAGGTGTTATCTCAAACTAGATGTTCAATGGTTCAAGTCATAGAAACAAGTTAAACAACCTCTCGAATTGTGAATGTAAGGCTGCATACATCATCCCCTCCCTAGACCCCTGAAATGGCATGAGAACCTGTGCAGTGGGTATTGTGTTCAGTTTTATTCTTATTCCCCTTTGCAAACATTAATTTGTCATGCTCATGAACTTCCTTTTATGAAACCCTCTATATTCTTTCCCATCCCCCAGTTTGGTTTGTAGGTTGGAATTCAAGTAGAATAGGAATCGAGGTAGGAATGGAATTGCTGTTGGAATGTAATTACTACATTTAATTAGTAACACCCAATAGTTGTCATAATAGCTGTTTTGATTCCTTTCCAATGTTTGGTATTCTTTAATGGTGGCTTTAGTGGAAAGAAAAATACGTATTTTTTTTGAAAAAAAGTCATTACACAATTATTTAATTTTGTAATCTTTCAAATATACGACTTCAATACAACATTATTTTGTTTTTCGTGTCGTTATTATTTTTATTATAATAGTTATTATTGTTATTATTATACTGTTGTAATAATTTATTATTATTCATAGTAACAATTATTATTCTTAAAATTATTTTATTATATTATTTTTGTTATTATTATAACTGTTATATTGTTCTTCTTCTTCTTATTATTTTTTTTAATTTTTTTTAAAAGGCAGCCCAGTGCACAAAGCGACCACATATGTGTCTAAGGAAGGGGCAGATCATGATGGATCTATAGTACACAACCTTACCTTGCATTTTTGCAAGAGGCTGTTTCCATGCCTTGAACCTATGACCTCTAGGTCACACGATGACAATTTTACCATTGTGCCTATGCTCCCCTGTTATTTTTATTTTTATAATATTTAATTTTAAAAATCTTGAATTTATCATTATAATTGTAATTGTTGATTTGTTGTTCTTATCATTGTTGTTGTTATTGTTATTTTTATCATTTTTGTTATTATTGTTTTTTTTATAATAATTTTAATTCATAATCGAAGCTCGTCTCGAGGCAAGGCATGCCTAAAACGCCTCAAGGCTCAATTCAGAATACCAAATTCCAAAAAGGCTAATGCATTACACGCTAAAGCATTTGTATTTGTACAAAATGCATGCCTTTTGCGCCTTTTTAATTGAGGCTTATGCATTTTGGTTGTGATTCTTGAGTTAGAGTTGGTTAGAAAATTTTAACTACATTTTTATATAAATGAGTGTCATAATATGAGTTGATTTCTAAAACTCTTGAACCTAAACCTTTCCAAAATAATTGAGTTATATCTTAGATCATGAAAATAATTTGAACTTTGTAATCGTATAGCTATCGCTTCTCATGATTTACGCCGTGAATTAATGTTAGCAAATTTTGAGTAACCAACAATTTTTTTTCAAAGTATGTTTAATTTTTTTTATGTTATGTGTGTTTTTCTTAATTTTTTTATGCCACGAATTCATGATAGCAAATTTTGAGTAGCCAAGAATTTTTTTTGCAAAGTATGTTTAATTTTCTTTATGTTATATGTGTGTTTTTCTCAATTTTTTTCTTAATTTTAGAACTATATGTAATTTATTTGCATATTTTTTGTCTAAAAATGAAATTCTCAAAATGCTTATGCCCCTATGCTTTAAGGCTTATGCCTTGCATCATAAGGATTAAAAGGCCTCGCTCTATGCCTTCGCTTTTAAAGCATTGGTTATTACATCATAGTAATAAATTTTCATTATTTTTAATAATACTTATTATTCTTATAATTACTATATCATTATTTATTATTGTTATTGTTGTTGTAATTATTATTATTTTTATAATAATTATTATTCTTACCATCGTTATTATTTTATTATGATTATTCTATTGTTGTTGTTATACCTTTTATTTATTTTTTAGTGAGGGCTATAATTTTCTTTAAAAAGAAGAATGAGGAATGGAATTGTGATTCCAATATGCAAGGCGGAATCACCATTCTTTTGAATGGGGAATCAACATTCCAGCTGGAATATGATTCCACCCTCATTTTTGCAAACCAAATGTGGGAATGGGAATTAGGTTCGAATTTCAATTCCATTCTAGTCTTCATTCCATGAACCAAAGTGGGGTTAGTGAAGAAAAAGGGAATGTGGAGAAATGTTCCATCTTACACTGAAGTAGGCAATTAGATGAATACAAGTGAGAAAACAAAAAATAAAATAAAAAAAATTATAGGATTGCGGATTTTTAAATTAGAGGGTTCCTTATAATAGAAGCTTTTATTTTATTTTATTTTTTTATGTTTCTCTCAAGTGTTTATTCTTCATATTTAAGGCAATTGTTCATGGGAAAAAGACCTCAGATGATATAAGGAACTCCATATATGTTGTAAAATTGGCTTGGCCAGTGGAAGTGAAGATAAGCTTAGTAAAAAAAATTTTCAAAATGTTTTATTGGTTTTCAAAGGACCCAATTCAATTATCTTCCCATCAATGTCATCATTTGAGGTGGTGGCCTGCACCCCAGCTTGTGGGCATGATTTCACACTAGGCCTTGCTCTAAGTAAGAGAAGGGGCTTTATTCAAGGAAATACATGGGTGAATTGATAGCAGCTTTACTTTCTTGAGGGGAGTTTAGTAATGACATATTGTAAAGTGTTTATAATATTTAATGTAGTTGGTAAGTTGACCTGGTTTCTCTTAGTCTAGAAAGAAATTATTCCTTGTATAGAATACACATATTTTGTCTCATCTAAAAGGGAGAAATATTTCCTTGTGTAGAAAAGACATAGTTTGTCTCATCTAAAGGAAAGAAATATGTTAGATGAACTAATTTGACTTGTAGAGCTTGTGGAGATGTACTTATTTGAATATGTAAAAATTGTTTCTATTTGTGCTTGGCCACATCCATCCAAACACAGATAAGCATGCTAGAAACTTTTTGTGTTCTTTTATTCGTTGCTTATGTAAGCATGCAAGCAGAAATAGTTACTGTTGAATAGTAACACTAACAGTAAAAGGTTCTTTACACAAAGCTGCTGACTGATAAAATATTATGGCTTATATCCTCGATAAATTTCATAATTTCATTCTTCTGTTTGTTTGAGTTGCAGTTTGTGATTCCTAATGAAGTTTGTTTTTCCTTTTTCTCACAGGTTGGATGTACCCAGCCACGGAGGGTTGCAGCTATGAGTGTTGCTGCCCGAGTTTCTCAGGAAATGGGTGTTAAACTTGGGCATGAGGTGTGGCATTGCATTTGATTATCTCTGGATGTTCTGCAGCTGCTCTTTTGTGTGATTCTTGTTGATTGGTTGCTTTCTTGACTGAGCAGCTGAGTGGGAAAACATGCATTGTCTGATTTTTAAATGAGTTAGTCCTTTTGCTTTTGATGCTATGAATGTATAAATTTTGGTTCCACTTTAGGGTTTCCTGAATCTCTGCACTTTCTATGGTTGATCTGAATCTGAGGAGTTCTTGCTAAGAATCTTGCATATTAACCTGATTTATATTGCAAATTTTCTGTGATCTTGAACACAAATGCATTCAGATGAGTTTATTGAGTCTTTTGTTTAGTTTCTCACTTTCATTTTATATGTTGATCTCAGTGTCTTTTGTATCATTTCGGGTTTTTTTTTTTTTTTCCTTGCTGTTTTTGTTATTGTACATTGAAGAAATCTGTTATGAAAATGCATTATTATGTTGTTGGTTTTATGTTTCTGTTGTAATTTTTTTGCAAATAATGAAAACTAGATTTTATGGTTTTTCAATTGTTGTGCAACTTGTTACAGTGCTTTAAGATTTAGATATAATTTTTGTGGATTAAATCATTCATTCTATATAAAATCTTTAATTGGTTTTATAGTAAAATGACCATATGAATTGAAGATATAATTAAAACATATTCATAAATTTTTTTTGAAAAAATTATTAAAAATATCTAAAAATCATTTTTAATTCAATTGTCATATACAATAGGATTGTTCTTGGAGCATGAAAAAAGCATGAAAAAGTCAGTTTAAAAATATAATAGTTATAGAAAATGATTATAATCAATTTCTATTTTTGTTATAATATTTTATAATTTGTATTCTTTTGCATTTTATTATTTTAATCATATATTTTTTAATTGTTGTTCGATTCAAAGATAAAAATGAACATGAGCTAATTTAGGTTTTTTATTTGGTTTAGTTTTGGAAATATTAACCAAAGGGGTTGCTACTTTTCAATTTTTAGTTTCTGTTTATGGTTTTCACTTTTTGTTTCTGGTTTTCTTTTCAATAATTTTTGATAGGAATACCTTATGGTCCCTTAATTTCTCATTAGTGTTCTAAATTGTTACACATTTTGGTTTTGGAAATCTGATTGCTGTGGCTTTTGGTTGCTGTTGACTCCTACTTACAGGTTGGCTACTCTATTCGTTTTGAAGACTGCACATCAGAAAAGACAGTACTCAAATATATGACTGATGGAATGTTGTTGCGGGAATTCCTTGGTGAACCTGATTTGGCAGGCTACAGGTGAGCTATGTTTTGAATGATGTCTATGGTTATGTTGGATGAGCACAATACTTACATATCTGCGATGTTTTTCAGTGTGGTTATGGTGGATGAGGCCCATGAAAGAACACTCTCGACCGATATTCTCTTTGGCTTAGTAAAGGTACGCAGAAGCTATTTCAACCTGCATAGTTGCTCCTTTTCAAAGTAATTGAATGGCATAGTCGTGCTTACTCTCTGGTCATTGTTCCAATTTCCATTTTCATTCCTTTGTTTGGGAGGTGTATGGGGATGTGGGACTTCAAAGTTCTGTGAATTCATTCTCAGTGATGTCTGATGCAACTTTGATTGGCTGATGCCAACGGGTCAGTTTTTTGCTTTCTTTTGGATGATCAGAGGGAGGAGTTATAGCGGGAAATGTTGCCATAATAACATCTAGTAGCTTTTATTTGTAATTTCTTTGTTCTGTAACCTGCCAGGTAAATCCCCTCCACTGGGTCAAATTGAATTGGAACCCTTGCTTTTTAGAACTGACGAGTGACTGCTTTCTAGGACGAAAAAGTACAGTGCATTATCCTTGTTATCAATTAATTTAGCATTTGAATGTTTCTTTGTTACAGGATATTGCTCGATTTCGGCCTGATCTTAAGTTGCTTATTTCAAGTGCTACTCTAGATGCAGAGAAGTTCAGTGATTATTTTGATTCTGCTCCAATTTTTAAAATTCCTGGGAGGAGGTTCCCTGTTGAAATACACTACACAAGAGCACCAGAGGCTGACTACTTGGACGCAGCAATTGTTACAGCACTGCAGATCCATGTTACCCAGTCTCCAGGGGATGTTTTGGTGTTCCTCACTGGTCAGGAGGAAATTGAAGCAGCTGAGGAGATTCTGAAACACAGGACCAGGGGCTTGGGTACAAAAATTGCTGAGCTAATAATTTGCCCTATTTATGCAAATCTTCCAACTGAACTACAAGCTAAAATTTTTGAACCTACTCCTGAAGGGGCACGTAAAGTTGTGTTGGCCACAAATATAGCAGAAACATCATTGACAATTGATGGGATCAAGTATGTCATTGACCCAGGATTTTGCAAGATGAAATCTTACAATCCACGAACTGGGATGGAGTCATTACTAATCACTCCTATATCTAGAGCATCGGCAATGCAAAGGGCTGGTCGTTCTGGACGAACAGGTCCTGGGAAATGCTTCCGATTGTATACTGCCTTCAGCTATTATAATGAAATGGAGGATAATACGGTGCCTGAAATACAGCGGACTAACCTTGCGAATGTTGTGCTCACTTTGAAGAGCCTTGGCATTCACGACTTGTTGAATTTTGATTTTATGGATCCACCACCGGCTGAAGCTTTACTGAAAGCACTGGAACTGCTTTTTGCTTTAAGCGCATTAAATAAGCTAGGTGAGTTGACTAAGGTGGGTAGAAGGATGGCAGAGTTTCCTCTTGATCCAATGCTTTCAAAGATGATAGTTGCTTCCGACAAGTATAAGTGTTCAGATGATATAATTTCGATTGCTGCTATGCTGTCTGTTGGAAATTCAATCTTTTATCGGCCAAAGGACAAACAAGTTCATGCTGACAATGCACGGATGAATTTTCACACTGGAAATGTTGGAGACCATATTGCGCTGCTTAAGGTTGGTTGCTAATTATCATGCTTAACTAAATATAAGCATACTGCTGTGCCCTTCCTCGTCCCTGCACCAACACACATGCGTGCGCGCGCGCGCACACACACACACACACACACACACACACACTTGAAAGTGGTGTAGGGAAACCCACAAAAAAAAAAAAAAAGGGAAAAAGAAAAGTGATGAGCTGACTTTTCTCAACCAACATAACAGATGTGCATATTTATCTCAAATGTCTAGAGCAGGGAAACCAACAATGACCGATAAAACAAACTTCCTTCCTGCCTCCCATTTGTTTCAAATTGTAATCATGGTGTTGGGTTGCTTATATTCATGAACTCTTATGTATTGGTGGTGGTTTTTAGGTGTACAGTTCGTGGAAAGAAACGAACTTCTCAACTCAGTGGTGCTATGAAAATTATATTCAGGTACATTTTGATGTTTTAATGCCTTTTTTAGTTATTCTGGTCTTCATAATATCTATAGTAAAAACATATCATTGAAAACTGTATATATGCTTACAACAATAACAAGAAGTTTTAGTCCCACTAAGTGGGATCGGCTATATGAATCCTTTTCCGCCAATTTATGCAATCATGGACCATTTCTTTTGATAGATTCAAGGATATTAAATCCTTACTCACCATCTCCTCCAAAGTTATTTTAGGTCTATCCCTACCCCTTCTACTGCCCCTCACCGTAATTAAGTCACTCTTCCTCACAGGTGCACTATAAGGCCTACATTGCAAGTGTCCATACCATCCGGTCGTCCCTCCCTTATCTTATCTTCTATAGGAGCGACATTTAACTTACCTCAAATATGTTCATTCCTTAATTTATCTTTCAATGTTATACCACTCATCCATCTAGGCATTCTCATCTCGGCAACTTTTACTTTTTGGATATTATATTTCTTCGTCGCCCAACATTCCGATCCATATAACATAGCTGGTTTTATAGCTGTCTTATAAAACTTCCCTTTCAATTTGAAGGGTATTTTACGATCACATAGCACACTTAAAGCACTTCTCCATTTTAACCAACCTGCTTTAACTCTACGTATTACATCATCTTCAATTTCTCCTTCAGCTTGCATAATAGATCCAAGGTATCGAAATGTACAAGTGCTATTTATTTCTTCATCATCAAGTTTAACTTTGTCTCCAATATTCCTCCTATCATTACTAAAATTACATTTCATATATTCTGTTTTATTTCTACTTATCCTAAAGCCTCTAGATTCCAAAGCTTCTCTCCATAATTCTAACTCAGCCTCTACTCTGTTTCTAGTTTCGTCAATTAATACAATATCATCTGCAGGCAACATACACCATGGAACCTTCTTTTGAATACTCTTAATCAATTGGTCCATCACTAAAGCAAAAAGATAAGGACTCAAAGTAGATCCTTGATGTACACCTATGGCAATTGGAAATTCTCTAGTTTCTCCATCTATAGTCCTTACCCTAGTCATTACTCCATCGTACATATCCTTAATGACATCAGCATACTTATATCATACACCCTTTTTTTCTAAAACCCATCATAGAACTTTCCTAGGTATCCTATCATATGCTTTTTCAAGGTCAATAAATATCATATGCAAGTCCCTCTTCTTTTCCCTAAACTTTTCCATTAATCTTCTTAAAAGATAAATAGCTTCTGTGGTAGATCTCCCAGGCATAAAATCAAATTGATTTTCTGAGATCTTCATTTCTAACCTTAATCTTTGTTCAACTACCCTTTCCCATAGTTTCATTGTATGACTCATAAGTTTAATTCCACGATAATTATTACAATTTTGAATATCTCCTTTATTTTTGTATATAGGTATTAAAGTGCTTTTCCTTCATTCATCTGACATTTTCCTAGTTTTACAATTGTATTAAATAAATTAGTTAACCATATAATTCCGTTATCACCCAAGCATTTTCAAACTTCAATTGGGATGTTATCTGGTCCCATAGCTTTCCCATTTTTCATCTTTTTTAGTGCAAACTTAACTTCGTTAACTCTAATTTTGCGAATAAATCTTATATTTTTAGTCTTTTCCTCATTTGACAATTCTAAGTTTAAGCCTTCTATTTGGTTTTCGTTAAACAACTTACTAAAGTAACTTCGCCATCTTTCTTTAATATCTTTGTCCTTAACCAAGACAATATCATCCTCACTTTTAGAAACCTGAATTTGTTGAACTTTTGGAGGATCCAGGTGATTTGATCCTAAGGGGCAGTTATTAGTTAATAATGTCTTGCTGAGATTTTATTTAGTTAAGCTTTATGCACATTTATTGAACATATGTGTGTATGGTAGCTTGGATTTTGATGGACTAGATTTACTAAGAAGGATTCTTAATTTTTTGTTGGTTGACCGATATAGGGGATAAGACACTTCTGATGATTAAGATGGTAAAATTATTTTTTGGATGATCTTTTACTGCTGTCATGTGTATATATCTCAATTGATTTATATATACTCGACAATTTTTATATTTTGGTTGTGTTGAATGGAGTTGATAATGGATTAAATATGCAAATTCTATGGGTTTCATTGCTTATTGCCTATCTTAATAAAAAAAAAAATTCCATCTCAATATATTATTAGAACGCTAGTGTGCTCAAGTTTCAGAACTGAATCAATATATGATTGTTACTGATTGAAATTTAGTTAAGCATTTTTCCAATTGATTATGCGGTGGATATTTATGATAAGCATTTTGCAAACAATTGTTTATTTATTTTTGGCTCGATGCAGATAGTTTGTGTTGCATGTTTGCATACTTAGGGATCATTTGGAACCACTAATAGAAAAGTACTTTGTGGAAAAAGTAATTATCTAAAAAGTAATCTGGAATTACTTATTATTTAAAAAAAAAAAAAACTTTTCTAAAGAAATACATATTTTCCTTAAAAAGAAGTAGTTTGGATAAGTACTTTTCGAAATAAGTACTCATTGTAAATCAACTACTACTTATTGACAGAAGTACTAAATTTAAGTACTTTTCATAATAAATGCTTAGCTTTAAGAGTTTCAAATAGGGCTTAGTGTTTAAATGGTGTCTGTTATACAAATTTTAAGAAAAGCCCTGGGCTGATTTTATATACATGAAAAAACATCTTTGATTTATTTGTGCCCAAATTGAGTTCTCTGTGAAAATGCTTAGATGTTCTTCGGTTCAATTCTATCTCAGCATTTTTTGGAGTAAACTCTGCCCTAGGTTTTGTACAATAATATATGTATTTATGGAACTTCATTATCTAAGGTAATTTATTTATTTATTTTAAATTTCTGCTTCCAAAGCAAACAACAAGAAAGTTGAAACCAAAGAAGGCTGTTCAATATGATTCAGTTCTTGTACAGGTGCTGGTATGTGGTTACTGGTTTCTGATTCCAGAAATTATAAATTCTTTAGATTGAATAGCCTTTTTTGCTTTTAGCTTTCCTGATGTTTGCTTGCAAAGCGACATAAAAAAAGTTGAAACCAAAGATGGCCATTCAATACAATTTTTTTAATCACCAAAGAAATATTCATTAAAGTGCGTGGATGCTTGCCAGATGCAACATACAAAAGGAAATCACCCACACAGCTGGGTCTTAAAAAAATCAAGAATTACATGGTTGTCAATTTAAAACAATACTCTTTGCCCACTAGTAACAATAGCAAACTCTCAGTATTTTATAACATTAAGGTTGTTGCCAATCCTTCGAAAGCTATCCAGTTTCTTTTCCTCCACAAAAACCAAAAGATGACAAGGGAAATGAGGATCAAGGCTTTCTTCCTTTCATTGCTTGAACAGATATCTTTCCAAGTCCATGATTCTCCTTCCACTGCTCTGGTGGTAACCCGCTGCTGCCTAGGTAAGTCCCAGGTTGCGGGGACCAAAACTTTGTCGTCCAGGAGCGGTGCAAGATGATGTGATCAATTGATTTAGCATTTTCCAATTGTAAGAAGTACTTGTTAAAATGAGGCAGATCCCTTTTCTGCATGATATATTATAGAAATCTTTCCAGGAGTTGCCAACCACAGAAAGGAAGCAACCTTTGTGGGTGCTTCTGTTTTCCTGATGTACTTCCAGGGGAAGTTGCTGCTGGTTGCTGGTGGGGGAGTGAGATTTCTGTAATTGGATCTGACCATGAATCTATCATTTTTATCCAGGATCCACTTGGGATCATTAGTAGTGTTAAAATATTGAATTTTGTACAAATCGCCGTAAAAGAAGGCTGTTAAATATGATTCTAGTTCTTCATCCAAGTGCTTGAATGTGGTTTCTGATTCCAGAAATGATAAATTACTGTAACTACTGATTTTACAATAGGATGGAATTTTTCCTTTTTAATATTTTTTTGTATATTATTGGTAAAGGAAGCTGCTATTTTTGTGCTATCCCAAAAATTCCTGTGTGCAGTCCATCTACCATACATCTAGCATATCTATATATCATAAAAAGTGTGGTTTGTTTATGAGCTGAATTTACCAGTGGTCACATGGATGATAAATTGAAAGTAACCCTCAAAACTGAATTTTGTTTACAGATTTAAGGATTGGTTTCAAATTTGAATGCCACTTTTTATTTTTAAGGTTGAGTTCGACTCTAAATCTGCTCTGAAGTTTTCAGCATGCTGAAATAAAATGTTGTTAATAAAAGAACAGTAGCGATAATAATATGTAGCTCCCAAACATGTGAGTGTGCCGATGTCGCTCAGATAGGAAGAAAATATAGGTGCTTGTGATGAATGGTAGCCGCTTGGAGAGTTCTAGGTTGAATTTCAGATTGTTTCATTCTTTCTTGCTTGGTGCCAGGATGCTGAATATTTTGGTTATAGGGTTTTAAAGTGCATGAAAGAAGGATTTGATTTGGTGTCTGAAAGAAAGGAAGGGAATTGTTTGCTGTTCAGGGCTTTGGGAGGAACGTGAGTGGATTTGAGAGAACACACATGGCACTGATTTTGAAATTTATTGAAGGTATTTTGTTCCATAATAGTCTGTTATGGAAGAGCCTAATGTAACACCTAGTGCACAGAACTCCAAAGCTATAATGGTGGGGCTGCAGGGGCGTGATGCATGTATCCTTACCTTGACATTTGGAGAGGCTGTCTCAATTAGTTGAACCTGTGGCCTTCGGGTTTGCCTTCAGGTTTGGGCATTGCCACATTTACCATTAGGTGAAAACTTGCCCTACCTGCATGTTTGAAAACTGGTTTGGGTTGAGCTAGTTAAGTTCCCTTTAGGATTCTATTATTTAACTGATTCTGTTCCTTCATTTGTGAATTATCCTCTTTTTTTTTTTAACTGCTTGTTCTTGACCCTTTTCTTTTGATTTCAATCTTCTCAGGTCAGGAGTATGAAACGTGCCAGAGATGTAAGAGACCAGTTGGAAGGTCTCTTGGAGAGGGTTGAAATTGAACTGCTGTCCAATCCCAATGATCTAGAAGCAATAAAGAAGGCCATAACATCAGGTACTATTGCAACTTGTTGGCTTTTAATTACTTGAAAGAAGGAATGTCTCCTTCAGCATTCATTGTTGAAACTAATTCCATATTTTATATATATATATATATATATATATATATATATATATATATTTATTTATATTCTTTTCAGGGTTTTTCCCTCATTCTGCAAGGCTGCAAAAAAACGGATCGTACCGAACTGTTAAACATCCTCAGACCGTCCACATTCACCCCAGCTCAGGTTTAGCACAGGTATGCAAAGCATTTCTATTTATTATTATTGTTTTTGTTTATGTGAAGAGATGGTGACAACGAAATGGAATATTTAAATGTGGGAAATGGGTCAGCTCTTTTTCTTTAAATTTGAATTAGATTATAAGTGGAGTGGATAGATGAAATAGCTAAAATACGCATGTTTTAATTCTATGAGCACACATTTCCTTTATGAGAATATTCTACAAATAATCTTGTGTATAGCAATTATTCTGATGTTAAGAAAGGGAAACACTTTATCTATATGCAATGTCGGATGGCACTGTAAGTTTGTATAAACAGATATTAGTGCTATCTCACTTTGTACTAGCTACCCAAATATATGCAATGCAATCTGAGATAAATCATCCTTTTTGATGAGAAGTTCCCTTAAGTTTCTATCCGGCATACTTGTTTTCAATGATTAGGTTCTGTCAGCACACACACTTGCGGGCAAGCATTCACACAAAGGTGCAACCCAAAACTCTAGCAGAAATTAGGAGGCTGATAATATCACAGAATCAATAGCTGCCTGAAGATTAACAAAATGCTGCTCCTTAAACCGAAAATGCGAAGTTTAAATCAACTGATAGACAACTCTATTCCTATCTTCCCCCCCCCCCCCCTCCCCAAAAAAACCCAAAAAGTACCCAATAGAAATGTTGCCCGGATTTTTTTTTTTTGGGGGAGGGGGAGTGGGGTGGTTGGGGGAGGGTAACTTGAAAACATACTCTTATCTGTTTGGATTCCCCTCCATCTCCACGGGTCTCCCATAACAGAACCAGCTGTCAGTGCAAGCCCATCATGGGCACATGGCTTTCCTTGGGTGATGCAGAGGCACCTAACAGGCAAAACCTTAAACTAAGATTGAATAATTTCAATTCCAACAAACTCTAATGTGTTTACAACCCTCATATAGGGCATACTTTCCTAAAAATAAGCTTAAAGTAAATAACTGGAAATAGAAATAAACAAAGAAACTAAAGTCGAGATATTTTCCTAAATGAGGTATAGCGCTTCCAGACTGTCCTCCGCGATAGGCTATCCCTCCATCACGGAGATTTCTGGATCAGCTGCAACTGATAATAATTTGATGTGATACATTATCTTGGCCTCCTTTTTTACGCACAACCACCTGCTAACCACTGAAATAATCTCTTTTTTGCTAGTAGCTAAGAGACGAAATCTTTTCTGAAGCTGCTTCTTGTGGGTAAGAAGGCTACTTTGGTAGGAGCACCTCTCATCCAAATGGCTTCCCAAGGTAACGCTTCTTTCTCCCCCATGATTACCCTGAAGCAGCCTCATGAGTGTTTTCATCTCACACCATCCTTGCTTCTTTGTGTAACCTCTCTCCTGTACTGTCAAAACACTTGAAAAAACTTTCCAGCTCCCAGTTCTGAGCTCTTGTCAAAAATGGCACAACCACACTACCCTTCCAGCTGTGAAGCAAGGAAACCAGAACTCACCAGAGCATCTGTATCTTTCGTCAAGAGAAACTGCTCTGGACGCTGACATTTTGAAGGAGTCTAGCCACATTGTCTATCCCTCCAAATGAGGAAACTATATCCACTTCCAACCTTAAAAGCAGTCTTCAGACTTGGGAGAGCATTTCCCAACTTATCCTTATTCTTCCTTTTTCATCTCCTTCCACAAACCCATGGGAGCCTTTTCCCAACCTTTCCTTATTCTTCCTTTTTCATCTCCTTCCACAAACCCATGAGAGCCTCTTCTCTCTCTCTCTCTCTATATATATATATATATATATATATATTTTCGATATGAAAGAAATTATATTAAAAAGGAAAAGAAGATAATATACAATCTGTTGGACAAGAAGTCCCTGAAAGATCCTTGAGTTCTGTTCTAGCCAAATGCATAGCACCATTAGCAAATAGGACTGCAATCCCTTAAAATCCTACAAATGCCTAAAACTGAAAAACTCCACATGAAACAGCTCCTCCATGGTACTTAGCCGCACTCAACATTCCCAATCGTTGTGAAAGAAGATTCCACAAGATAATTAGTTACACATGCATCCAAAGTTCTTCCTTCTTCCAGTTACACCTGTACCTAAAGTTCCTTCTCTATTAGGATCTCTCACCCCCAGCACACTAGCAAAAAATTCCATTCTGCCTTCTTCAATTGGTATGAGCATTCTTCCTCAAATTCATCTTTGTTGAATAATTGGGCAAATGGAAGACCTAACCTAAATGATAGGTCTCTCCCTCTATTTATAATATATGTCAAGTACAATACGAATGACCATAATATCCTTACTAATAGGGCTGCAAATGAGCCGAGCTGGGCCGAGCTTCAACATGTTCAAGCTCGACTCAGCAGGATTAAAGCTCGGCTTGGGCTTGGGCTTGGGCTCGGTTCAGTTTGAGCTTAGAAAGTCAAGCTCGAGCTTGGATCGGGAGTAAAATTATTGGCTCAGTCTCCTCGGGCTCGGGCTCGGTTCAGTTTGAGCTCAAGAAGTCGGGCTCGAGCTCGGATTAGGACTAAAATCATTGGCTTGGGCTTGAGCTCGAGCTTGAGCTCTGCTAATTTTGCAAGCTCAGAGGGCTTAGGCTTGGGCTCCGGCTCTTGCTCAAGTGTGGGCTCAAATTTCGTATATTACCTATAAAAATAATAACATGACCAAAAATGCATATGATTTTGTTCCATTGATCTGCCTTATTAGTCTACATCAAATATGATGAAATGATGGTTAACAATTCTATAGATATATTACAAAAAAGAACATAAAACGAGAATTACTTGAGAAATGGTACTCATTTTCGTAATGATGCATATACAAAAATGCCAAGACACAGGAAAGCAACAATATATGATCAAAAAAGCATATGATTTTATTCCGTTGATCTGCCTAATTATTCTATTTCAACTATGATGAAATGTAGTTTAAATTTAAATTATAAAATATTTAATGCTGCATTTGGAAGATGGGGAGCAAAACTTCAACTCCATGCTTACAAGATGGGGAGCAAGTAAATTAAATTTCATAACAATCTACTTGAGTTTGACTCACTTGGTAACTCAATTCAACTTGATTTTATTCAAGTTTGAGTTGAACTTAAGTTGCTCGAGTAGTTGTTCAACTAAGACTCTTGTATAACCTTTTTCTGTTCTATTATTTATACACTGTATAAGTAATATATTAAGTATTTTATAAATATTTTTGATATTACAAATATTTATATATATTTTAATACATATTTATTAAAATAGTAAAAATGCATGTCATTCACTGTTCAATGTTCATTCCCCTAAAAAATATTGATATCTGCTAAGTTTTCCAACATCATAGAAATATCTTAATTTTCTTGGTAAGCACTCCGTGCTGGACTCGAATGAAATCAGCAAAAGGGTTTCCCCATGCTTGAGGTCCTTCCTCTTTGAAAAAAGCCTTCTAACTGGCAATTAACAGCTACGAAAATCCTCTTGCTCTTACACAAGAGACTGGCCAATGTCAAGATCATTGAAAATGGAAATGGAAGTCCTTAAGCATCCATTAAAAAAATAAACAAACCAAAGGCATGGCACGTGTTATATATGTTTCTAGATTCATTTATGATAAACATAGGACACGATCACAACAAAATCCAGTATAAACCTGCAACTAAATTCTCTTCACTCTTTTTCTTCCCTTTAAATTAATTAAGAGGGGGAAATTCAGTGAGCTCATGATCGTCAAAATATTAAAGCTAGCTAAGTAAAAAAATCATAGAGAAGGCATCATGAAATCATGCGGAACTTGATGAGCATATGTTCAAACTTGGGAGTACCATCCCTTCTAGCTCAAAAAAAAAAAAAAAAAAAAAGCAAATTCAGTATACAACTGAATGATCAGTAGTAAAATTTATGTTTAAGAGCGTGGACAAGGAGATTGGGAGAGGAGAGGAGATTGAGGCCAAACTAAATCTAGTGCAGAGATCAGAGGAGAAGTTATCTCAATCACGTGGCTGAGGGGCTGTGCGCCTGTTTCTGTTTTGTCACTAGGCTCCTACAGGCTATGGATGACGAGAGATGGAGAGAGGCAAAGTGAGAAGTGCAAGCAATCAACAGAGTCGCAAAGGGGCGGAGCTAAGACTTGAGAGGCAACTGTCGAAGTGTGAAATGAAGTTGTGAAGGGCAAATATAATTATAAATATAATAAATAGTTAATAGTGAGTTGTAATCAAGCCTATTTTTCGGAGCTCACTACCGAGCCTCTTAACGAGCTCAATCGAGCTGCTTATGAGCCAAAATGAGCTAAGCTTGTCTGTGTTCACACTTGGCTCATTTATAACTGAGCCTAAAAAATGGGCTTGAGAATCGCTCATTAAGATAATGAATGAGCCTGAACAAGCCCTTACCAAGCCGAGCATGAGCGGCTTGGTTTGTTTGCAGCCCTACTTACTAACTCATACTAACTAACACAATTGTAACACATAATAATAATGCTAAATGACTAAAGAACCATTAACACTCCTCTGCCCCACCCCCAAAAGCTGGAGCATATATATCATATGCTCCTAGCTTGTTATAAATCAATTTCACATGAGAACCTCGTAAGGCTTTAGTGAACAAATCAACAAGTTGAAACTCAAACTTCACATGGGTGGTTGCAATGAGCTTTTGTACAAGTTTTCCTCGAATAAAGTGGCAATCAACTTCAATGTTCTTTATTAGCTCATGGAAGACTAGGTTGGGGACAATATGAATAGCAACTCGATTATCATTCATCAACTACATAGGCTGAGAATGTGGGAAACCTAGTTCTTCCAATATGTTCTTCAACCAAACAAATTCACATGTAGTGTGTGCCATAGCCCTATACTTTTACTCAACACTTGACATGGCCACCACAATTTTTTTTTTACTCTTCCAAAACACCAAATTACCACCAATAGAGATAAAATACTAGGATTGTGGATCTTCGGTCAAAAGGTGACTTGGCCTAATCCGCAACTATATATCCCTAAATATAATTGTGATTCCGATCGAAATATAATAGATCTGTCCCTGTTGCACCTTTGAGATATCTCAAATCTCAAAATGTGAATTATTGCATCCCAGTGACTTGTTCTGACTCACAACACTTGTTGCGAAAGATATATCTGGTCCAGTGACTGAGGCAATTCAACTTTCCAACAAGTCTTCGATATTGACTTGGGTTAGGTAAAAAATGATCCCTATCTAACACAAACTTACTATTGGGATCCATGGGTGTATCAATAAGTTTGGATCCCAACAACCCAGTCTCTTCTAAAAGATCAAGAATGTACTTCTTTTGTGACAAGACGGTTCCCGTACGAGATCTCAATACTTCTGTACCCAAAAAATACTAAATGATTCCAAGTCCTTGGTCTAAAACTTATTTTGTAGGAAAAAATTTAGGTCCTAGATGCCCTGATCATCGTCAGTAGTGATCACAATGTCATCCATATACACAATAAGAAAAATCTTGCTAGATAGAGTGTGGCAATAAAATACAGAGTGATCTCTTGCACATTGTCGGACGCCAAACTCAAGGGCTACAACACTAAATCGGCCAATCCATGCTCTGGGAGATTGTTTTAAATCTATATATGATTTCTTAAGTTGACACACTAAGCCTGACTCCCCTTAAGCAACAAACCCATATGGTTGGTCCATATAGACCTCCTCCTGAAGATCGCCATGTAGGAAAGCATTCTTCACATCTAACTGATGTGGAGGCCAATAACAAGTAGTGGCTAAAGAGATGAACAAACGTAC
Organism: Malania oleifera; assembly: GCF_029873635.1. Taxonomy (NCBI): domain Eukaryota; kingdom Viridiplantae; phylum Streptophyta; class Magnoliopsida; order Santalales; family Ximeniaceae; genus Malania; species Malania oleifera. The sequence goes on along the minus strand of NC_080429.1, from coordinate 62,532,401 downwards.
CAAGACAAGTTTAGCGACTGGAAAGAATGTGTTTGAATAATAGACCGTACCTCAGAGTATATCCCTTAGCAACAAGGCAAGCCTTCAAATGAGTCTCAAAATTGTTAGGATTGACTTTCACATTGTACGCCCAACGACAACCAACCATAGACGTACCTCAGAGTATATCCCTTAGCAACAAGGCAAGCCTTCAAATGAGTCTCAAAATTGTCAGGATTGACTTTCACATTGTACGCCCAACGACAACCAACCATAGACTTATCAAGAGGAAGAAGTACAAAATCCCAAGTATCATTATCATGTAGTGCACGCATCTCTTCAACCATTATAGTTCTCCACCTAGAATGGGATAGGGATTCAAAAACAGATTTTGGAAGAGCAACAAATGACATGGTACTAAATGAAACAGTAATACGAGGGTGACAAGAAATCATAACAAAAAAAATTAGAGATTGGATGTTGGGTACAAGTGTGTTTACCTTTCTGAACAGCTATAAGAGGATTAACATCATGGGAAATAAGATCATTTGACAAGGGATCTGGAGGCGCATTAGTAGAAGCTGGAGGAGGCTCTCCTTCCTCATATTGCCATGTGTATAATGGCAAATTGGGATGACCCAAGCGACAAGGACTCATGTTGGATGAAGATGTAGGAGTATTAGTTACAAATAATAGGTCAAATTTGGAAGGCAAGCAGAGGAAGTGACTTATCAAGGTCAACAGAACTCAAGGAATCAAAGTAGTTGTTGGTGTAGACTTAGAAAAGGTGACATCAGCACAAATAAAGAATCGATGTAAAGTAGGGTGTAACATCCATATCCCCGTTGAGTATAGGAATAGCCCATAAACATACATTTAATAGCACGAGGATCCAAATTATCCATTCCTGGAGTTAACTGATGGACAAAGGACATTACCAAATATATGAGGGGGAAGGGAGAACAAAGGAGCCTTAGGGAAGATAAGTGAATATGGGATTTTACCACCAAGGATAGGGGATGACATTTTATTGACGAGGGAGCAAACTATGAGCACAACATCACTCTAAAATACTTTGGGGACATTCATTTGATACAATAGGGTACAAGTGACTTCAAGAATATGTCCGTTTTTTCTACTCTGCAATCCCATTTTGTTGTGGAGTGTGGGCACCAGAGGATTGGTGGATCATACTAGAATTAGTCATTAAGGTAGTGAATTGGTATTGAAGTACTGCTTAACATTATCACTACGAAGTTAGGATCCTAATTGACATATCAAATTGAATATTTAAGAACAGAAAGCATGAAAGATATTAAACAACTTAGAACGTTCTTTCATTAAATTAAACCAAGTCATTCTAGAGTAGTCATCAACAAATGTAACAAAATACTGTGAAACCCCAACTTCAACGTGACATGGCTAGGACCCTAGACATCGGAATGGACTAGTATGAAAGGACTAACCACCCGTTTGTCGACCGAGGAAGCAAAGGGAACACGATGTTGTTTTCCCAATTGACAAGATTCACACTAAAGATTAGGCACAAAATCAATGAAGGAACTAGTTGTTCAACTTGTCCATGGACAGATGACCAAGGTGACCATGGATTTGAAGTGTAGCAGAGTGTGCAGGCAATAGGAGGAAAAGTGACTCAAAGTAGTAAAGCCCACAAGCCTCACATCCTCTACCAATTGTTTTCCTCATCTTTAGATCTTGAATAACCACATAATCAGGAAAGAAGGGGATTTAGTGACATTGTAAGCTTACTAACTGACATGAGATTGAAAGGGGATTTAGGAATGTATAAAACGGAAGGGAGAGAGATGGAAGGAGTAGGATTTACAATTGCTATCCCCTTAACCGCAATATTGGACCCATCAACAAGGGTAACTTGAGGTAGATATTTAGGATACTGGAGGACAAAAAAGAAATTGGTTGCACTTGTTATATGGTCAATGGCAACATAATTGATAATCTAAGGACTAGAGGGAAAGATACCAGATGACATACTGACTGTAGGATTACTTTTTTGGGCAAACGAAGCAATGTGATAAGATGCTTGTTAAGACAATTGATATTGTGGAAACCTTGAATACTTCTTTGATATAGTCACAATACACGATTCACTCAAACAAGTAACTACCGAGGGAACCATACTTTTGGGATTTGCAAACTCCATCCAAACACACAAACTTAGACCAATGATAACGAGATTAATTGTTGAAACAATTGGAACAACCACAAACAAGGTGACCCACCATGAATGAGTCACAAATAAATCAGTGCAAGGCTGCTACAGCACCAAGAAACTTTGACACAGCCCCAAGAAACCAACACACAGCACCGGAACAATTGGAGCAACATCAAACAAGGTGAACCACCCAAACTACACTCACCATGAATGAGTCACAAATAAATCAGTACAAGGCTGCCACAGTACCAATACACTTAGACATAGTCCCAAGAAACCAACACACAGCACTGGAACAATTGGAGCAACAACAAACAAGGTGAACCACGAAAACTACCATGACGTGTCACCAAAAAACTTATATAACACTGCCAGAGCCTCACAACAACAGCTTATGAACACTGCCACTGCTCTAAGAGACTCACCCTTTACTAACACTGAACAACAACTAATGGATTACCACGAGTGCATGGTCGAAAATTGGACCTTTGAGCAAAACACATGCCCAACAACTTGATATTATGATCAACATAAGGAGTTAGAACATCGAATCAGGAACACAGCAAATACTTCTGTTTCAGACCCAATAAACTCAATCACTATTGACAAACAGCTTCAGGAAGCATCAAACAACAATTCCTCGGGTGCTGCACATGAGCAATTAAAAAAGGTGAGATCTTTTGATAAAAACATCACGAAAAACTTCATTAATATTTACAGAGGGATTTGAGCACTGCTGGATGAATTCAGACCAAAAACATGCCTGAAAGTGGCTTCATGCACTGGCGCGTGGAGTTGGCCCTGGCAGCCTTTGACCAGCGCGTAAGGGTGTGTAAGGCACTGTCTGGAGATGTGAACTGGGAAGCAGATTGGCAGTGTCTGTGGGTGACTATGGTGGTGTTTTTGCAAAATCTATAGTAGATTTTGTGTTCCTGAGCTGGCAGAGTTGCCCAGCAAATTCCCAGCGACTGGTCTGACTTACGGAGGCTGCTGGCTGTTTTCTAGGGCTATAGTGTTACAGGAAATTCTCCTATGATGGTAGACATGCAGTTGATTTAGGGTTTTAGGCGTAGGTTTTGATGGTGGTTGTAACAATTAGGGTTTAGGTCTTAGAATCATGCTTTGGTACCATGTTGAATAATTGAGCAAAATGGAAGACCTAACCTAAATGATTGGTCCCTCCCTCTATTTATAATATAAGTCCAGTACCAATGACCATAATACCCTTACTAACTCGCACTTACTAACACAACTCTAATACATAATAATAATGCTAAATGACTGAATAACCCACTAACAATCTTCAAGCCTGATATCGCTTCAAAGCAATACGTCTCAAATTCAAAATCATTTATTTTTGCTCCACAAAGGAAAGTAGTGTTGTCAGCAAAAAGGTGTGATATTACTCTCAGAGGATCCCAGCCATAATTACTATATTATAGGGATAAATTTATGTAGGGATAGCTTTTTAGATGTTACTTTTGAAGCTGAAGATCACAGGTTCAAAACACAGAAACAGCCTTTTCAAAAGCTGAGATAAGACTGTACATTGTGGCATCCCTAGACCTTCAATATGGCTTGGAATCTTGTGCATTGTGTGTTTCCCATTTGCAAGGGGTTGTTTCTTGGATTTGGTTAGTTTTCCAATCACTAAAAACAAAGACCTAGAATTCCACTTCGGTATGCTATATTGAGTACTGTTGGGAGTTCACACTTCATGTGGCATGGGGCGTTGTTTTTCAATCATTTTAAGCTGTGAACGGTTAAATCCTTGCATGGAGAAATTTTTAGAGCAAAATCATTTTGGAAAAACTATGTTACTGTTTCTCCCTTGGTTAATATAATGTTTTTAACATTTCTAGCCTTCTTTATAACGTTTCAGCTACAGAAGTCTCATAATGTTTTTCACCTGCATGTAATGGCAATCACATATATGCAAGTATGCAAATGCATTTGAGCATGTATTGAAGTAGGTTTTATCAATGAATATTTTGAAGACAATTAAACAAGATTTTAATTCTCTTTTTGTTGTCAATAAGAAAACACTCCACAAACAAATCATTCAAGTAAATAATGTCTCAAAGAGCAGCAAGATGTTGGTCTTGATTTTGTTTGAACCTAGTTATCATGTTTTTGCTCTTAGTTGTTTTTTATTTTCTTTTAAGGTGCTTCCACGATGGGTTGTATACCATGAGTTGGTTCTTACAACCAAGGAGTACATGAGGCAGGTATGTTTTTCATTTTCCCTCTTGAATAGTTAAAGTGGATTATTGCTTCATGTTTTAAGGTTGCTTACTTGTAATTTCTTGTGGTTTAGACTAAAAATTGTTGTTGGATTACAGGTCACTGAACTAAAGCCAGACTGGTTGGTGGAAATAGCTCCTCATTATTATCAGATGAAGGATGTTGAAGAGTGTATGCTCTCTCTCTCTCTCTGTCTCTCTCTCTCTCTCTATGCACGCATGTACAGGGGTGATTGCAAAGCATCTCTACATAAAGAAACTCTATTGTAGCAATGAGCTCTGGTGTAAAATTTCCAGCACACTTTTGTACCGTTCCCATTCAAAGTTCTTAATTCTTTGTCTTCAAATGCTCCAGAGAGCAGTAGGGGTTGCCATGTTCCTTGTCCTTGGATGATCCATACCAATCTTTCACCTTACTATTAGGTGTCACCCAAGCTACAGAAAGCCACTGCCAGATCATGATGGTGAAGAAGCAGGATGCAAGTGCTCTCTCCACTACACTTCCACATTAAAGTACTGCTTAACTAGCTTTGCACCTCTTTTCTGGGAGATCATTCCCTGTAAGACTATCCTCCCAACGAGCTTCCCAGGAGGGAAAAAAAAAAAAAAGCAACTTTTTTTGGGAGTACAAAAAAAAAACAACTTTTTTTGGGATCTTTAATACTCCAAATGGCCTTCCTAGAAGAAGAATCAGCATAACTTATGCTGAGTGCAGGTTTTAATAATTTTTCAAGAAAGTGAACCTACCATTTTTACCAAGAAACAATCTCAACAACTCCTTCCTTATTTTCAAAAATCCTGACTCCATATTGAGCCAACTGATTCTATCTCTACCAGCTCCCAACTCCAGTATAATTTTTCTACATTTATTTTCATGAAACCAACAAACTTAGAGAATGGCTCCTTACCAGTCATGGTACTCTTATAAAGCCCACCTATGAGGGGTTTTATTCCATTTGTGAAACCCATAAACTTGCAGACTACTAGTAACAGCTCATTGCGAGTCATGATACTCTTTCAAAGCCATACCAAGCAAGTGGGCTCTCACTCCACTTGTGAACCATCCCCCACCACCACTACTGTACTTATTTACAGCAATCCTACTTGAAAATCCACCTTCCATCGCAAACCTCCATAGCTGTTTGCCCTGAAGGGCCCAATTGAACACCTACAATTTCTTAGGCCCTGAACATCTGCTTGGAGAGGGAGCAAACAATGCTGCAGTTGATCTTTTCTTCTTCTGAGTTACCCAGAGAATCCTTTTGATGCTTTTTCCCTGACCGTTTTTAGCCACCAAAGTTGGAATGGTGAAAAGCAACAAGATTGTAAGACTGGAAATAGTGCTTCTAACCTTAACATGTGTGCTTATTTTGTTTGATTCTGTTTTGGAATAAGGGTTACCCACTATCTTCTTGTACTCCATCCCTCGTATCTGAAGTTGCTCAGGATTAATTGCAATTATCAAGGAAATGAGTACTGTCTGTACAGATATTTAGACATTGTGCAGAGGGCGTTAAGAATCCAGTAATTGGGTTCTTCAATTAGTTTTGAACTTCTTGTTGGTTCCACTGTGTTTTGTGGTGTAGTGAAGAAACTTTTGAACAGTTTGGCTGCTTGTGGTTAGTTTGCTGGTATCATTTTACTGTTTTGATTGCTCAATATTCAATTTCTGGCAGTGGGATCAAAGAAAATGCCCCGGGGAGAAGGCCGTGCTATTAAAGACTAACAGGTGGCAACAGTGGGGAAGAAAATCAAATATGTTGCTATGAAACAGGGAATGCTTTGTTTAATCAAATATACCATCTGGAGTGTGGAATAAAAGATGCTTCTCTGCGAAGGTGTGCGCACAAAGACTGCTGACAAGCTGCTGGGAAGGAACAGAGAATGAGGAATAAAAGAACTGTAAATACAATTTTGTAATATTTAGGCAGCCTTTTTCTTTCCAAGGGCCCTTTTATTTTATGTGTATGCATTGTCAAAGCATTTCCCCATTGTATTGGGCCTTTTTTCTGTATATAATTATCGTAAACATTGATAAAAATACGTGTTGTACTATCTAAGATTGTTGATTTTTAGAATCTTATTTCATACAATTTATCATAGCATGGATTCCTTCTCAAATGACAAAAGGTTGCCTACATTTTTTCTGAGATTGCTCTGGTAACTTTTGCAATGTGCAAACATTTGCTTTGTTACAATTAGTTAATGCCAAGTATTGTTCTTGGGCCAGACCTATGATTAATCTCAATATTGTGCTTAATTTTTTTTTTTTACATAAAATTTCTTAAGAAAAGTACGAGAGATTAAAGCAGAGTAAGTAAAGCAAATTGAAGGAATGAAAGATGGACCAAATATCATCGGGGAAAGTCACTATTGCCTAGTAGGCAGCAGCATTGGATAAAAACTTGTGGTGGTTGAATAGTATACTGAAAAGTACTGTTCTTATTACGTAGTAGTTGAAGCCTGTTTATGATAACATTGCGTTGACACTGGAACTAATTAATTGAAAATATAAAATTTAAAGCAATTAATGAAACATGCTTGTCTTAGACTGTAGAAATGTTGGGTTTGGAGTTCACTGGTTCGGTCAGATGCTCAAAATTAGGTCGAGTGTGTTACCAAGGGGTTGGGGAAGCTGCATAATTTGCAGAACTTGTGTGCGCACAATTGCCTTTCTACAAGTTTAGAAGCCCAAATCATGTGGGATTGTGTGTCATTTATTTTGACAAATTTGAAGGCTCAAATTTAAAGAGTTTGTGAGATCATGCCTCCTTAAAAATTTAAGAAGTCAACTCATGTGGGAATATATGTGCATTTGTTTTGTCCTATTCTAGATTTGGAATGGGGTCAGAGCAAAATCTTAGTTCGTAGTCTATTTAAAAAGGACCATTCTTTGCATATGCACACATACATTTTCCCTTTTTTCTTTTTATGGGAGGCTAGAGGAGAGGATTCACGTTGAGGCTAACGAGCGAAGGGCAACAAGTGTATGTATACAAGGGTGGGTATATAGGAGGGAGATTGGGGAGGCATTGGAGACAATTGGTGAGGACAGCAGAATACATGAGGCCTGAGGCGGAGGGCTTTGAAGGACGGAAAACAGAGGATTCAAGTTGGTTTCCTCTTGAAGGAAAGGATCCTTGTCTTTCCCCCTTTTATTCTATGTAATTTGTTGGTTTTATTCCCTTTTTTGGGGTTGTGTTTATTTATTTATTTATTTTTTTGAGAGAGAGAGAGAGAGCTGTTGGCTTCTACAGATGTTGTTAGACTTGGCAAAGCGGATCGGATCGGATTATCTATTGCAGATTAGATGGATTACTAGGTGAGGATATTACAATTCATGTTCGACTCAATCTAGGTTGATGATTTATAGTGGTTTGGATTGGATAATCCATGACAGATGACAAATAATCCATTATTCCCATCCGTAATATAATTTTTTAGATTAAAAATTTATTTTATAACATAATAACTGAAGTTATTTTTAAAATTATAATTTGATAATTGTTAAACATTTAATAAACAATCACAAAATTATAATTTTTATTTTTTTATTTTTTACATAATGAATTTAAGACCTTTTATTTTGATCTTTAGAAAATTAAGTATTTAGACTTAAATTTGAATGTGGGCATGGGATAGGCTCGGAGGTGCATATAGTAGTGCAAGTGTTGGGAGTGTGAGATTAGGTTTTGATTAAAAAGCCTTATGCTATTTGAATTGATGCCTAATAAGCATAGGCATATGAGATTCTCAATGAATTTAGACATTAGTTGTTAGTGGATAGGGAGATATCCATCGGATAAATCTTTAAATCTACCAACCCACTTGTTTAGAGGTGGGTAAAAAGAGTTTAGATCATATTCGATACATTTAATATACATATTGGTTATGAGTTGGTTTAAGTAGGTCGGATTCGATACAGATTAATGAATTTTTATCTATTTTACTAGGTCTAGTTGTTGCTAGCAGCTAGTAGCATAATTTTTGGATTTGCATGTGTGCACGAGAAGGTTTCGGAGATCCCTCCCAAAATTTTCTTTAAAAAAAAATAAAAAATTCAAAAAAATGAGATTTTTTTTAAAAATAAAAATTCTAGATTGTTTTATAGGATTTCTAGGGTCTCTATGGTCTCATCATATTAAGGTTTAAATTTTTCTAGAATCACAAAAATTATTTCTTGGAGTAGGCTAGCTTTTATTATGCATATCATTTGTTGTGAGATCAACAAATGCTTATTTCTATATAAAGGCAAAGTATTGCATTGTGAATGACCAACTAAAATGATAATGGATCCTCTTGATGAAGAGCCCTAATGAAGAGTGGGAACCTTCAAAGAAGAACCATTGAGTAAGACTTATGAGATACAATTGTTATACGAGGAAGAATGTATAAGGTTCATTTTAAAGGTGTAATTCTATACGGAGGATCTTTTCATTAAATTGCCAATTTGATGATTCACTAAAAGGTGAATTGATTCGGTTTTTGATATGTTTGGATGGTATTTATCAATTTGAAAGTTTGAGATTGCTATCTATTGCAGGGTAAAATTTGCATGGATGCTCCGTCGACTTCCGTTGACCTGAAAGGGGAAGAAAAGAAAGACTTGGAGGACCTGGGGTGTACTCCGGGGGATCACTCCGATGCTTAAGTAAGAGGAACGCTTTTTGAGAGGCTGAATGCAACAGTAGAATGGTGTTCAATCACTTACCTTGACCTCTTCTCCAGATCCCTTCTTATAGGGGCTCGAGTTGACCGTACGTTGGCTCGTACTTATTGCGCGGGGGCGTGAATCGCTCCCCAGTCATAAAGTGCTTGCACCTATTATTTGGCTATTTAAGCTGCTGGCGTGGATCTCTCCTCCTCTTTATTGGGTTGGAGCTGATCACTCGTCAGAATGTCTGACCCGGAGAAGGCGCGAGATAGGTGTTGACCTGCCCTCATTGGTTAGATTATTTTGGGCGTATCACTATCAAACAAATTGATTGAAAATCTTCTGGACGATCAATTTCATGGTGTATAGAAGTTGGGTTTGTTTAATCTCTTGGATCAATTTAACAAAATTTGTTGATTTGATGAAGTCAACAATGCATTGGAGAATGGATCTCGATCTGATCTTTGTTAGCATGAGCTTAATCACGAGCAATGGATGTTTGAAAGAAAACTCGATTGCCCATTGTTGGTTAGAACTTCAACTATTCTTCATTTGCCAAGGTTGCTAAAGAATGAAGGTTGATTCTTGACTTTGTTCTTATCTCTTTCTTTTTCTTCTTCTTCTTCTCTCTTTCTCTCTCTCTCTCTCTCTCTCTCTCTCTCTCTCTCTCTCTCTCTCTTCTTTTGTCTTCGAGTCTCCTTTGATAAGCCAACCAAGGTTTCTATAAGGTTAAGTTAAATTCTAAGAATTCTCATGTCTTACCATGTGTTTTTGTTGTATGGATTCTATATTTTTATTGGTTAAAACCCTTGTCCATTTGTTAAGCCCCACATTCATGAAGCCCAATATAATTTTGTAATAAATTTAAGCTTATTAGGATACTTAGGTAAATGTTTACATATTTTAGTTTGACTAAAATTTGCATTGCAAATTTTTTAATGTTTACAAATGCCCCCACTCCAAGACTGGTCTGTTTGCAAATTTACTGTGCAATAAAGACATGTCTTGGAGGACTTGCAGACTTTCTGGGTGTTTTTTTTTTTTTTCATAACCCACCAACTTGAAATAGTTCAAGACCTAATGTAACACCCTTTTTTTTTTTTTTTTTTTTCAGCATATACGCTTATATCTTTTTTAGTCCAAGGCTAGAACATGTGGTAAATTAAGGCTTACATACAATAAACTACTAAACTATTTTTTTGAAAAAATATTGTATCCACACACAATGTGTTGTCAGAAGCTTTTGAGTCCTAAATTTTAGCCTCGTGTCTCGATTTTTTTCCCAATTTGTTTTTTTTTAGACTCATTAATTAAGCCTTTAATATGGTACGTTAAACAAATAACTTTAAGACATGTCAATTAAGCTTTCATGGTGGCATGAATCTAGTACAAACGCACCGCTCTTTAAGTCCATCTGTTAAACCTTCATTGTGGCTAGAATCCAAAACAATTGTTGTGTGACCATTTTTTTGGATTTGGCCATTGAACTCTTTGAAATAATCAAGGGAAATAATATTATATTACAAGAGATGATTTGTTTGTCGTAACCAATATTATTATCATGATCTCAAAGTCTTGGTAAGGAAATGATTCATTGCCTTTGTGGTAAATGAAGAAGAAGTCACGAGGCTCCCTCGATTGCACAAGCTATGATAGTAGGCAACAAATATTTTTGTTGGTGGGCTGAAGGTAGGAGTTATTGGAAAAAAAATGTCAAATGACCATTTGAATCTTCTTCCCAAATCCATTGAGACACTTGACTTCATGGAGCATCTGATCCACGGGAGTGGATAGTGCAAAAGTTATTGTCATTTAAATAAATGATGCCATCAAATGGTTCCAAAAATGACATTCTATTGGAATCCAAACCTTGTTGCCCGATTTTGCAAAGAACTATCTTAATTAATTGTGAATGAATTACATAACAACACAACTTTGAAGACTTCCTATTCAAAGATTTAAGTGATCATCAGACAATTTGAACCAATCAACCATAGTTTCTTTACCAAGATAACTAGTTAAAAATGGAGAACAATATATTGATTGCTCAGTCAAAATCTTCAGTCTACATAGGCATTTTTCCAGTGGACACTATCCCACCTTTGTTAGACTATTTTATGCGAATCTCGGAAATGATGAGGATGGATGTTACTCCCAGGTTCTAAAGACTGACATCAGATTTGATGTTGAGTATCTGCCTGACATCCTTGATATTAGGTGGGGAGATTTTGAGTGCCTTAATTCTGTGACATCCTGGATAAATGAACAAAAGTTTTCTATTGGGACGTTTGCAACCTAGTTATGACTGACCCACTTGCAAACCCCAATCACCCTCCAGACTATAGGTCCTTCACCTTAGAAGCCAAAATAGTTCATCTTCTGATTACATATAATATTCTGCCTAGGGCTGGGTCTAGAGTGCATGTATCCTTTCTAGATTGCCCTATCATGTGGTGTCTATTCGCTAGAAAGAAACTTGACCAGCCGAGTTTGATGATGAGATGGATGCTGACTAAGACTGTTGGGCATAGGATCATCATGCCTTATGGGGGGATCTTAAACAGGCTATTCCTGAGGATGGAAGTAACCCAATCGAACCTTGCCATGCTAAAAAGAAGGAGAAACGCAGATATGTTCTCCTAAGTTTCATTGAGGTTGATGGGGTATGAGTTGGGTGGCAACATGTGGTTACCCACGGGTGCTAGGAGACCGGCAAATCAGGAAGAGGTTCCACAGGAGATGCCACCATAGCCTGCACAGCCATCAAATGCTGACTTGATGGCAGCCATCACAGGGTTTGCTGATTCATTTGCTCAGTATAGAGATTCTCAGTCTTAGCTCACCCAGACCATACAGACAGATATTAGGGAGTTGAGGGATATGGCCTTGTCATCAATGCATAATACACTACTCTTCGTGATGAGTTCAGAGAGTTTTTGATCTCTTTAAGAGTATAGGTATAGGGAGCTAGAGAGGATCATAGCTGTTAATTTCAATGAGCTGAATGACCATATTCATGAGCTGCACGATGATAGAGATGAGGAGTAGATGGATTTTGCCCCAGATGGAGGAGATGATGTTGATGATGGGGATGGGGCATAGACACAGAGAGAGCTCCCTGCAGAAATTGATTTTTTTATTATTATTATTATTATTATTACTATTATCTGGTATGTAACTATAAATAACGTATATTGTTTTGCTTTTCTTTCATTGATTACAGTACACTCTCACCTATTATCCATTTTGATTTCTACTGATAGTTGGGTCATTCACAGTTATTTACATTTATTGGTAGCTATTGCTTGAGGGGGAGCATTAGTTCTTCATGACTAGTATATTAAATTGCTCCTATGATCATGTTATATATATATATATATCCATATGCTATTCTCTGATCTTTATCATGTATATTCGCTGATGGATGGTTTACATTTTATATGGACTATTGATTGTACTACTGTATTGCATGCGTAGTTTAGAATGCCTTTTGTATAGCAGATGTAGTGGATGTAAATTGCATGCTAGTAGTTGTCTGTAGGTTCTTGCGTGATTATACTGAATTATAAATTGCTTGTTTGAACTCATCAGGTACAAGTTTTAAGGGAAAACGTTCAATTTATAGACGGCATGCTGCCAAATTTTTTGAAAAATTTTCCAAAATAAAATAGAGCACAATGATGATTATGATTAAATAAAAGTTAAAACATTTTTGAAACGATGAGTGGAAATTAATTAAATATCAAATTGCATCCTTACATAATCCTCAGATGCTTAGGAAATCTAAGATAGTTGCTTACACTACTTGGTTTGTTAAATGAAAGAAATTTTTTTAAGCACTTAAAAGCATCTAAGCTATCATTCAACTTGAAAGGGAGAGGAGCTCTTGAACTAAAACCTTATATTTTTTTTTCCTTTCCAAAGCTCAGATGTGTATTGAAATTCAATGTGGCATGTCTCCTTATAGAACTGTTATTGAATATCTAATGTTAATATATTCATGATTGCCACATAGTATTTGTGTTTGTCATATGATCTTGCATGTGACTGTTAAATCCTTAGGATCAATATGGTTGTACTTTTCTGGTCATGTTTTATGTGTGCCTAAATGAGATACCAGAAAACTTTTTCTTGCATGATTCTTAAAGTTTCTTTTTCAGCAAGCTCAGCCCCAACACCTTTTGACACTATCATAAGGGGGCTATACCTATACTTATTGTAATAACCCAAAAAATAATGATATTTAAATAATAATTAAGAGAGTGGAAAAATGAGCTCATCGATGAAGGAGAATTTCGTCGACGAGAAGATACTGAGAGGATTGTTTTGGGCGACTCTGAATTTCATCGACGAAGGGAAGAGTTCATCGACGAATTGCCTATTGACCTCGTCGATGAGGTGACGTGGCTCGTCGACGAAGCCCCTAGTATAAATAGTGTGAAACTCGATTTTAAACGCAAAAAAATCAGGAAATTCACTCTCTCTCTCTCTCTCTCTCTCTCTCTCTCTCTCTCTCTCTCTCTCTCTCTCTCTCTCCTCCCTTCGGTTTCTCCTCCTTCTCTCTAAGTTTCTAGGCCGGATTTACGCCGGTTCGACGATCATAAGCCACCACGACACTCCTGGGGAAGTTCTCTGCATATCTGCCGGAGTGGATTGTTGGTGGGGCTAATTCGAAATTCATCCATGATTCGAGGTAAGGCTAAATACTCATAATTTGGTCTTTTCACAGTTATAGGAAATGATATTCACGTGAAAATACTGAAGTTTAGTTCTGAGGATTGTTGAATTCAGGGTGTTGAACAAGGAACCCTACGGGTGTAGGACTAGTGAAATTAGGGGGTTTCTTTTTAGTACCAAGTAAGCGAATAAATTAAAACAGTTATTTTTCCATACAAATTACTATTATTTATCAGAAAATTAATTTTCAGGAAAGCATGTTTTATATTTGAATATTATTGAGAAAATCTATATTTGGGAAAATACTGTTGTTATATAGGAAATGTAATTTTAGAATGAAAAGTATGATTTTACACAACATTATGTGACATGAATATTATTTTTACATGATACATATTATATTATGGAAAATTTTAAAAATAAGCATGTTTTCAGAAATTATGAAATAATACAGTATATGATGATTTTAAAGTACATGATCAAAGACTTATTTACTCAGAATGATATGTATGAGATTTTCGGCGCAAGGCCGTGTATGTTATATGTTTCCAGCGCAAGGCCATGTTTATGAAATATTCGGTGCTAGGCTGTATTTATGAAAGTATAGAAATGCTATCAATCCATTTATGTTAAATGCTATATTATCATGGACTATATGTTATTAGAACTCGAATGTTAGTTTAGTTCAGTTTCAGGAGCACAATACCGTAACTATATAGATCAGATATCTATGTTCAGATTGGTGCTAACCACCCCACGAAGGGGTGGGAGATGGATAGTCGATGTGGCTTTCAGTGTAGAGTTGTATACGTCCACCTGACAGTTTGGACTAGGGTGTGGCGAGCCCATCATACTTACAAACATTTTTGACTCGGCAGTGGTCGACCAACCATTGTTGGGTCCCACCTTCGTGCTGCACAACCTGTCATGGGGGGTAATACATGACATCAGTTAGTTATTCATCTTGGGTATGTTTTCAGTATTATCAGTTATAACAGACATTTTATGAATGGTATGATTTATTAGAAAATATGAAAGTATATGATTATTCAGTATGTTATGAAGAATGTTTACAGATATATGAAATGTACTGTATATGTATAATTGCGTTAAATATTCATGTTGCCACACAACTGTATTTAGTTTATTTTCCCTTACTGAGAAGTGTCTTACCCCCGAATATTAAATGATTTTCAGGAAATCCAGAAAGACCAGCGGAGCGTGACCGCCGTTGAGTTGATTGTACTTCCCTGCTAGGAGGGTAAGTTTGGGCTAGGGTCAGGAGATTGTTGTTATGGTATCCTAGTCGTATTTTTGTGGTTACTGTGGATCGTAGTCAGCTCTAATATAAAATATTTTGTGGTTATAATGATGATGATGATGATTTACATTTATTGCTGCCTAGGTTCCGCTGTGTATGATAGGTGTCTCCGTTACCCACGAGTTTCGGGTTGACTATTCTATCTACTATGTTCTATTATATGATTAGTTAAGCAGGACGTTACACTTATATACCCATATTTTTTTATGTTTATTCTTCTGGCAAGAAATAATTCTGCTTGTGACATATCATACTTTCTTGCTTGTGTATTACACTCCCATATTTTTAAAACAAAAAGGGGGAGTGTGTTAAAAGGGATTTTTTTTGGGGACTACATTTCTCAAGCTAAGATTTAAAAAAAAAAAAAAAAACCTCAAACATTTTCCTTAACTTAGCCCTTTTGTTGATGCTAAAAGGGGGAGAGGTTTCCCTGAGCAAAATGCATGAATACTTCTTAGATCTCAATGCAATTGATACTATATTATATCTTATGTCTTCTTTTCTGAATATGCCTATACTGTGATGCCTATTTTTACGATATGCATATTTTTAGGGGGAGCCTCTTTTGGCTGGACCCAATTTGGTCATGCGTGTTTGTCATCATCAAAAAGGGGGAGATTGTTGACTTTGTGAGTTCGATCTCTATTTTGATGCTAACGAAACACTGTGAACTTATGTGTGTATGTAGCATGTGCACAGGTTTATGATTGAGATCACACATAAGGGACAAGGAGCATAGAGGCCAAGATGGATAATACACATTCACCTGGCGTACTTCATTGAGTGAAGAGTATGAAGACTTAAGACATTTTTGTTTTTATTGTAATTGCATTTAGTTTTTGGGTCTGTAATAATAGATGGTATTATTTGCATGTCATGCATGATAGGGTATTGCTGAAAGACCTTAGACTGACCATAGGTCCCAAAATATTGCATGAAAAAGTCCCCCATATCTTAGAAGTAATAATCATGTGAATAGAGGTGACTTCAAAAGGGAATTAGAACTTAAATGCACAATCTTTGTATTTTCGGTCGATCGAACCACAACACACATAGACCTTCGGTCAACCGAACCTCCCTAGGGTCAACAGTTGACCATTTAGTCGACCAAGTTTGAAATGATCTTCAATGCTCTGGTCAATCGAACTGGTATGTGGGAAATCCCAACGCTTTGGTCTACCGAACCTTTAGTTATAATATGACCTGGTCGACCTAACCTATGAAATTTGGTCAACAGAACTTGACTTGATCGACCAAACCTTGGAGGTACAAAATCGGCTCAAATCTGGTCGACTAAAACCTCAGTTCAAAAATGCCCTAGTCGATCGAACTGAGCAATCTGGTTGACCGAACCTTAAATATAGTTGACCGAAACTCTCAAGTTGCTCAATTTTTACCGAGGTTAAACTAAGTTATTTTTAATTAAATTTAATTAATCTTTTTTCAAAATACCCAGCGTGTCCCCAACGACTATAATTTTTCCCAACTCTATAAATACCTCCTCGTTTGTCACAATTAAGACATGATTAGGGTTTTAGATTAGCCAAATTTCTCTGAAAATTTTATTGGCTAAAATCATTCATACTCCTATATCTTTTCAAATTTATTGCCCAAATCTACTTCCTATACTCATCTAGCCATTTATTTTGAGTGAGATTGGTTTTTCATATTCATCCAACAAGCTCAAACTCTCCCTCACTTGTATTTGATTGTGTATTGATTTTTGGAGAGTGGCTTAAGGTTTTTCCCATAATATTTCATTCATAAATATTTGATTGGGAAAAACTCTTACTTGGTTTAAGATCTTGTATCCTCATTGCAAGGTTCATAAGCTTGCTTTATTTCTTGACAAAAATATTTTTAGTAAGCTTAAACCCTAATATCTATTGTTCTTTACATTTGAGAAATATTATTGTGATATTTGTTTAGGGTTGTAGAGACTGTTTGACTATTCACATTACAAGCATATTTGCTTGATATCAAAAGTCTCACTCTCATGTATACACATTGACATACTTATTATTGAGAGTTAACACATTGGTTAACAAAATCTCACTTGAGCTTAATATCCTATCATATGTAAGTGCATTAATTGATTGAGCATAGTGATACATATCTGTTTAGTGTAAGAAGCATATTTGTTTGCACACAAATTTGATTATCTGTTGTGTTCCCGACGTGTGGTCAGAAGAGGGAGGCTTGCCCTGTGAAAAGTTCCGAATTGGCTTTGACCCAGTTAGGAAAGTTAGGTGCATCATCCTGTTAAGGTGTTATTAGTTGCCACTCCACCCGTTAAGTGAGCCATAGTGGAATCCTTTACTCGTGAGCTTGAGACAGGGACATAGGTAGTATTGGTCGAACCCTAATAACATTTCTTGTGCCTACTTTTAATTTCTGCAATTTAAATTTTAGCACTTGAATGTATGCGTTTAATTCTTGATAAAGTTTATGATTGTATGAAAGACCCTAGGCTTGTGTAATACTGCTGTTGGAATTTGAATTGACCTAGGAAGAAAATTTTCAATACCCAATTCACCCTCCTCTCTTGGGAATACACCACTTCCAACATAGTTGCCTGTCTTAAAAAGTTCAGGTGCCTATCTAGTTCAAATCTAGTTTTATTTAAAAAGTCAGTGTACAGTTAGTCGCCTGGAAAAATAAGGTCAGTCACTTCAGTTGTCAAGGTCAGGCGCCTACCAGGGTAAGTTGAGGCGCCTAGCACCCTTCTGTCTGCCAATCTTTAAAAAACATAAAAAGGTCAGTCACCTATCTGTTTTAGGTCAGGCGCCTGAGCATTTGCAATACTTGTTTTTTAAGATTTTTGTTTCAAAAACTCTTTTTGCTCTTTGGGCCTTTTAATTTATAACTTTGAAAAACATTTTTCAAGGTTAAAAATAGTTATGTAGGTATTTATTATTCCTAAAGAGCTTTAATGTATTCATATTGAACTTTAAATTGAAGTACTTACATAAGACTTCCTTAAGACTCTAAAACTTTCAATTCTTGAAGTCTTCATGTATGTCCTTGCTTTGAGTTCATCTTTTCTTGAGCTTCAACATTTTTTGAGCTTTCATAATATATGTCAAACTTTGATATGAGCTTTGTCAAACTTTGATTTGAGCTTTGTCAAACTTTGATATGAGCTTTCTTTGAATCACTTGTTTGCAGGTTTACAATGTACTTTTGTGATTACTTGATTCCTGAAACATCACCACTTTAAAATGCATATTAAATTCCCTTGATTTGTCATCATCAAAATAAGATTTTAAGCCTTGTAAGGCCAACAATTATATTGTGGTACATATCTGCTTAGTATAGAAGTACTTCTATTGTACACAAAGTTTATATTTGTTATTATATTCAGGCGTGGCCTGAGGGAGTGTTGATCTAGCCCGTAAGGATTGGTTGTATAGGTTGGTGTCAGCCCTGTAATCTAACTTGAGGTTTCCCTTGCTCAGTAAGGAAAAGGTGTTGTAAATGGTGTTGCTCCACCTGTTAAGAGAGCATTAGTGGAATCCTCTTACATGTGAGCTTGAGGCGGGAACGTAGGCATTGTTGGCTAAACCTCGATAACATACCTTGTGTCACTCTCCCCTTATTCTCTTTATATTTCGGTATTTGCATGCTTGTGTTAACTTGTTAATATCATTGCTTGATTTTTCGTTTGTGATTAATTGAGATATTCTGAAACTATTATACTTGTGCATATCATTTAAGTTTTTGCACAGTTCGAAAATTGATAATCCTAAGTTGAGTAGAACTGTAGTTTCAAATTTATGTTAGGAGGAAATTTTAAAATATCCAATTCACCCCCCTTTTGGGAATACTCCAATTCCAATATTCTTATTTATGAACTGCACATAATTTGCTAGGTTTTCTTTGAACATGGACATACAAGTTTTATATGTCGTAGTTTATGAAACAAAACATCATTGATCATTGCCAAGGAGCACATGTGGCAATGACTCCTTTTTAAGAATACCCTTATTTCACTAAGCCCACAATTCAGGACAAGAGTCAATCACAAAAGTATTTATTGATATGGGACAACATACATGAAGCTAACAAAAAGGCCACTAAATGCCCTTATCGCACACCAATCATTAGTAACTGCTCTAAGGATTGGGGTTTAGACACTTCATCTCTCTATCATTTAGATAAGTGGATATAATAAGAGAGAAATGAAGTGAATTCTCTAAAGCTGAAGAGCACCAGCAAGGGAATTAATAAAACTATTTTGAAGTTGCAAAGTAGCCATCACGAACAAAAGGCAATTACACATTTTCTAGCTATTTTGGTTTGCACGTTGTTTTACATGAGGTACGCTAATATAGATTTGAATCTTCCGAAAATTTTGCTACTTGTGGTGGTTACTAGGAATGGGCAAAGCTTATTCTAGGAAGAAACAAAGAAATTATGTTAACTGTTGGAGTTTATGATGGCATAACTGCTTTCATGTTTGTATATAATTTATGCCCCTACATGATTCAAGCTCTCTGTGAATCATAGTGCCCATGAAATAACTCCTTTCATACTTCACAGGGTGAAATTTTTATCTGCTTAGGGATTTTACATGGTTTTATCAAGATTGACCTATGTCCACGGAGCACACCACAATTCACTTAAAACCGCCAAAAAGAAATACAATTTTATCAGTTTCTCTCTTCCTCAGTCTCTCTTCTTTCTCTCTTTTCTTCTCTGTATATACCATCTCTCCACAGCTCCTCTATTTGTAGGTAGTTGGTAATCAATCATAATAAATTACAATAAATTAAATTTGAGGAATTACATTCATCAAAATTAAATGGCCTGTGGATAACAGCTTGCAAACGCGTCTCCAGCATGCAACTCAAGCGTCTCCAGATCAGCTCATGCGTCTCTTGGCTCCAGCATAACAATCTCCCATTTGGAGACGAAGATGCCTCCTAAACCAGTATCAGTATATGAATAAATGATGTGCTCAAAATATGTCTTCAGACATGAAGACCAACTGAAGTTGAGCACAACTTCAGCTTCTTTGTAGTCACCACCTTAGTTAACATATCTTCCGGATTTATGTTACCTTGGATTTTTTCAAGTGTTAACACGCCATCCTCTATCAAAGATCTGATGAAGTATAACGCAATACAATATGTTTAGTTCTGGAATGAAATGCGGAGTTCTTTGCCAGATGTATCGCACTCTGACTGTCACTGTACAAAACATTCCTCTCCTGCTTTAATCCAAGCTCCGTTAACAAACCCTGAAGCCAAATCATCTCTTTACTGGCTTCTATCACTGCTACATACTTAGCTATTGTAGTGGATAGAACAACAATCTTTTGTATTTGTGACATTCAACTAATAGCTGTCGTGCCAACAGTGAATATATATCTAGTGGTGCTTCTGCGATGATTAATTTCACCTGCAAAATCAGCATCTACAAATCCTTGGATTTTCAAATCGCTTTTGCTGAAACATAGGCACTTATCAATAGTGCCACGTAGATATCTCAAAATCCACTTCATTGCTTCTGAGTGTGTCTTCCTTAGATTTGACATATACTTACTAACAGCTCCCACTTCTTGGCCAATATCTGGTATGGTACCAACCATAACATACATTAGACTTCCAATGGATGAGGCGTATGGTACCTTAGCCATGAAATATTTTTCTTCATTTGTCTGGGGAGACTGATCCTTAGAGAGATGGAAGTAACCTGCCAATGGTGTATTTATAGCTTTGGCGTTGCTCATGTTAAACCTCTATAAAACATGGTTGATATACTTTAACTGAGATAACCGTAACGTACCTTGTTGCTTATCTCTAGAGATCCGCATCCCAAGAATTTGCTTTGCAGGACCCAAGTCTTTCATATCAAATTCCTCTAACAATTGCTGTTTCAATTTTCTGATATCTTTTATATCTGATCCTATGACTATCATATCATCAACATATAACAATAGGATAATATAGTTAGTACGATACGTCTTGAAGTAGCAACAGTGGTTGGCATTACACTTCTGAAAATTGTTCCTCTGCATACTACTGTCAAATTTCTTGTACCACTACCTAGGAGCTTGTTTGAGACCATACAAACTCTTTTTCAATTTGCATACAAGATTCTTTTTACCTTTAACTGAGAAACCTTCTAGCTGTTGCATATAAATTTCCTCATCAAGATCACCATGAAGAAATGTCGTCTTCATGTCCAACTGCTCAAGATATAAACCTTCTGAGGCAACAATACTCAAGACAGATCTAATGGTTGTCAGTTTGACAACCGGTGCAAAAATATCAGTGTAGTCAATTCCTTTCTTCTATTCAAAACCTTTGACTACTAATCGGGCTTTATACCTCTTGGATCCATCATGCTCTTCTTTGATCCTGTACACCCATTTGTTGTGAAGAGCCTTCTTACCATGAGGCAACTTAGCTAGTTCCCATGTTTTGTTGGAGTTAAGAGACTTCATCTCATCTTTTATTGCAAGCTCCCACTTGGTCAAATCTCCTGCTTGACATGCTTCAACATAGCATTCAGGTTCTCCTCCATCTGTAAGAAGTAAATAATTCACATACCTCCTATTTCGTACACGTTGCCGAGAAGATCTCCTAAGCTTTGGTGCTGGAGTAGGAGGTGGTGGTGCAACAATCTGCTCCACATGTTCCAATGCCTAAGGATTCTCGATATTCTGCTGAGGATTCTCGGTGTTCGGCTGACGTGTCCTTACACCTTCTAAAACATCATCCACATCTACAAAGGTTGTTTTAGACTCTATAGACTCTGTTGTGTGTCTATCTTTGTACATCACCTTTTCATCAAAAATCTCATGTCTGCTTCTGATCGCCTTTTTGTTTTCATCATCCCAAATGCGATACCCATATTCATATCCACCATAACCAATGAGAGTGCATTTCCAGGATTTCAAATTCGTCTTATTCCTGACATGATCATTGATATGTACATATGCAACACAACCAAAAACTTTCAAATGTGAAAGTCTTACCTCTTTATTGCTCCATACTTCTTTAGGTAGATTATAGTCCAATGGTACTGATGGACCTGCGTTAATCAAATAAGCTGCTGTGTTGACTGCTTTTGCCCAAAACATCTTTGGCAAGCCTAACTGCATACGCATGTTTCTGGCTTTTTCTGTTAACATTATGTTCATCTGCTCGGCTATGCCGTTGTGTTGAGACATACCTGGCACAGTTCTTTCTATTTTGATACCATGCTTATAGCAGAATTTCTTGAACTCGGTGTCAACATACTCACCATCGTTATTTGTTCTCAGCTTCTTGATTTTCAAACCAATTTCATTTTCTACCATTACTTTCCAAATTTTAAAAGCATAAAAAACATCGTATTTATATTTCAGGAAGTAAACCCATACCTTCCATGAATGATCATCGATAAATGTTACGAAGTAATGCTTCCCACTTGTGGACGAAATGGTTGTTGGTCCCCATACATCTGAATGGACTAGCCCAAGTCTCTCATTCTTTGGGGTACTGATGTTTGTTTGGAAACTGACTCTCTTCTGTTTCCCAAATATGCAATCCTCGCATGTGTCAATCTTTACCGACTGTAAATCACTCAACTTACCCTTTGAGTGCATCACCTTGAGTCCCTTCTCACTCAAGTGTTCGAGTCATTGATGCCATATGTTGCTATCATCATTTCCTATAGCAAATGTAATAGGCATGCATGCATTAGGAGTTACATAAAGAGTACCACTTTTTTTACCTCGTGCAATGGTCAATGCGTCCTTCGAAATCTTTCATTCATCACCAATGAAACTTGTGTTATATCCTTCATCTTCCAGTTGACCAACTAAGATCAAATTCTTCCTCAGGTCTGGAATATATTTGACATCTCTCGGTTTCCATACTGACCCATTCATTTTGATCTTCACTATTCCTTTACCGGCAATGTCGTAAGGTTGATCATTGACAAGATATACTTTACCAAAATTACCTGATGTATACTCCTTTAGGTAATCTCTACTGCAAGTGGCATGGAATGAAACTCTAGGGTCTAACCCCCAAGACTCCTTTTCGCTCTCCAAAGAGCATATTAACATATCATCATTTTCTAAAGCAACATTTGCTTCTGTCTTCGCTCTCGTCTCATATTCTTTCTTCAGACTTTTGCATTGGTTCTTGTAATGACCAGTTTTTTCACAGTTCCAGCACTCAATAATTTTTGTGCCATGGGAACGTGTGTCTTGAGAACCTCTGGGATTTCTAGATTTAGATCGCCTAGGCCTAGATCTGCCGCGGTTGTTTGATCGTACATGCCTGTTTCCTCTGCCTTGACTTTCCATGTTTGAGGCTGAACTTGAAGTGGAACCATGGTTTGACTGCATTCTGATTTCTTCCGTTAAAATCATACTGACGACCTCATCGTATAAAAGCTTTGATTTCCCCGCGGAGCTACTGATTGCAATAACAACATCATTCCAACTTTCAGGCAACTGACTAAGAATCAGTAGGGTATGAATCTTACTATCAAATCTTATCTCGACTGAGGCGAGTTGATCCAACAACTCGTTGAAATTATTCAAATTCCTGCTAAAACTTTCACCTGTAGACATGGTCATAGTAAATAATCTTTTCATAAGATGTACCTTGTTAGCGACTGACGACTGCTTGTATATATTAGAAAGCGCATCCATCAGAGACTCGAGGGATGATATATGCTTGATATTGAATGCCACAGACTTTGACAACGTCATTTTGATGGCTCCGAGAGCTTTTCGATCAAGCAACTCCCACTCATCCTTGTTCATAGATGCTGGCTTACCCTTCAATGGTAAGAGCAACTCCTTCCCAAACAAATAATCTTCAATCTACATCTTTTAGAAACCGAAATTGTTGCCGTTAAACATTTTGATCTTTAAGCTCTTTTCGTTCTATATCTTGATTCGTTGATCTAGAGATGAAATTAGCTCAAATGGATAGCACGGTTGGATCCAGAATGGTCAAAAACCTTAGAAATGGTTTAAGTCGTTTGAAAAATGGACCCAAAATGATCTGAAAAGCTCGGTCAAAGATCAGGCCAAACCTGGTCAACAATGCTGATGTGGCAATGTTGACGTGGCACTATGGGGCCCACCTACTGATGTGGCGAAACTGACGTGTCATTGTGGGGCCCACTTGCAGACGTGGTGCTGCCGTGGCAGATGCCGTGGACTGGCCGAGTATGGATTTGGATCGGGGTCGAGTCGAGGATTGTCGGGTTGGATTGAGGGTTTTCGAGTCGAATCGAGGGTTTTCGGGTTGGGTCAAGGGGTTCCGGGTGAGGAAGACGTGTGGTGCGCGTGCAGGGCACATGACCGGTAGCTCACCAGCGCGTGACAGCGTGTGACGAGGTGTACTACTCTGGGAAAGCGTGTGTTGGCGCATGTGCCTCTGTCAGAACTCCTTTCGAGCTTTGGCTTGCACTGTTGGCTTCGTCTCGGTGAGGTAAAAGTGATGGTAGCCTCAAAATTCAATTTCGAACCATTGGACAGAGCTCTGATTTCGGTGAAAAACTCTAATCTGGCCTTTTTGCTCTAAACCGGGCTCTGATACCATTTGTTGGGACCCTGTGAGCAACCAAAAAAAATTGAGTCACTAGAAATTTACGTGGTTCATTCAAGATCAACCTACGTCCACGGAGCACACCACAATTCATTTAAAATTGCTAGAAAGAAATACAATTCTCTTAGCTTCTCTCTTCCTCACACTCTTTTCTTTCTCTTTTTTCTTCTTTGTACATACCATCTCTCTACAGCTCCTCTATTTATAGGTAGCTATTAATGAATCATAATAGATTACAATAAATTAAATTTGAGGAATTACATTCACCAAAATTAAATGGCCCGCGGATAACAACTTGTAAACGCGTCTCCAGCTTGCAGCACGCGTCTCCAGCTCAGCTCACCCGTCTACTGGCTCCAGCACAACAACTTGTAATACTTATCTCCATGTCATGTGCACATGTAGCTAATTCTGCATAGGTGCATGATTTGATCCCTTCAAGGATGTATAGAAATCCCCAATGCATGCATTGGATATACATCTCTACTACACAAATTTCTAAAATTTGCTCCTTGTAATCAAGGCTAAAGGAATGCCATCTATTACTGTTGTCCATGACCGACTCATCTTTCCACTATTTGGTGTTTGTTAATTCTATCAAACCAACATTATGATGAGTAATGTAGAAGCGATTTAAGAATTTTTTCTTAAGTTACTTGCAACTATCAATGGATTTAGATTCTAAAGCAATGTATACTTCAAATGCATTACCTCATAAAGTTCTGACAAATTGTTTGACGAGGATATCACCACAAGTTCCAGCATTCACAAACTTCGACAAGAGGCAACATATTATTTTGGGTTGTATTACCCATCAACTTGATTAAATTTTAGAGGTTGATATTCATTTGACATCCATATGATATCGATACGTTTTGTTATGCCCTGAACCCAGAAATGGGTCCCAGGTGTGAATAAAGTAACCTAACCTATCTCTGTATCAATTTAAACCATACATGATACAATACCAAAGGGAGTCCGACCCTGTGGGGTGAACGGATGCCCACATACATACATACATACATTCATACTCATCCAACATACACAACGGAAAATGGTCTTTATACATAAATGATACCATACCAGAGTCTATGCTATACAAGCTAGGATACACATTCCCATAATACAAAACATACTCAGGTGTTTACAAAACTATCCTGACAACCTGGATACCAAAATTCGTACCTAAAAGGTACTAGCAGAAGCCACGACACCCTTGCTTCCAGACGCTAGGATGCTACTTACCGCTACCTGAAGGCCTTAAAAAATATTGTATGTACATTCGGGGTGAGACACCTCTCAGTAAGGAAGAAAACAATTTATATTAGTGTATGGCATACCAGTGTCAGTTTACATACTTCATAACACTATACATACGAAATTTGAAACAATTCGTACAGTTTCATACAAATACATATAGTTCCAGTATTTTCAGAAAACCATTCCAGTTCATACGATACCCAACATACATACATACATACATACATACATACATACATACGGTCAGTGTCGTCACACTAGTTTGTAACTACACCTGGTCACCTCGTCTCATAGCGATTACATTGCGACATACGCAACTACGCTGCGACGATCAAGGCCCAATGGTGAATCCATTGCATCATACGCAACTACATAAGGTCACCTAGTCTCATAGCGATTACGTTTCTACACATGCAACTATGAAGATCTACGACTCAGGCCCAATAGTGAATCTATTGTTACATACGCAACTACACAAGATCACCTAGTCTCACCCCGATTACATTGCCACATGCCAACTACACTGCGATGACCTAAGCCCACAGTGAATCCATTGCATCATACGATGTAGCATACAGCTCACACCACTTCGGTGACCAGCTGGAATTAGATTGGTGATATTTCGCACCCTCGGATATAGAGCCGGTCACTCTCGGCGTACGGTAATTAGCCGCCCCTAGACGATTTCACAAAACCTAGAATCATTTTGGAACTCATGTCCCTATACATTTCAGCCTACGGTAATTAGCCGCCACATAACTGTTTTACAAATACCTAGAACAAAATACATACAACCATACATACCACACTTATTTGGTTTACGGCAATTCATATCATTTACAATTTCAAGTATACAGTTTATGCAAATATGGATTACGATCACCTCAATAATACAGTTTAAACAAGACAAGCGATTTTCCAAATAAAGTAGAGATGATACCCGGAATCCCCAATTTTTCCGAAAACTGTAACCCAAAAATCCCGCATTTTTACTTGATAGATTTCCCCAAATAAGTAGTCAAAACGTACATATGTTCGTAGCCTACAGGCTTACCGATCCTGATTTCGGAAATAGACTGATATAAACAGAATCCCCTTACCTTAACCCAAAAACCAACTACGAACTCTACGGTCCTCAAAACTATGAACCAAGACTCCGAAACCTACAAACCATAGTACAAAACATACTTACAATCCGTACTACTATACATATACTGAATCAGAAATGAAAATCGAGCCTTACCTTGATTTTGGCCCGAAACCCAAAATCTTTCGAAACGAGATTCCGATCCAGTAGAAACATAGAGAATCCTTCACTGATCCTCGCAGTAACTTTGGATTTGTGAATCCTGCGACAAACGGCGAAGAAATCGAGGAGAGAGAGAGAGAGAGAGAGAGAGAGAGAGAGAGAGAGAGAGAGAGAGAGAGAGAGAGAGAGAGAGAGAGAGAGAGAGAATCCATAACTTAGCAATGAAGAAACCCAAAAAATCCTTTTATAGACCTTTGACCCGAGGGATTTCGTTGACGAAAAGGTGCCTTTGTCGACGAAAAGTCAGGGATTTCGTCGAGCAATCGGAGATTTCATCGACGAAGCCTGATATTTTCAATTTCTGCCTCTCGACTTTTCTTCGTCGACGAACCTCGAAATTTCGTCGATGAAAAACCTTCAATCTTCGTCGACGAATTGTGGCTTCGTCAACGAAGTCTGCAGAATTTCCCTTTTTACCCCTCTTTTACAATAGAAACCCACATCTTCCGATTAGCAATGAAGAAACCCAAAAGATCCTTTTATAGACCTTTGACCCGAGGGATTTCGTCGACGAAAAGGCGCCTT
The DNA here is from genome assembly GCF_029873635.1 of Malania oleifera. Classification (NCBI taxonomy): domain Eukaryota; kingdom Viridiplantae; phylum Streptophyta; class Magnoliopsida; order Santalales; family Ximeniaceae; genus Malania; species Malania oleifera. The sequence continues at coordinate 62,504,676 of NC_080429.1, read as the reverse complement.
CGTCGACAAAAAGTTAGGGATTTCGTCGAGCAATCGGAGATTTCATCGATGAAGCCTGATATTTCCAATTTCCGCCTCTCGACTTTTCTTCGTCGACAAACCTCTGAATTTCGTCGACGAAAAGCCTTCAATCTTCGTTGAAGGGCTTCATCGACGAAGTCTACAGAATTTCCCTTTTTACCCCTATTTTACAATATAAACCCACATCTCCCGGTTCGGGTTCTTACACGTTTGGTATATGATTTTAAAAATATAAAAGAACTTTGGAATGGACCACCATATTGTACTTGGATTATATTTGTTATCATACCCTGCAATTATTGAATAGATAACGAAGCAACTGGGTTAAGTGAGCGAATTAAGAATCATCTGAGACTTTCTTTTATTTGGCTTTGCTTTTTCGTATTAATTTTAGGAGCAAAACCAAGAGGAAACTCTAGATCTTGGCTCGACTCAACATTATTTTGTGCCTCCACCTTATTCATAAGTGAGGCAATTTGAAAATATTTGTTTTTAACTGTTTTGGTGAGAAGTGAGATCTCTTTCTCCATTTCCATGATCATCTCCTCCATGGTGGCAGTATCGGTCATCATAATAGGCATGATGTTAATACAAGAGGGGATATTCAGTTGTGTAGGATAAATCTATTCCATAGGACTTCTAAGAAATGATCTAGATCATAAGCTTTTAGAAAAGTATTCTTTTGACATTTGGATCGGTGTTTTGCTCCTACCCATAATTGTTCGAAGATCAGAGAAACCTCCAAGTTTGACCTTTTTTTCGGCAAGGTGATCAAGCGTTATTATGTATGACTTAGTCTCCTTGGCTTGTTGAGAGCCCTATAAGGAAAGGGTTTTCGATCTACCGCGAGTAAGTGGACCTACTGTCGCGACGTCTTGGGAGCAAGGTGCCCCAGGAAGCAAAGGGAATAAAAATAATATGTGATTTTTGGAAAATGGGATTTGGAATCGTCACTAACCTATTTTTCTTGGTGCGGTTTGAACACTTGATTATTACTCAATTAAGAATAATAAGACCCCCAGAAGTAGGGATCTCATTAGAAAAACCCCCCTTTAGAGGTAACACAGGTGAGGCTTGAAATGCCCATTGCCCATTTTTAAAATCATAGGGACACATCCACAAAAGAATGCATAATAATATAATACAAAAATACTTAAAAAAGTAAATACCGCAATACATAATACAAAATATAAACATAGTGTATAAACCAAAATACAAGAGATACGTAATAATAATAATAATGAAAATACACCATGATAAACTATACCATATATGTAATAAATACTAGAAATACGTAATAGTAATAATAATAATAATAATAATAATAATAATAATAATAATAATAATAATAATAATAATAATAATAATAATAATAGTAATAATAATAATAGTAATAACAATAATAACACGTAAATAATAACATGAACTAATCAAAGCCCTAATAAGACAATAATCAAAACCCTAAAAATACCTAAATATGTGCAAAAACATACCTTTGGAGAAGGAGAGGGAGTGGAAGAAAGATGATGTCCAAGGCACAAAAATAAGGTTTTAAAGCTCTAAATAATAATCCAACCTGTCAGAATTTATAAGAATGAGTTATGAACAACCTGTTAAAATTTCAGCTTCATCGGATGAGAAATCATTGTCCGATTGTCCGCATCAAGTTGACTGCGTAGGTACCTCCCATCCTGAAGCTGCTGTTGCAATGAGGATGTTAAAATTTTAGCTTCATCAAACGAGATATCACCATCCGATCGTCCGCCTCAAGTTGACTGCGCAGACACCTCCACTCCTCTTTCTTTCTCTCCTTGGGAGGTCGTGCCTCTCCCTTTGTGTGGTCACGCCTCCTCTCTTAGGCACTCATGCTTCTCGGTTCCTCCAGCGGCTATGCGTGTGTTCCCCCCCCCCCCCCCCCTCCTACTCACACACTGTATTTGGCCTATGTTTGCTTGCCCTTTTATAGGCTTAGGGTTTTAAAATTCATTCCTTAATTTGTAGAATTCCCAATTAATACATATTTGGATATTCTGGCATATTCTCTTTTGCATTGGATAGTCTGGCATATTCCCTTGCATCTGCATTCTCATATAAAATATTAAGAATTGATTGTCTTGTGAGACTTAGTTGCAAAAAGGGCTGAATTTAATTCCTGAAAAACAAAAAGACCCAATTTAAAAATAACCGGGACTCAATTTTAAAATAATTGAGACTTGATTTTAAAAATAGTCGGGACTCAATTTAAAAAAAAAAAAAACCAGGGCTTAATTTAAAAATAACTGGGACTCAATTTAAAATGACCGGGACTCAATTTAAAAATAACCGGGAATCAATTTAAGAATATCCATGACTCAATTTAAAAAAAATCGGGAATTAATTTAAAAATATCTGTGACTCAATTTAAAAATAACTGGGACTCAATTTAAAAATAATTGGGACTCACTTTAAAAATAATCGAGACTGAATTTAAAAATATTTGGGACTTAATTTAACATAATCAGGACTCAATTTAAAAAAAAAAGAAGAAGCCTGGAATCAATTTAAAAATAATTGGAACTTAATTTAAAATAACTGGAACTCAATTTAAAAATAACTAGGACTCAATTTAAAAATGACTGCCACTCAATTGGATTTTTCAAAAAGGATCTTCAAATTTTCGGAATACCAAGTCGACCCTTTCTTACGTAAATTAATCATATTATTATGAAGGGTCCTCTCTTCGAGAAAGAGAGAGGCCTAGTTAAAAGTAGGGTGTCTACACCTACAAAATTGATATTGATGTCATCACTTGTAGATTTAGAAGCCATGAAGGGTGTGGTAACATTCTTGTTGGTTTGGTTCTTCATGAGAGCCATTAGATCTAATGATGCAGAACTGAAAGGAAGAAGAGATGAGTGATGGAGTTGGCTCACTATGTGTGTAAGAAATTTGTAATGACAAAATTCATGCCTTGGAAATAAAGAAGGAAAATTGGTACAAAATTTGATTTTGCATTGAATAAAAGAATGGGTACAATCTCTATATATTTTACAATGAAGTAAAATTCCCTCACATTTAACCTCCTTGAAAATAGATCTACTAATTCAAGGTCTCAAGGATCGTGCTCCCAAGTACAATGGTGGATCTATTGAAGGATCAATTTAATGATTTGCAAATGTTGGATTTGCTTGATTTTGTATTAATTTGATTAGATCTATTGATTTGATGAAGTGGGTGAAGGATCTATTAATTTCGAAGTATCAATTTGATGATCCATGAAAGATGAATTGACTTGATCTTTGGTCTATTTACATGGAATTTGCCAATTTGAAAGCTTAAGGTTGTTGCCGAATGAATTGATGGTAAATCTTCTAAATGATCAATTTCACAATCTACAAAAGATGATTTGCTTGATCTTGGATCAATTTAACAAAATCTGTTTATTTGATGAAGTTAACAATTCACTGGAGAATAGATATGGATCCAATCTTTGTTAGCACGAGCTTAATCATGAGCAATGGTTGTCTAAAAGAAAATTGGATCGCCCACTATTGGTTAGAACTTTGAGTATTCTTCAATTGCCGAGGTTGCTGAAGAATGAAGGTTGATTCTTGATTTTGTACTTGTCTCTTTGTTTCTTTAAGTCATGTTCTCTCCTTCTTCTTCTTCTTTTTCTTCTTCTTCTTCTTCTTCTTCTTCTTCTTCTTCTTCTTCTTCTTTTCTTTTTCTTTTTTTTTTTGTCCTCAGGTCCCCTTTTGAGAAGCCAACCAACGTTTTTATAGGCAAGACTAAGGTTGGGTTAAATTCTAAAAATTCCCATGTCTTGCATGGAGTTTGGGCTAATGGGTTATTTAACCATATTTGAATTGGTTAAAACCCATGTCCCTTTGTTAAGCCCAACATTTATGAGTCTCAATATACTTTTTTTTTTTTTTAAAAAAAATTTGAGCTCATTTCCATAATTAGCCAAATGTTTATATTTTAATTTGACTAATTAAACCATTATTATTTTTAATTTGCATTGCAAATTGGTTTATGTTTACAAAGTTTTTGACGTGTGTTGAAATTGGATTTTTTTTTTTTTTTGCAAGAATAATGGTAGGAGAATCAAGATGAGTTGCTTTTATAAGAATGTTCATAACAAGAATTTTCAACTTATTTTATGAACCATAAGCAAGTAAGAATAAGTAATTCAAGATATATAGATTGCACCATTTTCACTGAAAAATTTGAATTTTGATGCGAGTGTATCTCTTCTTTTATCCCTCTTTGATCAAGTATTAATTTTACAGAAAATACTTGATCTTCTGCCCCCTTACTTCCATTTATAAACAGCTTAGTGATGAAAATTCTAACAAACTTACTGGAGTGGTGAGAGACGAAGACACCTTTATATAATGATAAGTGGCTCGATCCATTAAGCGTATACATGTCCTTTCCTTCCTCCACCCAAGCTGAATGAACATTTAATTTCTTTAATTTAATATGATAATGATATATTGATTATGAGATCCATGACTTTGGCTAATGTATTTTCATTATTCTAATGTATCTTGAGACTTTTTATTGCATGATTTTGGATATTATTATAAACACATCAATAACTGCACTCAATTAATGTACATATTTATGAATTAGAACATAATTTTTAATTAAGTATTTTATGTAGACACACATCAAGATCACATATGCATATATAAAAAATTCCAACAAGCTTTGATAAATCTATATTGCAAGTTGATGGTTTGTTACTTGTTAGGATCTATATAATTAACTATATGAAAAGAAGGAAAACAATGACAACTTCATCATTGACCTAAGTTAACTAACAAAACAATTGATTTAAATGAAAAATAGATTTTTCATTCTTCAAAATTCTTCTATCATTTTTTTTTTTTTTTTTTTTTGTGTTGTGTTGGTACTTTACAGATTTTTTATGTGTAAAAGTTAAGATTTGAACCTTAAATTTGAATTTATACACATTCAAAAATATAAAATTTTATTGAAAAATTGAGAAATTCTTACAATGATTATTTTCTTCCTCATCCTTTTCATTGAATTTCGTCTAAATTTAAATTCAAAATTTAAAATCCTTACTTCTAAATATAATTTTACTTATTTAAAGTATAAATGCTGCATTTTTCATATGAGAAATGATATGGTAGATCATAAAATTTAAATAACTAGAAGTATTTCTTTTAATTGCGTTTGATCAACTATCCCTAAGTGTCTTGGGCCCACATAGCATTTAGACAGTGGGGTTTGGTAGTTGGATTTTGGATTACGAGAGGCTGCCTATTTATTTTTTGAGCTAATTCTTCTTTATTTCTTTTGAAATTTGAAAAATATTAAGTAAAATAAAAAATATTAAATAAATTTTTTTTTCATTCTTGTTTATTAAGGAAAGTGAAAAGGAACACAAAAACTATATCAAATTGAATAAAATTTTGATGTATCTCTTTTTTTAGTCACATTAGAATAAATTTTTATTTTTTAGTAATATTTGGTATAGGTAGAAAATATAACGAAAAATTATTTTTTTTCCTTTCTTTTTTTCCTTTTCTTCACTTTCTTGAACCAAAATCCTTGATTCAAATAGATTCTTTGTAAACAAAGAATTGTATCATTTTGGAGAAAAAAATTAGGTCATATAGGAAGACGAAGTTGGTCCTCCCCCTCCACTTTGTCGAACAATAAACTTAGTCCATATTGTGAAATCACACCCTAAGGTTATGCATACAAATAAAATAATTGTAAAAAATAGAGAAAATCAAAAGAGAGAAGAAGAAAAATGAATTTACGTGGTTTGACAATGTGCCTATGTCCACGGAACTCTTGCGCAATTTACGCTATCATCAAACAAAAACTACGTTAGAGTTTCAACCCTTTGACTATAATATGTATGTATAGCTCCATATGAAAAACTCCAAAATACCCTTATGTGATAATATAATTACATTATGCCATAATTTAAATGTACTGTACCATACTGTGGGGGCGAACACCCCCAACGCACAGCTCGACTTAATTTAAATAGATAGGAAGGTTTTGCACATGGGGGGCTGAAGGGCCCGCCCCTCCCATTTATATCAAGTTTCAAGTGGATAATCCCTCTAACTATGAGTCATTACTTAACAATCTCCACCTTAGCGAATATTCATCCCCTTAGAACTTTCAAACATGTACCTCCACCTGAAGTTGCACATCACTAATTTAGCAACTTGCAATATAGAGTATGTTCAAGCAATGCAAGAACTTCTCCTTCATAACAACCTTCGTCAACATGCCAACTGCATTTCTTATGTAGCCACCTTAATCAATTAAATCTCATTAGTACCAATCAGTGTGCTTTGTTATAGCATGATAGACTTAATTTATTGCTAAGTAAATAGCACTCTAGATGTCACAATGCAAATAAATAGTCCGTTGTTATATGCCAAGTTCAGTTACCAATCCCTTCAACCACATAGCCTCCTTTGCATCCTATTTACCATGAATTCAACCTTAGTGGTAGATAATGTAACAACTGATTGTAAAATGGATTTCCAACAAATAGGTCCACTTGCTATAGAGAATTCATAACATGTAGTGGACCTTTTGTCATCCAAATCTCCTACATAGTATGCATTAAGGAATCCTTATACTAAAGTTGAATCTTGTCCTGTACCAAACTTGGTGCTAAAATCTACAGTGCCTTTCAAGTACCTGAGGACTCACTTAAAAAAACTTCAATGCTCTTTGCCTAGATTTTTCCATAAACTTACTTGCTATACTTACTACATATGCAAGATCTGGAATGGTACAAACCATGACATACATCAAGCCACCCACTACATTGGTGTATGGTACCCTTAACATCCCCTCTACATCCTCCTTTAATTGTGGGCATCATGTTGAAGATAACTTGCAATGATTTGCCAATGGAGCAGACACTAGCTCATCATTGCTCATGCTAAATCTCTCCAACACCTTCTCTGCGTAAGCCTTGACAATTGCTTTAGGTCATACAATAATTTCCATAATCTACAAACAAAATTCTTCTTCCTAGGTTCCGTGAAACCTTTTGGTTGATCTATTTTAACTTTTTGAGTTTGATATCTATTTTGATGCTCACAAAGCACTTGGTACTTATGCGTGTATTTAGTTTATGAACAGGTCTAGAATTTAGTACACATATGAGGTACAAGAGACATGGAAGCCAGAAGGACTTAATGTAAAGACCCAAAAAATAATAGTAATTAAATAGAAGAGGGAAAGGAAAAGTTAGAAGAGGTAAAGTAGGGCTCATCGACGAATGCTCTGACTTCGTCGATGAACTGCCTTATATGGGTTGTTGACGAGTCTCAATATCTCATCGACGAAGTGATATCGAGAGGGTGTATTTTAGACCCATTGATTCATCGACGAGCTGCCTTCTTCACCTTGTCGACGAGTCGACGTGTCTCGTCAACGAGGCCACGTGGCCAACCATTTATGTAAGCACAAAAATCAGATTTTTGACGCAAAAATCAGCCAGTTCTCTCTCTCTCTCTCACAGACACACAGACACATAGACACACACACACACACACACACACACACACACAAGGTTTTGGTTTCTTTTACTTCTCTCTAGATTTTTGGCCCCGTTTCTCCCTAATTCCACGATCAAAAGCTACCACGATTATCCTGGGGAGATTCTCTACAACCTAATCGGAGAAAAATTTCAATTTGAGAAGTTTAGGAACCATCCCAAAATCAAGGTAAGTAGATTATTTAAGGGTTATTGGGTTTGTAGGATTTTCTGAACCTAGATTTAATAGTAAATGTTGTTATACTGGTATTTGGGATGATTTATGTGGGTGTTGTGAATTCAGGATCTTGGAGCTTTTACTGCAAGCAAGTTAGGGGAATCTAGAGGGTGTTCTCAGGAACCCAGGTAAGATGAGGAATATTTTATAATTCAGGAAATATGACTATGAAAATTATTCTGCGTATTCAGTTATTTGACAGGAATATATATATATATATATATATATATATATATATATATATATCTGTGTGTGTGTGTGTGTGTGTGTAATTTCAGGAATATGGAATTATGAATGTCAGGGGCGTGAATTAGAACTAGTAAACGAGTTCAGTTAGCCAAGGTAAGGGGTATATGCTATGTTAGAAAATTTAGAAAATTTTATCAGTAAAGTATAGTATTTGTTTATTAAGATACGGGGTATAAACTATATAGTTTTACAGATTTCAGAATATGAGTTTTATTATTTGTGTGGTGTAAGTAGGTATTTGCTCAGTACAATGTTTATGTAGTTTTCAGAATATCATGATTTACAATATTTTTGCACAGAAATATGCTTTATCATATATTATATAGACATATATATATATATATATATATATTTTACAGACAGATACTATTCTGACAGATATATTTTATAGATAGATATTATACAGACAGATATTTACAGAATTCCATGATTTTCCAAAGCCATAACACTCAGATATTACAGATTATTCAGTTAAATATTACGATTATTTCAGTTAGATATTATAGTATTTCATATCAGATTTATAGTGTTATAGTTATTTTGGAATCATGATGAAACAACAAGACAATTATATATATTAGTATTATACAGTATCAGATCCCTGATGAATTATTTCAGTCAGATTAATTATTTTAGACAGATTCAGTCAGCAGAGCACGGTACCATTGTTATTTCATATCAGAGTACAACTACATATCTCAGATAGTGTGTGGATTTCATCTATCATGCCTATGGAAGGATTACAATCTCCCTAGATTTTTGGATTGAGGAGGCCAGTTTGACGAGGTAGATACCAGTACCGTGCCTTTGGAGGGATTGCAGTAGAGGCCGGACTAAGAATTGATAAAGTACTCAGTTGACTTATCCTAGTAGGGCAACTAGAGTTAAGTCTAGCTTACGAGCCGCACAACCTTGTCATGAGGAGTTAAATCATGACATACAGATTTCCAAGGATATTACCTAGTTATATAAATAATATAGATTTACAAAATAACAAAAAATATATTATATTCTTAGCAGTATGAATAAATAGAAAACTCAGATAATACCGTTGTATTTTAAGCCATGTAGGTGTGAGTTACACAATATTTACATGATATCTCACTTTAGTTATTTATCAGTAAATTATTTATGTAAACTCAGTTGCCACACACTAGTAATAGCATATTTCTTTTTACTAAGCATTGTCTCATCCCAGTAAACTAACATTTTTTAGGTGATCCAACTAGATGAGCAGATCAGGCTCGCGGGTAGAGAGGTCGTTTATACTACCTTGCCTGTAGGGTAAGTGTTATTAGGGGATTGTATTTTTGAGTAGTATTCAGGAGTGTTTGGGTACAAGATGCTTGGATGATGTATAGTTATGTATATATGTTTTGAGATAATACTGGATTCTGGTATTGTAAATATGGATGTATGACTTTATGTTTTCCAATGCATAGGTATGCTATTTTGTGAACAAGATTTTCCTCAGTGCCCTCTTGGGGCCTGAGATGTTATTGCAGATAATACAGGGGTATCAAAATAAAATGATTATTAGTATATTTTATATATTATGAGGGAAAACAATGGTATGAATTTTCAGGTTGTTACACTTAAAGCTCACATCATTTGGCATACTCTATGGAGAATTCGAAGAGCAAAAGAAAGAAGAAGAATATTTTTATTGTAAATGCATTTATGTTTTCAATTTGGTTTGTAATAATACATTGCATGCATGATATGGATGAAAGTTCAGTGATGACCGTAGACTAACTATAGGAAACCACATGATAGTTGATTGATCTTAAGGAGGTCGACCGACACCGAATTTTTTGGGTTAATTCAAGGCCATAGATTGACCTTAGGACCCCTACACACTTTATAAGAAAAAATCCCTTAAGCCAAAATTACAAATACCTTTAGTTTTAAAGAGCCTCGGTCGACCAAACCATTGGCGTTATAAAAGCCTTGGTAGACCGACCGGCCAAAAATTCAATTTATTGACTTGGCTCAGTCGACCAAACCAAATTGAACTCACTGTCCACTGTTGACCGAATCGTGATAGTGACCGTTCCCACCTTCCTTGGCCGACTGAAGGTTCAGTTAAAATTGAGCTCAGCAAAATGAACCTTATGATCCGACAAACCAAACTTTAGCCTAGGTGCCTGAACCTCGAAGGTTTGGATTTTCGTTTGGCTCGGTTAACCGACCGTTTGCCACGGCAAACTGAACCCCAAATTAATTTCAAAATTCATGTGTCTGTTTGGTCGACCGACTCCAAGGGTTAGCAAACCGAACCTCTTGGGTTGCCAAATTTTTACTATGGTAATTAGAGGTAATTAGGCTTAAATTTTAATTAAACAATTTTCAAAATACCCTTGTTGTCCCCAACGGTTAGATTTCAACCCAACTCTATATATACCCCCTCACTATACATAATTAAAAAATATGATTACTGAGAAAATTCTCTCAAATTTTTAAATCTTATTTTCATCTTCCAAGCTTAATTTTTGATCCTCCCTTTGTTATTGCTTTGAAAATCATTTCTCAAAGAGTGTTTTATTTATCTTGGACATTTTTTTTTTTTACAAATCAAAAATTTATTTACTCTCATATTGCATTTATTTTTTACATTCTATTTTGAGAGTATTATTCAACTTTCTCCCACATTATCTTTGGAAAATATTTTTTGGTGGAGAAATATATTCTTAGCTTGTGAATCTTGCACATCCATTGCAAGATTCAAAGGCTCACTTGCTTGTTTTTGTGAAAACATTTTTTGAGCCAAAAAACTCATGTATCTATTGTGCTTGATATTTGAAAAATCTTATTGAGATATTTGTTTAGGGTTGTAGAGTATCTTTGAGTATTCATATTGTGATTATACCATTATGTTTCAAAGATCTCACTCACTCACACATATACATATAGATGCACATATTATTGTGAGTTGATACATTGTTTGACCAATCTCACTTGAGCATAAATCCTTATCATATGTGAGTGTATTTATTATGCTTTAATTGTATACATCATCTTCTTGTATTAGAAGCACTGTATTTGTACACAAATTTGATATTAATAACTGTATTCCCGACGTGTGGTCGGGAGAGGGAGACTTGCCCTATGAAAAGTCCTGGACTGGTTTAGACCTGGTTAAGAGAACTAAGTGCACCATCTTGTAAGGTGTTGTAATCGGTATCGCTCCACTTGTAAGTGAGCAAGTTTAGTGGAATTCTTTTGCTTGTGAGCTTGAGGCGAGGACGTAGGCTATAATTGGCTGAACCCTGATATCATATTGTGTGTTGTTCTCTCTTACCCTGCATTACTTTAATTTCCACACTTGAATGTTTTCATTTCTATTATTGTGAATGCTTGGAAAATATTGAGACTGTTTTAAATTGTGTTGTTATTTGCTCAATTTTATATTGTGGATATTGGAATTCATTTTAAAAAGACCCTAAGTTGTGATATACTGCTGCTGGTTTTGTTGAACTTAGGAAGAAATTTTTAAATATCCAATTCACCCCCCCCCCTTCTTGGGAATACACCAATTCTAACAATCCACATAAATTAGCTCTTTCAAGTCACCATGAAGAAATGTTGTTTTAACATCGAACTCTTCTAACTCCAAATAAAATTGAGCTATCATGGCCAATAAAACCTGAATGGAGACATCTTGAACAACAAAAGAAAATACCTAATCATAAACAATAAAAGAAAATAACTAGTTATAGTCTATCCCTTCCATCTAAGAGTACCCTTTGTCACTAGTCTGACCTTGAATCATATACCATCTCTTTTTGAAGTATCATATTTCTTTTTGAACACCTATTTACGGTACCCCCTACTTTCCTTCCCTTAGGAAGTTCCATAAACTCTCAAGCATGGTTTTTGTGCAAAGATTCCACCTCTTCCATTCTAGCTTACATCCACATATTTCTCTCTATGCTAGAAAATGCATATTGGAAAAAAAAAATGAATATTCACTACCATATCCTCAAAACCATACCTCTACGATGCACAACTAATATGACGAGGTTTGTCTGTTGCTACACTGTGGTAATTTGATTGTCACTGATCATGGTAATTAAGGACACCTTTGGTTCTGGTTCTGAAGTTTACCAAGCTCCACCTACACCTCTAAAACCTTCTTGTCAACTTTACTACCTTGTCAATCTTCTTTGTACCTTAGCATTGATGCCTTATTGAACACCACATCTCTGCTTATAAATATGTTTTCATCCTCTAATCCCATGACTTGAACCCTTTAACCCCCTTTCCATAGCCAATGAAAATGCATTTCTTGGATGTAACATTAAGTTTGGATAAAAGCTCACAAGGAATGTGAGTGTATACTAGACAACTGAAGATCCTCAATGTAGAGTAGTCAACCTCTTGACCTGTCCAAACTTCCTTGGCCATTTTAGCATCCAATTTTGCAGAAGGTGACTTGTTAATAATATAACAATCTGTGTACTCTGCTTTTGCCCAAAAATTCTTGGACAATTCTACATGTAGTCTCATACTCCTAGCTTCCTTTAGTATGGTCTTGTTCATCCTTTTAGCCATTTTTCTATGGAGTCTAACAAACTATAAATTTTTTGACAATTCTTTCAAACCTAGAGAAGTTAAGAAATTTGTCATAATTGTACTCCAACCCATTATCTAACATAAGACACTTAATTAACTTTCCCATTTGTTTCTCAACCTCTGCTTTCCATTATTTGAATTTGGAAAATAACTCTAACTTTTTGTTTATGAAGTATACCCAATGCTTCCTAGAGTAATCATCAGTGAAGCTAATAAAATACCGAGCTCCGTTCCTAGCTAGTACCTTTGCAGACCCCCAAACATCAATGTGAACATAATCTAGAATGCCTTTGCTCTTTTAGGAAGACAACTTGAATTTTACTCAACATTATTTACCCAAGACATAATACATGAAAAAATAAACTATCCATTACTTCTTTCGTCAATTTTATCTTATGGAGTTTCATCATACCCTGCTCACTCATATGTCCTAGGCGCGCATATGCTAGTGTCTAGTGTCAATTCTATTGGTATCCAATGATGCAGTTGCTAACTAAATTGCTAATTCACTGATAGAGATTGTCATAAACTCATTTACCCTTCATAAAAACCATAAAGCCATTTTACATCTCTAGGATTCCACTTTTAGAAGTTTTTGAAAAACCATGCAAATTCTTTTCAAAGTAACCTAAAGAAAGCAGGTTCTTTTTCAATTCGAGAACATGTCTAACATTTTGTAATATTCTAACAAAACCATCAAACATTCTAACTTACGTAGTACCAACACCAAATATAGGATACGAATGATCATCCCCAAGAACTACTGAGCCCCTGAATTTACCTCCTCGTGGTGGGGTGGGGCCGCCATCACGGGGCGTGGGATTAGTCACGACCGGTGCGGACCGTAAAAACGGACGTTGACGGGCGTGGATACCCGGCGAAATTAAAAAAAAAAAAATTAAAGGAACAACCAGAATCCATTGTCCAAGAATCCTAAAAAGATTTGTTACCTAGAGCAACTAGAAAGAGCTTTTCATCATTTGAACTATCTACAACCACACTTGGATGGCTTGAAGGTCAACTTTTCTTGTATTCCTTTATTTTGTCTTCCAAAGAGGACAATCCCACTTATAGTGCCCCTTCTATTTGCACTTGAAGCACTCAACATTTTTGGCCCTCGATCCTAACTTTGATCAGCCCGTATGCTTATAGTTCTCCTTGGAGCTTCCTCTCCTATGCTCTACTTTGGCAACCAAGCCCTCTAGTTCATATTTTTATTTGTTGAGTCTACTTCTAACCTCATTTGACCTAAAAACCTTCAGAAACCTCTTAATAACTTACAAAGGATTTCTTATAAAGTAGTGTTGTAACTAAATGTTCAAACAAAGACAGAAGAGAAGACAACAACATCAACACTTTATTTTCATCTTCAATCCTTATATCCACTTTGAGCAAATCGCTGAGATTTTGATTGAATTGATTTATATGCTAATTCAAATCCCCACCCTTCAACATATGAAGAAATAACAATGAATTCTTTTAAGAGCAGTTTGTTAGTATTGCTTAGCATATACAAGATTTTCATTTCGTCCATAAACTCTTTGCAGTTTTCTCCTCCATCACATCGAACACCACAGAATCTTCCAAAAAAGATCGAACACCCTATTTCAGGTACTTTAAAGGGACCTTATTTCATGGTCTCCATTTCTCTACCCACTCTTCACTTGAGCTTTATACCTACTTAGATGCAGATTGGTCAGGTTACCCCACTGATTGTAGATCCACCACTAGCTATTGCTTCTTCGTTGGTGACTCTCTTATTTATTGATGGCATCAGAAGAAGCAAACTGTAACGCCCTGAACCCGCCAAGTGGGGCTCGAAGGTTACGTGTTTCATTCACCTATTTCTGATACCATAAACTATAATCATGCAGTGGAAATAAATAAAAATCTCAATTTAAATGCTAGGGTCTATTTATAAACCCCCAAAACAACTGCATCCATATGTTTATATTACATCCCAGTATTTAAAAACATAAACTATACATAAACTGTTCTTACAATCACCTAAAAATTTACCAAAAAAATACTACCCTATCCAGAGATCTAAGCTCGATCACCAGATGGATTTGAAAATATAATCATTTGTTAGGGTGAGACACATCTCAGTAAGGAAGAATGAACCATAATAGTGTGTGGCAAAGAGTATAAATAAATGCAAAATATAATCATTTATTATTCAACATTAGTAGAGGAAGCACATACAGATTACACTCACACATACATAATTATTTTTAATGATAGTTCCCAAGAATAGGGAAGATTACTCGCCCATACAAGTAGCTTCAATAGAGACCCAAAAAATTAAATTAATAAAAGAAATGAAAGAGAGGGAAAAAAGGGAATTTTAAAAGGGAGAAAAATAAGGATTCGTCGACGAACCCAGGATCTACGTCGACAAATGTCCCATAGATTTTGGAGATGAGGAACACGTGTCTCATCAACGATAGATTACCGAGAGAGTTTAGGGAATTGTAGGTTCATTGACAAAATAATCACCTCGTTGACGAAGAGCCTTCATGTATTCGTCAACGAATTGCGGCCTATAAAGGGTGAAACCCTTATTTTTCAGCGAAATTTTCTTTCTCTCTCTCTCTCTCTCTCTCTCTCTCTCTCTCTCTAGACCATGACTCTCTCACTTCTTTCTTAATTTTCGGCTTCGTTAGAGCTTGGATTGATGATCGGGAACCTCTACAAGGTTCTTAGGAAGGTTCTCTGCATCTTAGGTGGAGTGGATTTTCAAATTAGAGTTTTGGGGCACCATCCCAAAACTAGGGTAAGTAAGATACTTTAAGGATTTTTAAGTTTACTTGGAGTACATGGAGTTTAGAGATTTCTGAATGATAAATAATCTAGGAGTTTGGTTGTTTAATTTGGAAAAAAATGTGATTTTTAGACTTTTGAGCTGTGAATGCCAAGGAGTGTTAGATTTGGGGTGCTAGTGGACTTCTCAGTAAGTCGGGTAAGGGGAATAAGTTATAGCAGTCTATTTTATGAAAATTATGGGTTGAGAAATATGAGAAATGGTATTATGATATTTTACTTGAAATTTATTTATGATAAAAATATCAGATGAAATTTGTGTGGCATATTATTTATATTGGGATATGTTTAAAACCTTTGTGAATTGAAATTATGAGATTAGGAAATGTGAATTGAGATATGAGATTTGAAATGGGGAAAAAATGATGAAGGTGAAATGTACTGAAAAATGTATATCTTCTGAGAAATGATGAATATGAGATATTTATATAATATTATGAGATGAAATGAGTTGTGAATACTGAATTGCAAAAACCGAGTTGAGAATACTGATTTATGTGAATATTTCAATGTTAATACTGCAATGTAGACTTTGAAATGTGAAAAAGAGAAAAGAAAATATTGCAACGAAAATACTGCAATACAAATGTGATATGAGTATATTGAAAATGTGAACATTGCAAAGATAATGCTGCAATGAGAATAATGATATGTGAATACTGATATGAGAATATGAAATTGAGAATATATGAATGTGTGTATTGTAACATGAATACTGCAATACAGATATTGAAATATGGAAATGAGAAATGTGAATATTGTATCGTTATTTCTGTGAAATTTCGAAATAGGAATATAGACATGTGATTGATGAAATGCCAATACCACATAATGATTGCTGGTATGTGGCAGTGATAACCCTGATGGATGGATATGAAAATCCTAATGATGGGTTGTGATATTGAGTACGGTACCATTGCTAGTAGTGTTAGTGCAACCACGCGGGCTCGTGAAGCGTGTGGCATGATAGTCGACTGAGCTGTATAGTAGAATTTTTGTGCCCTCTAAGTTCGAATCAGGGCTATTGGCTGGTTAGTCGTACTATATATACAAGATATATAATGATATTTGACCTAACCAGGTCAATTTATTCCGTCTTACTGAGATGTGTCTCACCCAATCATTTAAATATTTTAGGAAACCGTGATAGACCTGGTGATAGAGCTCCGAGATAGAGGGGAGCTGATACCCTGGGTAAACAGGGTGAGTATTTCGGGCTAGGGAGGTTTGATTCCCCTAGAGGTTTTGTATTAGACTTGTATGTGTGTATGGTAGCACTCTAGTATGTGTATTCGCTGTGGATTGTATGTATATATTTATGAAATGACTTTCACTAATAGGATTCTATATGAGTATGATTGTATACCCGATACCAAATTTCGGGTCGGGTTATGTAATATGGTATTAGTGGTTGACGTGGCCGATATGTGGTTATATTTATATGTTGATTATATGAAAAAAAAAATGGTATGAAAAATAGGGGCGTCGCAGCTTCCCTCAGCTCTAATACCAATACCAAGGAACTCACCTTACTCAGTAAGCCCTCAAGTTATGTATATAGGCAAAGTCTCTGAGAATAAGGAATATTACACGCCCATACACGTAACTTTCCTTTGCTCTGGTACAATACTAAAATTACTAGGACACTTGCCTTTCTCAGCAAGCCCTCGGGCGAAAAGTTTTACTTTACCATAAATATTTATGGAATTAAGTTCATACACATCCAATATAAATCATTTCACTGAGATCTATGTATACATTTTACCACATGCATCCACACAGGATACCGCACACTTTAATCACATCCACATAGGATTCTGCACAAGTTCTTCCCCACCAACCATCACCGTCACACTTTCATAATGACCTATCCATAGTATATTAGTAGAACAACCTCCTCAAGCTTGCTAATGTTCTACCTCAATATATAATGACAATATAACGAACTCTTCAGGCCTGCCAACGTTATATCGTGATTATATCTAGGCAATATAACGAACTCCTTAGGCCTGCCAACGTTATATTGTGATACACACGGATAACCACACAAAATGACTCATTCACACACATCAAATTATTCAACACATAGTAATTACCAGTAGCTAGTATTCGCAACCAATCTATGTTCACAAACAAACTGTATCCACAACTAGCCAATGTTCACAAACAGTCAGTATTTATTACCAATCAATATTCATAATAGCCAGTAATCGCAACCAGTTAATTTATGAAAGTTATATTCATGCCACACAATTTTTCCCATATATAATATATATCAAAAAGCATTATTTTTCAAATGCCTAACTGTTCAGAAAATCATACCTAAGTATATAAATTTTTATAATCGAATTTAACCTGTTCAAACTTAGTAAAACCTACTAAAATTAATTCCCCTGACCTGCTCCCCGAAATTCTGCCCAAATTGAACAAAAAACGAAACCCTGTATTCCAAAAATCCTAACTTAATTAGTTTAACCTCAAAATATTTATCATTTAACATCTCCTAGGCTCAGACACTCCCAATACTTAATTTAATATTAAAAATATCCTACTTACCCTAGTTTTGGAGTGGCGCCCAAGAACTCCAAATATAGTTTTTGCTCCGGGTAATTTGAAGAGAAACTCCCCAGGAACTTAGTGGTGGTTTCCAATTGTCGAATCAGACTAAATCTGGGTTGGATTCGAAGAAAGAAGGCAGGGAAACCGAAACCTAAAGAGAGAAAATGAGAGAGGAGAGAAAATTCGCAGAAGAAAAAGATCCAAGGCCTATTTATAACCTGCCCTTCATCAACGAGTTTAAAAGGTTCGTTGACGAAGCCAAGAACATTCTCGACGAGGTCATCATGTTCGTCGAAAAAGCATTTAAAAACCTGAATTATACCTGCTCTCGGTATTCCTCGTCGATGAGACACATGTACTCGTCGAAGAAACCTAGAAGGACGTTTTTCGACGAGGAGAACTAGTTTGTCAACGAGTCCCTGCTTGATGTCCTTTTTAAATTTTCTTTTACCTTTATTTTATTTTCCCTTTTTCCTTTATTCATTTTTATTTCATTTTTCTGAGTTTAGGTTACTACATTCTTCCCCCCTTACAAAATTTCATCCTTGAAATTCGTTAATCCATCAATTTTTCACAACTTAAAAGCTTACTAACCACATTCACACAGTTTAATCAATTCTAATATGTGAATCATTGAATTACTTAAAATCAAACAAACCTATCATTTATCCAAACGTAAACATATTACCTACGCCTCTAGCATTGTCCCCTCATTCGAGGTAAGCATGTAGACACGCGCTGGGTCGTCGTTGCCGCGAGGTATCTAGTTGTTCCTCCTATTCTAATTAGGAGCAGGTACATTACTCGGTGGAGCATGACAATCACGAGGTATGTGGCCATGTCTACCACACCTATAGCACACGATATTCCCACTTCAATACTCCCCTGAATGCCTCTGATTACATCTGGTAGAAAGGGGATAGGATGAAATCTCCCAGTAGTCTTGATCAGCCCTATCTGACCTCTGACCCCCAACATCTCAATCTCTTCTCCAAGAATCCTATCGAACATCTGTATGTGAGCTGGAAGGTATGGATCTCTTTTTCTGATTCGCTTCTACCTCACTTTCCTGTATACTGGCCTCAACTGCCATGAACTTGTCCACCAGCTCAGAGAAACTCTGAGTCAACAATGCCACCACCTGAGCACGTATCCCCTGCCTCAGTCCTCTCTCAAACATTCGAGCTTTCAGCGGCTCGTTCGGAACCATATGTGGAGCGAAACGAGATAACTCCACAAACTTGGCCGCATACTGTTGCACATTCATGGACCCCTAGGTAAAATGAACTCCTTCACTTTAGCTGCTCAAGTGGCAACTGGGAAATAATGGTCAAAGAACACCACCTTAAAGCGACTCTAGGTGATGACCGCAGGTCCTAGTTGCTGCTCCTCTACTAGCTTCACCGCCTTTGACCCCCACTTGGCCTCCCCAACCAATTTAAAGGTCGCGTATTGTACCCTCTACTCCTCAGTATAGTGCAGAATAGTCAGGAGCTCTTCCATCTCTTGAATCCAGTCCTCAGCTATGATCGGATTTGCACCTCCTACAAAAGCCAATGGATTCGTCTAGGTGAAATGCTGAAAAGTGTAGCCCCTATCAGCCAATGGCAGATCTTGCTCTTTCCAAGCTTCTTTCTTAGCCTGACATGCTATGCTACGTAGCACTGCTGAGGCATCAACGACATCTTCACTGGAGGTATCTACGTGTTTATCTCCTCCGATGTCAACATCCTTCCCCCTAGGATCCATCCTGAAGATAGGATAGAAGCAAACTTAGAATCTCCTTATTTATCATAATGAAAACAAGTTTGAAACTAAAAGCTACTATAGCATAGAAGTTCTAATCTACAATTCGTTCATACCGTCTTACCACAAAATCGTAACACCAACACGGCAAACATACTCAACCGACTTGTCACTCTAACTTACATGCCCAAGTTCTAGTATGTCAACCTAGAAACGAAACCATTAATGGATTTACCTTTGTTTTCCAGAAATCGTCATTCCAGGAAAAATACAAAAGACCATCAAAGGATCTCTGCTTTCAAGTTTCCAAACCACTATTCCACCTAACCTGCCCGTTCTTATCCTTATCCTAACTTGAACCAATACTCTGATATTAATCATCCTTAAAGTCTGCAGAACCGTTAGGCTCTCATACCATCTTGTAATGCCCCAAACCCACCAAGTGGAGCCTAAAGGTTACGGGTTTCATTCACCTATTTCTGATACCATAAACTACAATCATGCAGCAGAAATAATCTCAATTTAAATACCAGAGTCTATTTATAAACGCCAAAAACAATTGCATCTATTTGTTTATATTACATCCCAGTATTTAAAAACATAAACTGTTCTTACAATCACCCCAAAATTTACCAAAAAAATACTACCCTGCCTGGAGCTCTAAGCTCGATCACCAAATGGACCTAAAAATATAATCATTTGTTAGGGTGAGACACATCTCAGTAAAGAAGAATGAACCATAACAATGTGTGGTTAAGAGTTTAAATAAATGCAAAATATAATCATTTTTTATTCAACATCAGTAGAGGAAGCACATACATATTACACTCACACATACATAATTATTTTTAGTGATAGTTCCCAAGAATAGGGAAGATTACCCACCCATACAAGTAGCTTCCCTCTACTCTAATACTAATACTAGGGAACTCACCTTACTTAGTAAGCCCTCAGGTTATGTATATAAGCAAAGTCTCTGAGAATAGGGAATATTACATGCCTATACATGCAACTTCCCTTTGAAATTACCAAGGTACTCGCCTTTCTCAACAAGCCCTCAGGAAGAGAGTTTTACTTTACCATAAATATTTATGGAATTAAGTTCACACACATCCCATATAAATCATTTCACTGAGATCCTTGTATACATTTTACCATATGCATCCACACAGGATACCACACACTTTAATCACATCCACACAAGAAATACCATCCACACAAGACTCACATCCACATAGAATTTTGCACAAGTTCTTCCCTGCCAGCCATCACTGTCACACTTTCACAATGACGTATCCATAGTATATTAGTATAAAAACCTCCTCAGGTCTGCCAATGTTCTACCCCAATATATAATGGAAATATAGCGAACTCCTTAAGCCTACTAACGTTATATCGTGATTATATCTAGGCAATATAACGAACTCCTCAAGCCTACCAACGTTATATTGTGATACACACAGATAACCACACAAAATGACTCATTCACACACATCAAATTATTCAACACACAGTAATCACCAGTAGCTAGTATTCGCAACCAATCTATGTTCACAAACAAACTGTATCTACAACCAGCCAATATTCACAAACAATCAGTATTTATTACCAATTAATATTCACAACAGCCAGTATTCACAACCAGTTAATTTATGAAAGTTATATTCATGCCACACAATGTTTTCCATATATAATATATATCAAAAAACATTATTTCCAAATGCCTAACTGTT
This sequence comes from Malania oleifera, assembly GCF_029873635.1. Classification (NCBI taxonomy): domain Eukaryota; kingdom Viridiplantae; phylum Streptophyta; class Magnoliopsida; order Santalales; family Ximeniaceae; genus Malania; species Malania oleifera. The sequence continues at coordinate 62,483,201 of NC_080429.1, read as the reverse complement.
CAGAAAATCATACCTAAGTATATAAATTTGTATAATTGAATTTAACAGGTTCAAACTTAGTAAAACTTGTTATAATTAATTCCCCTGACTTGCTCCCTAAAATTCTGCCCAAATCAAATAGAAAACGAAACCCTACATTACAAAAATACTAACTTAATTAGTTTAACCCCAAAATATTTATTATTTAACATCTCCTAGGCCCACACACTTCCAATACTTAATTTAATATTAAAACTATCCTACTTACCCTCATTTTGGAGTGGCGCCCAGGAACTACAAATCAAGTTTTTGCTCCAGCTAATTTGAAGAGAAACTCCTCAGGAATGTCGTGGTGGTTTTTGATCGTCGAATCGGGCTAAATCTGGCTCGGATTTGAAGAAAGAAGGGGAAATCGAAACCTAAAGGGAGAAAATGAGAGACGAGAGAAAATTCGCGGAAGAAAAAAATCTAAGGCCTATTTTACAGAGACCTATAAATTTATAGCCATTAAATAATAAAAGAAAGGAGAGAAAAGGATTTTTCAAAAATGTTTTTAGCAGGGTCTCATCGACGAATGTAGAGTGCTTGTCGACGAGAAGGCCTCTTGGGCTCGTCGGTGGGGACGCGTGTCTTGTCGATGAGACATTATTGAGAGGGCTAATTTCAGTGCCTGAAACTCATCGACAATAAAAAAGTATTCTTCGACGAACTCCCTTCATGGACTCGTCAACGAGGTGACGTGTCTTGTCGAAAAATCTGTGTTTTATAAATATCCTAATTTCGGGTTTCAGCGAAGGTATTTTGCATGCAAGGGTTCTCTCTCTCTCTCTCTCTCTCTCTCTCTCTCTCTCTCTCTCTCTCTCTCTCTCTCTCTCTCTCTCTCTCTCTCTCTCTCTTTTTAATGCCTCTCATTCCTTCTCCCTTCATTTTTGGCTTCATCCTTCACCGGTTGGACAATTGCAAGCCGCCACGCTACTCCTGCGAAGATTCTCTTCAAATTTGCTGGAATAGTTCGTTGGTTAGGCTGACTTGGGTACCATCCCAAAATCTAGGTAAGTTGGTTATTTTAGGTTTTATAGGGTATTTAGTATTTCTGGACTGAGGAAAATGCTTTGGATAGAATAATACAGAAGTGTTGTTGGGAAAAATGTAATTTCACGGTGTTAAGCTGGGGAACACACGAGTGCAGGTTTGGAATATTTGTGGGCTTCTCAGTAAATCAGGTAAGGGGATAAATTAATTTAGTATTTTTCATGAAATTATTATGAATTAAACAACATTTATTTTCAAGAAAGTAGGTATGATACAGATTATGTTTGGGAATACTGCTGCTGAATAGGGAAATGATTTTAACACATTTTATACGAAAATATGATTTCAAAATAAATTATGAGTTTATAAAGCTATGTACATTTGTGTGGCATGAGTATAATATTTCCATGAAAATTATGTCATATTGAAATATTATGAGTTTTCCCAGATAAGTATGTTATAGCAATTTTCAGGAAAACCCTAAAAACAGTACAAGAACTATGTTTTAAAGATTATTTTAAATAATGCAAGAATATATGTTTATTATGTTATGAATTATGCTGATGTAGATGTCGTAATCCTTATGTTATGTATTATGCTGATGTAAATGCCGTGATTTTTATGTTATGAATTATGCTGGCATAAATGCCATAATTTTTACGTTATGAATTATGTCGGCGTAAATGTCGTGATTTTTATGTTATGAATTATGCCGGCGTAAATGCCGTGATTATGTATGATATGTAAGAAATCATGAAATATGTTTATGTCAAATATTACTCTGAATTATGAAACAACTATGTTTTAATATGGAATGTATTATATGTTATCAGAATCCGAATAGTTTAGTTTAGTTTTATGAAGCACGGTACCGTAGCTATATGTTCATGATTATAAATATGTTAGTAATACCACACATTTTATGTAGAGTGTGGGAGATGACAGTCGATGTGGCTTTATGGGAGTATCGTAGTTCCGCTGGTAGTTCGGTATAAATGGAACAGGCCCATCGTACTTACATACCTATGTTTGACTTAGTATGGTTGGCTAGCCATTGCTAGGTCCCACCTTTGGGCCGCACAACCTTGTCATGTGGGGGCTAAGACATGACAATAGCTAACTAACTATTTATCCTGTGTAATAATTCAAGTATGATATGGTTATATAAGATGATTTTTCTATACAGAAATTTAGTATGTTAAATTATGTTATGTTAAATCATGTTTTACTCAGATATGATACAATTATTTATACCAGTTATGAATTATGCATTGTTTATATGTATATCATGAAAAATACTCATGTTGTCACACACTGATATTAGTTTGTCTCCCTTACTGAGAGGTGTCTCACCGCAGCCATACAAATATTTCAGGAAATCCAGGTAGAAGGGCGGATAAAGCTCCGCAACGGTAGGAGTTGGCCGAACTACCCTGTCATGAGGGTAAGTAGGTGAGATAGGGTCAGATGGGTTTTTGTGTGATTATGAACCTAGGATACTTTTTGGGTTTTCTGTGGATGATTGCATATATATAATAGATTCATTAGAAGTCTAGTTTAGTTTCTGGTGTTTTATGGCATGTCTGTAATTTTATGTTTTCCGCTACTTAGGTATCAAAGTTGTATGACAGATATATCCCTAGTACCCATGGGTCCAGGTTGATCACGACTATGACAACTTAGTAGGATTATTATGTATGTTATTATGTGAAAAAGAGAATATATATATATATATATATATATGGAAAAATAGGCAGGTCGTTATAGTTTGGTATCAGAGCCTTATTTTCTAGATTCTGTAGACTCTAAAGTGCAGTGGAAACAATACCAGTGTATAGAAAAAAGGATTTGAAGTTTGGTTCTTCAGTTTAGAGGCAGGACTTCCGTGGTGGTTTCTGTGTCTTTCTTGGGGTGACGATTTTAGGAAAGTCATAGTAAACTATTGCCGGGTTGTGTTTCTGAAGTGTAGAATTGAATCTTAAATTAAGATAAAGATGTCAAGATAGAAAGGATAATATGATTTTTGGTTAGATGTGTAAATTATAAGGATGGGGTCCCTAAGCTATGTTTATTATCTTTTAGGTATGGACCCTGGAGGTGGCAGTGCTTATGCGAGCGGTAGTGAGGGTGGAAGGCCCTTAGGGGTAGGCAGAGCTGATTCAGATACAGTATTATGCAATGTGGCTCAGCAACTCATAGTTGAGATTACATGGAGTTCTAGGAGCAAGGAGGTCCATTTGTAGGCCACAAGTGCGCGATAAAGAAATTCACTAAGATGAATCCTCTAGCATTTTCAGGAGGAGCAGATCTTTTAGTCGTTGAAAATTGGATGCAAGAGATTAAGAAAGTTTTGGCAGTTCTATAGTCCACAGAGGAGCAGAGGGTTTTATTTGACACCTATAAACTGATAGGAGAGACTGAAAGATGGTGGACTACGGTGAAATTATTGGAGGATTAGAGGGCGGTGCCTATAGCTATGACTTGGTGCTAGTTTAAAGATTTTTTCTTCAACAGATACTTTTCAGCCACTATTAGGGAGGCCAAAGTGGAGGAGTTTCTAAATCTGAAACAGGGACAGTAGTCAGTCCAGTAGTATGCGGCGAGGTTCATAGAATTATCCCGCTTTGCCCCCTATATTGTTCCCGATGAAGCAAAGAAAGCTAGACAGTTTGAAAAGGGACTAAGGTGGGAAATTTATAAGCAGATGGTAGTGTTGAAAGTGTGTAGGACTTTTCCGAGTTGGTAGACAGAGCAGCTATGATTGAGGCTAGTGAGTGGATAGGTGCGGAGGAGTAGGGTCAGAAGAAGAGGTCCATGCCTAGAGGCTATTAGTAGGGATCTAGTCGGAGCTAGTGGAGGAGAGGTAATTATGGCAGGGGACAGAGGTAGGAGACGAGAGGTCATGAGACTCAGGGTATGCAGATCTACCCAGTTTGTCAGACATGTGGAAAGGGACATTTGGGAGAGTGTCGAGCCGGGACATTTAGTACGAGATTGCCCTACACCATTCGGTACCGCACCTGCTCCCAGACTACACCGAGGAGGTTATCAAGTGCCTCATGGAGGCCAGAAGAGGAATGTAGCTCTGGTGAGAGTTTATGCTTTGACTCCGGAAGACGCGGAGGCCGCAAATGACGTTGTGACAGGTACCTTTACTGCTTTAGCATATCAAGCTATTGTTTTATTTGGTACATGTGCCACCCACTCTTTTGTTTCTATGAGATATGTTAAATTGTCTGGTGTTGAGACACTGTTATTAGATGTTGAACTATCAGTAACAACACCGACAGGGTCAGTGGTGAGGTGTCGTAGGGTGTTCAGGGGCCATCTAGTTGAAATTCAGTGGAGAGTATTACCAGTTGACTTAATTGTGCTAGATTTCCATGGATTCGATATAATACTAGGTATAGACTAGCTGGCTACTAACCATGCTAGTATCGAATGTCATTTGAAAGAGGTGATTTTTAGATCACTAGGAAAGCTAGAATTCAGATTTGTGGGATCGCATGTGCAATCCCCACCTCAGTTAGTGTCAACCATGCAGGCAAGAAGACTACTTCTAGATGGATGTCAGGGGTTTATGGCTTATGTAAAGGAGGTGACGGAAAATGATTTGAAACTTGTCAATATACCAGTGGTTAAGGAGTTTCCAGATATTTTTTCAGAAGAATTACCTAGGTTGCTTCGCAACCGTGAGATAAATTTTACTATCGACTTACTTCCAGGAATGGCACCGATTTCTAAAGCTCCTTACCGAATGACTCCAATAGAATTGGGAGAATCAAAGGATCAGTTGTAGGATTTATTAAATAAAAGGTTTATTAGACCTAGTGTATCGCCTTGGGGAGCTCCAGGTTTATTTGTGAAGAAAAAGGATGAGTCTATGAGGATGTGCATAAATTACAGGGAAATAAACAAAGTAACAATTAAGAACAGGTATTCTCTACCCGTATAGATGACTTATTTGATCAGTGTCAGGGTACACGGGTCTATTCCAAGATCGACCTCACATCAGGTTATCATTAGGTGATAGTTAAAACTGAATATATTTCAAAGACAACTTTTAGGACCATGTATGAGCATTATGAATTTTTAGTTATGCCATTTGGTCTAACGAATCCTCCTACTATATTCATGGATTTGATGAATAGAATCTTTCACCAGTATTTAGACCAGTTCGTTGTGGTTTTTATTGATGACATATAGGTCTACTTGAGGACTTTTGAAGAGCATGAGATGCACCTAAGGCTAATACTTCAGATGCTCAGGGAAAAGAAATTGTACGCCAAGTTTAACAAATGTGAATTTTGGTTAGAGAAAGTTGCATTTCTGGGGCATGTTATATTAAGGGATGGAATTTCAGTAGATCCCAGTAAGATAGAGGCGGTGGTAAATTGGGTCAGGCCGATGAACGTACAGGAAGTCAGGAATTTCTTAGGACTGGTGGGATATTACCATCAGTTTGTAGAGGGATTCTCAACATTATTAGGGCCTTTAACATGACTAACCAGTAAGAATGCCATGTTTTAATGGGATGAAAGTTGTGAGCAGTGCTTCGAGGAATTGAAGCAGAGGCTCGTCACAGCACTAGCATTGACTATTCCATCAAGAGGTGATGGCTACGTGATCTATTGTGACGCGTCTTTGAGGGGGCTTGGATGTGTATTGATGCAGCAGGGTAGAGTAGTAGCATATGCCTCTAGACAATTGAAAGAATATGAAAAGAATTATCCCACTCATGATCTAGAATTGGCTACAGTGGTTCATACACTGAAGATTTGGAGGCATTATCTATATGAAGAGAGATGTGAAATATTTTCAAATCATAAAAGTTTAAAGTACTTCTTCACGCAGAAGAAGTTGAACATGCAGCAGAGAAGATGGTTAGAGCTCATCAAGGATTATGATTGTACTATCATCTACCATCCAGGTAAAGCAAATGTGGTGGCTGATGCTCTGAGTTGAAAATTAGGGGAAACAACACAGTTAGCAGTAGAAATTCAGCGCTTGATCTAGATGGACTTGGAGAGGCTTGGTGTGAAATTAGTAGAGAGTGATCACCAAACATTTATTGCCAACCTGGTGGTGCAGCCTATGCTATATAAAAAGATTAAAGCAGTCCAGAAGAATGACGTAAAGTTGACGGAGTTGATAAAGAAGGTGTAGGACAGACAGGGAGAGGAGTTCAGTATTTCTAATGACAGAGATATGAGATTCCATACCAGGCTATATGTGCCTGCAGATGTGGATATTAGAAGGATGATCCTTGAGAAGGCTCACAGATCTTTATACACAGTTCATCCGGGCAGCACTAAAATGTATAGGGATCTGCGAGAGTATTTCTGGTGTAACGGTATGAAGAGAGATATTGCTGAGTTTGTGCAGTAGTGTTTGACGTGCCAGCAGGCTAAGGCTGAGCACCAGAGGCCAGCTGGCCAGTTACAACCACTTTACATTCTAGAATGGAAATGAGATCACATTTCTATGGACTTTGTGATGGGTTTACCGCAGGTACAATAGGGGCATAATGTTATTTGGGTGGTCATTGATCGACTGACGAAGATCGCTCACTTTTTTCCTATTAAAATCAGCTACTCCATAGACAGACTGGCAAAAATATATATTCAAGAGATAGTACGATCACATGGTGTGCCAGTGTCTATAGTGTCAAACCGGGACCCACATTTCACGTCATGATTTTGGAGGAGTTTACATGAGGCTCTAAGGTCTCAATTGTCATACAACACGACATTTTATCCTCAGATGGATGGGCAGTTAGAGAGGATGATTCAGATATTAGAGGATATGCTACAGGCGTGTGTGCTAGATTTTGGGGGTAGTTAGACCCAATATCTGCTACTGGTAGAGTTTTCATACAATAACAGTTATCAGACCAGCATCGACATGCCACCTTGCAAGGCGTTATATGGTAGGAGATGTTATTCTCCTCTATACTGGGATGAGGTAGGTGAGAGGCGAGTTGTGGGACCAGAAATAGTGCAGCAGACATACAATAAAGTCCAACTTATTAGAGAAAGAATCTGTGCAATTCAAAGTCGGTTGAAAAACTATGCAGATAATCGCCGCCGAAAATTAGAATTTGAAGTAGGAGACCATGTATTTCTAAAAATAACGCCATTGAAAGGTATTATGAGGTTTGTGAGGAAGGGCAAGCCGAGCCCTTGGTTTATTAGCCCTTTTGTGATACTTGAGAGAGTGGGGTTAGATGCCTATCGGTTAGCCTTACCACCAGTTTTATCCATAATACATGACGTATTTCATATTTCTATGATGAGGAAATATGTCCCAGATTCCTCCCACATGATCAATTATGCAGAGATAGAACTCAGGGATTCACTGGCATATGACGAGATACCAGTGCAGATCTTAGATAAGAAAGAACATGAATTGTGTAATAAAAGAATTTCATTAGTAAAAGTCATGTGGAGGAATCATGTGGTGGAAGAAGCTTCATGGGAACTTGAGGAAGAAATACATCATAAGTACCTGCATTTTTTTAGTGGGGACCAGCAGTAGATAGAGGGAGAATTTTTATACTAAGTAGATAAGGTTTGAGTTATTTTATGCTAAGCAGGATAATGTATATATAAGTGTTATTGTAGGTTTATAGGATAGGTAGTGTTTTGGTTTTGGGAGAATTTTTCATTTATGTATTTGTAATCTCCCAGAACTCGGAATGTAACCACGGTATTCCTCCGCCACAAGTGAGGGTAAGTAATAAAATAAAAAACCCATTTTCCTTAAAAAGATGGTGTTCTATACAGGTAGTAAATTTTGAGGATGAAATTTTATAAGGAAAGGAGAATATAGAGACCCAAAAATTTATAGCCATTAAATAATAAAAGAAATGAGAGAAAATGATTTTTTAAAAAGGGTTTCAGCAGGGTCTCGTCGACGAATGCAGAGTGCTCGTCAACGAGAAGGCCTTTTGGGCTCGTTGATAGAGACGTGTGTCTCGTTGACGAGACATTACCAAAAGGGCTAATTTCAGGACCTAAAACTCGTCGACAAGGAATAAGTGTTCATAAATGAACTCCCTTCATGGACTTATCGATGATGTGACGTTTCTTGTCGACGAATCTGTGTTTTATAAATATCCTAATTTCGGGTTTCAGCAAAGAGATTTTGCATGCAAGGGTTCTCTCTCTCTCTCTCTCTCTCTCTCTCTCTCTCTCTCTCTCTCTCTCTCTAATGTCTCTCCTTCCTTCTCTCTTCATTTTTGGCTTCATCCTTCACTGGTTCAACGATCAAAAGCCACCACACTACTTATGCGAAGATTCTCTTCAAATCTGCTCGAGTAGTTCGTTGGTTATGCCAACTTGGGCACTATCCCAAAATCTGAATAATTGGGTTATTTTAGGCTTTATAAGGTATTTAGTATTTTTGTACTGAGGAAAATGCTTTAGATAGAATAATACTGAAGTGTTGTTGGGAAAAATTCAATTTCAGGGTGTTAAGCTAGAGAACACACGAGTATAGGTTCGGAATATTTGTGGGTTTTTCAGTAAGTCAGGTAAGGGGATAAATTAAGTCAGTATTTTTCATGAAATTATTATGAATTGAACAAGATTTATTTTCAGGAAAATATGTATGATATAAAACTATGTTTGGGAATATTGTTGTTGAACAGAGAAATGATTTTAACACATTTTATACAAAAATATGATTTCAGAATAAATTATGAGTTTATAAAGTTATGTACATTTGTGTGCTATGAGTATAATATTTTCATGAAAATTATGCTCTATTGAAATATTATGAGTTTTCCCAAATAAGTATGTTATAGCAGTTTTCAGGAAAACCCTAAACACAGTACAAGAACTATGTTTTAAAGATTATGTTAAATAATGCAAGAATGTATGTTTATTATGCTATGAATTAAATCGACAAAGATTCCATAATCCTTATGTTATGAATTATGCCAGCGTAAATGCAGTGATTTTTATGTTATGAATTATGCCGGCATAAATGCGGTGATTTTTATGTTATGAATTATGCCGGCATAAATACCGTGATTATGTATGATATATAAGGAATCATGAAATATGTTTATGTCAAATATTACTCTGAATTATGAAACATCTATGTTTTAATATGGAATGTATTATATGTTATCAAAACTCGGATAGCTTAGTTTAGTTTTATGAAGCACGGTACCGTAGCTATATGTTCACGATTATGAATATGTTAGTGTTACCACACATCTTATGTAGAGTGTGGGAGATGGCAGTTGATGTGGCTTTATGGGAGTGTCGTAATTCCCCTAGTAGTCTGGCACAGGTGGAACATGCCCATCGTATTTACACACCTATATTTGACTTAGCATGGTCGGCCAGCTATTGTTAGGTCCCATCTTCGGGCCGCACAACCCTATCATGTGGGGGGTAATACATGATAATAACTAACTAACTATCCATCTATCTTAGGTAATAATTCAAGTATGATATGGTTATATAAGATGATTTTGCATTATAGAAATTTAGTACGTTAAACTATGTTATGTTAAATCATGTTTTACTCAGATATGATACCACTATTTATACTAGTTATGAATTATGTACTATTTATATGTATATCACAAAAAATATTCATGTTGCCACACACTGATATTAGTTTATCTCCCTTACTGAAAGGTGTCTCACCACAGCCATACAAAAATTTTAGGCTATCCAGGTAGAAGGGCGGATAAAGCTCTGTAGCGGTAGGAGTTGGCCAAACTAACCTGTCATGAGGGTAAGTAGGTGAGATAGGGTCAGATGGGTTTTTGTGTGTTTATGACCCTAGGATTGTAACGACCTACTTAATTGCCACATAACAAACATAAATAATAACAACATCAACCTGAACCCGTGGGTAGCGGGGATAGCTTGACATAAACAGCAGAAACCTAAGCAGCAGTAAAAATAATTTACATCCATCAAAACATGAATTACATAATACCAGAGTCTACTACATTCCCAAAATACAGTATTTGAATACAATCTCCAAAACATCAAAATAACCCTAGGATCATACAACAAAAATCTCTTGATCCTAGATCAAAATTTTACCCTCCTAGTGGGATAACTCAACTCACTCAACGGCGGCCACGACCCATCGGTCTCTCAGGATCTCTTGAAAAATTAATTAGGTTCAGGGGTGAGACACTTCTCAGTAAGGGAAAATAAACTAAATACAGTTGTGTGACAACATGAATATATAATGCAGTTATACATATACAATACATTTCATATATCTGTAAATATCCATCATAACATACTGAATCACCATATACTTTCATATTTTTCTAGTTACTTATATCATACATAAATCATCTGTTATATCTGATAATACTGAAAACATAACTACGATGAATAACTAGCTGATGTCATATATTACCCCCCATGACGAGTTGTGCAGCCCGAAGGCGGGACCCAACAATGGCTGGCCAACCACTGCCGAATCAAAAATGTCTATAAGTATGATGGGCTCGCCGCACCCTGGTCCGGACTGCTAGGTGGATGAATACAACTCTACATTGAAAGCCACATCGACTATCCATCTCCCACCCCCTCGTGGGGTGGTTGGCTCAGGTCTGAACATAGATATTTGATCTATATAGCTATGGCACCGAACTTCTGAAACTGAACTAAATTAACATCCGGATTCTGATAACATATAATACATGATATTATAGCGGCCTCGTGCGGATCATTTCATAAATATGGCATTGTGCTGAACATTTCATAAATATGGCCTTGTGCCGAATATTTCATAAATACGGCCTCGTGCCGAATATTTCATAATTACGGCCTTGTGCCGAATATTTCATAAATATGACCTCGTGTCGAATATTTCATAATTACGGCCTCGTGACGAACATTTCATACATATCATTCTAAAAATAAATCAATTATCATGTATTTCAAAATCATCATATACTGCATTATTACGTAATTCTTGAAAACATGCTTATTCGTAATATTATCGTAACATAGTACATTTCATGAAAAATAATACTTATGCCACACAATGCTAAATTAAATCATGCGTTACATCTAAATTCATAATTCCTGTATATCGCAGTATTTTTCCAAATATAAATTTACTCAATAATATTCATATATAATACATGTTTTTCTGAAAATCAATTTGCTGAGAAATAATGGTAATTTGCGTGGAAAAATAATTGCTTTAGTTTATTCCCTTACCTGACTACTGAGAAAAGCCCCTATAAGCTCTGGTCTCACACTTGTAGGATTTCCTACTCAATACCCTGAAAATGAAAACTCCCAATACTAAACTTCAGTATTTTCATTTGTATATCATTTCCTATAACTACCGTAAAACCAAATTTGATTTAAAAAGCCTTACCTCAACTCAGGGATAATTTTCAATGGAATTTTACCAATGATCCACTCTGACAGATATGTAGAGAACTTCTCCAGGAGTGTCATGGTGGCTTCAGATCGTCGATCCGATGAGCGACGGATCCGGAATTGAAGAGAGAAGAGAGAGAAACCGTAGGGAGAGAGAGAGAGAGAGAGAGAGAAAAAGAGAGAGAGAGTGAGTGAATTTTTTTCCTTAATTTTGACGTTTAATCCGGGTTTTTGATATTTATAAGACTAGATTCATCGACGAGCCACGTCATCTCATCGACGAGTCCTTCAACAATTTCGTCGACGAAACCCACTCCTCATCGACAAAATTCAAACAGCTCAAAACCTCTTTCGGTATTTCCTCATCGACGAATCTTGCCTTTGTTGATGTTCATCGACGAGGCCTCTGATAATTTTCCTTCCTCTTTATTTTTTAAATACCATTTTTATTCGAGTTGTCACATTCTCCCCTCCTTATAAAATTTCGTCCTCGAAATTTACTATCTGTATTCCCTTCTATCATCCCTTAGTAGGCAAAATGGTCTACTTATTTTATTACTTACCCTCACTTATGGCGGAGGAATACCGTGGTTACATGTCAAGTCCTGAGAGATTACATATACCAAAATAAAATTCCCCCAAAATTAAAATACCACTTACTAATTAAAGAATTACATGTACCTACAAAAGAAATATTACATATTTACTCACATTTTCTAATTACATTTAAACTTCTTGGAATAGTTGCGGATATTTTTGTCTGATCTACTCCCCGAGCTCCCAAGAAGCCTCTTCTATCGCATGATTCCTCCATAGAACTTTTACCAGAGGAATCTTCTTACTACGTAGTTCCTATTCCTTTTTGTCCAAAATTTGCACCAGTACCTCCTCATAGACTAGTGAGTCACTGAGTTCAAATTCACCATAGCTAATAATATGAGAAGGATTTGGGACGTATTTCCTCAACATAGATACGTGGAATACGTCATGCATCCTGGATAGTGTAGGTGGCAAAGCTAGCTTATAGGCCGCCGGCAACACTTTCTCTAAAATCTCAAATGGACCGATAAACTTAGGGCTAAGTTTACCCTTTCTACCAAACCTCATAACTCCTTTTAACGGAGCTATCTTCAAAAATATGTAATCACCCACAACGAACTCCAAATTCCTGCGATGATTGTCGGCATAACTCTTCTGTCGGCTCTGAGCTGCACTAATTCTATTCCTAATAAGTCAAACTTTATCATACACCTGCTATACCAGCTCTGGCCCCACAACTCACCTCTCACCCATTCGTCCCAATACAAAGGAGGTCAACATCTCCTACCGAATAATGCCTGAAACGGTGTCATGTCAATACTTAACTAGTAACTGTAATTATATGCAAACTCTACCAGCAGCATGAACTGAGTCCAACTATCCCCAAAATCTAAAACACATGCTCGGAGCATATCTTCTAGTATATGTATCGTCCTCTCAGTCTGCCCGTCTGACTTAGGATGGAATTCTGTACTAAACGATAGTTGAGACCCTAAAGCATCCTGCAAGCTTCTCCAGAACCGTGACGTGAAATGCGGGTCTCGATCTGACACTATGGATACTGGCACTCCATGGGAACGAACTATCTCCTGGACATAAATCTCTGCCAATTGGCTAAGGGAATAGCTAATCTTGATAGGGAGGAAATGGGCGGACTTAGTCAACTGGTCTACTATCACCCAAATCGCATTATAGCCACACAATGTTGACGGCAGCCTTGAAACGAAGTCCATGAAAATATGATCCCACTTCCACTTTGCGATAAATCACAGCTGCAACTGACTTGCTGGCCTCTGGTGCTTAATTTTTACCTATTGGAATGTCAAGCACTGGGCTACATACTCGACAATCTCCTTTTTCATACCATTCCACTAGTAAAACTCTCGCAGATCCCTGTACATTTTCATACTACCGGGATGAACCGTATACAAGGATCTATGAGCCTCTTCTAAAATAGTCCTCCTAATGTCAGCATCAGCAGGAACACATAATCTAGAATGGAACTGCAATGCTCCATCATCTGCAATATTGAATTCCTCCCCCTGACCATCTGCACTTTAGCTATCACCTCTGCTAATTTTGGATCTTCCTTCTGAGCAGCTTTAATTCTTTCCTGCAGAGTAGGCTGTACCACTAGGGGATTACTCTCTACCAACTCTATATCGAGCCTCTCTAGATCCATAATAATCAGATGCTGGATCTCCGTAGCCGCTAACACTAGGCTTGCAGTCTTCCTGCTCAACACATCAGCTACCACATTTGCTTTTTGGGGGGGGGGGTAACTGATGGTATAATCAAAATATTTAATTAACTTTAACCACCTTCTTTGCTCATATTCAATTCTCTCTGAGTGAAGAAATACTTTAAGCTCTTGTGGTCAGAGAAAAGCTCGCACTGCTCATCATACAGATAATGCCTCCAAATTTTATATGTGTGTACCACTGCAGTTAATTCAAAATCGTGGGTAGGGTAGTTCTTTTCGTACTCTTTCAACTGTCTAGACGCATACGCCACTACCCTACCGTGCTGCATCAATACACAGTCAAGTCCTTTCAAGGACACATCACTGTAGATAGTATAACCCTCACCCCCATACGGGATGATTAGTACTAGCGCTGTGACTAGCCTCTACTTCAATTCTTGAAAACTCTGCTCACAGTTGTCATCCCATTCAAATCTAGCATTCTTTCTAGTTAGTTGTGTCAGAGGTCTTGATAAAGCTGAGAATCCCTCAACAAAATGACAGTAATATCCAGCTAACCCTAAGAAACTCCTGATCTCCTAGACGTTCCTCGATCTAGCCCAATTCACTACCGCCTCAATCTTACTGGGATCTATAGAAATTCTGTTTCCTGAGATAACATGCCACAAAAACACAACTTTCTCGAGCCAAAATTTACATTTACTGAATTTCGTATACAGCTTCTTCTCCCTAAGCATTTGCAAGACCTGCCTCAAATATATCTCGTGCTCCTCATAGCTCCTCGAATAGACCAATACATCATCAATAAAAATAACTACAAACTGATCTAAATATGGATGAAAAATCCTATTCATCAAATCCATAAATATCGCAGGAGCATTCGTCAGACCAAATGGCATAACAGAAACTCATAATGCCCATATTTTCCTAAAAGCCATCTTCGATACATCCTCTGCTCTCACCTTTACTTGATGGTAGCCTGACCTGAGATCGATCTTGGAATATAGCCTTGTACCCTAGAGCTGGTCAAACAAATCATCGATATGGGGTAGAGGATACTTGTTCTTGATAGTCACTTTATTAATCTCCCCGTACTATATGCACATCCTCATAGACCCATCCTTCTTTTTCATGAGCAATATTGGAGCTCCCCACGAAGATACACTAGGTCATATAAAGCCCTTATCAAGCAAATCCTGCAACTCATCTTTCACTTCTACCAACTCTACTAGCGCCATTCGGTATGGTGCTTTAGAGATCGATGCTGTACCTGGAAGTAGATCAATAGGAAAATCTACTTCACAATCAGGTGGTAGACCTGGTAATTCATCTAGGAACACATCCGTAAATTCTTTCACCACAGGTGTATTGATAAGCTTCAATTCATTTTCTGACATTTCCTTCACAAAAAGCCACAAATCCTAGATAGCCATTCTAGAGTAGCCTCCTTGCCTGAATAGTTGAGACCATATGAGGTAAAGATTGCACTCGTGACCCTGTAAATCTGAATTTTGGTTTCCCTAAATGTATGAATATCACTTCTCTTGCACGAAAGTCTATAATAGTAGAATTAGCTGCTAGCCAATCTATGCCGAAGATGATGTCAAACCCGTGCATATCTAGCATTACCAAATCAGCAGATAGAATTCTACCTTGAACATCAACTGGACAACCACGGAGCATCCTACGACATCTCACCGTTTTGGTTGGTGTAGCCACAAACAGTTCAACATCTAATGATTGCATTCCAACCCCACACAATTTAACACACCCCAAGGACACAAACGAGTGTGTGGCACCAGAATCAAAAAGTGTAATAACTTTAAATGAAAACATATTAATCGTACCTATCACCACGTCGTCGGCTGTCTCAGCGTCACCCGACATCAAAGAAAAAACCCTAGCTGGGGCCATATTCCTCTGCTGGTCTCCACGTGGCGCTTGGTAACCTCCTCAAGTAGGTCTGGGAGCAGGAGCGGCACCAATCTGAACCTGTAAATCCCTCATCACATACCTGGCTCCCTATATCGATAGCAAACACCTCGCCCAGCACGACACTCTCCTAAGTGCCTCTTCCCACAAGTTGGGCAAACTAGAGGTGGTTGTACACCCTGAAAACCGCGATTCTCGGTCTCCTGCCTCCGATCTCTATAGTAGCCACCTCTATTCCACAGACCACGTCCAATCCCCTACTGGGAACCAGAAGGTATGGATCTCTTCTTCTGTCTCTGCTCCTCAGCCTCCAATCGCTCTCCAATCTCTGCTATAGTGGTCTTATCAACTAGCTCGGCAAAGTTCTGCAACTTCAGTATCGATACTTGCTTGTATATTTCTCTTCTCAGACCTTTTTCAAACTGTCGTACCTTCTTCACCTTATCTGGAATGATGTACGGGGCGAAGCGAGATAGCTAGACGAACCTCACCACGTACTGCTGCACTGATAGTTGTTCCTGCTTCAGATTAAGGAACTCCTCAATCTTAGCCTCCCTGGACGAGGCTAGATATACCTGTTGAAGAATATTTCTTTAAACCACTCCCACGTCATCTCCATAGGTACAGTCCTCTGTTGCTCTAATAATCTCATCGCCGACCACCATCTCTCGGCCTCTCTAGTCAGTTTATATGTGAAAAATAGTACCCTCTCCTCTTCTGAACACTATAGTACTGCAAACACTTTCTCTATCTCTTGCACCCAATTTTTAGCAACTACAGGATCTGTCCCTCCTAAGAAAGCCGGAGGACTCATCTTAATAAACTTCTCAATCGAGCTACAGTGGCCTACCGATGGACCACCCTGTTCCTTCAAACTCCTGGCAATTTCTGTCATAACCTGTTGTGCCACGCTGCGTAAGACGACATCTGAATCACTACCATAGCTCCTGAGGGTCCAACACCCTCACTCCCACTGGCATGGGCACTATTGCCACTAAGGTCCATCCTGAAAACAAATAACTTAACTTAGAACCCCTTCACTATACATATCACTCAACTCATATAGTATATTCTCCTAATTAACTCGTCACTCCTGATCTTAATTCAAGGTTCAATCCTACAACCTAGATACCCGACCCGATGATAGTTTACCATGACTTTCCTGAAATCATCACCCCAGGAAAATCACACAAACCACCACGGAAGTCTTACATCTAGACTACAAAACCAAACCTCAAATCCCCTTATCCTATACTCTGGTATTATTACTGCTACACTCTAGAGTCTACAAAACCTAGAATCCCAGGCTCTGATACCAAACTGTAATGACCTGCTTAATTTCCACATAACAAACATAAATAATAACAACATCAACCTGAACCCGTGGGTAGCGGGGATAGCTTGACATAAACAGCAAAAACCTAAGCAGCAGTAAAAATAATTTACATCCATCAAAACATGAATTACATAATACCAGAGTCTACTACATTCCCAAAATACAGTATTTGAATACAATCTCCAAAACATCAAAATAACCCTAGGATCATACAACAAAAATCTCTTGATCCTAGATCAAAATTTTACCCTCCTAGTGGGATAACTCAACTCACTCAACGGCGGCCACGACCCGTAGGTCTCTCAGGATCTCTTGAAAAATTAATTAGGTTCAGGGGTGAGACACTTCTCAGTAAGGGAAAATAAACTAAATACAGTTGTGTGACAACATAAATATATAATGCAGTTATACATATACAATACATTTCATATATCTGTAAATATCCGTCATAACATACTGAATCATCATATACTTTTATATTTTTCTAGTTACTCATATCATACATAAATCATCTATTATATTTGATAATACTGAAAACATACTCATGATGAATAGCTAGCTGATGTCATATAATACCCCCCATGACGAGTTGTGCAGCTCGAAGGCGGGACCCAACAATGGCTGGCCGACCACTGCCGAATAAAAAATGTCTGTAAGTACGATGGGCCCGCCCCACCCTAGTCCGGACTGCCAGGTGGATGTCTACAACTCTCACTGAAAACCACATTGACTATCCATCTCCCACCCCTCGTGGGGTGGTTAGCACAGGTCTGAACATAGATATCTGATTTATATAGCTACTATATCGAGCTCCTGAAACTGAACTAAACTAACATTTGGGTTCTGATAACATATAATACATGATATTATAGCAGCCTCGTGTCGACCATTTCATAAATACGACCTCGTGCCGATCATTTCATAAATACGGCCTTATACCGAACATTTCATAAATACGGCCTCGTGCCGAATAATTCTTAAATACGGCCTCATGCCGAATATTTCATAATTACGGCCTCGTGTCGAATATTTCATAATTACGGCCTCGTGACAAACATTTCATACATATCATTCTGAAAATAAATCAATTATCATGTATTTCAAAATCATCATATACTGTATTATTACGTAATTCCTGAAAACATGCTTATTCGTAATATTACCTGTAACAAAATACATTTCATGAAAAATAATACTTATGCCACACAATACTGAATTAAATCATACGTTCCATCTAAAATCATAATTCCTATATACCGCAGTATTTTCCCAAATATACATTTACTCAATAATTTTCATATATAATACATGTTTTTCTGAAAATCAATTTGCTGAGAAATAATGGTAATTTGCATGGAAAAATAACTGCTTTAGTTTATTCCCTTACCTGACTACTGAGAAAAGCCCCTATAAACTCTGGTCTCACACCCATAGGATTTCCTACTCAATACCCTGAAAATGAAAACTCTCAGTACTAAACTTCAGTATTTTCAAGTGTATATCATTTGCTATAACTACCGTAAGACCAAATTTGGCTTAAAAAGCCTTACCTCAACTCAGGGATAATTTTCAACGGAATTCTACCAACGATCCGGTCAGGCAGATATCTAGAGAACTTCTCCAAGAGCGTCGTGGTGGCTTCAGATCGTCGATTCGGCGAACGACGGAGCCAGAATTGAAGAGAGAAGAGAGAGAAATCATAGGGAGAGAGAGAGAGAGAGAGAGAGAGAGAGAGAGAGTGAAATTTTTCCTTAATTTTGACGTTTAGTCTGGGTTTTTGATCTTTATAAGACTGGATTCATTGACAAGCCATGTCATCATGTCGACGAGTCCTTCAATAATTTCGTCAATGAAACCCACTCCTCGTCGACGAAATTCAGACTGCTCAAAACCTTTCTTGATATTTCCTCGTCAACGAATCTTGCCTTCGTCGACGAGGTCCTTTTATACCCTCGTCGGTGAATCCCCTGTGTTCATCGACGAGGCCTCTGATAATTTCCCTTCCTCTTTATTATTTTAAATACCATTTTTATTTGGGTTGTCACAAGGATACTTTTTGGGTCTTTTTGTGGATGACTGCATATATATGATAGATTCATTTGGAGTCTAGTATGGTTTCTGGCGTTTTATGGCATGTATGTAATTTTATGTTTTTCGCTGCTTAGGTATTAGAGTTGTATGATAGATATATCTCTGATACCCATGGGTCCAGGTTGATCACGACTATGACAGTTCAGTAGGATTATTATGTATGTTATTATATGGAAAAGATAAAATATATATATATATATATATATATATATGGAAAAATAGGCAAGTCGTTACATATTTATAACTTGCCCTTCGTCGACGATTTTAAAAGGTTTGTCGACGAAGTCAAGAAGAACATTCGTCGACGAGGTCATCATGTTCATTGACGAAGCATTTAAAAACCTGAATTTTCCTTACTCTCGATAATTCCTCGTTGATGAGAAATGTGTCCTCATCGACGAAACCCATAAGGACATTTGTCGACGAGGAGAACTACTTTGTTGACGAGTCCCTACTTGATGTCCTTTTTAAAATTTCTTTTCCCTTTCTTTTATTTTCCCTTTTTCCTTTATTCATTTTTATTTTATTTTTTCAGGTTCGGATTACTACACAAACAGTCGTCGCCCGTTTAAGCACAAAAGCTAAGTATCGTGCTCTTGCTGATACAACTTAAGAACTTCTTTGGCTTCACTGGTTACTTGAAGACATGGGCATCACTCATTCTACTACTACTATCATCAACTGCGATAATCAAAGTGCTATCCAGAGTGCTCACAATGATGTATTCCATGAACACACAAAACACAATGAGATTGATTGTCACTTTGTGCGTCATCATCTCACTTGTGGCACCATTAGACTATTATTAGTTTCTTTTTCCAATCAAACTGTAGATATCTTCACTAGGACACATCCTACTAGACGCCTTTAGAATTTAGTTTCCAAACTCAAATTGGTCTCCATTTTGCCACCTTGAGTCTGAGGGGGCTGTTAATGTATATAACACTTGTCCCGCTTCGAGTTGATAAACAAACCTTTCCCTTGGACTAGACTATAAATAGGATACCCCTCTTATATACAAATCACACCATTCAATACAATTCTCTTCTTTTGTATTCTCTCTCTCTCTCTCTCTCTCTCTCTCTCACACAATTTGGTATCAGAGTTGGGCCTTAGGCTGCTTGGCTCCTTCGTGGGCTGGATTCCTCCTCACCTCATTTCCCCCCATGGGCTCAAAGGGGAGTGTTGGTGTGCGTCTAGTCTCACATCGCCTTTGTGGGCAGTCTCAAGTCATAAAAGATCCTCTTAGCTCTCTCTCCTTAATAGTTAGGTTTTGAGGATGAGCTCTCTAACTATCTTCACCATGCTCATGTTAGGAGATGATTATAAACCTAGAGTAATAATCACACACGAAGAAAAATTATGCACACCCACAAGGAACACCGGATTTACGTGGTTCGGTCCAAACTAACCTACGTCCACGGGAGCACACACCACTGCACTATAATCTGGGAGATATAATACACGGAGGAGCCACTGCTCAACTCTCTCTCACTATCACACCTCTCTGCTCTCTGCTCTCTGCACTTTGCAATACACACACTCTCACAACTCTCTGCTGCACACAACTCTACACATGCCTCACTACAACCCACATATATATATATATATATATATACAGGAGGGGAGGAGCAAAATTCAAAGAAGGTGGCCGCTGTTTCAGCAAAGCTTGCAAAGCAGGTGGCTGTCCATCTCCAGTGTCAAAGATGGTGGCTGGTTTGGTGCGGCTGTCTGCAGCTCCACACCTGCAGAATTCAACAATCTCCCACTTGGAGGCGGAGACAGCATCTCAACCAGTGTATGTGCAAATGTTGTGCTCATGTATGTCTTCAATCATGAAGACCAACTGAAGTTGAGCATAACTTCAGTTTCTCTGTAGTTACCACCTTTGTCAACATGTCAGCTGGATTTCTACTACCTTGAATCTTTTCAAGTGTCAGTACTCCATCCTCTAATAGAAATCTGATGAAGTGATAACGCAATCCGATATGTTTGGTTCTGGAATGAAATGCGGAGTTCTTTGCCAGATGTATCGCACTCTGACTGTCGCTGTACAAAACATTCCTCTCCTGTTTCAACCCAAGCTCTGTCAACAAACCCTGAAGTCAAATCATCTCTTTGCTGGCTTCCGTCACTGCTACGTACTCAGCTTCTGTAGTGGATAGGGCAACAATATTTTGTATCTGCGACATCCAACTAACAGTTGTTGTGCCAACAGTGAATATGTATCCGGTGGTGCTCCTACGGTGATCAATTTCACCAGCAAAATCTGCATCTACATATCCTTTGACTTTCAATTCTCCTTTGCTGAAACATAAGCACTTATCAGTGGTGCCTTTGAGGTACCTGAAGATCCACTTCACTGCTTCCTAGTGAGTCTTTCCTGGATTAGATATAAATCTACTGACTGCTCCCACTGCTTGGCCAATATCCTGTCTGGTACAAACCATAGCGTACATGAGACTTCCAATGGCTGAGGCGTAAGGTACCTTAGCCATGAAGTCCTTCTCTTCATCAGTCTGGGGAACCTGATCCTTGGAGAGGCGAAAGTGTCCTGCCAAAGGTGTATTTACTGCTTTGGCGTTGCTCATGTTAAACCTCTGTAGAACACGGCCAATGTACTCCGACTGAGATAGCTGCATTGTTCTCTGTCGCTTATCTCTGGAGATTCGCATCCCAAGTATCTGCTTTGCTGAGCCTAAGTCCTTCATGTCAAATTCCATTGACAGTTGCTGCTTCAATTTCCTGATCTCTTCTATATCTGGTCATGCGATCAACATGTCATCCACATACAATAACAGAATGATATAGCTATATTGATACCTCTTGAAGTAGCAACAGTGGTTGGCATTACACTTTAGAAAATCATTCTTGTGCATAAAGCCATCAAATTTCCAGTACCATTGTCTATGAGCTTGTTTGAGACCGTACAAGCTCTTCTTTAACCTGCACACCAAATTCTCTTTACCTTTCTCTGAGAATCCTACTGATTGATGCATGTAGATTTCCTTATCAAGATCACCGTGAAGAAACGCCGTCTTCACATCTAACTGCTCAAGATGCAAACCCTTTGAGGCAACAATACTCAAAACAGATCTGATGGTTGTCAACTTCACAACTGGTGCAAAAATGTCGGTGTAGTCAATTCCTTCCTTCTGCTCGAAGCCTTTAACTACTAACCGAGCCTTGTATCTCCTCGAGCTGTCATGCTCCTCTTTGATTCTGTACACCCACTTGTTGTGAAGGGCCTTCTTACCTTTGGGCAACTCTGCTAGTTCCCACATTCTGTTGGAGGTGAGGGACTTCATCTCGTCCTTCATTGCAAGCTCCCACTTGCTCGCATCTCCTGCCTGACATGCTTCATCATAGCATTCAGGCTCTCCTCCATCTGTAAGAAGTAAATAATCTATATACCTTCTGTTTGGTATATGAGGCCGAGTAGATCTCCTAAGCTCCGGATCTGGAGTAGGAGGCGGTGGTACGACGATCTGCTCCACTGGTTCCTCCACCTGAGGATTCTCGGCATTCTGCTGTTGTGTCCCCACACATTTTGGACATTATCCATATTTACATGGGTTGATTCTCTCTGAACTGATTCGGTGGATTCGGCTGTGTACCTATCTTTGTACATCACCTTTTCATCAAAAATCACATCTCTACTTCTGATCACCCTTTTTTTTTCATCATCCCAAATGCGGTATCCAAATTCATCTCCACCATAACCGATGAAAGTGCATTTTCGGGATTTCAGATCCAGCTTATCCCTGACATGATCATTGATATGTACATATGCAACACAACCAAAAACTTTCAAATGTGAAAGTCTTACCTCTTTGTTACTCCAAACTTCTTCTGGTAGACAATAGTTCAATGGTACTGAAGGACTTCTATTAATCAAATAAGCTGCTGTGTTGACTGCATGTGCCCAAAACATCTTTGGCAAGCTTGACTGCATACGCATGCTTCTGGCTTTTTCTGTCAACGTTCTATTCATCCACTCAGCTACACCGTTGTGTTGAGGCGTACCTGGCACAGTCCTTTCCATTCTAATGCCATGCTCATAGCAGAATTTCTTGAACTCGGTGTCAACATATTCTCCACCGTTATCAGTTCCCAGCCTTTTGATTTTCAAACCAGTTTCGTTTTCTACCATTGCTTTCCAATTTTTAAAAGCATTGAAAACATCCGATTTATACTTTAGGAAGTAAACCCATACCTTCCGTGAATGATCATCGATAAACGTGACGAAGTAATGCTTTCCTCCTGTAGACGAAATGGTTGTTGGTCCCCAAACATCTGAATGGACTAGCTCAAGTTTCTCCTTCTTCGAGGTACTAATATTTGTCTGGAAACTAACTCTCTTTTGTTTCCTAAATATGCAGTCCTCACATGTGTCAATCTTCACTGACTGTAAATCACTCAATTTACCCTTTGAGTGCATCACCTTGAGTCCCTTCTCACTTAGGTGTCCGAGTCGTTGATGCCATAAGTTGCTATCACCATTTCCTGTAGCAACTGTAATAGACATACATGTATCAGGAGTTACATAAAGAGTACCACTTTTCTTACCTCGAGCAATTGTCAATGCTCCCTTCGAAATCTTCCATTCATCACCAATGAAAGAAGTATTATAACCCTCATCTGCCAATTGACCGACTGAGATCAAATTCTTCCTCAGGTCTGGAATATGTCTGACATCCTTCAACTTCCATACTGACCCGTTTGATCTTCACTGTCCCCTTACCGGCAATGTCGCAAGGTTGATCGTTGCCCAGATATACTTTAGCGAAATTACCTGATGTATACTCCTCCAGGCAATCTCTGCTGCAAGTGGCATGGAAAAAAGCTCTAGAGTCTAACACCCAAGACTCCTTTTTGCTCTCCAAAGAGCAGATCAACAAGTCATCGTTCTCGGAAGCAATATTAGCTTCTGTCTTTGCCCTCGTATCTTTCTTCTGACTTCTGCACTGGTTATTGTAATGACTAGTCTTTCCACAGTTCCAGCACTCAATAACTTTTCTGCTCTGAGAACCTGTGTCCTGAGTACCTCTGGAATCTCTGGATTTGGACCTCCTAGTCCTGAATCTGCCACGATTGTTAGATCGTCCATGCCCGCTTCCCTTTCCTCGGCTTTCCACATTCAAAGCTGAACTTGAAGTGGAGGCATTGTTCGACTGCATTCTGATCTCCTCTGTCAAAATCATGCTGATAACCTTGTCGTATTTCAGCTTCGATTTTCCTGCAGAGCTACTGATCGCAGTTACAATACCTTTCCAACTCTCAGGCAGCTGGCTGAGAATTAATAGGGCACGGATCTCACTGTCAAAGGTAATCCCGACCGAGGCGAGTTGATCCGACAACTCGTTGAAATTATTCAAGTGTCTGTTGAAGCTTTCACCTACAGACATGCTCATGGTAAACAGTCTCTTCATTAGATGTACCTTATTTGCGGCTGATGGCTGCTCATACATGTTCGATAGCGCATCCATAAGGGACTTGGTGGTTGTCAAGTGCTTGATGTTGAAGGCAACAGACTTTGCCAACGTCATCCTCACAACTCCGAGGGCTTTTCGGTCAAGCAACTCCCACTCGCTCTCCTTCATGGATTCTGGCTTCTCCATCAGTGGTAAGTGTAACTCCTTACCAAACAAGAAATCCTCGATCTGCATTTTCCAGAAACCGAAGTTTGTGCCGTCAAACATCTCGATGTGAGAGCCTTTTTCGTTCGACATCTCGATTCACTAATTTAGAGATGGAATTGGCTCAATCAGATAGCACGGTTGGATCCGTAACGGTCGAAAACCCTAGAAATGGCTTAAGTCGCTCGAAAAATGGACCCGAAATGGCTTCAAAAAGCCAAGTCAAACTTTCGATCAAACTTGGTCAAAATGGTCAACCCTACTGACGTGGCACGTGGGCCCACTGCTGATGTGACACTATGGGGTCCACTGCTGACGTGGCACTGGGGGCCCACTGCTGATGTGGCGTGGGACCCGGGGGCTGACGTGGCGGCTTACTTGGCGCCACATGGCGCTGACGTGGCGGCTGACTGGCGCTGACGTGGACTGACGACGTGGCGCTGACGTGGCTCCGGGTCTGGCTGACGTGGACGCTAACGTCAGCGTCTTCAACCTCTGCACGCTCGCCGGACTCTCTCCGGCGCGTGGGCGCCCGTGAGGACCTCCTCCGACGTGTTGCCGGCGCATGAAGGCGCGTGGCAGGGCGGTAATTTCGCCGGTGGCGCGTGTGAGTGCGTGTGGCTTCGTTCGAGCTCTTTTTGAGCTCCGGTTACTGCCGTTGGCTTCGTCTTGCCGAGAGGAGTTCGATGGTAGCCTCAAAATTAAATTTTGAGCTACTGGACAGGGGCTCAAAATCTGGAATTTTTCTCTAGCGATTTTACTCCGACCAAAGCTCTGATACCATTTGTTAGGAGATGATTATAAACCTGGAGTAATAATCACACATGAAGAAAAATTATGCACACTCACAAGGAACACCGAATTTACGTGGTTCGGTCCAAACTGACCTACGTCCACGGGAGCACACACCACTGCACTATAATTTGCGAGAAATAATACACGGAGGAGCCACTGCTCAACTCTCTCTCACTATCACACCTCTCTGCTCTCTGCTCTCTGCACTCTGCAATACACACACTCTCACAACTCTCTGCTGTGCACAACTCTACACATCCCTCACTACAACCCACATATATATATACAGGAGGGGAGGAACAAAATTCAAAGAAGGTGGCCGCTGTTTCAGCAAAGCCTGCAGAGCAGGTGGCTGTCCATCTCCAGTGTCAAAGATGGTGGCTGGTTTGGTGCGGCTGTCTGCAGCATCACACCTGCAGAATTCAACAGCTCATCCTTATTGCGATCCAAATGCAAACCCTAGAAAACCTAGCACGAACCTGGTGCTCTAATACAAATTGTTGTGAAATCATGCCCTAAGGTTATGCACATACACACAACAATTACAAAAAATAGAGAAAGTCAAAAGAGAGAAGAAGAATAAATGAATTTACATGATTCGACAATGTATCTATATCCATGGAGCCCCTGCGCAATTTCCACTACATTAAATAAGAACTGCCTTAGGGTTCCAACCCTTGACTACCCAAAATATTCTTATATGATAATACAATTACATTACATTATTCGTTATAGGCTTCAAGTGAATAACCCCTTTAAATATGAGTCATAATTCAATAATCCATTTGATTTATGTGGACCCCAATTGTGAGCTCGTGTACTGCGAGCTTCAAAACAACTAGTTTCATTTGCTAGCAAGGTGGAGGGTGAAGGCCAACTTGCTCCTCTCAAAGAACCTAAATTTTTCTCAAGGGCCTAATTTACTTATTTAAATAAATTTTAAATTGGGTTTGGAAGCATGAATTTTAGGCCTTATATTTGGATTTGTTAAATTAAGAAAAAATTGAATATAATTATTTATTGTCTTCTATCTAAATTTGCACAAATTTAAATTTCAGATTTCCAAACATGATGTGTTAGCATAACTCTTATAAAAATGACATTATTTTTGAGTTCATTAAAATTTAAATTTTGGAAATTGATGTTAGCATTTAAGAGTTGTTTTCCAATAAAAATGACATTATTTTTGAGTTCGTTAATGTTATTCACAAAGAAACCTGTTTTAATGTTTTGAATTAGCATGTATCTTGGTTATCTTAGATCTTCCAATTAGCATGTATCTTGGTTATCTTAGATTTTCCAATTTTTTTTGTAAATTTTAGAAATGTTGAGTGAAGAGCAAAAAATTTTATACCATACTTAAAAAAATGTACATATATTAAATCCTGCCTGTGTAAATATATATATGGCTAAAATATCTCCATTATTTGTAGAAACAATTTGATCTCATTTGCAGGGATTTGTGATGGGTTGTCATAATTTTTTTAGTTATAACAATAGAATTTAAGGGCAGCAAATTAAGCCAGAAAAATGTAACAATCGTTGTTTCCATCAAAATGGCAAGGTGATGAGCATTGGTGATGAACATCAATATATCCTGCTCCTATGGCTAAAATACTTAATAAGGGAAAGGCAACATCTATACAGAGTATACTGCAAAAAGGGGAATTTTCAAAAAATTTACTGTCTTTCTTGAACTAAAATCACATAAGAATGTCCTGTTTCATACTGCTGTAGGCATGTACTTGAGCCAAGGATCCAGTGGTTTTCCAATGGAGTAAACAATAAATCCAATCTGCCTCAGCTTCTCAACGTTGACTACATTCCGACCATCAAACACAAATGCAGGCTTCTGCATGTTGTCAAAAATCCTCTTGTAATCAAGTGCCTTGAATTCATCCCACTCTGTAAGAATGCAGATCCCATGAGCATCCTTTGTTGCCTCATAGGCATCCAAAGCAACTCTCACTTGCTTCGTAGAGGTGGGACTCATTGATTGAAGGTGGATTGAATGGTTCCAGTCAAACTTGTTCATGGAGAGATCCCTCTGGATCTGATCCACGGTGACTTGTGGGTCATATATGCTCAAGCGAGCCTTGTCCCCCAACAGCCCCTTGCACACGTCTATTGCTGGTGTTTCCCTTGTGTCACCAGTATCCTTCTTGAAGGCAAATCCTAAAATGGCAACCGTCTTACCAGAAACTGTGTTAAACATGGAAGAAACAACCCTTTTCACGAATCGCTCTTTTTGGTAGTCATTCACCTTAATGACTTGTTTCCAATAGTTTGCAACTGCAGGAAGGTCGTGGCATTCACAGATATAGATCAAGTTGAGAATGTCTTTCTGGAAGCAGGATCCACCAAAACCGACACTAGCATTTAGAAACTTAGAGCCAATTCGGGTGTCCTTGCCAACAGCATAGGAAACCTCCGAGACATTGGCCCCAGTAGCTTCGCAGAGAGCAGACATGGCATTGATTGAGGAAATCCTCTGAGCCAAAAAGGCATTGGCAGCCAGCTTAGAGAGCTCTGCTGACCAGAGATTGGTGGTAATGATTCTGCCTTCAGGAACCCAATGAGCATAAATGTCTTTTAGTGCTTGGATTGCCTTTTGGCCATCAGGGGTTTCTCTCCCTCCTATGAGAACCCGATCGGGGTTGAGAAGGTCCTGAATTGCCGTTCCCTCAGCAAGGAATTCTGGGTTGGAGAGAATTTGAAATTTGATATCCTTGCTATTGTGGGTCAAAATCTTTTCGATTGCCTCAGCTGTCCTTACTGGAACTGTTGATTTCTCAACAATGATCTTACTTGATTTTGATACATCAGCAATTGTCCGGGCTGCAATCTCCCAATACGTGAGATCTGCAGCCTTGCCAGCTCCAAGACCATGAGTTTTCGTCGGGGTGTTAACGGAAACAAAGATTATGTCTGCCTCTGCAACATGCTTTTCCGTCTCAATGCTGAAAATAAGGTTCTTTCCTCGGCACTGCTTCACTACTTCTTCAAGACCTGGTTCATAAATGGGTAGTTGGTCACTGTTCCACGCTGAGATCTGGGAAATAGAAATGTCAACAACAGCAACTTGAATTGAGGGGCACTTTAGCGCAATGACTGCCATGGTAGGACCACCAACATACCCAGCTCCAATGCAACATATCTTCACCATACTATCTTTGTTATCTAAAACAGAAAGAAATAATGAGTCGTATTTCAGACTAAAAAACATGTCATAAAAGATAGGTTTTCAGATCTCGTACTACAAACATTAAAGAGGAAAATTATAATCTAGAATGCAGCTGTTGCATGCACGCTGAAGGTGCACATGGCAGCAAGGTCAATAGGCTTCTGTCACATTTCTTCTCTGTAAAGAGCAGAGGCTTACGTGAATGTATTTGACACACTTGAATGAACCTGAGAGAAATTCAGCTCATAGTTATCCCAAAACTGCATAACCTTTGAATAAAGAAAGGCAGCTCAACACCCAAACAAGAATTACAATATTGTGAGAATGCTGAGAACTTGGTTTTGGCTTAAGACTAGCATATATTCATTTGTTTGTAGTTCCAGAGATCATGCATGAAGATAAAATCTCCAGGTGGCTTATCAAGTAGAAAAACTTGAGAATAGCAACAATTCATGAATCTATGAAGAGAATAGTCCAATATGCAGGAAATCCATGTAACTAATTAACCAAGGTCACAGCAACAAAAAGAAAATCAGAACCCCTCAGGCATCCATTGAGTGAATAGAATTGAATAAACAGATGCAAACATTGAATCTATTACAAATACAATTAAACAGCTCTAGGAAAACGAAATACCATAAAGAAAACATTCTAAAAATCCTAAACAATGAACAGAACATGAATTCATCAACACTGTTCACGCACTAATCTGTTTGAAACGAAAATCACCTTATTAATTATTAGGACTGGAGGAGTCCATGAGGGGGCTTGATATATATGGGTGAACACCAACTTGACCCAAAAGTTTAAGCCTATTGGGTATTGGATCCAACCATGTATATAAATACCCATTTCAAATTTTATAATGTGGGACAAGCTCACAAGTGAAATTCTCAACAATCTCCCCCACTTGTGAGTTTCAACTGCTTCCTCTTGAATGAAAATCGTCTCCCATGTGGGAGTAAGCCCAATTCCCCAACAGTTACTCAAGTGGACCTTACCACTAACCCCTAGTTGATTCTCTTATTGGTTCGATCACACACTTGGTCCTCCAACTGTTAGCACGTCAGGAGAATTAACTTCACATCTCGACTTTTAACGATGTCGCTCACTTAGAGTTACGAACCGCCGGCTCTAATACCACTTGTTAGGACCGGAGGAGCAGTCCATGGGTGGGTTTGATACACATGGGCGAACACCAATTTGACCTAAAAGTTTAAGCTTATTGGGTCTTAAATCCAACCATGTATATAAGCACCCATCGTCTGCTCAAATTTTCCAATGTGAGACAAACTCACAAGTGGAATTCTCAACATTAATTTCTATATTTACTTGAAAAAAAAAAAAAAAAATCTACCCACACAAAATTAAGGGGAATGTGGAAATTATAGGGCCAGTAATCTCTAGAGGATATGATAAACTGCAACTCCCATGGGTAGAGAGAGCAGGGAACCGTTGTAAACCCAAAAGACTACAACCGGTAAGCTTGTAAGCAGGTGATCAAGACTCCTTACCCAAAAGACCACAATTCCTAGGGTGAGCAAGGGGATCAAAGACTCCTTACATACTCGAAACACCATCTGAGATCTAACAGGCTACCACAATGCATGTTCACTAACAAGCATATGTGTATACATACATACATACATACATACATTATATATATATATCTATAGATATTAAAAAGAAGGATTAGATGGAGCGTTCAACACGTTTCCAAAACCTACCTTTAAAAAAATAGGGAAATCCAGCCGTTTTACATGCTAAGTCTTAAAAGTTAAAACTGAAAAATCATTTATCAATTATCATGCATAAACTTGTTGAAGTTCGAGCGAAGTCAGGCTTGCAAAACAACAAAAACAAAATATGAACGTTCCAAAAACACTCAAAGGGCTGACTTGAGTGAAGCTGTGCATATTCTACAAAATTTCAGTGCAAATAAAAGGAACACATTTCCTTTTCCCCCATTCACATACTCATATTATACAAACAAAGTAACTTCGCAAAATTAATGCAAAGAAATCATGACCCAAAAAACAAAATAACGAGTATTAAGCAGAACCAATGAACCAAAATGCGGCAAAATTTAATTTTGAAATAAAGAAGACAAAAACAAAAAGGTTTATTTACACACACATACACGCGATTATATATATATATATATATATATATATATATATATATATATATATATATATATATCAATGTACCGTTCATCTGGAACTGAGTTTGGCCTAAATTCAAAGATTTTGGTGTTGTGAGTAAAAGGGAAGCTTCAAAGCTCAGGAACAGCGTGATTGGCTGGCTGGAGAGCCATTGAGTGAGATCAACGACAAAGAATAAAGGACGAAATTAAGCACCTTTAACAAACCTCAATTCAAAAACCAGAGCGCGGAGATTAACGCGTTGGTTTCTGATGAAACGCCCGTAAAAATCAGCAATGAAAATGTGACACAGAAGCACCAAGTTCACAGCGGAATTGAGAGATTTGAGAGAGGCGAGGAGGCGCCATTTTGGAAATTGGAATCGAATTTTACGGGACTTCAAATTTTAAAAAGCGTGTATATTTATTTATATCTACAAAAACCAGCGCAGAAATATAACCAATTTAAATATAATAATTTTAAATTTTATTTTTTTAAAAAATTATTATCATATTTATAAATGAAGTCTCCTTTGCCTTTATAACAGTTGTTCTTGCGCCATATTCCTCAATGTCCCTCACAGAACGTGAGAAGTCCGGAAGAAATCGAAGAATTTCTTGGGAATGCTATAAGATCCATTAGTTCTTTTTTCTTTGACAGACGATCAAAACTTCATCTAGTTCAAATCCTACTCAGAGGCCCACTAGAGATCAGAAATTGTTGAAGAAACAATAAGATGTTCTCGAATTTTTGATTTAAATATGAATGAATTTAAATAAATTCTAGCATAATATCATCCAAATTAAATATAATTTTAAATTTAAAACTGATATTAGATGTAAAAAATAAAAACTTAATCTAATGATTATGTAATATTATAGAGAGTAAAATGTGGGATAAAGATAAAATTAGAAAAATATTGATCTCCTTCAATTTAGATTGAATTTAGAGAGAAAAAGTGTTAAATTTTTAATAAATAAATAAGGATATTTTTGTCTATTCAAAAATTACAAAACACTCTAACCTAACCATGCACTAATTAGCAAATTGATAGATCGTATTTGTTACTTGAAAAATCTTAAAGAAGAAAAAAAAATCACTTTTCATATTTAATTATTAAAGAAAATTAAAAAATTGTAAACCAAATCAATGAAGAATAATTTAATTTTACATAACAATAATATTTAATTTTAAAAATTTATAATCATATTAAAATAAATTTTTATTTGATAATATTTGACATAGTAAGAATACATAATAGAAAATTAATTTTTTCCTTATTTTTCTTAATTTTAAAATAAAATATTTATTTCAATTTTATCCTTTTCTTGTTAAGGTCATTAGTCCTTTCAAAAGTATGATTTTATCCTTTTTTCAATTGTAATTTTAACTTCAATTTTTTACTTTTAGTTGAGGTCTAACATACATGGTCACTTATAATTAACTAGTGAAAGCACAGTGTCTTGCACGTAAAAAAAAATTCCTTTTATATGTGAAAATATTTAATTTAGAATATTAAAATTCTTCCTATCTCAATATATGAAATTTATCACATCAAATGGGTAAATTAACAAAAAAAAAATCAAATTCTTTTTCAGTTAAAAAAAACATGTTTTTTCGTGCTAAAATAAGTTTTAAATTTCTATTATAAGTACAAAAATATATTATGGCCATCAAGATTTACATATGAATTGTAAAGTTCTATGCACATTATTTGTAATAAAAAAAGATTAAAAAAATTATCAACACCAACATTTACACAACAAAAATGTTTGAATGGTTTTACAAAATGTCATTGGAAATTAAATTAGTGCGGAAAATATCAAAAACATCAATAATAAATCGATTCAATGTCATATACATGAACAATAAATTTAATACAATGATTTTTTAGGCATCTTTTAATGATACATTCTTCCAACTAAATATAAAGAGATTAATAGGTTAGAAATCTTTGTTGTGTTTGGGCAATTTATATTACCTCAGATCAATCTAATACACGGAACCTTTTGTACATACTCCCAATCAAAATTTCAAAATAGTATTTACAATGACTAATTACATCAAACCCACAAACGTGTGTGCACACACAACCCTTGTGTGTATGTACACATGCACATATATAGTGGTGTGGTAGAGAAAAAAAAAATCAATAATAAATTTATTCAAAGACATTTACATAAACAATAAACCTAATAAAATATTTTTTTAGACATCTTTTGATGATACATACCTATTGCGAACTAAAAAAAAAAAATTAATAGATTAGAAACTTTTGTTGTATTTAGCCATTTATGTTGCCTCGGATCAATCTAATGTGCCTACTGGAAGTAATGGTGTAATCTCAAAAGGGGGGTGAATTGGGTATTTTAAAATTTTAATACGCAGAAGCTTGATTAATTTTAAAACTTAATTACCACGTGTCTTCACTATTTCAATTACCACGGAAATCTAATCAGCGAACAACTATACCAATCAACAATCCTAAATATAAAATCAAATCAAAAGATGTATTATTTGTTGAGAATTCCACTTGTGAAGTTTGTCCCACATTGGAAAAAGCGAGCATTTGATGGGTGCTTATATACATGATGTAGCTCAAGACCCAATAGGCTTAAGCTTTTGGATCAAGTTGGTGCTCACTCATGTGTATCAAGTACACCTTTGGACTCATTCGATTTTAGCAACTGATATCAGAGCAACATCTCCTAGAGATGTCAGGTACGTGGAGCTGCCAATTTGGAACCCAATGTGTGAGGAGGGAGATTGTTAGGGTTATCCCACATCGGTTATGAAAGGGGCTGGTGGTCAGTTATTAAGTGTGAGGGAAAGTCTCACCCAATGAGCTAGCTTTTGGGGTTAAGAAGACCCTAAACCACCCAATACCACCACCAGACTAAAGATATTTTAGACTACATCCACA
This sequence comes from Malania oleifera, assembly GCF_029873635.1. Lineage (NCBI taxonomy): Eukaryota > Viridiplantae > Streptophyta > Magnoliopsida > Santalales > Ximeniaceae > Malania > Malania oleifera. The sequence goes on along the minus strand of NC_080429.1, from coordinate 62,449,525 downwards.
CAGATGTATAGAGGGCCACAAAACGGCTTTATTGGGTGGTATGCATTATTTTGTCACTTTTGTTGATGATTTTTCCAAGAAAGTTTGAGTGTATTCTATGAAACATAAAAATGAAGTGTGATATTTTCCTTAAGTGGAAAAAATTAGTTGAAACTCAAACTGGCATAAACATTAAACGACTCAGATCAAATAATGGTGGCGAACACATGGGTGACCTATTTATGAAGGTATGTCAGGATGAAGGTATTGCTTGATACTTCACAGTTAGAGATATACCATGGCAGAATGGGGTGGCAGAGTGCATGAATTAGACTTTGCTAGAGAAGTTTGATGTATGTTGTCTAATATTGGGTTAGACAAAAGGTTTTGGGTGAGACTATTATATATGCATGTCATCTCATTAATCGTCTACCATCATCTGTAATAGGGGGAAAACACCCTATGAGATATGGTCTGAAAAGCCTGTTAGTGATTATGATTCTTTACATGTATTTTGTACTATGACTTATTATCATGTTAAAGAATCTAAGTTGGATCCAAGAGCCAAGAAAACAATATTCTTGAGGATTAGTGCAGGAGTCAAAGGATACCGTCTTTGGTGTCTAGAGACAAAAATAATAATAATTTTAAGTAGGGATGTGACTTTTGATGAACTTGCGATAATGAAGAAAACAATACGCAAGGAGTCACCAATTGAAGAATATACCAATGATACTTAACAACAGATGGAGGTTGAGACAATTTTGGGAAATCCAATGAGAAATGAGATTACATGATGTAACTCTCCAGTTATGGCGGGGAATAGTGTACAAGAAGAGGAGATTTCAATCTAAGGATCTTCACAGCAACAAGAATCAATTGTTTCTCAAAGGCCAAGATTAGAAATTCGAAAACTTGCTTGGTATACTGATATGGTGGCCTATGCACTTCCAATTGTAGATGATGGTGTTCTTTGCACTTTCAAAGAAGTAATGAGGAACTCTGAATTAGACAAGCGAAAAAAAGAAATGAATGAAGAAATGCAGTCTCTTCAACAGAATCGGACTTGGGAGCTAGCCCAGCTGCCTAAAGGTAAGAAAGTAATTGGTTGCAAATGGATTTAGGTAAAGAAAGAAGGATTTCTAGATGCAAATAATGTTCACTTCAAAGCTAGATTGGTAGCTAAGGGCTATGCATGGAAGGAAAGCATTGATTATAATAAGGTATTTTCTCTAGTTGTTAAACATTATTCTATTCGAATTTTGTTGGCTTTGGTAGCACAATTTGATCTTGAACTAGTTCAACTCGATGTAAAAACTGCATTTTTACATAATGATTTGGAAGAGGATATCTATATGACTCAGTTAGATGGATTTCAGGTTGCTAGAAAATAAAATTGGGTATACAAACTGGGTAAATTGTTGTATGGTTTAAAATAGTCTCCTAGACAGTGGTGCAAATGATTTCATCAGTTTATGATGGGTCACAAGTACATCAGAAATAAACATCATCATTGTCTTTATTTTCGCAGACTACAAAATGGATCTTTTATATATTTACTCTTATATGTTAATGATATGTTGATAGCTTCAAAGAACAGGGAAGAAATCAGCAATTTGAAAAGTCAATTAAATCAAGAGTTTGAGATGAAAGATCTTGGTGAAGCAAAGAAGATACTTGGTATGGAGATTCGCAGAGACAAAATGAGAGGAAGAGTTAGTTTGTCTCAAAAATAGTATTTGAAGAAGGTAGTACAGAATTTTGGCATGTTTGAGCAATCAAAACTAGTAAGCAATCTTCAAGCTCCTCATTTCAAACTTAGTGCAGTTTTATCTCCTAAATAGTATTTGAAGAAGGTAGTGCAGAGTTTTCGTCAGGACCACAAGCCACTCAGGGAAATTCTCAGTGCCCTGCCTATCCTAAATGCAGTAGGATGCATACCGACGAGTACAGGACTGGTTTTTCAGGTTGCTATCGGTGTGGTAGTATGGGACACTGGATACGGGATTGTTGCACGGTACTGAACTACGCACCTTGGCAGTAGTAGTATGGAGGAAGTAGTTAGGTGACTAGAGGAGGTCACCAAGGGGGCACCGCGTAGGCGCAGGTGCACTCATTGACGTCGAGTGATGTAGAGAACGTTGACAATGTGGTGATAAGTATGATTTCATTTATGTCACATAATGCTATTGTACTGTTCAACTCAGGGGCTACCCACTCATTTGTATCCCATAGATTTGCTAGAGTATGTGGCATTGAGACCCAGTTGTAGGGGGTCAAGTTAGGAGTGGCTACGTCGACGGGGTCGGTTATTGTGTGCAGTAAGGTGGTTAAAGACCATCCGATAGAGATTCAAGGAAGGAAACTGTCTGCTAGTCTCATTGTTTTGGAGATGAAGGGATTCGATATTATCTTAGGGATGGACTGGTTAGCATCTAGCTATGTGAGCATAGAGTGTCAAAAGAAGGAGGTAGTGTTTAAACTTCCGGGGGAGGTAGAGTTTAAATTTGTAAGGTTGTGTGTGCACTTTGCACCATAGATCCTCTCAGCGGTGCAGGCAAGGAAGTTACTTCTAGACGGATGCCAGGGGTATCTAGTGTGTGTGAAAGCAATGCCAAAGAAAGGACTAAAGCTGGTAGATATTCTAGTGATACGGGAGTTTCTCGATGTCTTTCTCGAGGACTTACTAGGGTTGCCTCCAGATTATGAGGTGGAGTTTGCTATTGAGTTAGCACCAGGGATGGCACCAATCTCCAAGGCGCCGTATAGAATGGCTCCAACAGAACTAAAGGAGTTAAAGGAGCAATTGCAGGAACTTCTAAGTAACGAATTCATTAGACCAAGCGTATCACCCTGGGGAGCGCCGGTGTTGTTCGTGAAGAAGAAGGATGGGTTGATGAGGATGTATATCGACTATAGAGAGATAAACAAAGTAACTATAAAGAACAAATATCTATTACCACGTATTGATGACCTGTTTGACCAACTGAAGGGAACTCAGGTTTTCTCTAAGATTGATCTACAATCTGGGTATCACCAATTGAAGGTGAAATCAAAGAATGTATCGAAGACAACCTTGCGAACCCAGTATGACTATTATGAATTTTTGGTTACGTCGTTTGGTTTGACAAATGCGCCTGCAGTATTCATGGACCTGATGAACTGGGTATTCCACAAGTACTTGGATTGGTTTGTGGTAGTATTTATAGATGACATCATGATATATTCAAGGAGTCCTGAAGAGCACAAAACTTATTTGAGGCTAGTACTTCAGGTACTTAGAGAGAAGAAGTTGTTTGCTAAATTTAAGAAATGCGAATTCTGGCTTGAGCAGGTTGCATTTTTAGGACATGTGGTGTCCAAAGAAGGAGTATCAGTAGATCCGGGAAAAGTAGAGGCAGTAGTAAACTGGGTGAGACCGAAGAACATTTATGAGATCAGAAGTTTCTTGGGTTTGGCAATGTCCTACTGCCGTTTTATTAAGGGCTTTTCTAGGCTGTCAGGTCCATTGACAGCTTACGAAAAAGAATAGTAGGTTTGACTGGACCAATGATTGTGAGCCGAGCTTTCAAGAGTTAAAGCAACGTCTAGTCTTGGTCCCAGTGTTGACCATTCCATTAGGGAATGGTAGTTACGTGATTTATGGCGACGCATCCTAGAAAGGACTCGGGTGTGTTTTGATGTAGTAGGGTAAAGTTATCACTTATGCTTCTCGCCAGCTCAAGGAGTACGAGAAGAACTACCCTACGCATGATTTATAATTGGCAGGAGTGGTGTTTGCACTAAAGACTGGGAGGCACTACTTTTACGGTGAAAAGTGCGAGATCTTTACCGACCATAAGAGCCTCAAATACTTTTTCACCCAGAAGGAGCTGAATATGAGACAACGTAGATGACTCAAGCTGATTAAGGACTACGACTGCACCATTAGTTACCACCTAGGAAAAGCTAATGTGGTGGCTGACGCTTTGAGATGAAAGTCAGTGAGCGCATCGGTTTCAGTAGTTGTTCTACAGCATCAAATCGTGATGGATCTGGAGAGGTTAGGGGTAGAGTTGGTGGACATCATCGCTAGTTTAGTTGTTCAGCCAACCTTGCTAGAGAGAATCAAGATAGCTTAGAAGGAAGACGCGGAGCTAGTAGAGGTTATGGAAGGAGTGTAGAATGGATTGAAGTCGGATTTCAATGTCTCTGTTGATGGGATGTTGAGATTCCATACTCAAATTTGTGTATCGAATGACGTCGATATTAAACGGGTCATTCTAGAGGAGGCTCATCGCTCTCTCTATACTGTTCATCTAGGAAGTATGAAGATGTATAGAGACTTGCGGGAATCATTCTAGTGGAGTAACATAAAGAGGGAAATTGCTAGATTTATGGAGCAATGCCTAACATGTCAACAGGTTAAGGAAGAACACCAGAGGTCAGCAGGACCACTACAGCCACTTGACATTCCCAAGTGGAAGTAGGAGCACATCTCGATGGATTTTGTATCAAGGTTACCTGCAGCGCTGCATGGGCAGAATGTCATCTAGGTTATAGTAAATTGGTTAACGAAGACTGCACACTTCATTCCTATTAGAGTTAGTTATTTCATGAATAGGCTGGTAGAGTTATATGTGTAGGAGATAGTACGAATTCATGGTGTCCCTGTTTCTATAGTTTGAGATTGAGACCCATGATTTACCTCTCGGTTCTGGAAGGGTTTGCAGGATGCCTTGGGATTGCAGCTCACTTTCAGCACCTCATTTCACCCGTAGACGGATGGACAATCAGAGAGGACCATTTAGACCTTAGAAGATATGTTGTGGGCGTGTGTGCTAGACTTTGAGGACATTTGGATTTGGTATCTACTGCTCATAGAGTTTATATATAATAACAGCTACCAGGTCAGTATAGAGATGACACGATATGAAGCATTGTATAGTCGTCAGTGTCGATCTCCATTATACTGGGATGAGGTAGGAGAACAGCAGGTGTTAGGACCTAAAATGATCCAGCATACCTCCACAAAGGTCGAACTTATCAGAGAAAGGGTTAGAGTAGCTCAGAGTCAGCAGAAGAGTTATGCGAATACTCACCGATAGGAGTTAGAGTTTGATATCGGGCATAAGATATTCCTAAAGATTGCCCCGATGAAAGGGGTGATGAGGTTTGGGAAGAAAGGAAAGTTGAGCCCTCGGTACATTGGGCCATTTGAGATCCTGGAAAGGATAGGTCTAGTTGCTTACCAGGTAGCGTTGTCCCTTGCACTATCTAGAATTCATGACGTGTTTCATGTATTTGTGCTAAGAAAGTACGTGTCAGACCCTTCGCATGTGCTCAGTTATGAACCTCTGGAGATCAGTGACACATTATCATATGAGGAGGTATCGGTTCAGATTTTGGACCAAAAGGTACAACAGTTGCATACTAAGGAGATACCTTTAGTGAAAGTACTGTGGTAGAATCACGCAGTAGAGGAGGCTTCTTAGGAGTTAGAGGCTGAGATACGCCAGAAGTACCCACAACTCTTTGGAGAGGGTTAGCTTTTGATATGTAAGGTAGGTTGTGTGGTTACTAGTTATTTTCACGTATTTGAGAGAGAGGTTAGTATGAGAGTGTGATTTAACGAGACTTTATGTTGTATCCATAGTATTCACTCTCCATAAGTGAGTGTATGTAAGAAACTTGGGTCAGAGTCGCTAAATGGGTGGCTGACGACTATTCTGTAAATTTGAGTTGTAAATGAGAGTACTTTCGGTATCAATTAGCAAATTTTAAGGACGAAATTCTTATAAGGAGGGGAGATTGTAGAGATCCAAACCAGTAAAAATAAGAAAAAGATAAAAAAAGGGGGATTTTGCAGGCTTCGTTGACGAAGCCAATGTTCTCATTGACGAAGGCAATTCAGCGCATCGTCGTCGAAATTTAGAGTCTCATCGACAAAGAGATCCCAACTGACAGGGAAAATATCAGGCTTGGGTTCCTCGACGAGGGAGGAGGTTCGGCGATGAACAACCTTCTATGGTTCATCGACAAGGGACCAATTCGTTTACGAATTTTACCGGGTCAAAAGGCCTATAAATAGTATTTTTTTTGTTGCTTAAAGGCTAAGAAATCCAAAAGCTCTCTCTCTCTCTAGAACCGACAAGTTCTCTCTCTCTTTCTCTCTCTCTACAATTCTTCATCGTTCGTCGTTTATTTCGACGATTGAAAGTTACTGCGAGGATCAAGGAGCTAGGATCTACAGTTCTAGTGGATTAGATTTTTAGTCTAGTGATAAAGGTCAAGATTTGGTTTTCGAGCGTTTCGATTTCTGTTTAGAAAGCAGGTAAGGGGATTATGTTTAATGCAGTGTTTTATAGTTTTTTACTGGTGGAAATGTTTATGGTGTGAGTATGTTTATGTTTTCAGTTGTTCTTCCGAAAACCAATCGTTCAAAAAGCTTGTTTCTAAACTTAGGATATACGATATGATATTTTGAGTAGAAAAGAATGGTGGAAAGTTCAGTTTGATTCTACAAACCATTTAGAGGGACTGAGGCTCGAAATTTGTACTTTATGAGAGGGTAGAGGCCGAAGTGGTGTTAAATAGCGAGTGGGCGGATTTTATGAAATGAGTTTTAAAGAACAGTTATATTTCCTTAAATTGCACAATATGCTTTAGGAAACTTGTGAACCTAGTGTTGCGAGTGTGGTATCGTTGCTAGAGAAAAAGTTTCACCATTTGACTGCGTGCGCCCACTTCCACGAGTGTGTGGTGTTGGGTGGTCCTAACTGATTGACCTAGGTAGATGTAGTATCCTTCTCGGAAGTGATAAGGAAATCTGACTCGCAAGCGAGCTTGTGGAAGCCTGCTGATGGAGTGTGTAGGGAGTTGACTTGGCATGGGTTGATCACCTCAGATTTTTGTCTAGCCTTTGGGTTGAGCAACCCTGACCACGAGGGTTTATACATGGTGAGTAGTTCCAAGGTGTATCTTTTATGTATATTTGTATATTTATGTAATGATGTAATTGTTTTCCATAATTGATTTATGTTATGAGAAATGTGTATACATACTATGTTCAGTAAAAGAGAGAGGCATGATTCTAGTATACATTGAAAAGCATGCTGCCACACACTGTCATTAACTTAATCTTCCTTACTAAGAGGTGTCTCACCCAATTGTACAACATATCTTTTCAGGGAATCCCAGAGATTGAGTTTAGCGGGATCCAGGGGGTGGAGACTAGTTTAGTTACTTTTGTGAGTGTCTTGAAGAACTCAGATGTAAGTAGTTATTGTAGTATGTCTTTGGGCTAGTATTGCTGGTCATGTAGATCGAGTATGTGAACTTGTTTTTGGGATTTAATATGTGTATGGACATAACTTTGATATATATGTTGATTTAGACTGGTAATAAAATGTTGAGATTGTTTTATTATTCTGCTGCATATTGTGTATGATATGATGGTATCAGGTACTCAGATGTTATTAAAGTACCGCCCCGAGCCCATGTGTCAGGTCGGGGCGTTACAGTTTTGCTTTCAAACGATTTATGCACAAATATATGTATATGATTTTTGATTTAAAAACAGAGTGTGCAATAAGTATGTTCAAAGATCTTGAACCCTTGAAAAACTTCCCAACAATGATATTCAAATATTATAACTCAAGGAAAGCACGAGTTAAGCTCAACAAGATTTTTGCAGTAAAATAAATATGAGCTTTTGAAGTCTTGCAATGAAAGTGCAAGATTCACTAACTAGAAATAAGTATCCTCCAAAAATATTTATCAATGAATCTAAATCGAGAAACTTTGGATTTTACTCTCCAAAAGATGATTTAAAAACAATGAATAACAAAGAGAGTAAATGACTTTTGGAATGAAAGATATGCCCAAAATAAATGCTCTCTAAAATAAATTTGTCAAAAATTAAGTGTAGGAGAGTGTAAGAATGAAAAGGATCAAAAATATTTTTGGGAGGATTTCTCTCTAATCTCATCTTTAATCTTGAGTAATGAAGGGGTATATATAAAGTTAGGTAAAAAAATAACCGTTGAGGACACGGAGGTCATTTTGGAAAAAGATTGATGATGTTTAATTAAAAATAACCTCGTTTACTTGCGGTAAAATGACCAACCTAAGAGGTTCGGCCGACCAAGGATAAGGTTCAGTCGATCACTTTTATAAGTTCGGTCGATCACTTTAATAAGTTCGGTCGGCTGAGACAAATTTGAACTACAAGTTTGGTTGACCATATTAGGGTGTTTTTGAACCCTTCGTGGGTTCGGTCGACCAAGACAAATGTTGGTTGACCATTCATATAGATTCGGTCGACCAAGGCCAATTTGAACTATAAGGTTTGGTCGACCAAGTAGTTGGGGTGTTAGAGGTTAATGGTTCGGTCAACCGAGAACGGTGCGTTCAATTCAATATGGTCGACCGAGCAAAGTCAATATGTTGACTTTTGACCTGTTCAGTTGATCGATCCAATTTGTGCATGACGGGGTCGATCGACCGAAATTTAGTCAAACTTTTGACTTTTTGGCCTGCGGTCTGTTTGGTCAACTGAGCTAATTAATACTGGAAAGGTTCAATCAACTGGGCTTTTAAATTAAGTCCAAAAATCCAACGTCGGCCGACCTTGCAAACCCTGTGGTTTTTTTTTTTACCCTAAGTTATTTTAAAAACCTTTGCATAAGTTTTAACTTTTAAGAAAAAGGTTTTGGATTTAGGTTGGGTTCCCTAAGGTCAGGTTTGGATTTCTACGGTCAGACTATGGTCATTCTGAGCTTGCCAATCCATATCATGCATGACATGCAATTATTACTGATCAAAATATTACAGACCGAAAATATAAAACAAAATGCATTTACTAGAAAAAAACAAATGTATTTTCCTTCTTCTGTTGCTCCTTTGATTCGTCATGGAATACGTGGGATGATATGATGTTTATGTTCTTCTCGACTTTCATCTTTTCCTTATGTGTACGCTAAAATATTAAGTTTGTTCAAGTAGTGAATATACACATAAGTAACTTGCGGTTTGTCATTATCAAAATCAGGGATCGAACTCAAAAAGTCAACATTGAGAGAAGTTGGGAGAGAATGAGGAAGCTAAATGAGGGTAGTGGGCTTATTTGGGGGCCATGGGAGCTTAAACCCATTATTTCCAAACTACTTGTGAAAAAAAAAATGGTGGAAATGATCAAAATCTAGCCATTTTGGGCGTGGGGCCAAAACAATGTCATTTTGGAATTTGTTTTTTATTTTTAATATTATTTTTTTGAATTAAAACTGAGTTGTTTCATTACGCACATATGCATGCCTTTTTTTTTTTTTTTTTTTTTTTTTAAGTCTTGCCTAACCCAAAACATCTTTTTGATTCGTGTGTTCGGAGGTCACACCCCCCTTCTTCCCAAATCTATTGATGTTAATAGCTCCAAAACGTCGCCGTGTCACTCTGTGTTTGACTGCGCATGCGTGCACTTGGATGGCCATACGTCTGAATTTTTTTTTATTTATTATTATAACTAATTAACAATATTATTTTTACTTTCAATAGGTTTTTTAATTCACCAAATGAAGAAAATATTCAACGGAGGACTGAGAAAAATATTTAACAATTTCAGAATTTTCTAGAATAAAATTGCATAAAAAGAGAAAAAATATCATTTATGGGGTTTTTTCAATTTCCGCACGAAATTCCCCCATCTCACTCATAGCTATTTGGGTCATTACCAAAATCACCGAAATGATCAAAATTGATTAAAAACAAAAAATTTTAAATAAAATTGATCAGAAAATGCCCACAAATAAGCAAAAAGAGAGGTTTTCTCGATTTTTGAGCAGAAAGCTCGAAATTCCCCTAGAATAACTCCTAACCATTTTGAGCTATCCTTAGTCACCTACAATGGTTAAATAGGAGAAGAACTTTTTTCCACATTGATAAAGAGAAAAAGAGAACCTGTGTTATTGCTACCCTTGGTTTTGACGCAAGATTGGTTTTGACTATTCGGTCAAAAATAATTACTGACCCATAGCAAATATCCCTCGAGTGTTGTTTGATAATCCAACTCTCACAAACCTGATCCTTGCTAATGATTAGACATAAGGAGGAGATCATTGAATAGCCTTTCCCATATCTATAGGCAAGGTAGGAGTTGTCCTTTCCTGATGAAGATCAGATGATCAAGGGAATTCAATGCCTCAACCAATAAGACTATCGCACTTCCTTAATTCTGCCATAATTATTTTTTAGAGACTCTGCCAACAAGACTTACCAAGTCTTTCAAGCTGGTGTATTTTTTGTTTTCAAAAGCCAAAAAACCTTCTAAGGTAATGATGTTGCACTAGATTTCAATGGATGGATGCATGCGTTCTTCAAATTATTCTCAAATCGGTAATAGTAATACTACTTCATACCCTCTCCTGAACACCTTTTCTCAACATGTTTTTTTCTCTAAATTGGTAATATAAGCCACTACCCCCCCCCCCCCCCCCCTAAAACCATTTTCTCAATATGTTATCTTTGATTTTGTAATGCAAACCCCATGTTTTCTCCAGCTAAACTCTTTTGATCATCTTCCACAACTGACGAGTGGAAGAACTATTAAGCTTCATAATGCCTGATTGTCCAGTGTCCATCTTGCGCACAATTGTAGTCTAAAATCTAATCTTTGATTTCACAAACTCCCTAAAATTTTCCAGAGAAGTGACAACACAAACTAGCAACTCTGCCCGTGTTTTTCCCTGGACTCCACCAAGCCAACCTCCCCCTAGGTCGACACCCCTATGGCAACAAAGACAAATGACATACTACCATTTCTATTCCAACCAATATTAAATAACATACTAAACAATTAGAAAATCCTAAGTCTAAAAAATGTTCATCCCTTATTCCATATTTATTTGAATAACCACTTTTTCACATGACATCTTTCTGTCAAAATAGCACCTCACTATTGCATTATGTAAACCAAGCTTACAATTTCACCCACTCTAAGCAGCTATCGCAAAGGCCCATAACAGCCATTACATTGCTAGTAAGTTAAAAACTAGATGCTCGTTCACTTCTCCTACTTGTCATTCTCCATATAACAAAGGACAAAGCTCAAATTTGTGTAGGCGTATATATTCTATTAATACCATGAAGGGGTTCATATACAAAATGCTTCTGCCGGAAGCCCATAGCAAGAGGCATGTAATTTGGAAAGGGGGATATTAAGTGAAATATAGAACAAGTAAATATTTTCAAGCAGCTGAAACAACCAAACCCTGGACCCTTATTAACATGTGCCAAGGTAAGTTGTGGTGAGTAGACCGTTAGGACAGCCTCAATGCCATTTCTTGAAGAAGAGCTCGCTTCTGTGAGGCATTAATTATGTCGTTGGTTTCTGCATTCTCAAGCACATCAGCGATTATGGCAGCTGCATGACCAAGTGGCTCCTCCGCTGCCCTCTTCAGCATGAATGCCTACCCCAATCATTCAAAATACCCAAAAACTATTATGAATTCATGATGTGCATGTATTTTACCAAATATAATATAATAAAAAAAATATTCGGTTGCATGGTTAAATATTTGGATCCTAATCCAATGATTGAAGTTATCTAGCATTAATAAGATAAATTTTCCTTTACAGCATCTTCTTGCCAAACAAGCAAGGGAATAATCTAACAAAAGCAAGAAATGAGAACCAAAATTTTGCCTGGAAAATAAAAATCATTCAGAAGAGATTCTTCTTGTGAAGTGAAATTAACATTTAAAATGAGCAAGCTCACAAGACCTTTTTTCCCCTGTTAATGAAATACCAACTCAAAAAATCTGTACTAAACAAACCTTTTCGTCCTCAATTCCTTACGAATATCCATTCCAAACTCAAGCCAAAAAGGTTAAAATCAAGTCACAAAATTCTGAACTGCCTGGTTCTAAAAATAGTGCAGGAGCAGACCTCAGTCAATTTAAATGCACATGGACTGCATATTGAAATGATACAATAAAACAAAAACGCAACCTGTAACCACAGCACCAAGAGAGGATGTGGAGGAGGAAAGAGGGGGAGGGGGGAGGAGGAGGTTGGCAGTGTGAAAGAGAGAAGGGAGGAGATGACCTGTCCATGATGGGATATGGCCAAAGTACATGGCCGCTGAAACCAAGGCTCTCCATCTATCTGAACAGGCAATGCAACAAACAGCTGAATCTTGATTGACTGACCTTGTGCGAGTCTTTGAGCTCGAGAAAGCCCAACCTGTTCCGACACCAAACTGTAGTTTAGAGACACTTCCAACACATTCATAACATCGAGTCAAAAGAATATCCCAAAGAATCAACTTTAATTATGAATTAAATGAATCCAGTTCAGTAAAACTAGGTTTAGAATCAAGTTCGGCTCAGAAACAACAGCATTCCAAAAAAACGGCTGGCTAAATTTCTTGTCTATGGGTTATATTAGGGTTTAAAACTCACCTCCAAGTATATTTGTTTTCTTCTAATAGGTAAAAGAAAAGATTGCTAAAGGGCACCTCAAACCAAACATTAGCTCATTGATCCAGTAATTTAATGTCATATAATAATAAGGGGCCCCTATATGTTTTCTTTGATACTGCAGGCTCTTGTACTGTATAAATAAACCATTCTTAAATTCTCGTATAGGCCCCTGTGCTAAAACAACAGCTAGTAAAATAAAAAAAAAGCCTACATAACTCAGCATTCGGGAACAGAAACTATCATAATCCTGAAATATCACTTCACCTGAAGCTTTCCAAGATGCCAGGTTCCTGATATGCTCACAACCTCCAGTATCTTATCATGCATTGATTGTGGATCAAAATTATCATAATTCTCATCCTCATTTTGCCACAGATCTACACCACCCATGTAGCTACTTATGTTAGCAACAAGAACACCTTCTGCATCCTGTGAAGTTTCAAAACAAAATCATAAATTTATGGTGATATTAGAATATAAATTCAGACATGTTAGAATTATAGCAGAAAATCAAGGGATCAAAATTATTCAATGCCAAATGTTAGTCACAACAATAAACAAGTCAGTCGATCAAAAATGAACCCAGCAGACAACAAAATTCAGTACATTTCTGCATTATCTATATTCTATAGCAAAACTAGGTGCAAGTAAAACTGAGACTAATGTGCTCCGAAAAGCCAAAGTTGGAAAATTTGTTTTTAGTTTAAAGCAAATAATTTAGATAGAAAGTTGAAGGAATTCAATGTACATGAAGAGTTTGAAATATTGGCCATATTTATAAATAATTTATGGCTTGTTCAATCATAAGGGGAAAAAACATAACTACCTCTACTCGTGCTTCAAAATTGTTCATAGAAAAGGAGTTCAAAACCAAGAATATGAAATTAATAAGGTTTCTCCAGAACAAAAATTTCAAAACCAAGCAACAATGTGTAAACATGTACGTCAACAGCTCTGGAAACAATTTTGAGCCCATTTCCATACCCACCTCAGGGACTTCAATCTCAATGCCATCCACCTCAACTCGAATTTGCCAGGGAAAATCTGCAAATGTTCGATCCATTATACACTTAGCGCCTTCTCTTGCGTAAAGAACTTTATTCATAAACTGCAGTTATATTACCAAATACTTCAGCTAAATGGTTTGGAAGAAACACTGGCAAAAAAAAAAAAAAGAAAAACCAAAATTACTAAGCAACAAACAGTAATTGCGACAAACCTTTCTTATACATGATCCTGATTTTGTCACATATGATCCTGAAATATTGTTTTTTCCAAGTTTCTATATGATCTAATAATTTAAAGCTTCATTTATGTTTCATTGAACCATTGAAACTGGACTCAGCCATGGTTGTTAGAATTGTGATCTGGATAATAATGCCTTTCCCAAAGGACTCGCATATCAATTGAAGTTTTGTAGGATCACAATATGATCTTTGCAGGATCATAGGATTGTGGTAGGGCAAATGGGGGATCATAGGATGTTGCCATAAACCATATTGTCTCCTGGTTTGTACAACTTTAGCTAAGAAAGATGCAAAGTTGGCTGACCATTTTTGTTTTTTGTTTCTCCTTTAGTTTTTTTTTTTTCATTTAGTACTAATGAAAATATGAACTCATAAATTTACTTTCAGTTAGTGTTGTTTCTTAGGCAATTCAAATGTTGATGACAAGGAGCATGAAGATGAAATTTAATACACTAATGCATTTGATGATGATGATAATGAAGAAACCTTGATGAATACAATGATGATAATCTCAATAATGCTGATGAAGCAAATTGTGGCTTCAATGATGACATTAATGGCTAGGAGCTAGCTTGATAGTTGGTATTTTTCATTTGTTTGCTAAAACATCTCCTAGATTTTAGGTGTTTCAGGTTGCTTAGTTATTGTTTCACTGATTTGTGTTACAATTTTTGTTAGTATTTTCCTCTGTTTTTGATGAGTACTTAAATTATTTACATCAAGTTGGCTGCTGGTATGATTGAGTTTGGAGTTCAGCAGTCGAACCTTGATCTCCTCATTACAAAGGCTCTATTATTTGAGCTACATTTTCACTTTCAATTTTCTTAACTTTCTTGATTGCTATGATTGTCTTAATTATAAACACTCGCAAATGCCAAGTTTTTAGGTGATACATTACAACATATAAATACATTAATTGCACTAATTTTAACAACTTTTATCAATTACATCGTTGAATCTTATGATCCTTGATCCAATCCGTTTGATCCTGCTAACCCAATATTGGTCCTGCTTAGGATCCCGATTTTAAAACCTTGGCCTTTGCTCTATTTTCTCTCTTTTCATTACAAAGTCTCCGTCACAAGTGCGCAAAGAATTAAGACTTGTCAAAGTCACTGACCTAAATACCCAATAGATATTAGTTTTCATTATAATTGCCACATCCTGGGCAGCTCACACATAGATTCCTACCCAAAACATGGAACATTAAAATATTCACAATATATGATTCATATAATTTTCTTCTAATTAAAAATGATTAAAGAAAAACCATGTGCATTGCCACCACATTATATCTTAAGATGAAGCAAAAATTTAAACATAGCACTCTTACTATCACCCCAAAACAATGTTAGAAATCAAAACACTGCTGATATGTGGTCTTCAACAAATTATCTGCTCATGAGAGAGAGAGAGAGAGAGAGAGAGAGAGAGAGAGAGAGAAATTAAAATTGCAAAGTGCAAGTTCACTGCCACATGTGCAAGATATGCGAAGTATAAAAAAATAACAGCAAGATTCATCTAGGTTCTGCTAAGTAGCCTGGAATCCATGCTTCACATAAGACAACAATCTTCACAAGAGTAAAGCGAATATGGTCCTAACCTTTTGAAGTGTTCGTTTACATGGACATAGTTTTGGGTTCTAATAGGTGCAATAATGCAGGAATGTAGCCAACAATTAAAGAAAATAAAATGGATAAAAAACCAAAGGTTGAACTCAGGAAGAACAAGTTCAAATCTGCTGTTGGGCGCTTTATAAAAGATAAACAATAAAAACTCTCTGGTTTTAAAGAGTTTTTTATTCTCCTACGTCAAATTTTTATGCAAGTTCAAAGGAATATCAGGTCTTTTCCTAAAAATTAAAGCTGCGGCATTCTCAGCATTTCAACACACATTTGAAACGAGCAGTATTTCAAGGTTAGGTCATCTTGATATCCTCATGACTCAATTTGAGTAAGTAAATTGGAAAGCAATACCACAGTAGTATCAAGTAA
This sequence comes from Malania oleifera, assembly GCF_029873635.1. Classification (NCBI taxonomy): domain Eukaryota; kingdom Viridiplantae; phylum Streptophyta; class Magnoliopsida; order Santalales; family Ximeniaceae; genus Malania; species Malania oleifera. The sequence goes on along the minus strand of NC_080429.1, from coordinate 62,433,850 downwards.
AATGTGAAAAAGAGCAACAGGTCAACATTATTCATTAAATTCATTACAGATCTATTACAGTGAAATAAGGGGAGCCTAGGCACAATGGTAAAGTTGTCACCATATGACCTGCAGGTCATGGGTTCAATGTGTGGAAACAGCCTCTTGAAAAAATATAAGCTAAGGCTGCGTACTATAGACCCATCATGATCTGCCCCTTCCCTGGACTCCGCATATGTGGGAGCTTTATGCACCAGGCTGCCTTTTTTATCTATTACAGTGAAACCAGTCACACACGTGAATGTCTGTCTGAGTCCTTTTAGCAAAGAAAATCACACACTCAGTCCTTTTTCACATACAAAATTTCTGATAAGAGCACTTTATAAAATTTTAGATGCAATTTTGATTGAGGCAGGAGATACATGGGGGAAAAAGTCTTCATACAAATTATACTTCAAAAAAAAAAATGTTTATGTAGAAATTATTCACATAGACAGCTTTCTAGTCTGAGAGCGAGCCTTGACCCAAACCTGAAGGTCAAAGGCTCAAGTCAAGGAAACAATTACTGCTAACTGTGGAGGTAAGACTGGATATTTCATGCCATTCCCAAAAGCTTGATGGCACAGGAGCTTTTTGCATTGGGTATTAAACTTCAAAACAGTCTTAAGTCCGAGCCAAGTTTGAAAATTTTGGATAGTTTGGACTAATGTGTGTGTAGTTGAGGGATACTTACACTTCCTCGGAATTAATAAAATCATTCTAGGAGCATAATAAAGTTTTATTTTTTGGTAACTAGGGTGAGCACACTATCCTATGTATATCCAAAAAAAAATTAAATATTTAAAAATATGTTAGTGGTTTTAAGTAGTTACAGATGTGAGTAGATAGGCCCTTCAAACCAGAAATATTGTGAACTGGAACTGAACCAGTTGACCCTGTCAAAACCAGCCTGAACTGCAGTCAGCTGCAAGCCAACCCGGCTTCTCACCTAGTTACCGTTTTAAAATAAATAAATAAATAATTGGACCGCAAAGTCCAGTTCCAAGGCTTCAAACTCACATCCCCATTTCCCTAATGCAACTAAAGCCCATGCACTGCAACTCTAACATTTTCATTGTTTATTTCATTAACCAAGAAACAATAAATAAAGAGTAAAGCTCACTCCAAATTAAATATTAAATCACCCTAAATTAAATTATCTTCATAGAATAAAAAAATATACATCTATCTTTCAATATTTGTTTGACTTCTAATAAGTTTAAGAATGTTTTTTAATATAAATTTTACCTAGAATGTGTTAGTGATTATGTTTTTATTCTAATTGGCTAACAGATGATATAAGCACCTTAAAATATTATAACTATGCATATCCTATTTTATCTAGAATGTGCATAATTAATATTGTAATTGCAATAGATATAAGTGTGTGTGTGTATGTATTGCCAATTGCCATGCTGATAACACCATTCAACCACTTGTTTGGCCCACCAGATTAACCAACTCATTGCTATTTCCGAGTTGACTACTAGTCTGGGTTTTAAAAACCATTAAAAAGTCAAGTTTTGATTTTTAGCACTGTTCTATCCTTATCAGTTTTTGTTAGGACACAAAAAAAGGGGCATTAACGATGCTTAGGGGAAAAAAAGAAACTTAGAATGGTACAAAAAAGAGACAATAGGGTCTTCTTTGCTATAACAGTCTGGATATAGATTATTAATTTCTAGAAGTACAAATTGCGTAAGGTTATCATTTTACTTAATATATAGTAAATCTCTCCAACTTAAGTTTTTCAGGACAGGTAATCTATCCCTATTGCTGCCTGGGGATGCGATTTGCAAGAGCTTTGTATGTATCAAAGTTTTTTCTACCCTTAAACAGTTTAATTAACAGTTATTTCATTTCTCAGTTGAATGTGACCTTTTAATAGCCTGGTTGTGCATCTCCAACAAACACTTGTCGAGTAGGGGCTCTTTCTTCATCTATTCCTTTTATATTTTATATCTTACATTTTAAGTTTCTATTCTAGTCATTGATATTTTTATTTCTTGGAAATCACTGTTTACAACCCCTTCCATCTCAAACTAGAAATCTTTAATTTCAACAACACTAATCCTTTTCTACTAGATACTTTGAATCTAAAAAAATCTAAGCTGCACTGCATAAAAATAAACTATTTTAGATTCCTCATTTGATTTTGGTTTTGCACATTTGAATTCTCTTCGTATACTCCATGTGTGCATGTTTTGCACTCCCCTTTCTCCTTTTAGTCAATACTTATTATTTACTTATAAAAACATTGAACTATTTTAAATTTTTATACCTGAAATTTAAAAAAAAAAAAAAATTCATTGGAAGGATTGTACAAATATTTGTACACATGCAATTATCTGAACTGCTTTGCCTACCATCTAACATCTTCTTAAATGTAGTTTAAATATTGTTTTGCATAAAAAATACAGTTCAAATTTCATTTTACCTGGTTATAGAACTTCTCTGGGTTCTCCTCCCGTAAATTATGGATGTCCAAAGCAACCTTTGCATCACAACCAATTCCTGTAAACAATACTTCCCAGAGTTGATCACCATATTGCATGAAAATTTTCATCCCTAAAAAAAAAAAAAAAAAAAAAAAAAACGGCAAAGAAAAATGAATGCATTAACTAGAGATGGGCATGTATGTTTCCTGAAATAAATGCTATTGGGTCCCAGCCAGGATATCTCATCAACCAAAACTCACCATTTTCAGACCAAAAAATCTGGCAACTAATTGAGCAATCATAATAATCAAAGGACAAATTCCCCAATTAAGAATCAACTGAATGAGAAACCAAGGCAACTAAAAGCACATACACATGCTATATGTAAAACTGAATATAACATTCTAATAATAAGATCAATGACTTAGGATAACTAAGCAACCTAAACCAGTTAATAATGGAACCCATCCCACCCAAGTGAAAGCTAATAGGGCTTTTGCAATATGAATCAGTTTGGTTGAGAATTGAGAATCAGGATAGCCAGAACCCAGGTTAATGCTCATGGCATTTGCTTTTGTTCAGTTATAACTCCAAAACAACCCAACTGGAACTATACCCCAATGCTCATTGGATATACGTAATTCAAAAATCAGATGCCCAATGCACCAGATAAGCATAAAATTTTCAGTTGAGATGCACATCTTAGGTGATTGAAAAAGTATATACTGGCATACCAAGATAGTTATTCATAAATTTTGGTGATTGAAGTTGCTTCCCCTGTTGGTTTACAATTGCTATCTTCCATCGGTCAAGAATCGTAACTGCAGCATGCTCTATGTGGTGTAACACAGTGCAAAGACCTCCTTGTCTCTCCACAGAGCCCAAACCACCTCCCCAAGACAGAACTCTGGCTAAATCATTACCTGTACCCGCAGGAAGAATTGCAACTGGAGGAGGAGAAACAAAATTTTGCTTGTCTATGGCATTCAAAACCCAACCGACTGTGCCATCTCCCCCACATACAAGAACTCTGAAGTGAGGCACTCTTCTAAATAAGTAAAGACCAATCTCTGGCCCCTGTGTTGAGCTCAACTCAAAAACCTACAAGAATCAACAGAAAAACCAACCTTCAAAATTATTAGGTGAAAAAGGTTGATCAATACTCGGAAGTAATAAATAACCTGAAAGCTAAGTCAACTGAATAAACATCAAATAGCAAGGTTACAACTAGCCCCAAACTATCCAGGTTGCTCTCCCGTTGGCCATGAGCAGTTCAATTTTATGGGTGTATGCTACATTAAAGCAGCAATGGAGAACCCCTATCATTGGCTTCCTTATTCTAATGCAAGTGATTTCCACATGACTACTCTTCTGGATACCTAAGTTTTTTTTTAAAGTGATTTGCAGCAAAAGTTCCAGCAGAATTTTATGAAAAAGGCATGGTTAGTTGGTTACCACAACCTAAAAGAGAAGTTTTCATTTAGAACTTCGTGTAGTTTGCTTCCTTGAGCTACAGTGAGAGAACAGCACAAGAATTTATCATCATACAATTGCTGTCTAAAGCATATGAAACCGTTTTGAAATGAGCTCTATATAGATTATAACCTGCGCCTTTTCCCCTGTTTTGCATTTTGATTGGGATGCATTTGGAAATTGGAGAACATTAGGGAAAGAAAAGAAAGATATGAAGGAATCCATTTTTTCATGTTTAGTTATCAAATAAGAACGAAATAAAATGCATAGTAAAACAATGAGTAAAAAATTGATTTTACACATCATTAACATTTAATTTTTTAAAAATGTTCAATCAAATTAGAATAAGTTTTCATTTTTATTAGCATTTGACATTGAGAGAAAACACAATGGAAAATGGATTTCCTTCTTATTTTCCTCTCCTTTCCTCAAAAAAAAAAAAAGAAAGTTCTTGATCCAAATGGAGCCTTCATGTTCTTTCAACTAGTTTTAAAAAATTATGCTAATAAATAAATAAATAAATAACCTTCATGTTCTTTCAACTAGTTTTAAAAAATTATGCTAATAAATAAATAAATAAATAATCTTCCCACGTTTAATATATAAACCAACCGCTTCATGGTGCTTTTAATACCTTATTATTATTATTTTTTATTGCAAACAAAACAACATCCTAACATCCATTTCCTGATGTTATGGGGCTAACACCAAAATTAGAAACTGAGGGGATGTGGAACCATGACCCAGATATAAGGCCACATATACACAAGAGTGGGAAGCTCAGAAATTGTGGATGAAAAGTTTTACCTGAGCAGGATTCAGAAGAACGTTCAAGCGTAGCCTAAGGGAATTGCCACGTTGAGCTCCACTCTTTTTGTTAATGAAAACTAACAACGGTCTTGCATCTGGTGGCAAATCAATCAACTCATATCTTTGTTTCATCCCTAATATCTGAGACTCATCCTTCTGATTCATTGATGCACTTCTTCTAAAACTAGGCTTCAAATCCAATTTGTTATCTACATCACCATCCTGGTGTGAACTGCCCATATTTATGCTGCCATTACAGTTTTCTTCCACCCCATGAGAAGCATTTTCTGTTTGATCTGTGCTGGCTGTGCTTTCAGTGGACATGTCAGTAGCACTACAGCTATTACATGCCTCAGCAGATGGTTCATTTCCATGCTTGTACTTGCTGCTTTGACTCCTGATACGTTCACGCACAGATGATGCGATCTCATTGGCTCCATGAGTGATTGAACTCAAAAATCCACTGGTGGACATCCAGTTTAATTCCTTAACATAGAGTGGTGACAAAATTAACCTTTTAAATGGGCCCAAATCACAAATATCACCTGTTTCATTTGACATGCTGCCGTGGCAGTCAACATGTACCAGTCGTTGACACCACATACAACACCATATAGGGGATCCGCCAAGAAAGGACCCACTACAGGGCTCTTCACAGTAGCTACAAAAAGAAGTTTCATCGGTTTGATCTGTGACCTCTGTCCATTGAACAGCCCATTGGTGCATCACATTCTCATACCCAATCATTGATAAGGATTTGCAATCCTTTTGTGCATTTGATGAGCAACCTAAGTGAGCTGCTGCACCACAAATACTGCAACGGTGAATGAAACTATCTGAAGCAGGCCCAAGAGGCTGAGATGTGCACACAGACTTTAAGCATACACAACAGTTGAGACTTTTCCCACGCAACACAGACTCTAACGTCCAGGCATGAGGAGCTGCAGGTACTTTGTGCCTTGCCTTTGGGTTTTTCTTTGACCGGGCTATGGCTTTCATCCAACTTAGGTTGATATTTCTCCTCCACTGAAAGGCAGTATAGGCAATAGTCAAGATGCCAACCAATCCAGCAATAAAGCAGGATATAATAAAGAGATGCGATTCTCCCAATTCAGATGCATTTTTGCTGTTCCAGCTGGGAATTGGCATCTCAGCTTCTCCATACCCATCCATTCTTTTAAGTAGAAAAACGAGACTACCTATACCTTCTCCAAACATACAAGAAGAAACCCATACGAAATGCCTCCACCATGCACTCCCAGTTCAAGCATGGTCAGCACAAATTCTGCACATTAGTCATCTTTGCCTTCATCAGGCCCCGTGAAAATTTCAAGTGTGCAACACGACCTGAGTAATCAACCCCTCTTTGGGTTAAAGCAATATCTATACACTGATATTTTATATATTGCTTTTTCCAGAAAACCTGAACAGCCATTTTTCTGCACCCATGACCAAAAAATTTAATTCAGAAGGAAAGAAAACATATAAGGGTAAAGACCTTAATTATTGATCATAACGTGAACAAAAGAATTATAAACAGCTCCAGTTCCATATAAAACCCCAGAATAAATCATTCAAGCTTACACTCAAATCAGAATCGTAAATTGCATCTAGTAAATATAGTCTCATAGCAGTACCTAATAATTTGCACAAGTGATTTATACTTCGAATCTCGATAAAATTTGAGAAATTCGCATAAAAATTGTAATAGTTTCGGTATCACAAAAAATTTCATTACTTCAATCATGACAAAACGTTCTCAAAATAAAAACAGAGCCGTATCATACATGATACAGCTATTCGGCTTTGTCTGGAGAGTTTTTCAGGTCTCCTGAAACCAAAAACATATTTTTAAAAAATCCCACAGCAGTCTGTCAATACTTAATTTTCTGTAACTTTCCTCAGTTTTCTGAGCAACCAAACAGTTCGTGATTTCCCGTCATGTGGAAAACAGAAAATTCAATATTGAAAAGATTGAGATCGGAAATGACTTACAGAGTAGCATTGTGCGATGGAGAAGAGCAATGATCGAGTCAATCCGAGAAAACCCTAGACCGATCTAGAAAGAGAATGAAACTGCAGGAGAGGGAGAGGGAGAGGGAGTACGGTAACAGAGAATCAGAGCTAAACCACATCAAATTACTCTTCCGCTTTTCTCACAATTCAAAAGCATTAACTTTGGGTGGCTTAATAAATAATTTGATGTTACGTTCCTTTTCTTTTTATTTTTCATTTTTGTTTTGAGTGCTCTAAATTGCGCAGGGTGCGTAGATACCTACCGACTTCATGAAGTTCCACGTGGCGTAGAAGGGGCTGTTGAACACAGTGCCATCTGGAGGACCGATTTGCAGCGACACGTAGAAATAGAATTCCATCCAGAATAAGTCTGTTTTTTAAGGATGGTGCGCAATACGCACCGTACGTGCCTCAGGCAGAAGCGTGGCATGTACTTCTGATTTATTTTTTATTTTTTAAAAGAAAATGTAGATGTTCATCCATTTCCATGTGCCTGCGAGTAGGGTTCGGATGCAATGTCGGATCCGTACGAGAGAGCGAAGGGAGGGAGGCTTACCTTCAAAGGCGGCGACCTCGCCAGTCGCAGCAAATCCATCGACAAGCACAGGAAGAAGAAGAAGCAGAAAAAGAAGGAAGAAGCTAAGAACCGCGACGAAGAAGCGGGTGCCGCGGGCGATCCGGAGCACGATTTTGGCGAAGTCGCTGCCGACGGCGGCGACGGAGGTGGAGGAGATATATACACGATCGACGCCGCGAAGCGCATGAAGTACGACGAGCTCTTCCCGGTTGAGGCGAAGAAGTTCGGTTACGATCCCAAGTCGAAGTCCAAATCCGTGGAAGATGCCCTCGACGACCGCGTGAAGAAGAAGGCCGATCGCTACTGTAAATAAGTATGTATCTATTGTATCGATGCACTCGACGTCAATTTCTCACTCATCTTTTTTAAAATCATCATCGTCAATTCATCATACTGGATTCTTCTGAGTTAAAATTGAATGGTGGGTTATGTTATTTTCGTTTGTCGGTGCTATGGTTTCTGCTGATTGATTATTGTTGCCTAAACTGCTATAGTCTCAAAATAGCTTCCCAAACCAAAGGATTCCCCACGTACAATTATTTATTATAGTTTTGACCATTTCCCATTCTTATTAGGGAGCATACTCCTTTGGGAGGTCTTGCATAGTCAATTCCTCAAATTGCTTCTATCTGTTGCAATCATGTAAAGCCGAGATCCTTAATTGTTGACCTTCTTCTTATTAATGACATTGTGAGAGCTCCCTAGCTAATTCCCTTGCTTGGGGGATTTTTGTTGCGGGTTTTCCCTGGGCGACACCCAATCAGGCATACTTATTCTGGTGACCCTGCTGGACTAACCCTAACTTCGAGGGTGATGGTTAAAACTTGCCTTCACCCACTTACTAGTCATTGTTCTGCTGGGCTTTTGGGACCAATTGTCTCTTCCTTATCTTTGGGGGTGGACAAGAATTTCGCAAACAATGCACTTCATGGCCGTTTGTTTTGAGCAATTAGCTGTCTGTTTTGAGCAATTAAGAGTTGTCATTTCTCCTCCGTGGTGGTGGAGGGATATGGCTACCAAACGCCATGTCTGCCTGATGAAGCTCTTGGCGCCTCTGCTCATGTCTGCCTGATGAAGCTCTTGGCGCCTCTGCTGGTCGCCCTTGTTCTGTGGTTCAGCCTTGGCTCATCTGTAGTCATTTCTCTTTGGCATCTGTCAGTATGATTAGTCAAATAAAGGCAAATACTGGCAGCGGTTGATGATTTAGGCATTTTCCTCGGCCTTTGCATTACTATGACTTCCGATACTTTAGTTTCAAATTGGACCTTCGTTGCTTTGCAGATGGATTCTATTGCTCCTCGAGAACCCCAGCACATATTCTCCATCCAAAATCTCATTTTGACCATGAAATCCTCTAGGATTGGTTTCATGACTGAAATAGTCTCCTGTGAGGCTGAATATTAGTTATATGCAGCCAACTGCTGCCTTATGGCTACCATATTGGTGCTTGTTAGTTTGGTGGGCATTGGCAATAAAGAAATGGGAGTTTGGCTCCTACATTGCTCCCTTCCTTCTAGTGTATGGACCCTTTGTTTCTAATGTCTTTGTCTTTGGCTGCACCATTATTGGTAGTACTAAGGTTAGTGTTACCGATGAAATCGTTTCAATTTTTTGGTAATTAGCAACATAGTAGGTCCCATTGAGCATGTAAAAGATGCATAATTGAAATTAAGCACCTTATAAATCATGGTTGTGATTTGGTAACTGCACCAAATCTTGTGCGTTAATGGTTGTTGGCATTGGGATGGTAGATCGGGGATCTTATGCCTACCCCCCTCATAGGTGTAGGAATGGTGTCCTATTAAGTAATGGAATCCCTCACAAAATAGGGGAGAGAATGGAAGAAAACTAGAAGAAATCTTAGGAGGTAAGGAGGTGGAAGGAAGATAGGCAGGTAAACATATTCTCACAAAAGGGGTTAGAAGAGTAAGGAGAGGTATAGTTGGTGAGATTTGAGACAATAGGGGGGAAGATAGCACTAGGTTAACAAAGATATGTTAAAGGCCCTTTATAGAACTGTTACAATGGCTATTTATACTCGTCCGAGGTTCACTCTTAAAGATTACATAATGCTCCAATTTGATTATTTTTGCCTAAACTATTCCCATAATAGTTTTCCAAACCAAAAGACTCCCTAGATACAATTACTAATATAGTTCTAACCATTTCCAAACTTATATTAGGGAGCGCCATCTTTTGGGTGGTCTTGCATAGTCAAGCTCATCAACTTGATTATGTTTATTGCGATCATGTAGGGCCAAGATCTTTGATTGATATGATAACCTTCCTATTAGAGATATTATGAGGTCTCATTTGGGATCCCCTTGCTTTGGCAATTTTGGCGTGATGGTATACCCTCGCCTTCGTCCATTTATTCATCATTGTTCTGTCGAGCTTCCATGGCTGATTTCTTGTTTCCCTCTACATTCTTGGTTGTGCAAGGATTGCAAAAACCACATCAAAAGCATTGGGAATAAGTATTGATTTTTTTTTTTAACTGAAATGGGTATTTTGAAAATTCAAACTACAAAATGGATAAGTTTTTTTTTTTTTTTTAAATTTATTAACAATGTAGGGAATCTGCATCTTAAAGATGCAAATAGCCATCGGCCCTACTACAAGATGAGAGATTGATCTGTTGAACAAAAATTAATGCAGTATTAATTGTTGTCTGCTCCCAACTCCCAAAGCTCTTCGCTCAATCTTCCTTCAACATGGCAATGGATCCTCTTGCAGTTAAACAATTTTTTTCACTCAATCAATTACTATGCTCATTAGCTTCTTTCTGAAGCTGAAAAAAGGTGCATAGATTAAGGGAGGTGGCCATGGCGAAGCTGGATGGAGAGGGCTTGCCAAGGTGGCCCATCATCATCACCCACACCGCCTTCAGCAGTGTTGCGATACCATTACCACACCACTATGCTCGTTAGCTACTTCAACTCTTTTCCCGCAAAAAGTGCTTCTCTTCTTGTCAATCCCACCCTGGCAACGGCAGATGTTGCCCCTTCTGCCTCATTCTCCCCTTTATCCATCTCAGTCACTAATGCCATACTAGTAAACTTTAAACTTTACATGATAAGTTTAATGTGAATGAAGATTGAGTGAAGAGCATTGGGAGTTGGAACTAGGCTGTCATTAATTGCCTTAATTGCTTATTTACAGTAGGGCACATGACAATTTGCATCTTCAAAATGCAGATTACCCTACATTGATTATTGAATTATAAAGTTACCAAATTGGTAATTTGAATTTTCAAAATATTTATTTTCATTATATACCACTTAAAGTCAAGTACGACAAGAAGTAAACAAATCTTTTGGTGGAGGGAAGAATTTAGTTACACTTTGTGGTTATCAGCACTACTCAACCACCCTCAGCTCAAGAATAATTTTCAGCTCAAACGAATTTTGTCAGTTTCTGATATTCTATTCTTTTCTTTATTATTTTTGTTAAGTTTGTTATAGAGAATATTCGGCTCGCTTCCTCCTTGTGTATATATATACACATTGTACTGAGTTTACCAAGTAATAAGAAAAGCACCAGATTTCACCTTTATCCTTTATCCACTGTATCTTCTTTAACCTCTTTATTTTCTTCTTTTCATCATGGTATCAGAGCACTGTTAGGACTCACGTCCATTCTCTTGTCTACAGTATGGCCGAGTCTCCTACTGCATCCTCTTCTTACACGCAACCACCTGTTATTTCTCTTCCTTCTCCCATCAATATGATTACAGTAAAGTTAACTCATGACAATTACTTACTGTGGAAGGCACAACTCATACCCTATCTCAAAGGTCAAAATCTCTTTGGATACATTGATGGCTCTTCAGTCCCTCCTCACTCAATCGGCAAGAACAACACACCATCTCCTGAATTTCTCGCCTGGCAACAGTAGGATCAAGCCATCATCAGTGTCTTGTTCTCCTCCCTCTCTAAAACACTGATTGCTCATGTCCTCACAGCTACTTCTTCCCGTGAGGTGTGGACAACTCTTGAAGATCTATTTGCTGCAAAATCAAATGCGAGCATCATGCAGGTTCAACTCCAGCTCACTAGCCTCAAGAAGGGTTGAGAAACCATTTCTGAATACTATTGTCGTGCAAAGCTCCTTCAGGACTCTCTTGCCATGGCCAATAAAACCATTCCTTTATCTGATTTCATTACATATCTCCTGGCTGGTTTAGGTTCCGACTACGATTCCCTTGTTACATCCATCACTACTCATGTGGATCCACTTACTTCTGCGCAAGTTTACAGTCATCTCCTGACTTATGAAGCACGTTTGAACCATCAGAGTTCCACACTTACAGCATCTCCTGAATTTTCTGCTAACTTCACTCAAACAAAATCTGCTACCAACTTCTTTCGCGGCCGAGGCTTCTCACACGCCAGGGGCAATTTCAGAGGTGGTGGTCGTGGCAGACATGGTGGTCGTCCTCCCTCCTCCTCCCCAGTTTCCTTTTCAGCTAACCGACCCACCTGTCAGGTCTGTCATAAAAGAGGTCATACCGCCATCTCCTGTTACCACAGATTTGATTATAGCTATCAATCTCGTCCGCCACCTTTCCTCTTAACCCACCTTACTTTAGGCCCACAATTTCAGCAACCCTCTTCCACACCTACAGACCCCAACTGGTACCCCGATTCTGTTGCTACCCACCACTTCACCCATGATTTCTCTAATCTCTCTCTCAACCCTTCTGAATACAAAGGTGATGAACAAGTTCGTGTTGATGATTGCTCTTCTCTCCCAATTCATCATGTTGGCAGCTCCACCATCCAGTCCTCCAATGGCAGTATTCTCCTCTCCAAACTTTACCATGTTCCCTCAATTTCTAAGAATTTAATTTCAATCCGCAAATTATGTGAGGATAATTCTGTATTTTTTGAATTTCACTCTTCCTTTTTTTGTGTGAAAGACTCACAAACTCAGCAGGTTCTCCTTCGCGGTTCTACTAAGGACGGCATGTATGTGTTCCCACCTTCCTCTCCTCAAGCTCATGTTGGTGAGCGTGTCTCCTCATCTCAGTGGCGTTCTCGTCTCGGTCATGCTTCCATGCAATTAGTACATAAACTCATCTCACAGATGTTTCTGCCCACCAAATCCTCTTCCTTTTTGGGTTTATGCTCGTCGTGCTGCAAGGTTAAGCTTCACCAGCTCCCATATGGTTGCTCACCTCATCGTTCATCTACCTCACTTCATCTCATTTTCTCCGACGTTTGGGGCCCTGCACCATTGATCTCTCGTGGTGGTTTTCGTTATTATGTTTCCTTTGTTGATGATTACAGTCGATTTACTTGGATTTTTCCGTTAAAATGTAAATCTGATGTAGCCTCTGTTTTTTTGTTTTTCAGATGCCATGTAGAAACTCTCTTTAATACAAAAATCCGTTCATTACAATCTGATTGGGGTGGTGAATTTCGAACTCTTAATAATGTATTAAAATCTTTTGGTATTTTTCATCGCATCTCTTGTCCCCATGCTCATTCACAAAATGGCTTGGTTGAAAGAAAACATAGGCACATTGTGGAAACTGGTCTTGCCCTTCTTGCTCATTCCTCTTTACCTCAATCCTATTGGTCCGATGCCTTTGTTATTGCCGTTTTCTTAATTAATCGTCTACCCTCTCCCATTTTAAATAACAAATCCCCATTTGAGGTTTTATTTCATTACAAACCTGATTGCCTTTTTTTAAAAACTTTCGGCTGTCAATGTTGGCCTAATCTTAGGCCATATAATCAACACAAAATGGACTTCAGATCCCTTCCTTGTGTTTTTCTCGGCTACAATTCTTCTCATCATGGTTATCTGTGTTTTCATGTTCCTACTGGTCGTATGTACATCTCCAAGGATGTTTTATTTGACGAAAATGTCTTTCCATTTGCCGATTCCAGTTTCAGCTCACTTCAACATCATCTAGCTCAGCCCATTCCGTCTCACACTTCACCACCTTCTTTCAGTCGGCCCATTAGATATTCCCCCACTTCTATATCCCCAACTATGCCCGGCCCATCATCTCCTCCCAGTAACACTAGGCCTTCAACGCACTCTTCCATCCCTCGTTCCCAACCTCAGCTCCCACTTGTCTCACCTGCTCCCGCTTCTTCCTCTCGACAATCCACTAGGGCTTCCCTCGACTCGTCATCATCACCACACTCTCCTTCGCCTTCTTTTCCTTCTCCCTCTGCAATTCCTACCATGTCCCTTCATCCCATGCACACAAGAGCCCGAGCACAAAAGCCTTGCCCTAAAATCCAAACTGATGGCACCATTCCCTGGCCTCCGCCTCGCACCCATACCACTACCGTTACTGTCCCAGAGGAGCCCACCTCTGTTACTCAAGCCTCCAAATTTCCTGAATGGAGGCATGCGATGCAGGTTAAGTTTGATGCCTTGATGTCCACAAATACATGGTCTCTTGTTCCTCCTACCCCCAATCAAAATGTTGTTGGCTGTCACTGGATTTTTAAGACAAAGCATTTGTCTAATGGCTCCATTGAGAGACGAAAGGCCCGACTGGTTGCGAAAGGTTATAGCCAACTTGAAGGTTTGGATTACACTGAAACTTTTAGCCCTGTGATCAAACCTACTACAATCAGGTTAGTTCTCTCCATTGCAGTCTCGTTTGGCTGGCCGATTCATCAATTGGATGTTCAGAATGCCTTTTTACATGGCAATTTAGATGAGCAGGTTTTCATGACTCAAACTCCTGGGTTCATTCATCCATAATTTCCTCATTATGTCTGCAAACTCAATTGTGCTCTCTACGGCCTTAAACAGCTCCTCGAGCCTGGTATGCTAGGCTCAACTCTCGGCTATTGGAACTTGGATTTATTGTTTCAAAATCAGATACCTCCTTGTTCATTTATCAGCATCAATCAGTAACAGTTTGCTTTCTTGTATATGTCGATGACATTATGATTACAGGCTCCAGTTCGAGTGTTATATCCCACTTCATTTCTGCTCTGACCTCTGATTTTCCTATCAAGGATCTGGGATCTTTACACTACTTCTTGGGTATTGAATGTCATCATACCTCCGCTGGGCTCATGCTTTGTCCACGGAAATATATCTTGGATTTACTTAACAAGACAAATATGATGAACTGCAAACCAATCACCAGCCCTATGTCCTCCACAAAATTGTCTGCGATTGACTCTACTCCTGTTCCAAATCCTACGCTATATCGAAGTGTAGTGGGCAGCTTACAGTACCTTCTCTTCACCAGACCGGACCTAGCGTTCTCTATCAATAGTGTTTGTCAAGTCATGCATGCTCCATGCTTATCTCACTAGCAGAGTGTTAAGCGCATATTGCGCTATTTAAAACATACTCTGCATTATGGTTTACTGTTGCAACCCTCCAACATCTTATCCCTGGCTGCCTATACAGATGCAGACTGGGCAGGGTGTCCCGATGACAGAAAATCAACTAGAGGTTACTGTGTTTTCTTTGGTGGCAACTTAGTTTCATGGAGCTCAAAGAAGCAATCAACTATTGCTAGATCCAGCACAGAGGCTGAGTACAAGGCCCTAGCTTATGCCACTTGTGAACTACTGTGGTTGCAATCCCTACTATTTGAATTGGGTGTTTTCCTATCCACATCTCCAACTCTTTTTTGTGATTACTTGGGAGCAACTTACTTGTCTATGAATCTAGTTATGCATTCTCGAACTAAACATGTTGATGTTGACTATCATTTTGTTCGTGATCGCATTCAAGCAGGAGCTCTTTAGGTGTCTTTTCTTTCAAGCAAGGATCAACTCGCTGATATTTTCACTAGACCCTTATCTGCTTCTCGATTTGCCTCTCTCCGGTCGAGCCTCACTGTTCTTCCACACATGTTTGGCTCGCAGGGGCATATCAGCACTACTCAACCACCCTCAGCTCATGAATAATTTTCAGCTCAAACAAATTTTGTCTGTTTATGATATTCTATTCTATTCTTTCTTATTTTTGTTAAGTTTGTTACAGAGAATAGTCGGCTCACTTCCTCCTTATGTATATATATACACACTGTACTGAGTTTACCAAGTAATAAGAAAAGCACCAGATTTCACCTTTATCCTTTATCCTTTGTATCTTCTTTATCCTCTTTATTTTCTTCTTTTCATTGGTGGTAAAGCAACCCTTCTACATTTAGGTAATTATCCTTTAGTTCTTGTGGAGTTTAAACACATCACTAATTTAAGAACACTATCGAAGCATGGGAATTTGTTCATTGTGAATTCTGTCTTACCCATTAGTGGCTTTGATATAGAACCATATAACTAAGATGTTGGGAGCTCAAATCATTTTTACAAGGGATATCTTTGTTCCCCTTCTTAGAGGAGGTTTTGAATGATATTTGAATAGATGTTATGTCTAAATTAGTTCACTTAATAAATGGACATCAGAGTATTTGATGACAGTTTTAAATTTTCTTAAAATTTCTTTAATAAAATTAGACATGAAAATTATTTAAATTCATCTCTCTTTTTCAATTTTATCCCTTTCAATTGACCAAATTAAAATAATAAATTTTGTTTATAAATTAGTAAATTATATTATTTGTATAATTATTAATTAAATATATGACAAGAAAATATTATTTATATTAAATTTAAAACTTTAGCTTATGTAATTGTTCATTAATTTTATCAAATATTGATATTCTTAAATATTGAAAATGTTAAAATTTAAAAGCAACATATATTTAGTTGTTAGATACGAAATTATTAAAATAGTTTGAATTTTAGATTCAATAACTGGTTCAAGTTCAATTTACAACCGGTTAACAGAGTCATATTTGAATTTAGTTTTCAGACTCAAAACATTAAATTTTACCAAATGCCCTTTTACACCTCTTCACTAACCAATCCTAGATAATTCTACATCATTACATTTTATGATAAATTATTTTTTTGAATGATGTATCCAAATTGGGGTTATTATATGATATTATTAAGGATGTTTTTAAATATATATATATATATATATATATATATAAAATATAAAATATTTCCCACAACTAATTATGTCTTTAAATTTTTAAAATTCTAATTTTTTTTTTTATGCATTGCATATATACACAATTAGTATTATGAATAAAAAAAAAAAAAAAGGGAGGTGGGGATGGGGACCCTTTCTTAATTATTCATTTGATTAACGAGACAACTTTTAAAATTTGGGGGTGTTTGTTTGATTCAAATGATATCTGAATAAATGTTATGTTTAAACTGGCTAGCTTAATAAATGAACCGATTTGACATCAAAGCATTTGATGATATTTTTGAATTTTCTTAAAATTTCTATCAAACTTAAAAATTATTTAAATTCATGTCTCTTTTCTAATTTTATCTCTTATAAAAAAAATAAAAATATCAAAAAAAAATCAATAGCCAAATGATCAAAATTAAAATAATAAATTATATTTTATAAAATAATTAATTATATTATTTATATTTATAATTATTAATTAAATATTGTTGGAATTTGTGTATTCTCAAGACGATGGGTGAATTAGATATTTTAAAAGTTTCTTTTTAGGTCAACTAACCAGCAAAAGTATAACACAACCTAGGGTCTGTCTAAAGCAAATACCAATTCAATAGATCAACTACTGAGCAGATATATAAGCAATTAAAGCAATCTCAATATATCAGACATTCAGAACGATAAAAATTAACATATAGGTGCAGAAAGTAAATAGTGTAAGATAAAACTGACACCAGATATGTTATCGATGTTCGGCCAATACTGTCTACGTCCCTACCTCAAGCTTACAAGTAAGAGGATTTCATTAAATTTGCTCATTTGTGGGTGGAGCAATACCGTTTACAACCTCTCTCTCCTTACTGAGTAAGGGAATATCTCAGGTCAGATTAACAGGGCTGACCTTAACCTTTACAATACCTTACCAGGATGGTGTACCTAGTTCTCATAACCGGGTTTAAATCAGTCTGATGCTCTCCTAACTGACTCTGAGCGATTCGGGACTATTCACAGGGCTAGTCTCCCTCTTCTGACTAGCTGTCGAGAATACAACAGATATTCAAATAATTTTTGTGTACAAGGAAATGTTTTCACTACAGGTGGGTGTGTGACCAGTCTTCCCTCACATGAAAGGGATGCACTAACACGAGTCATCGTGATCTTTTACTAAGTGACGTCTAAGTCTAAGTTACAAGACTCTGATACTAATTATTAGTTTTGGTGCAATCCCAAGAGGGGGGTGAATTGGGTATTTAAAATTTATCACCTAGGTTTGACGAGATTAACAATGTTACTTAACCTAGGGTCTGTCTATGCAAATGTAAACCTAATCATTCACAATATAACATACACGTGCAGTAAATAGATTGCGAAAATGAAAAGAACACGCACGATATGTTATCGGGGTTCAGCCAATTGTGCCTACGTCCCCGCCTTAGCCACACCAGCAGAACGATTACCACTATAATGCTCACTTAAATAGGTGGAGTGATACCTATACAAACCAGGTCAATTCAAGGGGTTGACCTTAACCGACACGCCTTAACAGGATGACGCACCTAGCTTTCCTAACCAGATCTAAGCCAATCCGGGACTATTCCACTGGGCTAGTCTCCCTCTTCAGGTCCGTTCCTAGAATACAATCAATGTGTATAAAAATGTGAACATAGAAATACGCTTCTAGACAAGCAAATGTGTGCACCAATATAACTCAATCAATAATGCAAGCACGAATGATATGTAAATATGTTCAGTTCTCTAACGTGTGCTAAACACTCAATCACGTATAGATTTTTATTTCAAATCTAGAGTGTATATTCAAGCAATATTTGAAACACACTGTGAGAATAGTACAATATCAGATCAAGGTTTCAAAATATGTTAAGCAAATTCAAAAAAACAAACTCAATACAATATTCTAATATTCAAAGCACACTAGAGTTGTTTGAAGCATTAGCTTTTGAAAAGAATTTTTTCATACAAAAACTAGGTTTAGGTAACTTGCAACAACAATGCAAGAACCTCAACCCTCAAAGTCTTTCCACTCTAGGTTTATCAAATAAAATCGGTGGAAGAACTTTAATGCTAAATTCTCTCAGAAAATCGATCAAGCAACAATGTAAATGAGAGTTCTAGCAAATGTGATTAAGCACACTAGCCTTACAAGATACTCACAATGCTTTTGAGAAATCAAGAAAGAAGAGTTTGTGAGTGTTTGGAAGTGGTATTTGGCTAATATAGGGTTTTGAAAGTTGAGAGAATTTTTCCCTAATCAAGTTTGGTAATCCTTGCTAATTAAAACAAATGAATGAGTATATATATGCAAGGAAGAATTTTTTACCGTTGGGGACAAAGTGGGTATAATTAGATTTGTTTAAAAGACCATTAAGAATATTAACCCTTTTACCCCATTTAAAAATTCAAGAAAAAATCATTTTAACCCGCGAGGTTTGGGTGCCCGTCCAAGGGTTTGGGTGCTCGAACAGATAGTCAAAAATTCAAATTTTAGAGGTTCGGGTGCCTGAACGATGAGTCGGTCGGTTGAAACAAATTCAATAGCAAATGTTCGATAATTCAGGTGCCCAACTCATAGTTCGGTTAACCGAACCAGGCAGTTCGATTGCCCGAGCCTCCTTTTGAACGTAAACCTTCGGTCGCCCGAGTAGTTGAAAAGTGCCCTGACAGTCTTTCAGGTGCCCGAGGAAGGTATATTCAAAATAGGTTCGGGTACCCGAAGACCAAGTCAACATGTTGACTGGGTCAGTCGCCCGGGCCGCTTTACACGGCAAAGGTTCGGTCCCCCAAACCCTCTTAGCTTTTCCCATTAAGTGTATTTTAACTTTATTTTGATTCACCTGATTAAGATAAGTGATGTAGGGGACTTTGGTCCTTAGTGTAGGTACCTAAGGTCAAGCTATGGTCTTTTTGAGCATACCTAGTTACCGTGCATGATGCAAATTTACAAGTCATACATGTGCACAGTTCATAATAAATTACAACCCAGAATGAAGAACTAAACAAATGATCATAAATTACAACACATAGATTTTCATTCTGTGGCATGAACACTGCACACCATCATGATATGTCTTTTAGTACTGAAGCAAGAGCAAGGTGATCCTGCGTGCAATTCTTAGTACAACCATTAGTATCAAGAGTATTTGTCATAATCAAAACTGAGTGTGACCTATAAGGTCAACACTTCTTTTCACTTTTAGGCTTTGATCTACTTCTTGAATCATCTCCCTTTTCTCTCTCTAGGCAGATAATTTTCAAAATTTTCTTAATCTTTTTCTTTTCAAGAGTGGCATAATATTCTTTCAATTCTTTCAATTGATTTGCCACTTTCTTATTTTCATTCTTCAAAATTATTTTCTATTTAGACATCTGAACTAGAAGCTTATGCATTTTAGATAAAGTACATTCTAATTCTTTGTTAGAGGGCATGCCATTATCATTAGACTTATTGCATGATTCAGTACAAGATTTGTCTCTATAACTAACATGTGAATCAATACATGCTTTGTCAACAGATTTATCATAAGGAATACCAGATGATTCATCATACAATATATTGCAATATTTTTCACAAGAATCATCGCATGTGTCATTAATAGAATTATCATGATATTCAACAGATGATTCAGCATTTAACACATTATAACATTTAATGTAAGAATCATCAATTGAGTTTAAGTTAGAATCATTTACTTCTTTTTATGTTAATGCAATTACCCCATGATTTATCACATTCTGATTATTTGAGTGTGACACTTATATAGATGTGGTCTCCTTCTCTCCATACTTCTATTCAAGTTTATCCTAGATTTCCTGTGCACTTTTACAAAACATGATCTCAAGAAAATTGTTAAGACTTTAAGGCGCAGTATAGCATATGCATGGCATTAGAAGTAATCAAGTTAAAATCATTTTCAAAAATTTGTGCACCACTTCCTTTAGAAATCACTTGCCAAGCCTTCCAGTCTATTGCTTTTATAAATATGCCCATTCTAAACTTCCAGGCGGTGTAATCAACACCACAAAATAATGGAGGACTGGAAGGTGATTGTCCCTCTCCGAATGGGGATACATCAATGTGAGTCATCTCGATCTTTAGCAAAAAAGTTTAAGTCAATGCCACGAGATTCTAATACCAATTGTTGGAATTGGTGTATTCCCAAGAGGGGGGTGAATTGGGTATTTTAAAATTTTGTTCCTAGGTCAATTAACAGGCAGAAGTATAACACAATTTAGGGTTTGTCTAAAGCAAATACCAATTCAACAGATAAACTACTGAGCAAATATATAAGCAATTAAAGCAATCTCAGTATATCAAACATTCTGAATAATAAATATTAACATACAGGTGCAGAAAGTAAATTGTGTAAGATAAAACTGACACCAGATATGTTATCGGGATTCAGCCAATACTACCTGCGTCCC
The DNA here is from genome assembly GCF_029873635.1 of Malania oleifera. NCBI lineage: Eukaryota > Viridiplantae > Streptophyta > Magnoliopsida > Santalales > Ximeniaceae > Malania > Malania oleifera. The sequence continues at coordinate 62,413,099 of NC_080429.1, read as the reverse complement.
TACCTCAAGCTAACAAGTAAGAAGATTTCACTAAGTTTGCTCACTTCTGGGTGGAGCAACACCGTTTACAACCTCCCTCCCCTTACTAAGTAAGGGAATACCACAGATCGGATTAACAGGGCTGACCTCAACCTTTACAACACCTTACCAGGATGGTACACCTAGTTTTTCTAACTGGGTTTGAACAAGTCCGATGCTCTCCTAACCGAGTCTGAGTAATTCGGGACTATTCATAGGGCTAGTCTCCCTCTTCCGACCACCCATCAAGAATACAACAGACATTCAAATAATTTTTGTGTACAAGGAAATGCTTCTACTAAAAGAAGATGTGTACAATAATAGGCACAAATACACTTACGTATAATATGCAAATAAGCTTAATTTGAGAATGTGATTTTCACAAAAATAATCTTTGAATAAAAATGTGTATGATGAGTGCTCAAAGATTTTATGCCCAAATAAGAAATTTCTCCAAAAATATTTTTCTAAATAAGGTGCTGGAGAATCTAGGGTTTATGACTCAAAAATATTTTCGTAAGCGCAAGCAAATGAGCTTTTGAATCTTACAATTGATGTGCAAGATTCACAAGCAAATAATATTAACTTCCAAGAATATTTATCAAATGAAACATGCAGGAGAAACTAAAATAATACTCTCAAAATAAGATATTAAAGATTATATATAGGATGGGAGTAAAAACGATTTAGATTTGTAAAACAAATGCCCAAAAGACGTTTAAAGCAAAGCTCTCTTGAAAGATTTAACAAAAGAATTAAGAAAGAGAGTATATGTTAAGTATAAAATTTGAGAGAGTTTTTAAGCAAATCAACTTGCTAATTATGAGTAATGAGGAGGTATATATAGAGTTGGGCAAAAATATAACCATTAGGGACACGCTCCGAATGTTTAGAAAAGACTAATTAATTTTTAAGCGTGTTTAGGCATTTAAAAAATGGCTGACCTGAGAGGTTTGGTTGACCATGGCCAATGTTCGATCAACCACTTTAATAAGTTCGGTCGACCATGGCAATTTTGAACTATGCATTTGGTCGACTGTCTCAGGGTGATTTTGAACCCTTCGTAGGTTCAGTCGACCAAGTTAGAGGTTCGATCTGCCGAACTTTGAATTTTGATCGACCGAACTCATTTTGAACTACAAGTTCGGTCGGTTGAGGGAGGTAAAAAAAGGTACTTTTGAAGTTCGGTCGACCGAGGAAGCTTAATTCAAAAATAGGTCAGTTGACTGAGTCAAGTCAAATATTTGACTTCTACCCGTTCGGTCGACCAAAGCGTTTATAATGTAAATCGATCGGTCGACCGATACTTAGTCAAACTATTGACTTTCTAGCCTATGGTATGTTCGCTCGACTGGGCTTTTAAATTAAGCCTAAAAATTCGACGTCGGTTGACCTTTTGTAAACTTCATTTTAGCCCTAATCTTTGACCCTAACCAATTAGTTATTTAAGAAAAAAAATTATGTTAGAAGTGCTGGTCCTTAGGGTCATTCTACTGCCATCATGAGTTTATCATCCATATCATGCATGTCTTGCATTATTACAGACCAAAATATAAACTAAATGCAGTACAATAAAATTAAATGTCTTATTCTTGATCTTTTGCTATTTACTTCATTTAGTACGCCAGGTGTATGTGCATTAAGATCTATCTTGGCCTCCATTTCTCTTAATCCTTATGTGTGTGCTGAAATATGAACTTGTTCACAAACTAAATACACACATAAGATACAGATGATTTGTCAGCATCAAAACATATATCAGACTCATAAAGTTAACAAATATATAACAAGAAAATATTATTTATGTTAAATTTAAAACTTTAACTTACGTAATTGCTTATTTATTTTATTAAATATTTATCTTCTTAAGCATTGAGAAGGTTAAAATTGAAAAACAACATATATTCATATGTAAGATACCAAAATACTAAAATAGTTCAAATTTTAGATTCAGTGACCAATTCAAGTTCAATTCTAAACTAGTTGACAAAATCATATTTGAATTTAGTTTTCAACACTTAACACTTAATTTACCAAACGCAACCCCCCCCCCCCCCACCCCCTTACACCTCTTCACTAACCAATCCCAATAAATCATGCACCATTAAATTTATGATAAATTATTTTTTTAGGGATGTATTCAAATATAGGTTATTATATAATATTATTAAGGGTGAAAGTCCATGACCTTCTCTAAGGTTTGAAAATTTTTATGGACCTCACCTAAGGTTTGTTAAAAATCCACAAACCTTTTCTTGTATTTTACAAAAAAAAAAAAACCAAAAAAACAAGTCTTTTGAGGGGAGGTTTGTGTTTTTTTTGCAAACCTCAAAGGAGATCTGTGGAATTTTTAAAACCTCAGGAAAGGTCTTATCTTTTTTGTCAAATCCCAAGGAGAGGTAAGTATCTTTTGCCTTTTTTGTCAAGGAATTGTTACTTGCACATTACTGTCTTTGTGTTTGTAAAACTAAAATCTCATATTTTTAAAATTGTCGTATAATTCAGCACATTGTAACCTTGATCAACAGACCGCTTGTAACCTGTTTGCAACACTTGATGGAATTGGTTTTCAATTATTTTTATTTACTATTGTTTTTTTTCATTGCAACTATATTTTTGTGTGCAAGGGCCTAAGTTTTTGTTTTACGTTTTTTTTTCTCTAGTTTTGTTTGTTCTTATGTTATAACCTTTATCACCTTTATTTTGTTTTATAAATTTCCATTAATATTATTAAAAATCAAAAGTGTGAGGGAAGATAATAAGGTAGGTAATAAATAGGTGGAGGGGAGTGGTGGTCAAAGATTGTTAATTTTCATTTGACGAACTAAAGAAGAAAATTGTAGGGGATCTAGTGTTAGTCCTCATAGATGTAATAAGTCATTTAAAGTTGAGGCAAATGCATCTGATTTCACAATAAAGGGATTTCTTTTGCAAGAAAGCCATCCAATTTTTTTAAAATTCAAAAACTAACAAGTGTTGAGCAAAATTGTATGACTTAAGGGAAAGAACTCCTAGTCATGGTACACTATCTACGAGTTTAGATACACTATTTTTTTTGGGGTCTTGGTTTGTGGTAAAGACAAATAACGTGGTTGTAACTCACTTCTTATCACAACCAAGACTAACTTTAAAGAGATCCTGTTGGCAAAAAAAAAAACTAGCTAAGTCTGATTTCACTTTGAATATAAGGCAATGAGGACAAATCAGGTGGCGAGTGCTTTGAGCAGAAAAATGGAATTGGCAGCACTGAAGTTTTGTAAGTCATCTATCGACTAAGAGGGCCACCCTATCTATAACAGAACTAATCAGGGAACACTTGGTAGCATGCCAAGGCACTTATAAAACTGGTGAAAGAAGGGAAAACTCAACACTTGGTAGCATGCCAGACTTAGCTAGCGCACCCTGAGACTGTACCCTAGACTTCCAACACTTAGGTCTTCCCACAACATACCCAGTTGCAAGCCTCATGTCTTCCAAGCCCCCTGTGTAGTCTCCATCTGCGAACCTCACAACTGACGGAACCTTATGTTGGCCACCAAAGTACCTAATTACACTGGCATAAGAAACCTTTGACATGACCTGAACATCACCATTCGTTTTTGAGTATTGAGCGGTAGACTGTTTACTTAGATTCGCCAATGGTGTACTGATGACAAGTTTAACATCAACCATGTTAAACCTCACCAACACCTGATCCCTAAAACTACCCTGAGATGACCACAATTTCCATGTAATTTTATCCATACAGCCGCCCTAAGATACATCAATCTCCTCACTGCTACAAAGACACCCTAAGATAATCCCAATCTTCTTGTAACCTTAACCTTGTGAATCTCCAATCCAAGAACACTATTAGTAGCACTCAACACCTACATGTCAACTTTCTTTCCAAACAAAGTCCCCAACTGATTTACCTCAGTCAGAACCTTTCCAACAATCGGCACGTCACTCACATAAAACCATAAAATACTTGCCCACTTGTAGCCTATCTCCCTCCACCCCTTTGGGAGCTCCACCAACCCCCCTGTCTGATTCTTATATAATACCTACATCTCTTCCACCATGGCACCTGTCCACCTACCCTTCTCCTAGTTATGTATTGTCTCCTGAAAAGTAGGAGGATCCTTCCTAGTAGTAACGGTTGCATAAGATATCAAATCACACCTGGGCAGTGGCCTGATAGTGCCTCTGAGCCCACCATTGTGATTCTGCTGGTCTCACGAGTTTGAACTCCCTACATTTCTGCCCTGAGTCTGAAACTCCACCTGCATCACAATCTCTTTGTTGCTCCAGTTTTTCCTATGATACTGCAGGTCTCTTGAGTTAGAAGTCCTTGCACTCCTTCCCTGAGTCTCCAACACCACCTGCACAACATGCTCATTGCTACTATTGCAGTTTTGTAGCACCTGTTTCTTTGCATCTACCTGAGTACGTTGTCCCATGGTTTTAACACCTAAAATCATGTCTCCACCAATCGTCACCTTGTTTGTCATTGGACCACCCAACTTGAACCCATCTTTCTTATATACCAGAAAGATGCACCGTCTAGACATAACACCAAGCCTAAATCCCACCTCACTAGAAACGAGCATAGTTGGACCTCCAAAGTCTATCGCATAACCAGTCCAAGCCTCTCTTGCAACTCTCCCATATAGTCATACCTTTGGTGATCGATTAACAAAGAAACACACCATACTTATTGACTTCACTAAGAAGTCCCTTGCAAGCCCTGCATACACCATGTCCTACTCACAAAACTTTTTGCACACTAGCGTACTCAGCAACAATATCTGACCTGAGGAATTCTCTCCCAATCTGGTACTCCACCTCAGCCACAAGTAACACCTAGAAAACAACTTCAACTTGGCCGCATGAGATACCCCCAGGCCTTTTGTGATAACCTCATGAAATACCCATGTCCAGCCTGTGATGATGTTCTCACCGGTCCCAAAACATCCATACTAATGTAATTAAGAATACTCATCGTTTTTGTGTGTGGTTACATTACACAAAACAGTATTTCCTGACTCAGAACTCTCAACTGTAGCTTCACCTACAACTATGTTACCCTGCAATGCATAGAGATTCCCTGTTATCCTCTGTCCCTTCATCACCATCAATACGCCATCACACTTTATCATCGTCCCGCCTTTGGACTTGTAACTATACCCGTCACAATCCAAAGCACCCAATGATATCACATTCTTCCACAAATCGGGTACATGTCTTAGCCCACATAACATCCTTACCACACCATCATACATCTTGATCATGATTTCTCCCATTCCGATAACTTTGCAAACCGCACCATTTTCCATTAGAATGGAACCAGAACTCACCAATTTGTAAGTGGTGAACCAAGCTTTATTAGGTGTCATGTGAAAAGAATATCCCAAGTCGAAGATCCAAGAACCCGTGAGGAGTTATGAACCTAATGAAACAGTAAGCATCTCACCATCATTGCTCCCTGAGTCCCCTTCTTCAACTACATTCAAGGATTTTGACGAACCCTCTTGAGCTTTTTTCTTTCCCATCTCCCACTTTGGACATTCCGATTTTATGTGCCCTAGTTTCCTGCACTTAAAACAGGGAACATCCTTCTTTCTCTTGCACTAAGTTTTATTACCACTCGATCCACTCTAGGACTTGCCTCTCCCATGATCCTGATTACCCTTTACCACGAGCCCTTCACCATATGAACCCTCATCGCTGGCCTTCTTTCTGTGGTGGAACCCCAACAATGCACACATGATGTCCTCCAATTCCAGGGTTTCTTTCCCCCAAAGTCAGCGTTGTAACTAGATTCTCGATTGTAGGTGACATAGGTAAGGAGTTAAGCAACATCAACGCTTTGTCCTCCTCCTCAAACTTTACATCAACTCGCTCCAGATCACTAATGATCTGATTAAATGTGTTGATGTGTTAAGCCAAGTCTAAACCCTGCGCTATCTTAAGCCAATAAAGTTTTTGCTTAAGATACAGCATGTTCGAAATCGACTTGGATATGTATTGATGCTCCAATTTCAGCCAAACCACGGCCAATGAGTCCTCATCCATAACATGATATAACACGTCATCGGCCAAACATAATCTGATCGTGGAAACCGTCTTTGCTTCAAGCTCCTTCCAACTTGTGTCGTTTATGTCATTCCGCTTCTTTTCATATAATGCCTTCATCATCCCTTGCTACACTAGTAAGTCCTTCACCTTTCGTTTCCAAAGCCTGAAATTACCAATCCCATCAAACTTGTTCACATCGAATTTAATTGAAAAGACTCGGCCATTGTAGAACCAATAATTTTGATACCACTTGTTGACGTTCGTTTAACTTGAACACATGCAACAGAAGCACACAATCACACAAAAATCAATCAACAACCTAATGCAAGCACTTGACGATGAAATATACTCAAGAAAAAAATTAAACAGTAATAAGAAGAATAAAAAACATAACAAGAACACACAAAATTTACGTGCTTCGAAAATAGCCTACGTCCACGAGAGCAGTACTTGGGTTTTTACTATGATCAATGTCTCTCCCCCCTACAGGGTTACATAATGATGTTTATATAACATCTAATGGGTACAAAAGTGTTCTAGTAAACCTAAACTACATCTGTAGCGATCTTTTGGAGGAAAATCCTCCAAATAAGCCCAATTTATAAGCCTCCAATTTGAAAATATGTGATCTGCGCCGACAGAAACCGTTGACGATTTGACCAAACCGTCAAAGATTTTGAGTAGAAGAAAGCACTTTGTTTCTCTCACTTTGTCCCTTGCATCACCACGTAGCTTTCTCCGGTACATATGATCTGTAACAACCCCAACCTGCCACGTGGGCCCGGAGTGCTACTTTATTGACATCTGTGTACCTAATACCTTGTTCATCATATATAAAACACATATATACAGTGGAAATAAAATACAAAATCCTCCAATTACATTACCTGAGTTCTAACTATCTTTATACACAAATATATCAATTTTCACATAATTACATCTCATAAAACTAAACAAAATAAAATCTGTATCTATACACTACCTACATAAAATTTACACCTCTAGCCCGACTCTTCTAGCCCGCTAAACCCGATCTCTAAGATTACCTGAAAAGATAGTTTGTAAAGTATGGGTGAGACACAGCTCAGTAAGGGAAAGACTAAGTTAATGTCAGTGTATGGCTAACATGCATTTAGTGTATGGAAAATAACCAGTTCACTAAGCAGATAAACACATTTATGAAAACATTATTATTTTACACTCATACACATAATTAGCCGAAGATAGAGAAGATTATCCGTCCATACAAGTAGCTTCCCTCTGCTCTAGTACCATTACTGCTACCAGAGCACTCACCTTTCTCAGTAAGCCCTCGAAGTTATCATATTAATTAATCGTATTCACATAAATTAACAGATATGCATATATAAGGCACTCTCTGTGACAAACACGTCATTTACTTCCCCGTGGCATGAGTTGTGCAGTCCGAAGGCTAGACTATTGTCCTAGGAGATCCACCCAGACAATAGTCATCTGTACTCTCCGCTAACATACTCTGCGGGTCTATGCAGCTCCAACTACTAGTCTGATTGCCCTCACCTAGGGGGTGCATTCACCTCACGTAGGCAAATCGAACAAGGTCACCCTACACCTCTCAATACAGGTGTGAGCGCACACGACCACATAACAAATCTCTAGCAACGGTACCGTGCTCACAATACACTGGTCCCTAGGGTTCCTAAAGCATATCATGCAATTTAGATAATATAAAATATCATTTAAAATATTAATTCACATATATTCCCTATTATTATAAAACCTGGCCCCCGGCCACAAAATACAACCTGGCTCAAAGCTGTTTAAACAAAACCCTAGCCCTCGGTCGTCAAATCAAAGTCTTGCATTTTTCACAAGCAGTTCCAGTATTTTTCACAACCATTCCAGTATTTCAAAATCTCAAATTCAGATATACAATAATTCATACAAATTAAATCATCCACCACACAACTTTCCACATTTTAACATATTCATATAGACAGACAAGCTTTCCACCGTTCATTTTATTCAAAAATACCATACCATATATCTTAGGTTTGTAAAATTCATTTCGAATAGCTGGTTTTCAAAATAACTCTTAAATTCCCAAATCAATAAATATATATAAACATAACATAACAATTAAATGGATTCAAATTTCATAAAATTACTTACTTAACTTAATCCCTTTACTTAATTCCTGAAAACCCCGATAACACCTCGGCCTATGCCCCAGTCGTTCAAAAACCCCTAAAACCCTAAAATTCAAATTTCGCCACATTACTCATCACAATTCCTAGAGTAACTTTTCCTAAAATTCCCCTAGACTCTGAATTCCCTAAATAGTCTGACAAAGCCTAAATTATTCAATTTACCCCCGATTTAGGATTGGTACCCCGGAGCTCCAATTCGAAAACCCGCTCTCGCTAGATTGTGGAGAATCTCCCCACGAATTTTCATACAATTTTTGCTCGTTAATTAGGCTTATAGTTTAAGAGAAATTAAGGTAAGTTTGAGAATTGACCTTACCCCAAGAGATATGTCTACACCGCTCCCACGACAAATATGCTCTAGTAGAAGTGTCAGTGGCAGTGAGCAAAACCCAACAGTATTTTCGGATTTTCGATCGGTCGAATATCAGAAATGAAATTGAAGAGAGTGGGAGAGAGGAGACGAGGAGATCAAGGGGGGCGTAGAAGCTGCGCAGCGTCCTCTGGAATTTTTTTTAGTTGCTTCCTGAGGATTAACTTCAGGAAGGTTTACTTTATGAATATATATATATATATATATCCTTATAATACTATATTATTATTATTATATTATATTATATTATTTAATTAATAATTATTATTTAATTAATTAATTTTTTATCAAATTTTAATTTTATTTTAATTTTAATTTATTTTTTTTTAGGATCACTACATTCTCCGCTCCTTACAAAAATTTCGTCCTCGAAATTTATTAACTATTACCAATCACATTCTTAATTCACTGCCCTTATCTACAGAAGAGTCGGTAGCCACCCACATAGCAGTCCCGTCCCAAGTTTATTAACTACCCTTGCTTATAGCGGAGGAATACCGTGGTTACCATACTGCCTTTGGAAAATTACAATAATCATAACAAAGTTTCCCAAAGACTATCCATAATTAAAACTATACACAACTAACCACACAACATACTCTAATCCCTCTTTATACAACCACACCCTTACCCGTCTGGCACTAGCCCTCGCTGAACAGCTGTGGGTACTTCTGGCATATTTCCGTTTTTAACTCCCAAGAAAACTCTTCAACTACATGATTTCTCCATAGCACCTCCACTAACGGTATATCCATAGTACGCAGTTCCTGTATTTTCCAATCCAAAATCTGAACTAGTACCTCCTCGTATGCTAGAGTATCCCTGATCTCCAATGATTCATAACTGATCATATGTGAGGGGTCTGGAACGTACCTCCTCAACATGGACACGCGGAACACGTCGTGTATCCTGGACAGCCCTGGGGGTAATGCTATCTTGTACGCCATCGAACCAATCCTCTCCAAAATCTCAAACGGCCCAATGTATCCAGGGCTCAGCTTGCCCTTCTTTCCATACCTCATCGCCCCCTTCATCAAAGCAATCCTCAAGAATATCATATCATCTACTTCGAATTCTAGCTCCCATCGGCGAGTATCCGCATAACTCTTTTGCCGACTCTGGGCTACTTTAATCCTTTCCCTAATAAGTTCGACCTTTGCAGAGGTCTGCTGAACAAGTTCTGGTCCCAAAATCTTCTGCTCGCCTACTTCATCCTAGTACAACGAAGATTTGCACTGATGACCATACAAAGCCTCTTATGGTACCACTCCAATGCTAGCCTAGTGATTGTTATTGTATGCAAACTCAACCAACGGCAGATATCGGATCCAACCGCCCCCAAAATCTAACACACATGCCCATAGCATATCCTCGAGAATCTAAATGGTTCATTCAAACTGTCCATCCGTCTGAGGGTGAAATGCAGTACCAAAAGTGAGTTGAGAACCCAACGCTCCCTACAAACTCTTCCAGAAATGGGAAGTGAACCGCGGATCCCGATCTGAAATGATGGACAGGGGCACGCCATGTATTCTGACTATCTCTTGAACATAGAGTTCTTCCAGTTTATCCATGGAATAACTGGTTCTAACAAGAATGAAATGGGTAGTCTTCGTCAATCTGTCCACCACTACTCATATGGCATTCTGCCCATGCAACGCTGAAGGCAATCCCAATACAAAGTCCATCGAGATATGCTCCCACTTCCACGTAGGGATGTCTAGTGGTTGAAGTGGACCAGCTGGCCTCTGGTGTTCTGCCTTCACCTACTGACATGTCAAGCACTGACCCACAAATTTAGAAATTTCCCTCTTCATGTTACTCCACCAAAACAATTCTCGCAAGTCTCTATACATCTTCGTGCTACCTGAGTGAACAGTATAGAGAGAACGGTGAGCTTCCCCTAGAATTGTCCTATTTATCTCTGCGTCATTTGGCACACACAATCGAGTGTGAAATCTGAGAACTCCATCCTCAGAAACATTAAAGTTTGTGTGCTACTCATCCTGTATCTTCTCTACAATCGCCATCAACTCTGCATCTTTCAACTGAGCTGTTCTGATTCTTTCTCGTAAAGTCGGTTGAACCACCACACTAGAAATGAACGTCTGTTGATTCCCTTCTACCAATTCTACACCCAACCTCTCCAGGTTCATCATGATCTGGTGCAAAGCCATAACTACTGAGGGTGACGTACCCCCAGATTTCCGGCTCAATGCATCGGCTACCACGTTCGCCTTTCCTAGGTGATAGCTAATGGTGCAGTCGTAATCCTTTATCAACTCGAGTCATCTACGCTGCCTCATATTCAACTCCTTCTGAGTGAAGAAGTACTTGAGACTCTTGTGGTTAGTAAAGATCTCGCGCCTTACACCATAACGGTAGTGTCGCCAAATCTTCAACGCAAACACAACTGCTACTAGCTCCAAGTCATGTGTAGGATAGTTCTTTTCGTACTCTTTCAATTGGCGAGACGCATATGCAATGACTTTCCGCTGCTGCATTAGAACACAACCAAGTCCTTTCTATGATGCGTCATTGTAAATTACAAATCCACCCTCACCTGGTGGAAGGGTCAACACGGGGGCAGTGACTAGACGCTGCTTCAATTCCTGGAAGCTCTGCTCACATTCATTGGTCCAGTCAAACTTCACATTCTTCCTTGTGAGTTGTGTCAAAGACCTTGATAATCTAGAGAATCCCTTGCAAAATCGGTGGTAATACCTGGCAAGACCTAGAAAACTCATGACTTCCTACACGTTTTTCGGTCTTGACCAATCAACTACAGCCTCTACTTTACTCGGATCCACTGAAATCCCTTCCTTAGATACCACATGACCCAAAAATGCAACTTGCTCTAGTTAGAATTCACATTTCTTAAGTTTAGCAAATAACTTCTTTTCCCTGAGCACCTGAAGTACTAGTCTCAAATGAGCTACATGCTCCTTAGGGCTCCTCGAAGACCAAAATATCATCTATGAACATAATAACAAACTGGTCTAAGTACTCGTGGAATACCCTTTTCATCAAATCCATAAATACCGCTGGAGCATTCATCAACCCAAACGACATAACTAAGAACTTGTAATGGCCATACCAAGTTCGAAAAGCAGTCTCCGCTACATCATCTGATGTAACTTTCACCTGATGATATCTAGATCGCAGATCGATTTTAAAGAAAATCTGCATACCCTGAAACTGATCAAACAGGTCGTCAATTCGGAGTAATGGATACTTGATCTTCACTGTTACTTTATTAATCTCCCCGGTAGTCGATGTACATCCTCATCGACCCGTCCTTCTTCTTCATAAACAACATCGGTGCACCCTAGGGCGATACACTCGGTCTGATAAACCCCCTGTCTAGAAGCTCCTGTAATTGCTCCTTTAGCTCCTTTAATTCAGCTGGAGCCATTCTGTATAGGGCTTTAGAGATTGGTGTTATCCCTAGGATTAGATCAATTGCAAACTCCACCTCAAGATCAAGAGGCAACCTTGGTAAATCCTCTAGAAAAACATCAGAGAACTCCTTTATCACTGGGATATCTTCCAACTTGAGTTCCTCTTTCGGCGCTTCCTTCACCATTGCAAGATAACCCTGGCATCCCCTCAAAAGTAACCTCTTTTCCTGGATAGCTGAAAGGATTCGCGGTGCCGAACGCACACACAAACCAACAAATACAAACTCCTGCTCCCCAAGAGGTCTGAATACCACCTCCTTCCTGCAACAATCAATGCTCGCGTAGCTGGATGCTAGCTAGTCCATGCCCAGAATAATGTCAAAACCATGCACCTCAAGGACTATCAAACTAGTAGGCAGCACTCTCCCCTGAATTTCAACTAGATAATTCCTGATCACCTTGCTACATACTAGCACTAACCCTGTCGGTGTGCCCACTACTAATTCTGTCTCTAACAGTTGAACCTCTAACCCACATAGTTTAACGAATCCCCGAGATACAAACGAGTGGGTTGCACCTGAATCAATGGCACTATTTGACAGTATGTAAATAGGATATAACCCGACTTAAAATTTTCACATTTAACATAATTAATGTAAATATGGAATAATGGAATTAATATAATATATAGATTCTAATTTAATAACTCATCTTAACCTACCCAATCCTATCCTTATCTTATCTCAACCTATACTTTGGTAATTATCAATCCTCAAAGTCTGCAGAACCTAGCAAACCGAGGCTCTAATACAACCTGTAACAACCCCGACCCGCCACGTGGGCTCGGAGTGCTACTTTAGTTACATCTTACCTTATTCATAGTATATAAAACACATATATGCAGCGGAAATAAAATAAAAAATCCTCCAATTACATTACCAGAGTTCTAACTATTTTTATACACAAATATATCCATTTTCACATAATTACATCTCATAAAACTAAACAAAAAAAAATCTCTATCTACACACTACCTACATAAAATTTACACCTCTAGCCCGCCTCCTCTAGCCTGTTAGATCCGATCTCTAAGATTACCTGAAAAGATAGTTTGTAAAGTAAGGGTAAGGCACAGTTCAGTAAGGAAAAGACTAAGTTAATGTCAGTGTGTGGCCAGCTTGCATTTAGTGTGCAGATAAACACATTTATGAAAACATTCTTATTTTACACACACACATAATTAGCCGAGGATAGGGAAGATTATCCACCCATACAAGTAGCTTTCCTCTGCTTTAGTACCATTATTGCTACCAGGGCACTCACCTTTCTCAGTAAGCCCTCGAAGTTATCTTATTAATTAATCGTATTCACATAAATTAACAGATATGCATATAAGACACTCCCTGTGACAAACACGTCATTTACTTCCCCATGGCATGAGTTGTGCGGCCCGAAGGCTAGACTATTATCTTGGGGGATCCACCCAGACAATACTCATATGTACTCTCTGCTAACATACTCCGCGGGTCTATACAGCTCCAACTGCTGGTCTGATTGCCCTCACCCAGGGGGGTACATTCACCTCACGTAGGCGAATTGGACAAGGCCACCCTACACCTCTCAGCACAGGTGTGAGCGCATACGGCCACATAAAAAATCTCTAGCAACGGTACCGTGCTCACAATACACTGGTCCCCAAGGTTCCTAAAGCATATCATGCAATTTAGATAATAGAAAATACCATTTAAAATATTAATTCACATATATTCCCTATTATTCCAAAACCTAGCCCCCGGCCACAAAATACAACCTGGCTCAAAGTCCTTCAAACAAAACCCTGGCCCTCGGCCATCAAATCAAAGTCCTGCATTTTTCACAAGTAGTTCTAGTATTTTTCACAACCATTCTAGTATTTCTCAAACAATCCAGTATTTCAAAATCTCAAATTCAGATATACAATAATTCATACAAATTAAATCATCTGTCACACAACTTTCCACATTTTAACATATCCATATAGACAAACAAGCTTTCCACCATTCATTTTATTCAAAAATACCATACCATATATCCTAAGTTTGTAAAATCCATTTCGAACGATTGGTTTTCAAAATAACCTTTAAATTCCAAAAACAATAAATATATATAAACATAACAATTAAATGAATTCAAATTTCATAAACTTACTAATTTAACTTAACCCCCTTACCTGATTCCTGAAAAACCCGATAACACCCCGACCTATGCCCCAGACGTTCAAAAACTCCTGAAACCCTAAAATTAAAATTTCACTACATTACTCATCACAATCTCTAGAGTAATTTTTCCTAAAATTTCCCTAAGTTTTGAATATCCTAAATAGCCGAACAAAGCCTAAATTATTAAACTTACCCCCAATTTAGGATTGGTACCCCGGAGCTCCAATTCAAAAACTCACTCCGGCTAGATTGTAGAGAATCTCCCCACGAATCTCCTGACAATTTCCGTTCATTAATTGGGCTTATAGTTTATGAGAAATTGAGGTAAGTTTGAGAATTAGCCTTACCCCAGGGGATATGCCTACGCCGCTCCCACGACAGATCCGCTCCAATAAAAGTATCGGTGGCGGCGAGCAGAGCCAAACGGTATTTTTTTATTTTCAATCGTTCGAATATTGGAGACGAAATTGAGGAGAGTGGGAGAGAGGAGACGAGGAGATCAAGGGGTGCAGAAGCTGCACAGCGTCCTCTGGAATTTTTTTCAGTTGCTTTCTAAAGATTAATTTCAAGAAGCTTTACTTTATGAATATATATATATATATATATATATATATATATATATATATATCCTTATAATATTATATTATTATTCTATTATATTATTTAATTAATAATAAGTATTTAATTAATTAATTTTATTATTATTTTTAATTTTAATTTTAATTTAATTTTACTTTTTATTTATTTTATTTTTTTAGGATCACTACATGATCCACTCTGAATATGAGCCACATCCCCAAAAACGACAAACTCATGCACTAATCACACATGGGTACTATTTTGGTTGCAAATGGAATAATGTAGTAGGGTATCCGCAAACTTGTTTGATTTGTCAACAAGACAAGGTTGAGAGGAAGAAGACTCCGAGATTGTTGGAGCATTTATCTGTACCAACAAGATTATGGGAGCATTTCTCCCTAGATTTCATTACCTCTTTACCAAAAATAAAGGATGATGATACAATTCAACAGAAAAGATAACTCAATTATTATTTAAGCATATGGTGAAGTATTGGGAGTCCCAGAGAGCCTAATAGCTATTGAATTGTTAGATTCATTATCATATTTTAAGGCAAACTCTTTCACTTAATAAGATCAAGTGTCAATCTTCCACAAACTACCACCTGTGGATAGATGGTCAAATAGAATGCTTTACTGGTCTATTGGAAAAATACTTACGAAACTTTGTGAACACTTACTAGAAAAATTAGGTTTCACTATTGGATACAACACAATTTTGTTTTTTTTTTTTCTATGAAATCTTCTGCAACTAATAAAATTATTTTTATTGATTGTAACAAGTCAACAACTGACTCTGCTACACACCCTTGATGGCCCATATAGCAAAATTTTCTCAAAAGCATACTAGTTTACAAAGAACTAGATGTAAAACGTAAAGTAACTCAAGCTTAGTTAGGAAAAGCCTCAAAGCCTATGAAGAAATGGGTAGACAAAGGACGTCAACTACAACAATTTGAAGTTAGGAACTTGCTGCTATTAAAAGTTCCATTAGAAACATTTTGGTTCTTTCATGGCAAGGACAAAAGATTTTTACAAACATATGAAGGTCTAATCAAAGTGAGAGAAAAAGTCAGACATGCATCTTATCGACTTGAACAACCAAAGTGGATGAAAAGCAATATACGAATAGTCCATCTTGTGTTTCATATCAGCAACTTAAAACCATTCCATGTTGATGAAGAAGATCCAAGCCAATAGAAGTCAAGGAGCTCAACCATTTCCAAAAATAAGACTACAACCAGAGATCTTGAAGAAATCCTTACAGATAAAGTCATCAATGAATAAAGTTGTCAACAACAAGAGTACCTAGTTAAATGAGCCGGGTTGGGAGAAGAAGAAAATAATTGGAAGAAGACCGAAGACCTCCAACATGCCATCTAGAAGATTCAATATTTCTCGAACTCCAAAACAGCAATACCAAAATTAGAAGACTAAAGATTTTCTTATAGCAAATTGATGAGGATGTCGATAAAATGAGTGGGGGATGATGTTTGGGAGTGACAATATAATGGGGTAAATGGGTGGAGATATTGACTTCATATGTACTCTCTAAGGATTTATATTGACAATTAAATTATTTATATTGATGCTTGTATTGTTGTTCTCTTAATTAAATAAAACAAGTTGTCCTTGTTATTGTTGTATTTCATTATGATGAACTATGATGTACTTTTCTTATTTATGAATGCTTTTTGTATGAATGCATCTTGCCTATGTGAATTGTGGTAGCCTTTAATATTACTTTCATGGTTATCCTGTAGTTAAAGGGACTTATGCGATGCTCATGCATGCAAGCTTGAACATGTAATCATCAACTTACTCGGTTAAGGGAGAGCTTTCAACAATTTTCGCACGGCCCTTATTAGAGTTCTTACTTAGGGGTTTGTGACACTATGCAACAAATACAATATTAGGACTTCTATAAGGTTTTTCTTAAGTTCCAAAATTTTTTCAAGATTTCTAAACTTTTAATTTTTTGTATTTTTTGAATTGTTCCTGCCACTTCTAATTTTGTTGTGTTTTTATGGAGGTTTTTTTTTTTAATTTTGATAAATTCCTAACCTTATTTATTTATATTTTTTTCTTTTTATCCGAGGGTGTGAAATATCGCCTGTTTGTTCTGTTTGGTCACCGATGGGTGTGAGTTGACATCGTATTAGCAACGATATTGCTGTGGGGTTTCGGCTAATGCCAGGTTATCAAGTGCTCCGTGTAATGCAGCCAATTTCGCCCGAAGAGCATGACGACACTGATCGTATGTTTTGTATCGTATGTACTGGAACTGTATTGTGAAAATACTGGAACTGTATCGTGTTACGTTTTATATCGAAATAACACTTGTATGGCACACACTGATATAACATGTTTTCTTCCTTACTGAGAGGTGTCATCCCGATTATACAAATGTTTTTCAAGTCCTTTGAGTAGTCGTCACTAGCGTTCTAGCGTAATGGCAGCGTGGCTGTTGGTTAGCTGCATATGGTGCTTGTGTAAGTACGGATTTTGTAACCGGGTTTTCATTGTTGGGTTTTGTAGACACCGGGGGTACGTATTGTATTTTGGAGTGTAGACTCTACTTATTTATAGACTCTAGTATGGTACGTTGTATGTATTAGAAAGAACATTTCCACTGCATATATGATGTGTATAAATATGTATGTGAATGTGTATAGGGTGTACGTGTACCCTATGGGGTCGGACCCTCATTCAGTGTAGTATCATGTATGTTTTAATTGATACAGAGACAGGTTAGGTTATTAAATTCACACATGGGGCCCATTTGCGGGTTCGAGGCGTGATAGCTTGGTATCAGAGCAAAACTAGGTTGTTAGGTCTTGTAGACTTGGTTAGGCGTGAATATGTGTACATACTAGAGTATAGGATGTAGGAAATGGGTAGAGTAGGTCGAAGGTTGTCTTGTAACTAGATGGGGACTCATTGGCGGTCTAACGACCTCGAAAATTTTAACTATTTAAAATAATAAAAAGCATATTAAGGAAAAAGGGGAAATAGAAAGAAAAGGAAAATAAATTTTTAAGGATAATAAGCAGGCGCTCGTCAACGGGCTAGATTTTCTCGTCGATGAGCAGTCTTCAAAGCCTTATCATTAAGCATGCACGACTCGTCGACGAGGGCTTACTGATAGAGGTTCTCACATTTTGAATTTTGTCGACAAGATCACAGTCTCGTCCACAAGTGGTGTTCTCGGGCTCATCGACGAGTCCAGACGTCTCGTCGATGAGGCCACGTGGCAAGTTGCTTATAAATAGGGAGAAATCATATTTTCAGCGAGAATTTTATTTTTCCTTCTGTTTCTCTCTCTAGGCCACGGCTCCTCTGCCTTCTCTCTTCAATTTCTGGCCGAATTTAGCTCAGTTCGACGAACGGAAGCTACCACGAGACTCCTGGGAAGATTCTCTGCAATATAAGCAGAGCAGATTTTTTATTTGAAAAGTTTGGGAAACATCTCAAAACCAAGGTAAGTGAAATAGTTTAAGGTTTTATTATTATTTTGAGGTATTTGGAACCTAGGAAGTATTATATGGGTAATTTTTTTAGATTTGAGGAATTTGGAATTTTTGGAATGCAAAGTCTCGTTTTGTTAATATTAGGCCGAATCCCAAGGAGCATGTAAGAGAAAATACTTTATAACAGTATTTTTATTAATTTTGGAAACAACTAATTTTGGGTATAATTTCTACATAGTCAGCTCTAATTTTCTAAACCATGCTGGTATTGAAAATACTATTTTTAAATATATAATATAATGAGAAAATTTGTGTGGCCTGAAAATAGCTTTAAAAATTAAATGGTTGCGAGTACTGTGGAGTGATAATTTATGGTGATTGTGAATATTGTTGGCTGTGATTTCTGCTTGGTTGAATATACTAGTTGGTTGCGGATACTGATGTTGTGTATGCTATGGTAGAGCTGCGGATGTGTTGAATGTTTGGTTTGTTGTTGACTTGTGTTGTGGTTCATATAAATTGCGATATAGCATTGGCAGTGGTATGAGGAGGTCGTTATATCGTACATGATATAATCGTCATATAACATTGGCAGTGGTATGAGGAGGTTGTTATATGGACATTTATATTGAGAGGTAAACATTGGCAATGGTATGAGGAGGTTGTTTACCTATTTACCATGAACGAGGTGTTTGTTTTGTAACTTGTGTGGTTTGATTAGTCCTGTGTGGACCAGTCTTTTGTGGATATATAATCTATGTGATTGGTTAGTCCTGTGTGGACATATAATTTGTGTGATTGATTAGTCCTGTGTGGACCAATCCTGTGTGGACATGTATGTTGTGTGATTGATTAGTCCTATATGGACCAGTCTTGTGTGGACATGTATGTTGTATGGTTGATTAGTCCTATGTGGACCAGTCCTGTGTGGACATGTATTTTCTATATGGATTGATTGTGGTATGCATATATGTGTGGAGTTCAGTGGAACGAATATTGTTGGTTACATGTGACTTTAATTAATTAAGTATTTATGGTAAAGTAGATTTCTCCACCGGAGGCCTTGCTGAGGAAGGCGGGTACCTTGCTAATTATTTGTGGATACCAGAGTAGAGGGAAGCCACTTGTATGGACGGGTAACCTTCCGTATTCTCAGAGACTTTACTTTAGGATACATAACCCGAGGGCTTACTGAAAAAGGTGAGTGCCCTACTGTTAGCACTAAAGCAGAGGGAATTTACTTGTGTGGACAGGTAGACTTCCCTATACTTGAAAATTATCAGTAAAAATATTTATGTATGTGGCATGTGATTGGATGATAGAGAAGATGACCATGGTGTGATTTGAACGCATAATTTTGGTTGCTATTGGATTATGAATGTGTTTGTATGGATATTTTAACTATATATTAAACACTTCAGCCACACACTGTTGTAAATTATTTCTTCCTTACTGAGAGGTGTCTCACCTTGTCGATGATTTAATATTTTCAGGTTATCCAGGTGATCGAGCTTAGATAGCTCCAGGGCGGGGTAGTTTTGTGAGTGGTTATCAGAGCGGTTATGTATTAAGCTTTATGTTTAACATATTTTAAATTCGGGTTGTAAAATGAAGAATGAGTTTGTAATTATTATGGATCTGCATATGTAGATATAGAACTCTGATATCTTATGTTTGAGGTTATTTTTATTATTTCCGCTGCATGAATGGTATTAGAGATACGTGTTGGTCTCATAACACTCCGAGCCCTATGTGGCGGGTCTAGGGCATTACAGGCGGTGTTCTATGTTTTTCCTGGAATGACGATTTCAGTAAAAACATGGCAAACCATTGATGGTTTCATGTCGGTGTGGTAGGACAGATCTAGACCCGTGAGAGTTGTAGTTAACATGATTAGCTTTCAATGATTGTGTTAACTGTGTATGATATAGGAATTCTAACCGATTCCTATCTTACTTTCATAATGGAGCACAAGGATAACAACTTGGATAGTGGTTCCAAAGGGACTTGACGAGGCAAGTCATGCGAGAGATCAGGCGAAGTGTTACGAGACGTGAGCATTCTCCTACTACTACGAGTTATACAATAGAGAGGTTCATCCGCACGCACCCTCCGATGTTTACGGGAGGACCTAATCCGATAGTAATAGAGAACTAGGTACAGAAGACCGAGAAGATATTGGAAGTTCTGCACTGCACTAACCAACAGAAGGTTCTCTATTCTACATTTCAGCTGGTAGGAGACGCTGAAAGATGGTGGATAGTTGTGAGTTTGCTTGAGAAGCAGAGAGCTGGTCCATCTGGCACGACATGGAGCCGCTTCAAGGAGGTATTTTTCGAGAGATACTTTCTGGCTTCCACTCGTGATGTGAAGGCTGATGAGTTCTCGAGCCTAACTCAAGGAATCCTAATGGTGCAGAGATATGTTATTATATATATTGAGCTATCTCGTTTTCCACCATATTTGATCTCGAACGAGTATAAGAAGACTCGGAGGTTCGAGAAGGGTCTAAGGAAGGATATCCGCAGGCTTGTGGGTATGTTGCAGATAGTTCTCTGTTCAGGTGGATAAAGCCACCATAGTTGAGGTTGACCTCCAGAGGGATGAGGTGGTACAAGAACAAAAGAAGAGGCCGGTATCTTCTGGTTCTCAGACTGGTCCTCGACAAGGACAATGGAAGAAGAAGAGGAACTATGAATCGAGTTATCACTAGAATACCGAACGACAGGGTTCTTAGGGGAATCCATCTTCCACACAATGCACTAGGTGTCGTAAATGGCATGATGGTGAATGTCAGCCATTCTGGGGTAATTGCTACAATTGTGGCAAACCGAGCCACATATCCCGAAACTATCACGCACAGAGGAGCAATATGCCTGCATAGAGCCAGAACCATGGAAGTAATCAGATGCCTCGAGAAAACTATTAGGAAAACATGGCTCCGATGAGCTTGTTCTCTCTTACTCCAACAGATGCTGAACATGCTGGAAACGTGGTGACAAGTACCATGTTATTGCTTTCAAATAAAGTTGTTGTCTCATTTGATTCGGGAGCAACTCATTCTTTTATATTTGCAAGTTTTGTGAAACTGTGTGGGGTTGAAACCCAAGTGATGGATGAGTGGTTGTCTTTGGCTACACCGACTGGGAGTGTAACGATCTGTAGTAAGATGTTAGGAAACTGCCTAGTGATTATTCAGGGAAGGTTGCTACCGAGGAACCTAGTAGTGTACGATATGTGTGGATTGACTTCATACTAGGGATGGACTGGTTATTCTCTAACTATGCGGTGATTGATTGTCGTAGGGAGGTAGTAGTGTTCAGACCTCCTGGGAAACAAGAGTACGAGTTTGTGGGATCGTGTATGCGTTCGACGCCACAGATCTGACAGCTATACAAGCGAGAAGGTTACTTTTGGATGGCTGTCAAGGGTACCTAGCTTGTGTGAAGGAACCAACACGGGATGACTTGAAACTTGAAGATATCCGAGTGGTTAATGAATTTTTGGATATATTCCCAAAAGACTTACCTGGTTCACCTCCTGATCATGAGGTGGAGTTCGCTATTGAATTACTGCCAAACAAGGCACTAATTTCTAAAGCTCCATACCGGATGGCCCTAGCTGAACTTAGAGAGTTGAAGGAGCAGTTATAAGAACTACTGGATAAGGGCTTTATCAGACCTATTGTTTTGCCATGGGGAGCTCCAGTATTGTTCGTGAAGAAGAAGGATGGGTCGATGCAAATGTGCATTGATTAACGCGAGATCAACAAGGTAACAATGAAGAACCGATACTCGTTGCCTCATATAGATGATTTGTTTGACCCGCTGCAGGGAACGCAAGTCTTTTTGAAGATTAATCTACGATCAGGGTATCATCAGGTGAGAGTTAGGACTGAGGATGTTGCGAAGACTGCTTTCCGAACCAAATATGGTCATTACGAGTTTCTGGTCATGCCTTTTGGGTTGACTAACGCCCTAGCGGTATTTATGGACCTAATGAACAGGGTTTTCCATGTATACCGGAATCAGTTTGTAGTGGTGTTTATTGACAGTATTCTGGTATACTCTAGGAGTTCAGAAGAGCATGAGAATCATTCGAAGTTGGTACTTCAGGTACTATAGGAAAAGAAGTTGTATGCTAAGCTGAAGAAATGCGAGTTCTAGCTAAATCAAGTCGCATTTTTAGGCCTTGTCATGCCGAAGGGTGGTATCTCAGTTGATCCAGGTAAGATAGAAGCAGTGGTTAACTAGGTGAAATCGAAGAGCGTGCAGGATGTTCGAAGTTTCCTAGGATTGGCTGGTTATTATCGGCGGTTTGTGAAGGGATTCTTTAAGTTATCTGGCCGTACGATTGATGTGGAAAGGTGTGAGATTTTATTGGACCAACGAGTACGAGCAGGGTTTCCAGGAATTGAAACACCGACAGGTCACTGCTCCGATTTTGACCATCCCATCTAGGGATGATGCCTTTGTGATTTACAGTGACGCATCACTGACGGGTTTAGGATGTGTGCTGATGCAACAAGGGAAAGTAAATGTTTATGCTTCTCTGCAACTCAAGGAGTACAAGAAGAATTACCTTATGCATAATCTGGAGTTGGTGGCAAAAGTATATGCGTTGAAGATCTAGAGACACTACTTATATGGTGAACAATGTGAGATCTTCACGAATCACAAGAGCCTCAAATACTTTTTCACACAGAAAGAGTTAAACATGAGACAGAGGAGGTGACTGGAACTAATCAAGGACTATGATTGCACCATTAGCTATCATCTGAGGAAAGCTAATGTGGTAGCTGATGTGTTGAATTGAAAGTCAGAGCACGCTTCAGTATCTGCAGTAGTAGGTCAACATCATATCAGACAATATCTGGAGAGTCTTAGCATGGAGTTGGTGGATGGTAATCATCAAGCTTTCATTGCTAGCTCGGTGACTAGCCGATGTTAGTTGAGAGGATTAAAGTCGCGCAAGCTAGTGATGTGGAGTTAGTTGAGACCGCGGAGAAAGTGCAGCAAGGGTTGGCTGCAAACTTTAACATCTCCGAGGGAGGTGTATTGATGTTTTGCAATAGACTATGTCTTCCAAATGACGAGGGGATAAGGAGGACGATCCTGGAGGAGGTGCATCGTTCTTTGTATACGATACATCCAAGTAGTACGAAGATGTTTCGGGATTTGCGCAAGTCCTTCTAGTAGAGTGGCTATAATGGGAGATTGCTCGGTTCGTGGAGCAATGTATGACGTGTCAGCAAGTGAAAGCTGAACATCAGAGGTCAGCAAGACCGTTGCATCCATTGAGTATTCCAGAGTGAAAATGGGAGCATATTTCCATGGACTTTGTCACCGAGTTGTCACTAGCGCTTCACGGGCAGAATGCAATCTGGGTAATCATTAACAAGTTGACTAAATCTGCTCACTTTGTACTGATGAAGGTTAACTGCTCCTTGAGTAGGCTAGCAAATTTGTACGTGCAGGAGATAATTAGAATGCACAGGGTACCGGTGTCCATTGTTTTCAGATCGAGACCTGAGATTTACTTCTCGATTCTGCAAGAGCTTGTAGGAAGCACTGGGGATGAAGCTTACTTTTAGTACAGTATTCCACCCTCAGACTGATGGACAGTCAGAGAGGAAGATACAGATCTTGGAGGATATGTTACGGGCTTGTGTATTAGACTTCGATGGTAGTTGGATTCGATTTCTACCATTGGTGGAGTTTGCATATAACAATAGCTTCCAAACTCGTATTGGTATGGCACCGTTCGAAGCATTGTATGATCGGAGATGCAGGTCTCCTCTATACTAGGATGAGGTCGGTGAATGACAGATATTGGGGCCCAAAATCGTATAGCAGGCTTCTAAGAAGGTCAGATTGATCAATGATAGGATTAAATCGGCTCAAAGTTGGCAAAATAGTTATGCGGATGTTCACCATCGTGAGTTGGAATTCAAGTTTGGGGGTAAGATATTCCTAAGAATCGCTCCTATGAAAGGGGTGGTGAGATTCGGGCAGAAGGGCAAGCTGATCCTAAGGTATATCAGACCATTCGAGGTACTAGAACGAGTGGGTCTGGTGGCCTACAGGATTGCACTACCCCTGGCGCTCTCGAAGATCCATGATGTGTTCCACGTATCCATGTTGAGGAGGTAGGTGTTGGATCCGTCGCATGTGATTAGTTACGAATCTTTAGAGATTGGGGATGCTTTGGCATATGAGGAGATACCCATTCAAATTCTGGATCGAAAAGTTCAGAAGTTGCGTACCAAGGAGATACCGTTAGTGAAGGTATTGTGGCGAAATCACGCGATTGAGGAAGTTTTTTGGGAGTTAGAGACGAATATATGCCGAAAATATCCACAGTTGTTCTAAGCAGTAGTTTTGATAGCAGAATCGGTATGAGTATGTATGTATGTAATATTTTGCTATCATAGTAAAGTTGCGTGGTTAGTCTCCAGGGGAGTGTGTGATATTGTGAGCTCCCGAGGCAGTGTATGCATGTAACCATGGTATTTCTCTGCCATAAGTGAGGGTATGTATGTATTTGGGACGGGGCTGCTATGTAAGTGGTCGTCGGCTCTTTCTATAGTTGGGTATGCGTTTGGGTATGTAACTAAGTTGGTAAATGAGAGATTACAAATTCCAAAGACGAAATTTTTGTAAGTAGGGGAGGTTGTAACAACCCGACCCAAGATAGGTATATTAAATAAACAAGAAAAGAGAACAAAAAATTAAAAAGATAAAAATCAGCAGGGCTCATTGACGAGGCTTCTTTTCTTGTCAACGAAGCCCCTTGTGCAGCTCTGTGATGAAGTTTAGTAGCCCGTCAATGAGGAGATACCGAGGGATTTCAACAAATCTTGAAATCTCAGGCTCGTTGACGAGTCCACCTTGGCGTCGACGAACTTCCTTCTACGGCCCGTCGATGAGGATGCCATCTCATCGATGAGTATGGCCAGGTCAACTTGCTTATAAATATCTTTTAGCTTTGCTTAATAGAGAAGAAACCAAAAACCTCTCTCTCTCTCTCTCTCTCTCTCTCTCTCTCTCTCTCAGATTTCAAGTCGTCTATTGCCGAAATCAACGATCTAACATTGCTATGTGGATTAGAAGGAGAATCTCTTCGAGAATAACGGATCAGAAATTCGTTTCGAGAATTTTTGGGTTTTGACCCAAAATTGAGATAAGAGTCCGATTTCATTTTTGTTTCGGCAAATCTATAGAGAATAGTATTGTAAGGAAGTATTGTTCTTCGTTTTTTAGGTTTTGGTACCTCGGTTCATAGTTTTGGAGCCGTTAAGCTCGTGTTTTGGTTTTCGGGTTAAGGTAAGGGGATTCTGTTTATATCAGTTATTTTTGAAATCGGAATTGTTAAACATGTAGTTTACAATTTTATGTATGATTTGGCTACTTATTTGGAAAAATCTATCTAGTGAAAATGCAGGATTTTTAGGTTACTGTTTTGGGAAAGATTAGGGGTTCGGATAGCATCTCTATTTTTGTTGGAAAATCGTATGTTATATGAAACTGTGATATTGAGAGGACCGTACCTATATTTGTATTAAACTATATTCTTGAAATGAAAACGATATGATTTGTTGTATACCAAATAAGTGTGGAATGAACTGTTGTATGTAAATGTTCAGGTTTTGTAAAACAACTGTGACAGCTAATTACCATAACTTGAGAGGTATAGGAACATGAGTTCCAAAATTGTTCCAAGTGTTGTGAAATTTTTACATCTCGACTAATTACCGTGGACAAACGCCATATCTCGGCTAAATACGGTGGGTGAGAGTGTCCAGCTCTATATTCAAGGGTGTGAAATATCACATGTTTGTTCTGGTTGGTCACCGATGGGTGTGAGTTGACACCGTATTACAAACAATATCACTGTGGGGCTTTGGCTAATGTCAGGTTACCGGGTGCTCCATGTAATGCAGCCAGTTTCGGCCGAAGAGTGTGACGATACTAACCTTATGTTTTGTATCATATGTACTAGAATTGGATTGTGAAAATACTGGAACTATATTGAGTTACGTTTTATGTCGAAATAATATTTGTATGTCACACCCTGATATAACATGTTTTCTTCCTTAATGAGAAGTGTCTCACCCTGATTATACAAATGTTTTTCAGGTCCTTCAAGTAGCCGTCACTAGTCTTCTAGCGTAACGGTTGCGTGGTTGTCGGTTAGCTGCGTATAGTGCTTGTGTAAGAACGGATTTTGTAACCGGATTGTCATTGTTGGGTTTTGTAGACACCCAGGGTACATATTGTATTTTGGAGCGTAAACTCTAGTTATGTATAGACTCTGATATGGTACGTTGTATGTATTAGAAAGAACACTTTCGCTGCATATGTGATGTGTATGGATATGTATGTGAATGTGTATAGGGTGTACATGTACCCCACGGGATCGAATCCTCATTTAGTACAGTATCATGTATGTTTTAATTGATACAGAGACAGGTTCGGTTACTAAATTCACACCTGGGGCCCATTTGCGGGTTTGGGGCGTGACAATAATAGATTAGGGTTTCAAAAATGTTGATCAAATATTCAAACTAACTCAAAATATTTTTCTCAATGAAATAAGCATAAGAGTTGTTTGAAAATTATAGTTCGTAAAATACTTTGCATATAAAAATTATAATTATAGGAATCTTGCAATAACAATGTAAAGATCCTCAAGCTACTGAGTTTTCCCAACACAAGATTTATCAAATTTAAATCTAGGGGTTAACTCTTTGCTTAACTCTCCAAAATCAATAACAATCAACAACCAAAATATTAAGAGTATTAAGCAATCTATAACAAAGCAATAGCACAATAAGAACTCTCACAATATTTTGATTGATCAAAGGAATGAGGGTACGAGAGGATTTGAAGTAGTATAGGCAAGATAAGTTTTTTGAGTTTGAGAGGATTTTTCACTAATGATTTTTCTAATCTCATACTAATCTTCACAAATGAGGCCCTATTTATAGAAGCAAGCCGAATTATAATCGTTAAGGACAAGGGGGAAATTATTAAAATTGTTTTAAAGTCATTAAAAATATTAACCTCGCTTAACCGTGCTTAACTGCGATAAAAATAAAACAATCCAAGAGTTTTCGAGTGGCTGAACCACGGTTTGGTCATCTGAACAGATTCAGTAGAAAAAGCTACTTTTTGAAGTTTGGTTGCCTGAGAAAGTGCTCGGTCTGCTGAATTGAGGCGATTTCTATTTTGTCCGCGTTTCGGTTGCCTAGTCTAGAGTTCAGTCGCCTGAGGCCACTTTGAGTGTGAAGTTTGGGCGGCCGAGTTGGTGGGGAAAGGTCAGATCAGCGGTTCAGTCGACCATGGACGGTATGTGTATTTTAGTTCGGTTTGCCAAACTCAGGTCAACATGTTAACTGGTCTACAGTCCGGGTGCCCAAGGTGTTTTGAACACTACGTGTTCGGTCGCCCGACCTCTCATAGATTTTTCTATTAAGTCCAATTTATTTCAATTAATTCCCCTGATAATGTAAGTAATTATGGTGACTATTTTGTACATTTGTGTAGGGACCTAAAAGCCTTTTAAGCTCTTTGAGCTTACAATAACCTACATGCATGACATGCAAAGATTATTACAGACCTTTTTCCCATAATTACTATTACAGACCCGAATAGTGCCATAAAATGAATAACAACATAAATTAATCTTCATGGACTTCTGGCTTTACTTCTTGTTCCATCAATTGATCTGCTAATATAAACCTACACGCAAACTAGATAGTCATCAAATACTTGAGTATTTGTCATTATCAAAACTGGGTATAACCTACGAGGTGAACATTCTCCCCATTTTTGATGATGACAAATACACCATGCAAAAAGTGAGTATAGCCTTGAAAGGCTCCCCCTGACAATATGCATAATATTAAAGATTTATCAATACAAACATTTTTTTGAAAGTATGACCAAAATTTTGCCCCTTCTCTTCTCCCCCTTTTGGTAACATAAAAAAAAAACTATGAAACAAATAGTCATAGGCATTGGGTATGATGCATTAATATACAAGATAGATTTGGGAAATTTGTAGAAATTTTGGCAGCATGCCATTTGAAAATAGGACATTTTCCTAAAAATACCTGTATAGAAATGACCTGTTTTGAGTTTTAAAATTAACAAATTATCAACAACTACTTAACCCAAACAGTCTAGTATAATCAAGACATAAAACATAAATACAATCATCATCATGCATTAGATATGAAGATTATGCATTTCAAAACACAACCAAATTCATAAAGTCTAAACCAATGATAGATTTAAAAACTGATACCAATTATTATATCAATTGTTATACTTAAGATTGTTAGAAAGCTCCCTCTAAGTTCATGCAATCTATCAAATATCTAGGAGGCATCCCTACTGTGCATTAGACCTAGCTCACGTCTACTCTGTATGAACCTATCTTTTGAAAGTGGTTTAGTGAAAATATATGCCCACTGCTCATTTGTGCACACAAACTCAAGTGTCACATCCCCTTTCTACACATGATCACGAAAGAAATGATGTATAATCTCAATATGTTTAGTTTGTGAATGTGAGATAGGATTCTTTAAAATATTGATTGCACTAGTATTATCACATTTAATCGGTACTATATCGTAGTACAACCCAAAATCCACAAGTTGTTGTTCTATATATAGAGTTTGAGTACAACAACTACCAGCCACAATATATTCTGCTTCGGCTGTGGATAAGGCAACTGAGTTCTGTATCTTGGAGAACCAAAAAACCAAATATTGTCCTAAATAGTGACAAGTGCCGCTATGGAGCTTTAGAGATCGGTGCCTTGCCATGCATCAACTCTATCGCAAACTCCACCTCATGATCCGGAGGTAAACTAGGTAAATCTTCTAGAAACACATCTAGGAACTCATTAACCACGCGAATATCCTCGAACTTCAACTCATCTCGTGGTGGTTCCTTCACGCAAGCTAAGTACCCCTGACATCCGTCCAAGAGTAACCTCCTCACCTGTAATGCCGATAGAATATGTGGCGTCGAATGCACACACGATCCTACAAACTTATACTCCTACTCCCTAGGAGGTCTAAACACTACTACCTTTCCACGACAGTCGATCACAGCCCATCCCCAGTATGACATCAAAACCAAACATATCGTACACCACAAGATTCACTGGTAGCAGCCTTCCCTAGATTTCCACTGGGCTGTCTCCTAACATCCTCCTACAGGATGTTACACTCCTAGACAGTGTAGCTACAAATAACCCCTTATTCATAACTTGGGTCTCAACCCCACACAGCTTTACAAAACTCACAGATACAAAAGAATGGGTTGCACCCAAATCAAATAAAACAACAACTCTATTTAAAAGCAATAACAAGGTACCTGTTGCTACATTCCCCGCACGGTCAACATCCGCTGGAGTAAGAGAATATACCCTCATCAGGGCTGTGTTCGCCTGGATGGTTCCCCGAGGTATCTGATTGCTACCACGGTTCATATTGGATGCAGGCGTGTCTCTCTTCGGTGCACGGCAGTCACGAGCCATGTGGCCTGCTTTGCCACAACTGTAACAGTTACCCCCAAATGACTAGCACTCACCTTCATGCCATTTGTGGCACCTGATACAATGATCGCGCAACTGTTCCACCTGAGAACCCTAACGCTCAGTATTCTGGCGGTAGCCCAAGCCATTGTTCCTCTTCTTCCATAATCCTTGACGAGAACCAGATGGCACTAGCCTCTTCTTCGGTTCCTGATCCACCTCATCCTCTCGGATGCCGGTCTTAATCACAGTGGCCTTATCCACCAAAATCGAAAACTCACAGATCTGCAGCATACCCACTAATCTACAGATGTCTTTCCTCAGGCTCTTCTTGAACCTCCGAGTCTTCTCGTACTAGTTCGAGATCAAGCATGACACGAAACGGGATTGCTCTATATACCGACCATCATACCCCTACACCGTCACATCTCCCTGTGTCAGAACAGAGAACTCATCTGCCTTAGCATTGTGTGTGGAGATCGAGAAGTATCTCTCAAAGAACACTTCCTTGAAGCAGGTCCACGTCATCTCTATTGGACTGGCTCTCTGCTTCTCCAGCAGGCTCACCGCAGTCCACTATTGCCCAGCCTCCCCAAACAACTGGAAGGTAGCATAAAGGACTCTCTGCTTATCTGTGCAATGTAGGGCCTCCAGAATCCTTTCAGTATTCTCCACCCAGTCTTCCGTTATCATCGGATCAGGTCCTCTTAAAAACGTCGAAGGGTGCATACGTGTGAACCTATCGATGGTACAGCCCACATCCATAAGAGAATGTTCACGTCTCCTAACACTCCGCCCCGATCTCCCGCATAACCTGCCTCGTCGACCCTTGAGACACAGAAGGAGACTCATTGCTCGTAGTCCCCTCGGAGCCACTATCCAAGTTGTTATCCTTGGGCCCCATTCAGAAAATAGAATACGAATTGGTTAGAGTTCCTATATCGTACACAGTTAACACAATCATTAGAATTAATCATGTCAACTATTACTCTCACAGGTCTAGGTTTGTCCTATCACACCAACACGAAACCATCAATGATTTGCCGTGATTTTACTGAAATCGTCATCTCAGGAAAAACACAGAACACCGCTAACGAGTCCCTGTCTAGCAACACAACAACCCTCGACCTATTCTACTCATTTCCTACATCCTAAATTCTGGTATGTACACATAACTACGCCTATCCAAGTCTACAAGACCTAGTAACCTGGTTAGTTTTGATACCAAGCTGTCACGCCCCAAACCCGGCAATGGGCCCGCAGGGGGTGATGTAGTAACCTAACCTGTCCCTGTATCATACAAAACACACATGATACTATAATGAATGAGGGTCCGATCCCGTGGGGTTCCTGTACACCCTATACACATTCACATACACGATATATAAGCAGCGAAAAAGTTCATTCCATACATACATCGTACCATACCAGAGTGTAACCTCCATATTACAAAACATAAACCCAAGGTGCCAGCAATACCCAAAACGACAACCCTATTACAGTCCAAGTAGTTACACAAGTACTCAATTTAGTAAACCGACCACCATGCTCCCAACACTAGGACGCTAGTTTTGGTTACTCGAAGGACCTAAAAACATGTACGTACGATAGGGGCGAGACACATCTAAGTAAGGCAGATTCAGGTTATATCAGTGTCTGGCATATGAGTGTTATCATGGCATAAAACATACACAGTTTAGTTTCAGTATTTCCACAAAACAGTTCTAGTTTGGTTCTCAACACACACATGATCAATCAACCCAATGTTGTCACAGTCTTAGGCACAAAGCTGGCCCGCATTACACGGCGTCCCCGGCACATGGCATAGTCCCAAGCTCCCATGGCATCGTACCGGTACATCTAGTGGATCCACATCCTTCGGTGATCAGCTGGTAAGAGATGATATTTCACGCCCTCGGATATAGAGTCAGACACTCTTGCCACTGGCAGGTGGTATTTCACACCCTCGAATATAGAGTCGGATACTCTTTCACAACCTGGAACAACTTGGAACACATGTTCCTATATCTCATTTCAGCATATCACAACTCAATGCATATATAACAGTTCATTCCACACTTATTAGGTAATCACAAAAACATGATTTTCAAAATGCAGTTTAAAACAAGTCAAGGCAGGACCATCTCCATAACACAATATACTCAACAATATATCCATGGTTTTCCAACGAAACCAGATATGCAACCCAATGCCCCCTTTTTCCCAAAACTGTAAGGTGAAAACCCCATAATTTTTACCTATTATATTTCCCCAAATAAGTAGCCAAAACACACACAAGATCGTGAACCATAGTTCTACCAAATCCGATTTCAAAAATAACTGATATGAACAGAATCCCCTTACCTTTCCCCGAAATCCAAACATGAACTCTACAGCTTCTAAACAACGAACCAAGTTACCAAAACCTATAAATTATAGTATGATAATCACTTACAATCTTACTCTCTACAGGTCTACCAAAACAAAAATGAAAATCGAACCTTACCTCGATTTTTGGGTCAAAACCCGAAGACCTCAAAATGAAGATTCGTTCCATAGAACAATCCTCGCAGTAACGTCGGATCGTCGATTCTAACGACGAACGGTTAAGAAATCTAGAGAGAGAGAGTGGAGCTTTAAGTTCTAGAGAGAGGGAGAGAGAATTTTGATAACTTATCCAAGAAGCAAAGGAAATGGATATTTATAGAGACTTTGACTCGGCCAACCTCGTCAACAAGGCGACGTCCTTGTCGACGAGTCAGCGAAGAAAATTTGTCGACCTCACTATGGCCTCGTCAACGAGCCTGAGATTTCAATATTTCCCAAAATCTCTCCTCGTTGACGAACCTCTACATTTCGTAGCCGAACAATAGAAAGGCCTTCTTCGACGAAAACACTGGCTTCGTCGATGAAGCCTACTCAAATTACTATTTTACCCTTTTCTTATTTATTTATTCCATATCTCACGGGTCAAGTTCTTATAGACTCATTAGGTTTCTCATGGAAAATCATGTGGCTACACCACGGGAAGGTTCACCTATGATTTGATCTATAGTATGGTTCCTAATAAATTTCCAATCCCTAGGCAGCTCCTAAATTTCGTTCTCATTTTAGTTATCTTCAGATGATTTATCATTTATTTTTGAATTTACATTCACATTGTTCTCAATAGATAGCTTGTCTAAATATTTTCTAACGTCAATATCATTTTCATCATCTTTCTTAGAAAATGGATTAGATTCATCAAATACAACATGAATAAATTCAATGACAGTTAAAGTTCTTTTATTGAAAACTCTATATGTTTTACTATTAAGAGAATAACCTAGAAAAATGTCTTCATCAGATTTAGAATCAAATTTCGTTAGATGCTCATTATCCCTAAGCACAAAACATTTACAATCAAAAACATGAAAATAGGAAATATTAGGTTTGTGGTTGTTCCACAATTCATATAAGGTTTTATTAAGTGAAGGTCTAATTAACACCCTTTTCATGACATAACATGTAGTACTTATAGCCTTAGCCCAAAATTATTCAGGTAGCTTTTGTTCATTTAGCATAGTCCTACCCATTTCTTATAATCATCTATTCTTTCTTTTTATCACACCTTTTTGTTGAGGGGTCCTAGGTGCAGAAAAGTCATGTGATGTGCCCTCTAGGTCACAATAATTTTCTATGCCGACATTTTTAAATTCAGTATCTCTATCACTTCTAATGTAAGTTATCTTATAGCCTTTTTCATTTTGAATTCTCCTACATAACTTAGTAAACTGTTCACACGATTCATTTTTATGTGAGAGAAACAGCACCCATGTGAACCAAGAATCGTCATCAACAATAACAAAAGCATATGATTTTCCAACTAGACTTTACACTGAATTAGGACCAAATATGTAATAACGCAAGGAGTTTTCTCATGGTCTCATTGACGAACACAAGGGATTCGTCGACGAAGGTACAGGAGGGTCTCGTCGACGAGGACATGTTTCGTCGATGAGAAGATACCGAGAGGATGTTTTGTGCAATTCTAAATTTCATCAACGAAGGGGAGAGTTCGTCGACGAATTGCTTCTTAGCCTCATCGACGAAATGACGTGGCTCGTCGACGAATCCCGCAATATAAATAGGGATAAACTCAGTTTTTACATAGGAAAATTCATAGAAACTCTCTCTCTCTCCTCTCCCTCTACGGTCTCTCCCTTCTCTCTCCTTAATTCAGGCCTCGTCGACCCCCAAATCAACGATCTGAGGCCACCACGACACTCCTGGGGAAGTTCTCCCTAAGTTTGCCAGAGCGGATTGTCGGTGGGGCAAAGTTGGATTTCATCCTAGATTCAAGGTAAGGTCTTTTTGTCAAAGTTTGGCTTTTCAGCAGTTGTAAGAAATGTAGTACACAAGGAAATAATGATATTTTGTTTTAGGATTTATGGTTTTCAGGGTGTTGAGTGGAGAATCCTGTGGGTGTAGGACTTGCCACAATAGGGGATTCTAGTAGGAAACAGGTAAGGGAAATATGCTATGCTAGGCAATTCTAATATGTTTTCAGTATAAATTATACATTTTTACCAGATTATCATTCACAATAGAAATTTATACAGTTTATCAACTATGTTATTATGTTTTAAATTATTGTGTGGCTTGAGAATATAGATATAGTACAAAAACGTGTCTCATAGTAATTTCCAGGATTATGTTTTACAGAATATATTTCCAGGATTATGTTTTACAGAATATATTTTCAGGATTACGTTTTACAGAATATACAGAGAGGAAATATGTTTTACAGCAATTTCAGAATACCATGATTATACAATTTATAGAACCATGACACACATATTACAGTTAATTACAGAAATACGGTTGTTATAGAAATAGTTTATTTCAGCGTCATAGTTTATACAGTTATTACAGAATCATGGTAAAACATATAGTTATATACAAAAACGTATTATATAGTATTAGACCCTGATGGACCATTACAGATACAATTTATAGAGCCCAGTATTGTACCTATATACAGTTCAGAGTGCAACCATGTATTCATATAATACGTGGTAGATAAGTTAATCGGGCTTATGTTGTAGACAAAATCCCCATCAGATATGGGTTGAGGATGGCCGATCTGACTGACAGAGTATAGTGGTTTATCCTGGTAGGCCAGCCAGTGATAGATCCCGCCTACGGGCCGCACAGCCCTTTCGTGAGGGGTTAAATCATGACATACGGTTATCCACAGAAAAGTTTTTCAGTATTTATATGTATATACAGTTTACAAATTCAGAGGATGTACTTATGTATATTAGAAGTATTATGAATTGAAAACTTATAAAGACAGTTATGTTAAGTAACGTGAACAAGGTGGTATTTTATATTATTTGTACTGTATTTACAGATTCAGTTATACATGATTATATAGAATCAGACTTTTATAGAATTGTAACTCATTTGCCACACACTAGTAATAGCGTATTTCGTCTTACTGAGCGTTAGCTCATCCCATTACTTTAATATTTTTCAGGTGATCCAGGTAGGCTCGCAGGTAGAGGGGCTTCAGTGCTGCCCCATCAGTAGAGTGAGTATTTTTGGGAGATTAATTTTGTATAACTCTGGCACAGATGAGGGTTTCTTTCTGAGGAATAGTTGTATATGCATATTTTGGGAACATCTTAGTATTCTAGTATTGTGTATATATGTGTTTATGGTTATATGGATACAACTTCCTGCTTCATAGGTTGATAGTTAAATATATTTATATATCAGAAGGTATCGGAGATATGGAATTTCATGGTATTTATTATTGAAAAATTTTAAAATATTTATAAAGTATAGCAAGTCGTTACAAAATAAATCCAAGTGAAGCATTTCAAGTGGTCTAGTGGTAGATATAAATTTCTTTTTCTTAGAACTTGATTTTGTTTGCTTACCTGTTTGACATGCATCACAGATTTTATCTTTCACAAATGGTGTTTTAGGCAAGCATTTCACTAAGTCCTTTCTTACTAGTTTTCACAACCAATCCATGCTAGCGCGTCCTAAGCGCCTATGTATTAACCAACTAGTTTCATTTATTGCAAAAAACAAGTTACTTGTTGCAAAACTAGATTATCAAAAGTAGTAGTATATACATTTTCATGGTGATCTGCAGTGAAAAAAATTTTATGATCTAATTTCCTTTAAATTATGCATTTATCATTTTCAAATGAAACCTTATAGTCTTTATCACACAATTGACTAATGCTCAACAAATTATGCTTCAAGCCATCAACTAATAGAACATTATCAATAATCAGGGAAGGATCCTTACCGACCTTACCTACGCCGATCATGTGCCCCTTTGCATTGTCGCCAAACGTCACGTACCCTCCATCCTTGGGAGCGATTGAAGCGAATTTTGCCTTGTCGTGGGTCATGTGTCGTGAGCACCTGCTATCCAGGTACTACTTGTCCTTTGAAGAGGACGATCTCAAGCACACCTGCAAAAAAGTTTAAGTAACTGATGCTGATCCCCAAATTCTGTTGGGTCTACAGGGGTTAGTGCCTGAATCACCTTTAACCATCCACACTTTCTTGATTCTCACATGTTTACTCCTAAATGGACAATCAAATTGAATGTGGCCAATTTGCTTACATTTAAAACATTTCATTCGACACTTTGGATCTTTAGGTGGTGTTGATTTAGGTGTAATCCCAAGAGGGGGGTAAATTGGGTATTTTAAATTCTTTGAACCTTATTTACCAATTAATCCCTATGTCTAAGATTTAACCAATTACTTATTAAGTTCGTGTGAAATCATTCTACAAACATACATGCAAGCTGGATATTGAAATTCAATGCGAAAAATAAAATGTAGTGCGGAAAGTAAAGAGTTAAGGGAAGAGAGAAGACAAATGCAATTTTTACGAGGTTCAGCCAACTCAGCTTATGTCCTCGCCTTGAGCAATCCACTTAAGGTATCCACTATAATCTTTACTCCTTAAATTGAGACAGAGCTTCTCTTACAATCCGCTGCTTACAAGAGGTACAGCTTCTCATAA
The DNA here is from genome assembly GCF_029873635.1 of Malania oleifera. Taxonomy (NCBI): domain Eukaryota; kingdom Viridiplantae; phylum Streptophyta; class Magnoliopsida; order Santalales; family Ximeniaceae; genus Malania; species Malania oleifera. The sequence goes on along the minus strand of NC_080429.1, from coordinate 62,376,227 downwards.
TCCGCTGCTTACAAGATGTTTATCTTCCTCCTAATCCGCTCCTTACAAGAGGTATAACTTCCTCCTAATCCACTACTTACAAGAGATACAATTCTCTCCTCAAACCCGGTTCACAACCCAAACCATGAATACAATGAAATCTGTATAACACTCAAAGTTGCTTCCAACAAAACTGGTGAGTACAATTCAAATTCCTAATACATAATCATATGATGAAACTTGAAGCTCAAAATGTATGACTCGATACAATCGTTTATGAATGATATGCTTCAACACACAATTTCTCTTTTCATCAAAACCACCCAAGTAATCATAAATTTAAACGCTTTGGAAAATATTAGGGTTCTAGTTCACTTTGCGAAAATACACAAATATATCTTATGTGAACTTATTCAAAAGTTTTATCTTGAATATTTTATCAATCTATATCAAAAAGCTTTCTTTCAATATTTAATTACAACCCGATCTTTGTAATATGCAAATATATATACGATATGTATTTCAAAGATCAAAAACCCAATGTCATATATTTCAGAAAATATCCCTTAATAATCTATCGTTATGAACACTAAGGATATTCAAATAAGTAGATTTGTTATATTAAAAATTTCAACTTTTGAATGAAAACTCACTTGAACCAAAAATATTTAATCAATAACTAAAGCTCTTCTCAAGTAGTAATCTTCTCAAAAATGATTTACTATATGCACACACAAGATCAACGTTTTATCAAATATTCAAAAATAGATTTTGCAATGATAAGCTCTTTGAAAAATAGATATACTCTTGAATCAAAAACTATTCAACCAATAGCTAAAACCTTTCTCATGTAATGATCTTGTCAAAAACAATCTCTAATGATACTCAATAACAAGTGATGAGATGAGAAGCTTTTGAAAATAATAACTCGAATTACCAAACCTCAATACCAAGATGAGATCAAGATGTATAAGTGAGATCCATTTTAGTTTTCTATGTTGATTTGCCCAAGGAAAATGAAAATAGGATAGAGTGCAGGCAATCGTGTAGCAATCAGCTCATGTTTCTCAATTCTTTTTCAATAAGATGTTCTCTTCTCTTCTCGTTTTTCTTATCTCACATACTAAGGTTTAGATATTCAGTATATATAGTTATCTTTCCCTTAGAATAGATCTTGACCATTGGATCGAAAGATAGCTCGCGTGTTTGCACATTAAAAAATTAGATTTTTAAGTTTTCCCGCAGGTTCAAGCTACTAAAGTGGAGTTCGGGCTCCTGAAGTGACAACTTCAAGCGACCAAAGTCACAAGTTCAGGCGACCAAAGTGCCTCGGCCAGATTCTGTTTTTCACCTTAATTCTTCAGGCGACTGAGATTAATCTTCAAGATCCTAAAGAAATTCTTCAGGCGACTAAGGTTAAGTTCAGGCTATCGAAGTGGTCATTTCCTGAATTTTTCTTTTCTTATTTAAAATTATGCTTTGCTCTCTTTCTTTGCTCTTTTATAAAAGAATTTTCAGGGGTTTTGAAAATATTTATAAATCCATGAATGTCCCTTAATAATGCTCATGAAATGCATGAGTCCTAAAGTCATTCTAAGGTACGATTTGAGCCTCAAGTTAAATCATATGAAAATGTAAATACATGAGTTCTAAGTACCCATTCCCATGACGTTCTTGAACTTGGTGCATGCATTTTCATTCTTGTACTCTTTAAGTTCCATGGATCTGTCCAGTTGTGTATACTTTATTTTTTATGGCTTCCATGACTCGTTATCCTTCCGTGCATGCTTAATATAGTTCATGTTCACAAACTCAATGCACAGATCAAATACCAAGTGATTTGTCATTATCAAAACAGGATTGGACTCGTAGAGTCAACAAATTTTCCCTTTTTGATAATGACAAATGCACGAGCAAAAATATATAATTGGTTACGCCTAACAAGGGTCCCCCTCAATTAATGCATCAAATATTCAATAAATGACAATATGCCCATGTTCATGCACAAAGTGTTTAGCCTGATTCCAAATGAAATATACTCATTTTCATACACAAGTTGTTTATCCTGATTCTTCTCCTATAGCCTGAATTTTCTCCCCTTTACATAATTATTTTTGCCAACATTTTTGCTATTATCCTTCTCCCCCTTTGCATAACATCAATAACAATTTTTTCTCAATCTTCTCCTTTACACAATTAGTTTTGCCAACAAATTTTTGCTCATTACAATTTTTGCTCCTTAATTTTCTCCCCCTTTTGACATCAACAAAAAGGTGTATAATAATAAAACATAAGTGGACATAACCTTATGTTCTTCTCCCCTTAGAAATCTTAAAGTTTGAAACTTATTCAACAATTAGATTTACAAAAAATTTTCTTCTCCCCCTTTTTGACATCAACTATCCCCCTTGCTAATGCATAAATTTCAAAGATCATGTGATGATATCAACTGTTTATTGATGGGATATCAATTGTGGACTAATTTTATATCAAATGTGAACAAATGTTGATTGATTTGATACCAAATGTTAATTAATGTGATACCAACATTTGTTTGATTTGATACCAAGTGATTACATCTTAAGTGACGTTGCTCCCTCTGAATTATATAATTCTAATATAATTTAGGCAACTATATTTATTTTAGCTTAGAAAAGTATCTCTCATGTATTATTTAGTTAAGCTCATACACATTGTAGATTATGCAATTAAAAAATCTCTCACGCTTTAGTTCTCATCCAAAAATTTACTCTGATATATATCTCTCACCTTTTTGGATCTTCAAAACAAGTTTTGCTATAGATATTTGCTTTAAGTACATTTCGAAAAGAATTGTAACCAGAGAGACTAACCATATAGATCATCATTATATCAATGCATTTCAAAACAAGATCATATGGTTAACTCATGGAGTTTTTGGCAAAGTAATATATTTTTCATTTAGAGTATTCAACAGAATCATCATAATTCAGGGCATGCTACAGAAAGTTCACTGCACATCTAAGCACAAGAAATATTGGTAAGCATAGTAAGATAGTAAATAATTTTGAGATGCTCCCCCTATCAATTCGAATACTTGCATAGATGAAATGAAATGCTTATACTTATCAAAGATTAATTTCATTACTAGTTCAAAGTCATATAAGCAATCATTGTAAAATATTTTTAAACTAACTAAAGTGATACTATGATGCACATGACTTATTTATTCTCTTTCTCTAGGAATGCAGCTTAACTCCCCTAAATATTTTCAAGCATGCAACAAGATTAGTTCAGTATAGTTTTAAAGCAACACTCATCTGGTTAACATGTTGTATCAAATGTACACACAAGAAACATACCATTCATGATTTGATGCCAGATGTACATACAAAATATGATATTAAATGTGATTATGCTTATGTTTCAGAGCCATAGTATTTTCAAGTTAGTTTGCTCCCCTTCAGCTATACACTTATCATATTCTTATGTCTTTTCCTTGTAATCATTCTTCATCAGTTTAGTTGAGTGTTCTAAGATTTTGAATGATTTATACTTGAATTTACCTGCTTTATCTTAGAGGACCAAAAGTCATAAATGATTTTATTTCAAGGTCACGAGCCTATATTGCTTCATTTCTTATGAGTTTCAACGCACAGGTTTCCTAGTCATTTTGCATTATCATATAGATTGAACTTTATAGCATATAACTTAGCCTTTAGACATATTAAAAATCTTCTAATAGATTTGACTTGAAGCTTGAAAGCTTGCGAAGTGAGATTTTGCAAATACTCTTAACAATTTAATTGTCATTAAGTTCGGAAGAATATTCATTGTGTCTGGACAATATTCAAAATAGTTCGTGAAAGCAAACATATCCAACTACTTAGATAAAGAGCAATTTTGGAGAATATTAATGTTTGAATACTACTCTTTGGGTATTTCTGATTATCCAATTATTGGATGGTACCTTATAAGTATATCTTCAATTTTAAGCAAGGGTACAACCCTATAATAAATGAATCTTTACCGGATATGATCATGGTATGGTAAAGATTTCTTGTGGAGGAAATTGACTTAATTATAAATCAAAATTAGGGAATTTTACATTTTGAGCACCAAGGGAATATTTATTAAAAAAATGTCTTGATAAACAATTTGATTCCCTTAGAGAAAACCCCTGATTTGATTATAATAGGATGTCTTTTAATAGGCAGTTTGAAAGATTTAGAGTTTATGATTTATCAGTGCTTGTGGCTAGAATGATGATTGATTTAACCATTTGAGAGTCCTAGAGTGAGTTTAGGATTAGATGATTTTTAATATATGATTTATTCCTAAAACTTAGTCTTATGCAATGGACATAATCAGCTTAACTCAGGATTTTAATATTAAAGCATGTGTTAAGCAGCTAGAATTGTTTGTAAAACTGCAATGCTTTAATCCATTTGGAGGTGGATTTATTCTTCAATGTTATGATTTATGTTACTCATTGCAAGGATATTAGATTCCTGATATTTTAACAATTAATCTCTCAACCTTCACTTTGAATACATCTAGATTTGCCTGCTATTCAATGTTTTAACATTTTACCCAATCATTACGATATAAAAGCATTAGGTGGTTAGATTGGATATATTGCTTAAAGGAATCATATTGACTTAACTTCCTCGTACGATTCTTAATATAATAATAGTGCAGTACATACACATACTAAGATTTACATATTAAGCATATACTATTCCCAAGCCTATTAGTCATCAGACCCTCTTTTGTTTATGTGGCTTATTTCACTAATTTCTCAATCTTAAAGTCAAAAAAGAGTTTTTGGGGTGTGTTTGGTACTCATTTTTCTTTGACTCGCCAAACATGTTTGAGCTTCACACCTTTCCTTTTCAAAGGACAATCAAATTTAATGTGTCCTTTATTTTTACATAATATGCAGGTGGTTTGAGCATACGGACCAAAGGAGGTACTTGTAATGACCCGAAGTATAATGCCATTTAAATAATAATAATTAAGAGAGTTGAAAATGGAAACAAGGAAAAGGGGGCCAATAGAGAAAAAGGGGCCAGCAGGTTTCGTCGACAAGAAGATACCAAGAGGATTTTTGGGCGATTCTGAATTTCATCGATGAAGGGGAGAGTTCGTCGACGAATTGCCTATTGACCTCGTCAACGAGGTGATGTGGCTCGTCGATGAAGCCCCTAGTATAAATAGTGTGAAACTTGGATTTTTAACGTAGAAAATCAGAAAATCTCTCTTTCTCTTTCTCTCTCTCTCTCTCTACGGTTTCTCTCTCCTCTCTCTTCAATTTCGGCTACGTCGTTCGCCGGATCGACGATCTAAGGCCACCACGACGCTCCTGGGGAAGTTCTCTCCAAATCTGCCAGAGCGGATTGTTAGTGGAAGTAAGTTGAAGTTCATCCTTGAGTTAAGGTAAGGCTTTTTATGCCAAATTTGATCTTTTCGCAGTCATAGAAAATGATACTCACGTGAAAATACTGAAATTTAGTTCTGGGAGTTATTGTTTTTAGGGAGTTGAACGGGGAACCCTGCGAGTGCAGGACCAAAATTTTTAGGGGGTTTCTCTCCAGTATCAAGTAAGGAAATAAATTAAAGCAATTATTTTTCCATGAATATTAGTATTATTTATCAGCAAAATTAATTTTCAAGAAAACATGTTATATATTTGAATATTATTGAGAAAATGCATATTTGGAAAAATACTATTGTTATACAGGAAATGAAATTTTAGAATGAAATGTAAGATTTTACTCAGCATTGTGTGGCATGAACATTATTTTATTTGACAAGAATTATGTTATAGCAATTTTACGAGTAAAGCATGTTTTTGAGAATTATGAAATAATAAAGTACATTATGATTTTAAAAATATATGATAATTGATTTATTTATTCAGAATGGTATTTACAAAATGATCGGAGTGATGCCGTATTTATGAAATGTTCGGCGCGAGGCCATTTTTATGAAATGTTCGGCGCGAGGCCGTATTTACGAAATGATCGACGCGAGGCCGTATTTATGAAATGTTCAGCGCGAGATCGTTTTTATGAAATATTCGGCGCAAGGCCATATTTATGAAATGATCGACGCGAGGTCGTATTTATGAAATGTTCGGCGCGAGGCCGTATATATGAAATTATAGAAAATGCTATTAATTTCTTTATGTTAAATGCTATATTATCATGTATTATATGTTATCAGAACCCGGATGTTAGTTTAGTTCAGTTTCACGAGCATGGTACCGTAGCTATATAGATCAAATATCTATGTTCAGATTGGTGCTAACCACCCCACGAGGGGGTGAGAGATGGATAGTCGATGTGGCTTTCAGTGTAGAGTTGTAGACGTCCACCTGGCAGTCCGGACCAGGGTGTGGCAGGCCCATCATACTTACAAACATTTTTGACTCTGCAGTGGTCGGCCAGCCATTGTCGAGTCTCGCCTTGGCCTGCACAACCCGTCATGGGGGATAATACATGATATCAGCTAGCTATTCTATTAGCTTTGGTGTATTCCCAAGAGGGGGGGTGAATTGGGTATTTAAAATTTTTCTCCTCGGTTAACTGGTTTATCAACAGTACATTCACAACCTAGGTCTATCTACCCAAATGCGCAGATAAGTGTAATATGTAGAATTTAAATCACGTGCATCATTCACACAATAACATACACGTGCGGTAAATATAAAGTACGGAAATATAAATAGACACACGATATGTTATCGGGGTTCGGCCAACTGTGCCTATGTCCCCGCCTCTAGCTCGCAAGCCCGAGGATTCCACTAATGGCTCACTTAATGGGGGGAGCGGCACCTAGTACAACCGGGACAATTACCACAGGGCTGACCTCAACCTTAACCAAGTCAATTAAGGGGTTGACCTTAACCAACACGTCTTACCAGGATAGCGCACCTAACTTTCCTAACCGAGTTTAAGCCAATTCGGGACTATTTCACAGGGATAGTCTCCCTCTTTAGGCCACGCCTGGAAATACAACAATATTACAATAAACTGGTATAGTGATTATGCTTCCATGTAAAACAGATATGTACCCAATTACGCACATTATAATTAATCAACCACACATCAACAATGTAGAAAATGTAAGCTCGGTGATGTGTATATATTGTACAAATAACATTCAACAAGATATGATCACAATAATGTTCAAGAGTGTTCTGATCAAGCTATTTCTTTGAAACAGTATATATCAAATCTCAATAATAAACTAGGGTTTCAAAGATGCTAATCAAATATTCAAACGAACTCAAAAATATTTTCTCAAATTGTATCAAGCACAAGAGTTGTTTGAAAGAATAATATAGCTTGTTAAAAAAAAATTTTTTGCACAATAAAATCAAGCTATAGGAATCTTTGCAATGACAATGCAAAGATCCTTAAGCTACTAGGTTTTTCCCAACACAAGATTTAAGGTCATTCCAGGTTTTGTGAAATTTGCCATGTCTTAGCTAATTACCGCGGGCAAACGCCATGTCTCGGCTAAATACCGTGGGTGAGAGTGTCCGGCTCTATATCTGAGGGTGTGAAATATCGCCTGTTTGTTCTGTTTGGTCACCGATGGGCGTGAGTTGACACCGTATTAGCAACGATATCGCTGTGGGGCTTCGGCTAATGCAGGTTATCAAGTGCTCCGTGTAATGCGGCCGGTTTCGGCCAAAGAGTGTGACAACACTAACCGTATGTTTTGTATCGTATGTACTGGAACTCTATCGTGTTACATTTTATGTCGAAATAACACTTGTATGTCACACACTGATATAACATGTTTTCTTCCTTACTAAGAGGTGTCCCACCCTAATTATACAAATATTTTTCAGGTCCTTCGAGTAGCTGTCACTAGCGTTCTAGCGTAACGGGAGCATGGTTTTCGGTTAGCTGTGTATAGTGCTTGTGTAAGTACGGATTTTGTAACCGGGTTGTCATTGTTGGGTTTTGTAGACACCCGGGGTACGTATTGTATTTTGGAGCATAAACTCTAGTTATGTATAGACTCTGGTATGGTACATTGTATGTATTATAAAGAACATTTCTGTTGCGTATGTGATGTGTATAGATATGTATATGAATGTGTATAGGGCGTACGTGTACCCCACAGGATCGGACCCTCATTTAGTGCAGTATCATGTATATTTTAAATTGATAAAGAGACGGGTTAGGTTACTAAATTCACACCTGGGCCCATTTACGGGTTCGGGCGTGACAATAATATATTAGGGTTTCAAAGATGCTAATCAAATATTCAAATTAACTCAAAATATTTTCCTCAATGAAATAAGCACAAGAGTTGTTTGAAAAATATAGCTTGTAAAATACTTTGCATATAAAAATTATAACTATAGGAATCTTACAATAATAATGCAAAGATCCTCAAGTTACTGAGTTTTCCCAACACAGGATTTATCAAATTTAATTTTGTGGGTTAACTCTTTGCTTAACTCTCCAAAATCAATAACAATCAGCAACCAAAATATTGAGAGTATTAAGCAATCTATAACAAAGCAATAGCACAATAAGAACTCTCACAATACTAGGATTGATTAAAGGAATGAGTGTTCGAGAGGATTTGAAGTAGTATAGGCAAGATAAGCTTTTTGAGTTTGGGAGAATTTTTCACTAATGATTTTTCTAATCTCATACTAACCTTCACAAACGATGCCCTATTTATAGAAGTTAGCCAAATTATAACCGTTAAGGACAAAGGGGGAATTATTAAAATTATTATAAATCCATTAATAAATATTAACCTTGTTTAACCGTGCTTAACTACGGTAAAAATAAAACAACCCAAGAGTTTTCGGGTGGCTGAACCATGGTTCGATCACCCGAACAAACTCAGTAGAAAAAGTTACTTTTTGAAGTTCGGTCGCCTAAGAAAGGGTCCGGTCTGCTGAACCAAGGAGATTTCCATTTTGTCCGCGTTTCGGTCGCCTGGTCTAGAGTTCGATCACCTGAGGCCATTTTGAACATAAAGTTCGGGCGGCCAAGTTGGTGGGGAAAGGTCATATCAACGGTATGGTCGACCGTGGATGTTATGTGTATTTTAGTTCGGTTTGTCAAACTTGGGTCGACATGTTGACTTGTCCACGGTTCAAGCGCCCGAGGTCTTTTGAACACCACGGGTTCGGTCGCCCGACCTCTCATAGATTTTGCCTATTAAGTCCAATTTATTTCAATTGATTCCCCTGATAATGTAAGTGATTATAGGGACTATTTTGTGCATTTGTGTAGGGAATTAAGGGCCTTCTAAGGTCTTTGAGCTTACAATAACCTACATGCATGACATACAGAGATTATGATAAACCTTTTTCCTATAATTACTATTACAAACCCGAATAGCGCTATAAAATGAATTACAACATAAAATAATCTTCAGGGTCTTCAGGCTTTACTTCATGTGTCATCAAATGATCTGCTAATATAAACCTACACACAAACTAGATAGTCATCAAATACTTGAGTATTTGTTATTATCAAAATCGGGTATGACCTACGAGGTCAACAAGTTTCTACGAGAAACCTTGTGCCATAAGTCTTACTTTATACCAAGCAATTTCATTATTTTCATTTCGCTTGTGCACAAATACCCATTTGTATCCAACGGGTTGGATATCTTCTAGTGTCTGGACTAAAGGTCAAAAAACTTCTATTTTTGATAGAGAGTTTAATTTTGATGTAATAGCCTCATTCCATTTTGGCCAATCACTTCTATATTGACATTCATTAGCAGATTTAGGTTTAGGATCCTCATTACTTCTTGTAATGTCAGTAGCTACTACAACCTTGACAACAACTTTATTTCTATCCCACATTTCTCCTGTGTAATGAATTGAGATCTCATTATTATTTCTAGATACTTGTCCCTTTTCAAGGGACGTCTCTTCATGAGTTTTCTCTTTACGAGATTCCTCTTTAGGAGGTTTCATAATAAAGATTTCATTTTTAGGAGAAATGGATTTATGAATGTCGATTGGATTATTTACCTATGCAACATCTTCTGTAGTGTTTACAGATTTCAATTTTCTCATTCTGGGAGTTTTATCTTTTGCACCAACAAGTCTTCCACGCTTAACTTGTGGTTTAGGTTCACTAGCTGGCTATTGTCCTTCAAGGACATCAATACATGCTGGAATATTTGTAGCAAGTATATGAGATTTTAGTATGACCTTGGTATCTGCAAAAGAATCTGGTAACCGATTTATAATCCCTTACAAATGTATAATCTTTTGAACTTCAAGTTCACTCTGATTTGTGCGAGAATCTAAATGATATAAATACATGGCATTCCATGTTATTTAATGTTGTGCTCCAAGCACTGATTTTTCTCCCCCTAATGTAAGGAATACTGCTTCATTGAAGTGACAATTAATTTCCTTTAAGAGCATGCCATACACATGAAATCATTTGATAAAAGAATCTTGTTCTTTTAGTGGATGACCATATTAATTTTTCAATGACTCTACGCATTGTTATATCTCTAGGATGTCCAAGGCAATTAGGCCAAAGTGTAAATAACTTTGGGTCATTGCACTTCTAGTGCAAGACATTATATGATTCAACTGCTTTAATCTTTGGATAATACAGTCCAAAAGATAAAGTTGACAATTTTTTAAAATTTGTTTCTTCCCATAAACAATAGAAGTAATATAAAGAAATTATTTACTACCTTCATTTATAGTTTCAATTTGATATCCATTAAATTTTAAATCTTTAAAGCTTAACAAATTTCTTCTGGATCTTCTGGATCGTAAAGCTTCATTGATTTGTTATAAAGTACCATTGGATAACTTTATATAAGATCTTCCAGAGCCTTCAAACAAAATTGTAGAAGAAAATATTGTATTAACATTTATTGAAAATATATTCAAGTAATGGAAATAATTCATATCTTGAATAATTGTGTGTTATAGCATTATTAGCTAAACAAACTTTTTCATATACATTTTAGAATCAATCAAAGCAATGATAAATCCAAACATAATATTGCTTCCTTTGCATCATTGTTTGATTTGCAAGAAAATCAGTAAATTTTATTTCTACTTCTTTACTATTTTCCTTTTCATTTATAGATGCTTGGTATAGATCTACTAAGTGTCTCGGCATACGACAGGTACGCGACGAATAACCTTTTATTCCGCATCCATACCATTCATTTTCATGATGCTCATGATGCATATCATTGATTATCCCGCTTCTGGGGGCCATCCCTCTTCTGGGGGATCGTATCCTCTCATCTCGATGCCAATGATAATTTCAATCATAGCCACAACTATGCCCACGACCACACTTGCGACCTCGCCCTCAACCACGAAACGTGTTCATATTTACTTCAGGGAATAGGGTTGAACCAGTTGGATGAGTTTGGTAATATTTTATCAAAAGCTCGATATTTTACTCAAAAAGAAGATATGATATGAATTTATAAAATTTACTAAATTTCCTATCCCTATAATTCAGCAACAAGAGCATATTAGTGTGATAGAAAGTAGTAAAAGTTTTTTCAAGCATGTCTTCATCAGTAATATTGAGAGTTATGGTGTATTCCCAAGAGGGGGTGAATTGGGTATTTAAAATTTTTTTTTAAGTCAATTTATCCCTATTTTAATTCCACAATCATTATAACACAACCTACAGTTTTTCTAAACAAGCATGAATCCCACAAATAATAATGCACGCAAATATTTAAAATAATTATAACATTCAGCACAAATTGAACATAAGCATACAAGTGCGGAAAGTAAAGTACAGAAATTAAATAGAGTAGCGAAGAGGGAGTGCAAACACAAAGTTTTTAATGAGGTTCAGCAACTCCTGCCTACGTCCTCACCTTGGGCAAACCACCCAAGGATTCCACTATCCACTCCTTAAAACTAGGACAGAGCTTCTCGTTACAATCCGCTTCTTACCAAGGCAAAGCTTCCTTTTACAATCCACTGCTTACATGAAGCGTAGCTACCTCTTTACAATCCGCTACTTCCACACAAGGTGTAGCTACCTCACCATGGTTCACAATCCGAACCATAAATACAAATGATATAAAAAATGAATTCATACAATGAAATGCTTCTCAATAAGCTGAGTTGCATAATGTAAAAACCTTAATGCACTCTCAAATGATTTATAAAAGTTGAAGCTTGGTAGAGTAAGGATAGTCCTCTCAAAAATATTTTTCAAGTAAAAATGAGAGAGTGGAATGATTTGCCCAAAGTTACCTTGTAAAACTCAAAATATTTTCTCCAAAGGATTTTTCAAAATGAAGAGTAGGAGAAGAATATTTCTTCAAGATTGGCCTTTAAAAACAAATTGTAAGAAGGATCTCACGCAAAATATATGGAAGAGAATATATGCTCAAGTCTTGCTTGTATAACCCAAAAGAATTTCCCCAAAAATATTTTCAAAAAAGAAAAGTGGGAGAAAAATAGATTTTGATCTTTAAAAAGAGTATAAAGATGAATAAGAATGAAAAAATTTTCAACAAAGCTTTCCAAGTGTCTCTCCTATATTCTCCAAGTGTATAGACTTGGTATTTATGGCCTTTGGGGTATTAAAATATGAATAAATTTGAAAACTAGTCGTTTTTCGGCCTTTGGAGCGTTTTCTACGCGGACACCATTCTGTTTTTTAGGCATAACTTTTTCTATACAATTTCAAATTGGACGTTCTTGGTATTAACAGAAATTTAAGAGAAAATCCCACAAATTTAATGTTGAACACATTTTAAGATAAGGATTTTTTGATTGATACAATCACTCATCAATGAGACGGAAGAAACATGAAGGGATTTTTTTTGCTATGGACACCCTTCAATATTTTACACATAACTTTTACTATAGAAGTCCAACTTGAACTTACTTAGTATCAATTGAAAGCTAAGGGAAAATCCCACAACTTTTATTTTGAACACTTTTTAAGATAAGGAGTTATTGATAGAAAAATGCAATGCAATGGAAGAAACATGAAGGGTTTTAAAAAAAAAAAAAAAACTTGTTTTGGAAAAAATGTTTTCATGAAAAGTTTATGCCCCTAAGGTCAATCTAAGGTCTTGGTCATTTTGTGAGAGCTTCAATTCAAATCATACGATAATGCATGCATGTTATTTTTGGTGCAATCCCAAGATGGGGGGTGAATTGGAGATTTAAAATTTTGTCCTAGGTTCAACTAATGCAACAATCAGTATTACACAAACCTAAGGTCTTTCTATGTAATCGTACACCCAATCAAATATTCAAACAATAAACATAAACATATAGGTGCAGAAAGTAAATTATGAAAAATAAAATTAACACCAGATATGTTATCAGGATTCGGCCAATACTGCCTACGTCCCTGCCTTGGCTCACCGGCACAAGGATTCCACTACGGCTCACTTAACGGGTGGAGCGGCACCGGTTACAACCACGTTAATTAATGGGACTAGCCTCAACCTACAACCGCACCTTACCAGGATGGTGCACCTAGCTTTCCTAACCGAGTCTAAGTCAATTCGGGACTATTCAACAGGGTTAGTCTCCCTCTTCGGGCCCATGCCGGGAATACAACAAATGATAATTTTCGTACAAACAAATGCTTCTTACACAAACATATATGTACTACGATACAATCCAGATAATATGCAAGCACGGATGATAGTAAATACGCTCAGTGCTTAATATTGTGCTAAACACTCATTCTAATGTAAATCAACAGTTAAGATCTAGAGTGTATTTCCAAGCAAACTTTGAAACAAACAATCAATGTAAATCAATCACCACAAGTTTCAAAGTATTCTAACAATAATATTTAAAATGTCTCAAATAAATTTTTCTCAAAATTAATGGTTCAAGAGATATTTGAAAATGTATAAGCTTGTGTAAATTTTTTTTTGCAAATCAAATATCACAGGCTTGATGAGTCTTGCAATCAAGATGCAAAGATTCACTAGTTGTAAGGGTATTCCCACTCAAAGATTTATTATTTAAATGGGGGGAAGAACCCTAGCTAAGAACTCTCAATGAAAATAACAATCAACGCAAGTAAGGAGAGTTTTAGCAATATGAATCATTCAATAACACTCTTGGGGACTTGATCTATCAAGGGAATAGTAAAATAAAGAGTGTATGAGCTTAGTATAGGAAAAATAAGCACTTGAGATTTGAGAGGATTTTTGGCTAATCTTGTTTGCTACTCTTTGTTAATCTTTACAAATGAAGCCCTATATATAAACTTGGCCAACTTTATGATCGTTGGTGACTCATAGGGAATTATTAAAAAAGTTTTAAATGAGTTTAAGGATTTTAACCCTGTTTAACCCTAAATTACCGAGGTAAAAATAAAAAAACCCCGAGAGTTTCAGGTGGCTGACCTGAGGTTCAGTTGTCCGAACAGACACAACAAGAAAAGGTATTTTTTAGGTTCGGGTGCCTGAATTTTAGATCGATTTGCTGAATGAGGCGATTCCTTAAAAAGACCGCGACTCAGGTGCTTGGTCTGAACTTCAGTTTGCCGAACTCATAAGTTCGGTCACCCGAGGCTATTTTAGACGTGAGGTTTGAGCTGCCAAGTTGGTGGGAAAGTTCTTGACACAGGTTCAGTCGCTCGTGGAAGATATGTTCATTTTTTGTTCGGTTTGCCAAACTCAGGTCAAGTTTTTGACCCGTCCATGGTTCAATCAAACGAGGCAATTTGAACTGGCAGGTTCGGTCGCCCGAATGCCTTCTGATTTTTACCTATGGTCATTTTCTTTATTTTGAAATATCCCCTGATAATGTGAGAACTATATTAGGGCTTTGTGCACTTAAGTGTGGGAACCTAAGGTCCAACTAAGGTCATTTTGAGCATATCATCCTACCATGCATGATGCAAATTATTACAGACCATATTGTGGTACTGTCCATAATTAAATTACAATCGTGAATGAAGAATATAATAAAATAATTATAAATACAACACAATATTCTTCAATCTTCCGTGTGATCACCATACGCCATCATGATATAGCAATCTGTTCAATTTCACGCGTAAAGTGAACCTGCATGCAAGCTCATGACAAACATCAGTACCAAGTGTATTTGTCATTATCAAAACCGGGATATGACCAACTAGATCAACAATCTCCACCTTTTTGATGATGACAAATACTTTATGCAAAAGTGGGTATAGCCAAGAAAGGCTCCTCCTGACTATATGCATAAAAAGAATTAAAGTTCAATTATTTATTAATGTACCCAATTTTGCCTCTTCTCCCCCTTTTGGCAACAGCAAAAAGGGTTAAGAAATATAGCATGAAGGCAACAATCAATTAGATACAAAAGATAAATTGGGAAGATTTCTAAAAAATTCAGCAGCATGCCATTTGAAAGTAAAACATTTCTCAAAATAAATTTGTACCTAAGTGACCTATTTTGAGTTCAACAATCAATATATAGCAAGTTTTGTCCAACAACTCAAACAGTTCAGTATCGATGAAGTCAAAGAGCTAATATGATCATGCGGCACAAAAGACTTAAGAATACCAATTGTTAGATGTTTATATATTCCCACAAGATATAACACTTTAGCACTCAATAAGTTTGATTTTCTCAGAGCCGTACATTTCAAAGTAAGGTGGCTCCCCCTTGGATTGTACATTCTTATTTAAACTTATAATTTGAACAAAATACACAAGTGTTTTAAAACTTGTAAATATACTGCATCACAAAAGATTAACATTTAGAATCAGGCATAATATGTGTTTTTCTTAAAAGAAACCCCCTTTTATAAATCTGATACCCATTATTTATTTTGGGGATACAATTTACCAAAAGAAAATGAATTTTAGTTCAGAAAAAAAAGAGTGAAGTAAACTAGAACAAATCATATTTAAGATAATCATGATGCACAAGAAATGATGTTCTAGATACACAACCTAAGTTCAAGAATATTCAGTTTTTATAAAAACATAGGATGTGTGCAGTGATTTTTGAGAAAAAATTGGCAGTATTTCGCCTAAAAAATATGAATTTTCCCATAAATACCTGCCAATTTCAAACCATTTAAATATTTGCACACGCTTCAGATGATTCAAATGAAATTGAGCTAAGTGCAAGAATTTTGAAATCCAAAAAGAAGAGATTTTACAAGCACATCCATTTTAGAAAACGTTTGAATAATTTGGGAAAATGTCAAACAAAAATCTGGCAGCATGCCATCTGTAAACAAGACATTTCCCATATCAACATGCACAAAAAGTTCTTGAGCAGATAGTATATCATACAGTTTTGAGCATGCGAGAACCTAATAATTCTACCAGCAGGCAATACACAACATCTGGATCAGCCATGCAGGAGGCATCAATCAGGCAAACATATATATATATATATAGAAGCATGCAAGCCAACAAACCATCAAATACATATACATATGTAAGCAAAATTCAAAACACCACATGATAGTATATGTAAGTATCTGTGTGTGTATGTGGTGAGAGTGCAAAACTGAAAAGCAAAATAAAAGGTTGTTTAGTTATTACATACCCCAAATGTAAGTGCATGTGTGTAGTAAAAGATGAGATAGATAAAAGGTAAAGAGCAACTAAACTCCAAGGACTCCTCTAAGTATCACCATCATCATGCTCGTCATCCTCATCACCACTCACCTCCATCTAATCCTCACCAATGCCCTCATCATTCATGTCCCTCAGGTGCTCACCAAGTATGTGGAAGTTCACACTCACATTATACTGGAACTCTGTGAACTCGGCGTAGAACGTATCACGCCTGGCCTGGGAGAAGAAGGCCTGCTCCCTGATCTCACCCTGGAGGTCTTAAGCTCCTTGATAGATGCAGTGAGACCGGTAATGGCAGCCATGACCTCGGTATTCGATGACATATGGAGCTGCTCCTATGGAAACTCCTGAGGCTTTGGACCTCTCTCAGGTATGGTAGGTAACCACATGTTACCAACGAGCTCATACCCCATCAACTTCAGAGTGGTGGAGGAGAAGACGTTTGTGCTCTTGATCTTCTTTAGTACTGCATATGGAGTCTCATGACTCTCTCTCTGACAAACATCCTAGATAGGATGCCTCCATATGGCAATATAATTCTCTTCCCTACTATCTTCACGAACATCCATCTCAAGATCAGTCTAGGGAGGTCCAACATCTTCCTTGTGAATAAACACCACATCACAAAATAGTCAAGGTATGAGACACGATCCCTCGACCCGGACTTCGGCAAGATATTATACGATATCATATGGTGTACCACTTTTGCTTCTAGAGTCAATGACCTATAACTGGGTGTGTGACAGAGATCAACAACAGGATGAGACATAACTAAATTCACAAACGTACTCACTGTGAAATCTTGCTCATTGATCCAGGTCGAGGTGGAGTCAGGACAGTCAAAGTCACCTCTCTGGATATCAAACATCTTAGCCAGGTATGCATCATCGAACAGAATGTCCGTCTCAAACACCCTGGAGTAGCACCACTGGTCGTCCTGCCCAATGTTGGCATAGAATAGCCTAACAAGCATGGGGTAGATCCCCCTAGGCTGGAAGCTCACAAACTCCTTCCATCCCTGGTATCTAAACATTTCTAACACATTATTGAAATATGTCTGCATAAACTGAGTGTCCAGAACCTTACCGAGAATGGGATCCTTGAGCCAGAAGACCTTCTCATACTCAATCCTTCTCTCGGGTGTACGGAACCATTGCTCCAGAGCAATCCCTGCCTCCCGCGTCTTTAATCTTTGTACATGGTTAGGAGAGGGTTTTTCTAAGAAGTATTGAACTAGGAATGAAAAATGGAAATACTGGAAGAGAGGAAAATCGAAGGTGCTCTAAAGAATGGAGTGAAAACGAAACTATTCATGTGGGTAAATATATATATATATACATCACAATTCGGAAGCCTGAACAGAGATTCGGCTACCCAAATTGTAATAATTAACCCAGACACTGAGTCTGCTCGGCTAACCGAACACAACTTTGGTTGGCTGGATTTCAAGCGTCTTTTCAGTTTTCTAATACTCAGTAGCCCGAACTGAATTTGCTCACTACAATTTGGCTAGCTGAACCAATTGATTTGGTTACCCAAAAATAAGTTCGGTTACCCGAACCATGTTCGGTTGCCCTAATGATTTTGAACTAAAAAGTTTAGTAGCCCGAGTGAGGTCAGTATGCTGGTCAAACTTCAAGTTCAGTCGCCCGAATTGTTAAAGCTAAAAAGGTTCAGCAAACCGAACTTTGTCAACATTTTTTCTTTTAACCTTTTCTGATATAGTATGACCTCCTATGATTTAGATATAAGACCTAGGGATTTATAGGGGTCTCCTATTCTTTCCTATTGACTATTGGAACATCTTAGGGTCAAGAAGAGTTGGGTTCGGATTTGTATTTTACTCTCCACACTTGCTTCATTTTGACCCATTTTCTTTTGAACGGACAATCAAACTTAGTGTGCCCCTTCTTTTTGCACAATGCACAATAGGTATGGGTATAAAGACAGGAGAAGGTATTAGCATGATTATTGGACTCTCTCACAAAGTACCCCATATACAAATTTTTCCTCTTTTTTATTTCTAACTCCATTATATCCTATACCTTCCCTATCTAAGGTCATCTTTTGTGATCCTAACAACTTATTAAAGTTGTCTTTTCCTCTAGTGAACATATGGATGATCTTAGATTGGTTTTCTACTTTCTTTTCTAGCTCTTACATTTTTAAGTTCTTAAGGCCTTTGCAAACATCTTGTAATTTAATGAACTCTTTAGTCATGTTGTTTGATTTATATTTAAGTTTTGCAATAAGAAGATCTCTATTATTATCACTCAATGTTTGAGATCTTACTACATTCAACTATTTTTCTAACTTCTCATTCTTGTTTACTAACTTTTGATTTTTAAACCATTTCCCCTTTCAACAAGAACTTTTGACTCACGTTTTTTTACACATGCCTCATACTTGTTTTTCAAAGCAGTATATCTCTTATTAGCTTTAACATGTGACTTATGAATTCTAACATATTCAATTTGCAATTCTTCATAAGTAGACATGCTTTCACTATTAGAACTATCATATGATTCAGTATTAGATGCATTATTCAATTCAGCACAAGAATCATTACCAGATTTATCTAATAAAATAGAAGGAATCGAGATTACCTCATCATCAGTTAAGGCAATAAAGCACGGTTTACCTCCTTCAAGATCCGTAAAGCTTGAGTCACAAGGAGTGATCACTTTATCTTGCGCAGTTGCTCCTTATCTCCTCCCAAGTTCCTCCTAGATCTCTTTAGCATTGTTACATACCATAACCTCACAGAGTATATTAGAATCTAAAGCATGCAGCAAGGTATTCATGGCATCAAAATTTATTTGTATCAAGTTCCTATCATTATCATTCAACTCAAGTTCATACTTAGGAACATCAACACAATCAATGATTTTTACAGGTATATAATCTCCCTGATCAATGACTCTCCAGAATCTCCAATTTAAAGTTTTAACAAATACAGTCATCCTAAATTTCCATATAGCGAAATTCTCACCACAAAACACTGGAGGGTTCATAACTAACCTTCCCTCACACAAAGGGGATGCACTAACACGAGCCATCAAGATCTTTTTACTAACTAACTAACTAACAATTAAGTATAATTAATAGGGCTCTGATACCAATTGTTAGTTTTGGTGCAATCCCAATAGGGGGGTGAATTGGAGATTTAAAATTTTGTCCTAGGTTCAACTAATCCAACAATCAATATTACACAAACCTAGGGTCTTTCTATGTAATCGTACACCCAATCAAATATTCAAACAATAAACATAAACATATAGGTGCAGAAAGATAATTGCAGAAAATAAAATTAACACCATATATGTTATCAAATTTCGCCCTATACTGCCTACATCCCCGCCTTGGCTCATCGGCACAAGGATTCCACTACGGCTCACTTAACGGGTGGAGCAGCACCGGTTACAACCACGTTAATTAACGGGGCTGACCTCAACCTACAACCGCACCTTACTAGGATGGTGCACCTAACTTTCCTAAACGGATCTAAGTCAATATGAGACTATTCAAGAGGATTAATCTCCCTCTTCAGGCCCACGCCTGGAATACAACAAATGATAATTTTCGTACAAACAAACGCTTCTTACATAAACAGATATGTACTACGATACAATCCAGATAATATGCAAGCACGGATGATAGTAAAATATGCTCAGTACTTAATATTGTGCTAAACACTTATTCTAGTGTAAATCAACAGTTAAGATCTAGAGTGTATTTCCAAGCAAACTTTGAAACAAATAATCAATGTAAATCAATTACCACAAGTTTCAAAGTGTTCTAACAATAATATTCAAAATATATCAAATAAGATTTTCTCAAAATTAATGGCTCAAGAGATATTTGAAAATGTATAAGCTTGCGTAAAATTTTTTATTGCAAATCAAATATCACAAGCTTGATGAGTCTTGCAATCAAGATGCAAAGACTCATTAGCTGTAAGGGTATTCCCACTCAAAGATTTATTATTTAAATTGGGAGAAGAACCCTAACTAAGAACTCTCAATGAAAATAACAATCAATGCAAGTAAGGAGAGTTTTAGCAATATGAATCACTCAATAACACTCTTGGGGACTTGATCTATCAAGGGAATAGCAAAATAAAGAGTGTATGAGCTTAGTATAGGAAAAATAAGCAATTGAGATTTGAGAGGAATTTTGGCTAATCTTGTTTGCTAATTTATGTTAATCTTTGCAAATGAAGCCCCATATATAGACTTGGTCAATTTTATGACCATTGGTGACTCATAGGGAATTATTAAAAAAGTTTTAAATGAGTTTAAGGATTTTAACCCTGTTTAACCTCAAATTACCGAGGTATAATATTTTCTTAATAAGCCGCTCACTCCATGCACCTTCCACGCATGATCATATATACATGCTTAAGAAAGATCATGACTCTTGCATGATCCTGCAGGGATGCAGTATTTTCATCTAAAATTGTGTTTCCCAAGTTCATTACATTTAAATGGATATCAACATCAAGAATCCATGATAAATAATTGTTGCTTTTGATATCAAGTGAAACAAATTCAACTTTGCTAATGTTTGACATCTGAATGAATTAACAATAATGAGGCAATTTAGAAAACAAAATGTAAAAACATAATTAAAACTAAGATAATAATATAATATTATTTCCTCCATTCTGGGTACTTAAATATGTTTATTCAGGAACATTATTTTATTTTTCTCAATTTGTACTCTTTAGGAGTATGATTCCATTTTTTAATTATTAAATTGGGTAATAATTTACCACATCTTTCGGAGATTAAATATACTACCTCATTTAGAGGATAAATGTTTCACCACTTCAAGAGGTCGAAATTTAACATCTATTCGAGAGATTAAAAATATACCCTCTTTAGCAGGTAAATATTTAATATTTATTTTAGAGATTAAATATATAGAAGGGAAAACTATCTCTTCAAAATATTAAGTATATATACAGGAAAATTACATATATATATATATATATATACACGAAAGTCAAGGTGTTATCCCAAGAGGGGGTGTGAATTGGGTTTTTAAAAAAAAATTTTAGAGTTATTACAAACTTATAGCTTTTTGTGTACTTAAGCAACTCACACAAGAATGTTATGGTTTTAAATACTCAAACCAACCACAATCACAAACACAAAAACCAATCACAAACCAAATAACAAACAATCGCACTATACTTAACCAATCTTTGTTAAGAGCTACAACACTTTGTTTTTCAGCGTTTGCAAGATTTCAAGCCTTGTATGAATGAATTTTTACACACTCCTTTTAAACAAGATTTACACAAGAGGTTAATCAACGTACTCCTCTAAATATTTTCGCAAATTATTAACCAATGTACTTTCTTTGATTAAAAGGTCTGCAAACCTGCAATTTAAAACACAATTTGTATATGTTGAAATTTAAATAGAAAATGGTGGAGAGTGAGACCGAGATTTTTTATGAGGTTCGGCTTATCCCCAGCCTACATCCTCGCCTTAGGCAAGACCACCTAAGGATTCCACTAACTCGTTCCTTTTCATGCGGAACAAGCCGATTACAACCCTCCTTTAGGATGGAGCCCCCTCTCCAAGCGATACCCCATGCTCGGTTGCAACGATTCGAATACCTGGACCGTCAAAGAAATAAAAAACAAGGAATTAATTTCTTTTGTACAAAGAATGCTCTCAGATAGAGCTAATTAGTACAATTGAAAGTGCTATATACTTCAATAACAAATATCAAAATAAATAGTATTGAAGCTCAAGAACAATATCGCCGAATACTTCTCTAGATAGAAATTAGTATTTCAAATTATAGAGCTCAGAGAAGAATGATCAGCACTTCAGAATTTCAGTAATTCTCAGTTTGTAAGTGTGAACAAGAAAGAACTTTGAGAGAATAAGAGAGCTTTCAGCTTTAAGAGCAGATTTTCAATTGCTTGGTGTATTTAATTTGTGAAAACATGTATTTATAGGCTTAAAAAGATTAATTCGTGTTGGAATTGGTATGATCCCAAGAGGGGGGTGAATTGGGTTTTAAAAACTTTTTACCTAAATTTAAACATTTCATCAATTCACCATAAATCATATTCCATTCAAAATACACACATGCATGAAAAACAGTTTAATAATGAATTCATACATACACGAGTGGTGCAACTCTCATTTAAATTAAATATATGTGCATGTAAAACAATTGTAATCATGAATGAACAAACATACACAAACTGAATTTAAAGTGCGTGGGAAAATTTAAAAGAGATAGGGAGAGAGAGACACACGATATTTGTTATCGAGATTCGGCAAAACCAGTATATGTCTCCACCTTGGGCATACCCCCCAAGGATTACACTAAACCTGCTCACTTAAACTGGCGGAGTAAAAGCCGTTACATCCTCTCCTTACGGGCGAGCAAAATCCCAGTTCAAATTCTAGGCTGAACCAAACCGGTCTCACTTACGGGGTTGAGACTCCCCAGTTCAATTTCAAGTTGAACTGAACCGGTCTCATTTACGGAGCTGAGACTCCCCAGTTCAATTCCGAGCTAAACCCAACCGATACATTAAAAAATATTTTTGTACATATAATATGTTTCTGAAAATACAAGCAAAGATGTACACGTTTAAGCTCTAAATACATGCACTCTAATATGATATGAAATATGCTCAATAGAGTAAGAGTATTATTAAATAACTTTGCACAAATAAAATGTGTATGAAAAATGGGTATTATTGTTCTCCTAAAAATATTTTTGCAAGTGAAAAACATTTGGAGAATCTGGAGTTTGAGCTCAAGAAACTATTTGTGCAATAAATAACTTTCTCCCAAAAATGTTTATGAAAAGAGATAACAGGGAGAAACCAAAGCTATACTCTCAAGAAATTGATTTTCAAAGATGAATAATATGTGAGAGTGTAAACATGTATATATAAAAAATAAATGCCCAAAATGACTATACTCTCTTCCAAAATGATTTTGAAATAAGTGAATGAAATGAGAGTTTGAGAGTTTTGTTTAAAACATTTGCCCCAATGAAATTATTTTTTGTAATAAAAATGATTTGGGGGAACTTTGATTAATGAAGAATTTGAGAGAAAATTTAGATTAATCAAAGTTGCTAATCAAAGTAAATGAGGGGGTATTTATAGAGTAGGGAAAAATTATAGCCGTTGGGGACACACTGGGTATTTTGGAAAAAGATTAATTGAGTTTAATTAAAAATAACCTAGTTTAACCTCAGTAAAAATTGAGCAACCCAAGAGGTTCGGTCGACCATTTTTAAGGTTCGGTCGACCCGGTTACTCAGTTCGGTCGACCAGGATGTTTTTGAACTGAGGTGATGGTCAACCAGACTTGAGGTAATTTTTGAACCTCCGAGGTTCGGTCGACCAACCTAAGTTCTGTTGACCGAATTTGGATGTTAGGTCGACTAAGCCATTTTTCAACTTCAAGTTCGGTCGACCAGGACGTTGGGATTTCTCCACGTGCCAGTTCGGTCAACCAGGGCGTTGACATTCATTTTAAGGATGGTCGAACAAATGGTCAAACTTTTGACCCTAGGGAGGTTCGGTTGACTGAAGGTCTATGTGTGTTCAGGTTCGGTCGACCGAACACACTAAAGTTATCCAATTAAATCCTATTTTTGAAAATAAATTTCCCCTGATAGAATATGTGAAAATGAGGACTTTTCTAAGTGCAAGTGTAAGGACCTAGAGTCTCTCTAAGGTCTATGCATTTTAATTTACCCTAAAAAACCTGGCGTCGGTCGATCGAAGGTCAACCGAAGTCAACCCTAAGGTCTATCTACAGTTCTGTCTGAGCATAAAGACATATCATGCAGGAAGTATGCAGTTATTATAGACCAACATATAAAAACTTAAATGCATTATACAAATAAAATCAAAATATCATCTTCTTGATCTTATTTACTCTTTAACCTTCATGGAAAACGCTAGGAGAGTGTGAGCTTTATGTTATAGCTGGCATCCATTTTTCAGTATCTTATGTTCATGTTGAAATGAAAACATGTTCACACACTAAATGCATACATAAGATACTGGTGGTTTGTCAGCATCAAAATAGGGATTAGACTCAAAAAGCCAACAATTCGTGTTGCCTAAGTTTACTTGGAGTATTTCCCAAGTTTTTACAAAATTTGGGGCACAAGAAATTTAATTTTTAATTTTAAAACTTTTAAAAAATATAGTTGTTAATAGTGTTCAAGTGCCTGAAGTCTTAGGGTCAGTCGCCTGAGGGTATACTGCCTCTTCAGAAATTCATTAGGAAATTCTTCAAGCGCCTGAACTTATTCTTTAGTCACCTGGGGAAAATCTTCAGGCGCCTGAGCTTACACTTTAGTTGCCTGAATAGACAAAATTATTGTTTTTCAAGTTATTTTTCAAAAACACTTAGCTCTCTTGCTTTGTTACTTTATAAAAACATTTTCCAGGATTTTTAAAACAAGGTCTCTAAATACAAGTAAAACCCTAATGAGCTTTAAAACATTTCCACATGATATTCAATATGAAGTACTTACATAATTCAACCTAAAGCCTTAAAAACTCTAATCTTGAAGTCTTCATGTCATCTTTGCTTTGAATCCTCTAAGACTTTGAGCTTGAGTCATTGTTGACCTTATAGGTCATATCCCTATTTTAATTATGACAAATACTCAAGTATTTAATGTCTGCCGAGTTGAAGTTGAAGTGCAGGTATTCTAATTGGCAGATCATAGTGATAGCACAAAGAGGAACTAAAGCTGATGACCCAATTTATGATTATAGTGTATTTCATTTATATGCAAAGGGTCTGTAACAGTAAATAGAGATTGATTTGTAATAAGCTCACACACATCACATGCATGATTTAATAGGTAAGCTCAAATCAACGGTAAACTGAAAATAACCTTAGAAAGACCTTAGGGAATACCCTTCGGTCGACTGACATCGGATTTTTTCGGTGTCTTTAAAAATACCTAGAAAGGATCTTAGGACACTCACCATTGCACTTGTATGTGTTAGGCACTTGAATAGAGTGACTGTGGAATAAAATAAGACCGAATTGCACAAGTTATGCACTTTCGATCAACCGACCTATATAGGTCATTTTGCCCCTGGTCGACCGAATTAGGTCTGGGTCAACATGTTGACCGCAGTCCGATCGACCGAGCTTCTAAAGCTCATTTGACCTCGGTCGACTGAATACCCTTGAAGTCAATAGTTTGATTTTCTGGTCGACCGAGTGAAATTTGTATTACACCAACCTGGTTGACTGAGGGTCCTCGGGAGTTGTCCCAACGGTCTGGTCGACTGACCAACTTAGTTCATTCTAGTCCTAGTCGACCAAATCGCGTTGATTTTGAAAAATCGCCTCAGATATGCCATTTTGGTCGACCGACCAGTTAGTTCATTTTCACCCTGATCGATCGAATCTCACTAATTGGAAAAAATTGCCTCGGACATACTTATCCGGTTGACCGACCTAGGTAGTTCATTTCTAGCCCGGTCGACCGAACCATATGAACTTGGGTCGATCGAAAGTATTTTGGTCGACTGGTGCTCTCAAGTTGCCCTGCTTTTTTACCATGGTTAAATAATTTTAAACAGGGTTAATTAGGGTTAAAATGATTTTAAACAATATTAATAATACTCTATATGTCCTAACGACTATAATTCTTCCAACATCTATAAATAGCCCATCATTTGCAAAGATTAATGGAGGATTAGCAATCTTGATTAGGAGAAATTCCTTGAAAATCCCAAAATCCATACTACTCATTTTCTCACCCCATTCACTCATACTTACCTTCTACTATTCCCTAAACTCTATGTAAGTTGATTGAGTATTTGTTTGGAAAGGTTTGCTCTCCCTGTTCTGCTTAGTTGATACGATTTTCTTGAGAGACAAACCTAAGTGTTCTTAGGGGACTTTGTTAATAAGTCTCTCCTAAGAAGACTTATATTAAACTTTCGAGTATTGCACATTCATTGTAATATCTTGGGAAGTCTGTATTTGTTTTTGGATTGCAAAAACTCTTTCAAAACATTTTCAAATATCTATTGCGCTTTATCTTGAAAAATATTTGAAGAGACATTTGTTTATGTGATATTGATCTTTGTAGCAATATTCATTGAGTTATCTATTTTGTTGTATACAAAGATTAAATCTCTTTTTGCAAACCAAACATATACACTACTTGAGCATCATAAGATTAAGAAAATCTACTGATTGAAATATATACATATATATTGTTTGGCTGATATCTTTGTTTGAGCATTTAGATTGAACATCTTGTGATACAAATATCATATAGGTTTGCACTCTCACGCACTAAATACATTGATAGAAAATATATTTGAGAGTTGATATATTAAACCATATTGAGCTTACATATTATATCATTTGGTGGTGTATGTGATTGCACGTAATTGGATATACATCTGCTTTACTTGAATGCATAATCACTGTACCATTTCACTGATTGTGAACATACTGTTGTATTTTCAGGCACAGGCCTGAAGAGGGAGACTAATCCTTTGAAATAGTCTCGGATTGACTTAGACCCGGTTAGGAAAGTTAGGTGCGTCATCCTGTTAAGGAGTGTAGGTTGAGGTCAGCCTCGCTAATTGACCTGGTTGTAAAGGTTGAAGTCAGCCCTGTGCTAAGTGATCTGGTTGTAATCGGTGCCGCTCCACCCTTAAGTGAGCCTTTAGTGGAATCATCGGCCTTGTAAGCTAGAGGCGGGGACGTAGACACAGTTGTCCAAACCCTGATAACATATCGTGTGTTTGTTTATATTTCCACACTCTATATTTACCACACGTGTATGTTATGGTGTGAATGATGCGCATGATTTAAATTTCCGTACACTATATCTACTTGCGCATTTGAGATTGTATAGAAAGACCATAGGTAACTAAATCATACTGATTTTTTATTTAACCTAGGATAAAAGTTTAAAATTTCAATTCACCCCCCTTTTGGGAATACACCAATTCAAACAGTCATCTTTAGGTTTCCAAATGCTTAAAATCATTTTGGTCCACTTTAGCTTCCTTTGAATCACTTTGAGAATGAGTGTGGCTTTGTGGTCTTTGGTGATCTTTGAACTTGCATTTCCGTTGATATTTTGTCATTTAAGCATTCTTGAAACATCATCACTTAATAGCACATGTTAAATCAACTTTCATTTGTTATCATCAAAACAAGATTTGAAAATCATGTTAGGCCAACAATCTCCCCATTTTTTATGATGACAAATAAAAACTAAAGATGAAAGATCATTTGAAAAAGGCTCCCCTTTACAATAAGCATGCTTTTAAAAAAAATATGAAAAATGATGATTTCAAGTATTAGTAAGTTAAAAAGTAAGGCACAATTGAGTATATTTCATTATAGCTCATGTCATGTACATATTTGCATTATAGTCTTGTTCTTCGTATGTTCTTATTTGTATTTGTGCTTTTACTCCCCCTTGCTATATGCCAAGATTTATATTTTTTTTTTACATATTTTTTGTATGCTCATGTTTCATTTTTCATGATTGATTGCATTGTAATCTCATGTTTGCATATGTTTGTTCAAAAGTTCTCCCCCTTTGACATCATTCAAAAAGAATTGAGGGACAAATACAAAAAGAGTTGTAGCACATTAAGAGCATAGTCATTTTTAAGAGCATAGTCATATTTAAGAGCATAGTCATATTACAAAAGCATAAGGAGTGAAATTACAAACCAAAATTCAAATAAAAACAAACAACACATCAAAAAACATAGCTAATACATAGAGAGTACTTAATACATCACAAAATGACAAACTAAATCGGTTATCAGCATCATCATCTTCCTCTTAAGCTTCTTCTTCATCTCTTTCCTCTTCATCACCTTCCTCACTGCCTTCCTCTGATTCTTCATCATCACTCTGAGGAGTATAACTAGTGTCCATAGAATCAACACCGCGGGATGAGTTAGCTTGATACTTCGGAAGGAATTATAATATGATATTGGATCAACTCGTACATCTCCACTTTTATATTTCTCCTATTTCTTACCCTTAATTCCTTTTGCATATCCATCTTTCTTTGTGCATCCGCGTGTGTACCATTCTTCACAATCTTCTCAGTTTCATATACATACCTTCTTCTCATCTTCACATACAATTTTTTACTCTTACACTTTGCTCGTCCTTTTACAGGCATTTGGAGCAACATAAGATATAATGGGAGTGAGTGAGAGAGATAAGAGAGATGATGAAAGAGGAGGGAGACATGATGGATGGGAGAGAGACGGCCACATGAAGACAACCCATTCATTTATAACAACTTTATATTTTATTATTTTATTATACAAATAAACCCAAATTCAAAATCAAGAACGTTAGGGCGCGTTCATAGATCCAAACACCCGCTTAAATCTTAACCTCCTTCGCTCCCCCCTCCACGTTGTCCCCGCCCATTTTACAGTCGACTTCGAAGTTCAAATCTCTCTCTCGCCTCTCTCATGGATGCTGATGACGATATGACCGAAGAACAAAGGAATCGAGCCGAAGCCAACCGCCTGACTGCCCTCGCCAGGCGTAAGGCCGCCGCAGCCACCGGCACCGTGCACGACCCATGGGGGCTATTCAAATGCCGCAAGATCTCTCGTAAACTTCCCGCTTTCCCCGAACCTCAAACTCCACTATACGATTCCTTTCCCAAGCCCGAAACCCCTTTGGCCCAGAAGTTTCGGGCGTGGCTTGAAATTTGCTCCCCTGATTCTTTCTCCGTCACTCCTGTTGCGGCCCAGGGTTTCGTGTATCCAGGTGAAAACGAGTGCTTGGCGAAACTCCGCGATTGCCTCTCCGATGTAAGTTTTTCATGACTCGACGGAGTCTTTATTTGGTTCCTTAAAGACGTGACGAGAACGAAAGAAACGAAGTTTTTAACTTTCTGTTTCTGATGTTCCGTTTCATTGCCAAGAAACTTGACGAAAAGAAGATGGAAGTTTAGTAATTTTTTTAATGACAAACCTTAAAACAAATGCAGCAGTAAAACAAATAAATGAAATAAAGAAAAACAAGAAAATACGATTTATTTGGTTTGGTTTGACTACGGGTGAGGTCTGATAATTTTCGCTATGAATCAAGTAGTGTTTTTAGGTCAGAATGACACAAACATTCAAATCTTAGTCTCAAATACACCAACCTCATGTGGAGAATAATACTGTTGAGATCCTACAAACATGGCAAATATATCATTGATTGGACACACTTGATGCTCGTCCAATATATTTTCATTTATTTTCATACAATTAATTATTTTTGTCTGTTCTCTTCTAATCTATTTTTATCACTTAGTTAAATTGATTTTCTATTTTTGTAACATTGGCTCACTACCACAATATAAATTATTGGACAAAATATTTAAATTTTTTTGATTAAAATTTATCATGATTTAAATGGCTTTGTTTGGACAAACATCACTTGGAGACTTGACGATGCATTTGTTCTTGCTCTCTCTAGGTTTTTTTTGTTGCTTTTATGGGTTTGTTGAGAGCTAGGTATGGAGGAGAAACTCTACAAATTGTTGCATATCAAAAGACAAACTTTTAGTTTGCAACTCGAGATAGTTGGGGGAGGGGGTTTTGTACACTTGGAGGAGAAATCTTAGAATCACAGTCGGTAGATTACAATTACTTTATTGGCTGCCAGATCAGTTTGCTAGTATTTATCTTTGGTTATCTTGAGATTGGAGTTGTTCATTCATTAGAGGAATTTCATACATTATATAATATTGGATGGCGTCTAATCTTCCTGTTATGCTTCCTCATTCTTTTTCCGTTTTGTCTTTAACTCCCTATTTCTATTCATTAGGTTCCTCTTCTTCTCCCTTCTCCTTTCTTCTCTTCTCTTCTCTTTGTCTCTCCCCCAATTCTCTATTTGTTTCTGTTTGTCGCTGTCCTACATTGGATCATGGTAGATTTTAAAAAAGGGAAATTTTAAATTTCATAGAACGCCAAAAGAAATATTCTTGAAGGGAATGTGATTCCTCTTTCTTCAAAGAACGCATCCTCAAATGCTGCAACTTCTGCAATTGCAAAATTTTCAGTAGCAATTCTAGTTTCTTGATCTTTCTTAATGTTTCATTGATATTTTTGTATAAGTTTTTGTTTGGACTTTGTTATCACTCGTCGTAGTAGCAAAAAAATTTGACATCTTGGACTTCGCCTACCGCCCTCTGTTCTCTTCTCTTTGTCTCTCTCTCTCTCTCTCTCCATTGTTCAGGTGTTCTTCAAGGTTGTTTCTTTTACAAGTTTCTTTGTCATTTTGCAGAGCTTCTCTCCATTTCTCTACTTTTCTTTGTCATCTGACTTGTTTAATCTGAAATCTTGAGTTACATACACGCTTCGATTTCTTGAGTTTTATTTTCTTTGAAGTGAAGGACTCAAATCCTAAATTTTATATTTTTATTTTTACACTTACATATTTTTGACCCTCTAGAAATGCCAAATTTAGAATTCTTCCAAAGGAGTGAGTCAATGGAATTTTGACTGAAAATATACAATTTTGCACATTTTAGCTCAAGATTGTGTTGAAAAAAGAACATCCAGCAAAGGTTGTTAGAATCAAGATTTTTAGTGGGATCGTTGGAGGGGTCTGCAGGATTGAATCATAGAATTGGATCGAGAATTGTAAGATTCTACTTTCAATGTAAAATAAATATTAAAAGATCATATATGTGGAACTTTATGACAAGTCTTAAGACTAAAAACTTGGTTAGTAACTTAGTAGGTATAAGAAGTTAAAAATACAATAAAAAGTTCAAAAAGTAAAAAGAAGAAAAAGAGCAAGAAAAGGAGAAGAAGAAGTTAAAAAACAGTGCTCACTATTGAGTTTTTCAAGAAGCAAAAAATTTGTTTCAAACCATACCTTTGCAACTCTACTGGGCCAGCTAGCCCTTTTCTTGGCAGCTGCTGATCAAACAAGAACTCTGTGTTGAAGAGGACTGATGCGTTCATGTCGAACACCAAAGAAGGATGAGGACTGAGGACTGAGTTTTTATCGAACCCCAAGAACTTTGGTTGTTGAACACCAAAGAACTGTTGATCAAATAACAAGACTGCTAGCTGCTGCTAACCAAACTCCATTCACCAAATGGAGGGCTCTTTGGTTGTCGAACAGGGGAGAAATTCAAGTGTAGGGTTGTTGAATTTCAATGAGGAGTAGAGGAATGAGGTGTCAAACTCTAGGGAAGTTAGGTGCAGATTTTGCTGAATCTATTCATTGATGGCAGCTGGGATCCTTTGCCCCAGTTTTAGAAGACTTTGGACCAAACATAAACCTTTTGGGGCCTTTCGGCAAATAAAAACATGTATTGGGCCACGATATTGAATCCTAAATAGGAAAAAAATCCCAATCTAGGTAACAAAGCAGGATTTGTACGATTCTATGATTCTACTATTCTTTTACAATTCTACCACGATTCTACTTGATTCCATAGTAGTCAAAGGTGCAAGGCGCACTGAGGCACAAAGGATATTTGAAACCGAGGCGTGAGGTGAAGGCGCACGCCTCACGAAGGTGAGGTGCACAATTATTAAAATGGTGTAAAATGCCTATTTGGGGTAATTGATATATGAACAAATCTAGTGATATTAGAATTTAAAATGCCAAAACATTCAATACCAAAATTGGAAATTTAATGAAATTGCCAGGCCAAAGGCCAAAAGCATCAACATAGTTCAACATCAAAAGAAAAGAGTACAATAAAAGATTTCAAAGTCTAAAATCTAAAAATCCTCCTCAATCATTAGTCATCACTCATCATCAACTAAGTCTGCAAAGATATTATCATCTTCCTCTTCATCGTTAGAATTTTTTTCTCCAGCATCTTTTTCCTCTTCTGTCTCCTCTGCACTATCCACTTGGACCTCATCTTCATCTACAGGTTCCAACATTGTGGTTTGGCCCCTAGTGTCACGATCCGACAATTTTCACACCGTTGTGAAGGGCCGTGTGGCGCTAGCTAAAGCACTCTTGCTTAACTAGCCAGCCTATCGTTTACCAACATTCATCCACAAAGCACCTTCATTAACATTCATTCAGATAGCAGCGGAAACAATAATCAATTCATGAAAGCCGTGGCAAGCAAGCAGTAACATT
The DNA here is from genome assembly GCF_029873635.1 of Malania oleifera. Taxonomy (NCBI): domain Eukaryota; kingdom Viridiplantae; phylum Streptophyta; class Magnoliopsida; order Santalales; family Ximeniaceae; genus Malania; species Malania oleifera. The sequence goes on along the minus strand of NC_080429.1, from coordinate 62,343,561 downwards.
GAAGCAAACGTAATTCATTAACAAATCCTCCGTTGACATGTTGTACTTAGCGAGGGAGGCAAGTAGGCTAAGCACGTTGACAATTGCTAGTGAGTTTTACAATGACTGATGAACACTCACCCTTCCCTAAAGAGGTTTTTATGTAATTATCATCCTCGCACTAGGAAACATCAAAGTGACTGAGGAGTCATACTGCCTTATTTGGCTTACAAAGACTCTACTAGAAGAAAATAACCCTACACTAGTATTTACATGATGGAAACCCATCCCAAGCACACGAGATAAGCGGTCACAGGCAAGCATAATGCCCTGAACAAGCTCAGCTCGTGACATTCTCCCCCACTTATGCGGTCGACGTCCTCGTAGACTTTTGGCGGTAGGTACACTTCAAATTTGTCCACGAACGGTTGAATATCTTCCGTAGAAATCCAGCTGATTTCTTTGTCATCAAGGCATTTCCACTCCACTAGAAACTTCTGCCGCTTCTTCCTTGAGGATATGAACTTTCTGTCTGCAAGGATCTCTTCAACATCATGTCTGTCAGGTTGCACTGTCTTCAACTCTACGCTGTTTGACTGACTTCTGCTCAGGTTGTTGGTGTTGGCGTTGAATGGCTTGAGGCAGCTGACATGAAATTGCGGCTTTCTCTCCTGATCTGCCCACTTCTTCATTTGCTTAGAAGCTTTCTCCAGATAGGCTTGGGCAAACTCTGCATTCCGTCTCCCTTCATTGGTGAAGATTTACGCCCTGGGACTCTTTCGTCTTTACGGCTCGCCCACTGTGTGAGGTAATAGCGGCAGCTGGCTTGTAACAAGCTCAAAAGGGCTCTTGTTGGTTGTTGAGCGCCTTTGGGCGTTGCCACAGAACGGAGCCACATCAAGTAGTTGCACGCCATTCTTCTGGTTGTCATTGACAAAATGGCACAAGTACTCATCTAGTTCTCTGAATCTCTTCATCTGTCCGTCTGTCTGTCAGTGATAACTCGAAGAGATGTCAAGATGTGACCTGAATATCCTGAAAAACTCTGTTAAGAAGTTGTCAGTGAACATTAAATCTTGGTCACAAATAATAACTTGGGGAACACCCCAACGTTTCACAATAGTCACAAGGAACAATTGTGTCGTCCCCTCTGCCGAACAGTACTTTGGTGCGGCCATGAAAGTACCATACTTCTTCTGCTCCCCCTTGTCTTGTTGGCAAGTGAGACAAGTTTTGGCATAATCAACCACATCATCCCACGCGTGCGGCCAATAATACCTTCCCAGTAGTCCTGTCATTGGAGTCATTCTCCGCGAATACCCCTCGACGAACTTCCTGTAGTATCTAGTAAGGCCAAGAAAGGAACGCAACTCCTTCACTGTTGTGGGGATCTTCCGTTCTTGAATCATCCTTACCTTCTCCATACCCCTCCGGATACGACCTTGTTCAACCACTTGACCAAGGAATTTGTTGCTCCGCCGAGCGAAAGAGAAATTCTCCTTCTTCACATCCAGACTGTTTCCCCTTAGCCTGTTGAACACCTTCCGTAGATGCTCTTCATGTTTCCTCTGAAACAACACTGAAGCTCCCAACGGCGTTTTGGAAGGGCGAACACATCCCGCTTCCAATTCATCAAGTTGTTTCCCCAACTCTACTATCTCTCGAGGCGCAATCCGACATGGCCCTTTAGCAGGTGGTTTCACTCCTGATAACAACTCGATCTCATCCTCCACAGTCCGTCGTGAAGGCAAATTGTGAGGCAGCTTATCCGGCAACACCTCCGTATACTCATCCAACATTGCTTGGATGGTCATAGGCTCCAGCTCTTGGCCTACTTCTTTGTCTACCACCACTGTGGCTAGACGTGTCTGCTCACCCTGACCCAATCCCTCATTGAGTTGTATAGCTGAAAGGGACTTCCCGTCGTCTCCTTTCGTTGCAACGACTTGCACCATGCACGAGTGATCTCCCATCAGACACAGGGAACCAGCCGAAGGCATCAGCACTGCCCTCGTCCCCCTTAGGAACTCTATTCCTAGAATGACTGGAAAGTCATCCAATGACACCGCTGTGAAATTCGCATGACCTTCCCATTGTCCAAGCTTTATGGCCACTTGCTTGACTACTCCCAAAGTAGGCTGGGCTACAGAGTTAACTGCTTTCATGCGTCCTGTATCCTTCTCTAAGAATAAGTTGAGTCTCCATGCTTCCAACTGCGAAACAAAATTATGAGTAGCCCCCGTATCCACCATAGCGCGAGTACTCTTCCCATTTATCCTCAAGTCCATAAATATTAAACCTTTTGCTCATGTAACTTTCGGTGTTTTTGCCTGCTTTTCCAATGCGTTCACCAACCGCACTGAATCCACCCTCGGGGCATCATCCTCTTCCACATCGTCTTCCACTACCTGTTCTACAATGGAAGCCTGTAAGGCATTAAGTGATGCTTTGTGAGGGCACTAAAAAACTCTATGAGGACCTCGACACAAGAAACACTCAAGTCTACTCTTCCCCTTTCCATTGGGTGTGTTGAACCCTTGAGACGACGAAGCTTCCTTTGAGGTTGATGATTTAGAGTCGGCTCCCCCACTCTTGGGTTTGCCATTCTTGAAAGACTTTCCACTGTTTCCCTCTTCGCCAAACCGTTTGGACGAAGCGGTCTCATCACCAGCGTAGTCTGTCAAGCGTTCTGCAGCCGCTTGTGCAGTTGACAAGTCTTGAACCCTTTGTCTATGAAGTTCAGTTCTTGCCCACGGTTTCATCCCCTCAAGAAAATAGAACAACTTGTCCTTCTCCGACATATCCCGAATATCCAACATTAAAGCAGAAAATTGTTTCATATATTCGCTAATTGACCCCGTATGCTTGAGATCTCTCAGTTTTCTCCTTGCATTATACTCAACATTTTCCGAAAAGAATTGGGCCTTGAGCTTTCTCTTCAAGTCTGCCCAACTATCAATTACACAACTTCCATTTTCAATTTCTCTGTACTTGGTATGCCACCACAGTTTGGTATCACCAATCAAGTACATGGTCGTAGTATCCACCTTTGCCTGTTCTGAGGCCATCCGCACAACGCGAAAGTACTGCTCCACATCAAACAAGAAGTTCTCTAACTCCTTGGCATCTCGGGCACCCCCATATGTCCTGGGTTCTGGCACCTTGGTCTTGCTAACTCCCGGAGTGTTGGAGTTCCCCATAGCAAGAACCATCAGATTCACCTTTGCATCCAGATCAGCCATCCGGGCTTGCAAAGTTTCCACAGTGTGGTGAAAGTCCTCTGACATTTCACTTGTCAAACTTGCTTGATGTTGTTGTGATCCCATCACTTCATCAACAAGTCCCCTCAGTTGGGCCATCTCGTTGGTCATATTGTTGGTTGTCTCTTCAACTTGTGCTTCCAGTGCACTAAGTCTTTCAGCATTGTTTGGTGCCATGGTCAACTACCAAAGCTTCCAAAATCCCACAACGAAGGTAACTGAATTCTCGTAGCAACTGAGCCTTGGCTCTGATACCAAATGTCACGGTCCGACAATTTTCACACCGTTGTGAAGGGCCGTGCGGCGCTAGCTAAAGCACTCTTGCTTAATTAGCCAGCCTATCGTTTACCAACATTCATCCACAAAGGACTTTCATTAACATTCATTCAGATAGCAGCGAAAACAATAATCAATTCATGAAAGCCGTGGCAAGCAAGCAGTAACATTGAAGCAAACGTAATTCATTAACAAATCCTCCGTTGACATGTTGTACTTAGCGAGGGAGGCAAGTAGGCTAAGCACGTTGACAATTGCTAGCGAGTTTTACAATGACTGATGAACAATCACCCTCCCCTAAAGAGGTTTGTATGTAATTATCATCTTGGCACGAGGAAACATCAAAGTGACCGAGGAGTCATACTGCTTTATTTGACTTACAAAGACTCTACTAGCAGAAAATAACCCTACACTAGTATTTATATGATGGAAACCCATCCCAAGCACACGAGATAAGCGGTCACAGGCAAGCATAATGCCCTGAACAAGCTTAGCTCGTGACTAGCACTGCTAGATGAAGCTCTTCCTTTAGAAGATGACATATTTGCACTTATTCTTGATCTAGTGTGATGTGGGGGGTTATTTACTCCAGTAGCTCTAGCAATAGAACCCCAAGCCAAAAGATCATCTTCAAGCACAAGTTCATCATCGTTATCAGAATCGCCATCCATCCTACCTATCAACCACTTATTACTATCATCAATGTCCTTTAGAAGGATGGGATGAATGGTGTCACGCTTGTTGTATTGACTCCTCAAAGTTTGATTATATTTCACAAATACCAAATCATTCAAGCTTGCTGGGATAGCCTATTTCTCCTTTTTTTATGAAGTTGCAAAAAGTTTAAAGTAATAAAGTAAATAATGATTCTAAAAAGTAGTAGACTTGTTGTTCATGTTCTTTAATCCACGATATACTAATGACTTACATGTTGGAATATGCTCCTATTTCTTTCGAAGCCGGTAGCACTGCACGTGAGGCTAAGTATTTTTACAACAAACTTTTGCAAGTTTGGAACTGATGATCTAAATGATATCCACCATTGTGCTATTATAAAATAAATTTTAAATGAATACCTACTAGCTAAATAGCAACCACGGTTTGTTTCTTACTTTCCAAGACACCAAATTACCACGACAAAGATACAATACTCGGTTGTGGATTTTCGATCGGAAGGTGACCGAGCCTAATTTGCATTTGTATATCCCTGAATATGATCGTGACCCCGATCCTAATATAAGAGACCTCTCCATGGTGCACCTTTGAGATATCTTAAAATGCTAATTACTGCATCCTAGTGACTTGTTCTTGGGGAATTGAGAGACTGACTCACAACACTTGTTGCAAAGGATATATCTAGTCGAGTGATTCTGAGATAATTCAACTTCCCAATAAGTCTCTAGTATCGACCTAGGTTAGGCAACAAATCACCCATATCTAGCATTAACTTACTATTGGGATCCATGGGTGTATCAATAGGTTTGGATCACAACAGTACTGTCTCATCTAAAAGATCAAGAAAATACTTCCTCTGTGACAAGATAGTTCCCGTATAAGATCTCGATACTTTTATACCCAAGAAGTGCTTCAACAGTCCCAAGTCTTTGGCCTAAAACTTACTTTGTAGAAAAAGCTTTAGGTCGTGGATGCCACGATCATCATTACCAGTGATCACAATGTTGTCCACATATGCAATAAGCAAAATACTACCCGATGGAGTATGATGATAAAATACAGAGTGTTCTACTGCACATCGATGAAGGTCAAACTCAAGTAATACAACACTAAAACGGCCAAACCGTGCCCTTGGAGATTGTTTTAGTCCATACAATGACTTCTTAAGCTGACATACTAAGTTTGACTCCCCCTAAGCAACAATCCCAGGGGGTTTCTCCATATATACCTCCTCATGAAGATTACCATGTAGGATAGAATTCTTCACATTTAATGGATGTAGTGGCCAATGACAAGTGGTGGCTAAAGAAATGAACAAATGTACTGAGGCAAGTTTAGCAACTGGGGAGAACGTGTCTGATTAATCCAAATCATACACCGGAGTATACCCCTTAGCAACAAGGCAGGCCTTCAGACGAGCCACAGAACCATTAGGATTGACTTTCACATTGTTCATCCAGCGACAACCAACCATAGACTTATTAGGAGGAAGAGGTACCAATTCCCAAGTATCATTATCATGTAGTGCACGCATGTATTCAACCATTGTTGTCCTCCACCTAGAATGGGATAGGGCTTTAGAAATGGATCTTGGAAGAGTAGCAGAAGACAAAGTACTAACAAAACAGGAATAAAAGGGTGACAACAAATCATAACGAGAAAAATTAGAGATTGGATGTTGGGTACAAGTGCGTCTACCTTTTTGAACAATTGTTGGAGGATCAACATCACAAGAACTAAGATCATTTGATGAGGGAACTAGAGACACAGTAGTAGAAGTTGGAGGAGGCACTTCCTCCTTGAGTCACTGTGTGTATACCTACAAATTGGGATGATCCAAGCCACGAGAAGGACTCAAATCAAATGAAGATGTAGGAGGATTGGGCACAGATATTAGGTTTGGATCTGGAAGGCAAGGCAGAGGAAGGGACTCATCAAGTTCAATAGAATTCAAGGAATCGGAGTAGTATGGTGTAGACTAAAAAATGGCAACATCAGAAGCGACAAAGAATCAATGTAAAGTAGGACTATAACATCGATATCCCTTTTGAGTATAGGAATAGCCTAGAAGAATATATTTGATTGCATGAGGATCCAACTTATCCATTCCTGAAGATAATTGATGGACAAAGAACACAACCAAATATATGAGGAGGAAGGGAGAATAGAGGAGCCTTAGGAAAGATAACTGAATATGGAAATTTACCACCAAGGACAGAGGTTGACATTTTATTGATGAGGGAGCAAGCTGTGAGCACAACATCACTCTAAAAGACTTCGTGGACATTCATTTGATACAATAGGGTACGAGTGACTTCAAGTATATGGCCGTTTTTCCACTCTGCAACTCTATTTTGTTGTGGAGTGTGGGCACAAGAGGACTAATAGATCATACTAGAGTTAGTTATATAAGCACTGAATTGGGTACTGAAGTACTCCTTAGCATTATCACTATGAAGTATCCTGATGGGCATGTCAAATTGAGCCTTTATTTGGGAACAGAAAGCATAAAAGATATCAAATAACTCAAAACAATCTTTCATTAAATACAACCAAGTCATCCTAGAGTAATCATCAACAAATGTAACAAAGTACTGAAACCTCAACTTTGATGTCACACGACTAGGACCCCAAATATTTGAATGGACATGCATGAAAGGACTAACCACCCGTTTGTCAACCCTAGGAGCAATGGGAATGCGATATGCTTGCCCAATTGATAAGACTCACACTCAAGATTAGACATAGAATTCAATGTAGGAACTAGCTGTTTCAACTTGTCCAAAAACGGATGACCAAGATGACAATGGATTTGAAGTGGTGTAGCTGCGACTGTATAGGCAATGGGTGGAGAAGGTGACTCAAAGTAGTAAAGTCCACAAGCCTCACATCTTGTGCCAATTGTCTTTTTTCATCTTCAAATCCTGAAGAACCACATAATCATAAAGGAATGTGATAGAACAATTTAGTGACTTTGTAAGCTTACTAACTGGGATAAGATTGAATAGAGATTTAGGAATAGGAGAAGGATTTACTGTTCCTATCCCCTTAACAACAATAGTGGATCCGTCAACAAGGGTAACTTGAGGGAGATTTTTAGGATATTGGAGATCAGAAAAGAAGTTGGTTGCACCTGTTATATGGTCAGTGGTAGCAGAATCGATAATCCAAGTACTAGTAGGAAGGATACCAGATGACATGCAGACTATAGGATTAGCTTTTTGGGCAAAAGAAGCAATGTGATAAGGTGCATGTTGGGACAATTGATATTGTTGAAGCCTGAAATAATCCTCCTCTGATATAGTCACAGTACGCGATTCACTCAAACAAGTAACTAACGAAGGAATCATACTTTCGGAATTTGCAAATGCCATCACAACATTCACAAACTCAAACCAATGATCATAAGATTAATTGTTGGAACAATTGGAACAACCATGAACAAGTCACAGATAATTCAGTACAAGGCTACCATAGCACCAAGAAACTCACATGCAGCCCCAAGAAAGCAACACTCAGCATTGGAATAATTGGAGAGGTGAACCACCGAAACTACCATGAACAAAAAACCAACAACCTCAGATGCAGCCCCAAGAAAGCAACATTGCCACAGCCTCACACAAAAAAAAAAAAAAAAACAGCTCATGGGCACTGCCACTGCCCCAGGAAGGTCACCAATGACCGTTACTAACACCGAAAAACAACTAGTGAATTACCATGAGTGCATTGTCACAACAAAGATTGGAGCTTGGAGCAAAAACACATGCCCAACAGCTTGATATTTTGGTATATGGAAGGAATTAGAATAGTGAATCAAAAAATACAGCAAACCCCACTGTTTCAGACCCAATAAATTCATTAACAATTGATAAACAGCTTCATGAAGCATCAAACAACCATTCCTTGGGTGCTGCACTGCCACGGACGAGGTGAACAACTCACCGACGGATGTAGCACTGCCACAGCCGCACAACTGAACATATGAATGCTGCCATGACTCCAAAAAACTGACAAAGAAGCCTTCACAAGCCTTGAACAAACATTAACGGAATGCTGCAAGTGCATAGTTAGAAAGGGTTGAATTTTTGAGCAAAAAACTGACCTAACAGCTTGATAATATAGTATAGAGAAGGAATCAGAGCATGGCAGAGGAAAAGAAAAAAGAAAAAAGAAAAAGGTGGCTGGAAATTCACTCATGTGCCAGCGTGTGGGGTTAGCCCTGTTGACGTTTGGTTAGTGCATGAGGGCTCCTCCTGTGATGGGGTTTTTTGGGGTGAGTCGTCCCGAAGGGGGGGGTGGGGGGGTGGGTCTGTTTATGGATGTATGGTTGGTTTTGTGAAATAATATGAGATGGAGGTGAATCTAGGAAGGACAGCTGCGGGAATGGCGTTTTCCGGCGATGGCTGAGGAGAGTAGGGTTTAGTTTGGATCACGCTTTGATACCATGTTGAGTAATTGGGTAAAATGGAAGACCTAAACTCAATGATGGGTCTCTTCCTCTATTTATAATATATGTAAGTACAATAGGAATGACCATAATAAGCTTGCTAACACACACTTAATACTAACAAAACTCTTAACACATAATAATAATAATGCTAAAAGACTAAATAACCTTAACAACAATGTTACTAACATAATAACATACATGAGATTGAAGGGGGATTTAGGAATGCACAAGTCCTTAACCGTAAGAGTGGAAGGGTGATTCAAGATAGATTTTTAGAATACTAGAAGGTAGAAAAGAACATGTTAGGGCTCTCATTCCTCTTCTCAAGCTCCTTTTTTCAAGGTATTCCTAAATTATGGTTGTTATGTAGTACTAATGTTAGATAATATGGTCATGTATTTTTGTGGTTGTGTTCTATTTGATTTCTTTTTGTTTGAAAGACAATATCTTAAGACTCAACTTGTGGATTTTATTCCTTTAATTTGATTAAGCGGTGCCTTTACACTATATACAAAATCATTCATTTTTATGGTTGGTTCAATTTGATATATTTTTGAAATTAAGAGTATCTTAAGATTTTCATGTGAATTTTATTCTTTTAATTTGATTAGGTGCTGGCTTCTCACTACACTCAAAATCATGGTGGGGAAATGGCTTGTGTTTATAAACTTAGAGACTATGATAAGGTTGTTAGAAGTTTAAAGAAATCCAAAGGCATTGAGGTTGAAGAGATACCTTGGGGAACATTTAATGTCGTTGAGAAGCTTTCACATTCCTATATTGAGGGGCGGTGGATCCCATGTAGGCCTGAACACTTGCCTAGTGATAAAGTTGATGAATTAATTGAGAATCTTCCAAGATCCTTGGTAGATGTACTCATGCCTTTTCAACTTGATGGCGTCAAATTTGGGTTACAGAGGGGTGGTCGGTGTCTCATTGCAGATGAAATGGGGTTAGGGAAGACACTCCAGGTATAATTTAAAAATTTAATGTACTTAATGCTTTTGTTTTTGTTTGGTATACAATATACTTATCTCTTTTTGATGCTTTTTGTTTTTATTCGATGCTTTGTTGCATTGTTATGTTTAATTTTTATTCGCATTTGAGGATTGTTTTTTGTTTCTTAAGTCATAAGAATCAACAAAATGTGCGATAGTTGTCAAATTAATGATGTTCAACTATGTGATTTATTGGTTATGTTGAATAATTAAGGAATCATACTAAAGGGGTAAATCTTGTAAAAGAGAAATTAGTTCTTGTAATGGGATAGGAATATTAGGGGCTGTTAGGTATCATTGTCAAAAATAATGAAAACAAAAACTAAAAACAAGAAAGAGAAAGTAAAAAATCAAAAAACGAACAACGTACTTGGTTAATATTTGTAAAACTAAAGCAAACTAATAACTTGATTAAACAAATGCTCAATTTTGTACTTGGATCAAATAACAATTAAAAAAATATGATGAAAGTAAGCAACAACAACAAAACCAAGCCTTAAGTCCCACTAGGTGGGGTCGGCTATATGAATCCTTTTCCGCCAATTTATGCGATCATGGACCATTTTTTTTGACAGATTTAGGGATATTAAATCCTTACTCACTATCTCCTCCCAAGTTATTTTAGGTCTACCCCTACCCCTTCTACTGCCCTCCATAGTAACTAACTCACTCTTCCTCACTGGTGCACTATGTGGCTTACGTTGCAAGTGTCCATACCATCTGAGTTGTCACTCCCTTATCTTATCTTCTATAGGGGCTACACCTAACTTATCGCGAATATGTTCATTATTATCTTTCAATGTTATACCACTCATCCATCTAAACATTCTCATCTCAGAAACTTTTACTTTTTGGATATTATGTTTCTTCGTCGCTCAACATTCCGATCCATATAGCGTAGCTGGTCTTATAGCTGTTCTATAAAACTTCCCTTTCAATTTTAAGGGTATTCTATGATCACAGAGTATACTTGAAGCGCTTCTCCATTTTACCCAACTTGCTTACTCTATGCATTACATCATCTTTAATTTCCCCTTCAGCTTGCATAAAGATCCAAGGTATTGAAATCTACAAGTGCTATTTATTTCTTCATCATCAAGTTTAAACTTTGTCTCCAATATTCCACCTATCATAACTAAAATTACATTTCATATATTCTGTCTTATTTCTACTTATCTTATAGCCTCTAGATTCCAAAGCTTCTTTTCATAATTCTAACTCAGCCTCTACTTCTTCCCTAGTTTCATCAATTAATGCAATATCATGATGAAAATAAAAAATAGTAAAAATTAAAAATATTATAATAAGAATGAAAGTTATTAATAGTTATTTTACTTAATTATGATATTTCAAAATTCACTTTTGAAGAACAATAATGTATTTGTAAAACTAAAACAAATTAATAACTTTATTAAACAAATGCTTAATTTTGTCCTTGGATCAAATAACAATTAAAAAAATGTGATGAGAGTAAAAAAAATAATAAAAATTGAAAATATTATAATTAAAATAAAGTTATTAATAATTATTATACTTAGTTATTATGTTTCAAAATTCACTTAAAAAAAACAATCTTATTATACATGACAATTTAAACGAACTTTCTTATTTTTTAATTTTTTTGAAAATTTCTAGGCATTTTTATTTTAATTATATTTCAAATTCATATAGTCATTCTATTTTATTTTTTCAATTCTTCATTTAATCATTCCTTCTTTTGTCCCATTTTAGATTCCTTCCTAACCGTATTTCTCCCTTGTAGGACTCATGAGCCAATGACTCGGCAACCAAGAGAATATTGGTCTTGGTTGTCTGTTTCATTCTTGAGTAGGTATATAGTGATAATCTTCCTATCAACTCCATTCTATTGTAACAAAACTGGTTTAGGTTTAATATTGAGGCTATTTCCCAACACTTTATTTAGTAGAATATCAGGCTTGCAAGTAGAATATGTTAAAATTTGAGACTCATTGTTAGACCACAACCTAGCAACTTAAGGGGTTGTTTGGTATCATTGTCAAAAATTACAAAAACAGAAATCAGAAACAAAAACCAAAAAATAGCAACCTATTTGGTTAATATTTATAAAATTTTAAAAATGCTCATTTTTAAATCAAATGAGAAAAAGGGTAGCTCGGTGCACAAAGCTTCTGCTTATGCGGGGTTCAGGTAATGAGTGAACCGTGATGGGTCTATAGTACACAACCTTACCTTACATTTTTGCAAGAGGCTGTTTTCACGCCTTGAACCCATGACCGCCAGGTCTTATAGCGACAACTTTACCGTTGCACCTAGACTCGTCTTCTTTATAAAAATATGATTTAAATAATAAAATTGCAAAATAATACACATTAAAATATTGCAATAATAAAAAAATTTATTATAATTATTTTACTTAATTGTTATACTTTCAAAATTTACTTAACAATAAAATTTTATTGGACATGGCAATTAAAAAATAGTAAAAATAATGTCATTGAATTTATTATTATTTTTAGGAATTTATTTATATTTATATTTCAATTATATTAAATTCATATGATTATTTAATTTTTATTTTAATTTATATAAAATAAATAGTTTAATCTAAAAGAACTATTTTGGGTAAAATTTTTGGAAACAGGCCGCCAAAACAACTGAAAACCATGAAATCTAGTTTTCAATTTTTCGCAAATAGCTAAAAATCGGCAACGTAAATAGAAAATTGACAACATAAACAAATGCGTTTTTATAATCTATTTTTTCACTATGCAAAAATAGAAATAGAAAATAGAAAATAGCAACGATACGAAACAAGTCCTAAGCTTTTAGGTAAAGTGGTTTTCTAACATGGTATTAGAGCTGGTTACTAGTAGGGCCTGGTTCTAGTCTTGTTGCCCGTGTTTATTATGTGGTGTTTAAAAAAATAATTGTATTCCCTGTAATGTGAATTTATCTTTTGTTTATCTCTCCATGTGTTGTTGGGTTGCGCATGCGGGGGAGTGTTAAAGCTTGATATACATTGTTGGCTTACAACAAAAACGATTATCTAATAGAATAAGTAGAATACCAGAACATAGTCATAGACCCTTGCAAGAGGTCCCTCTAGGCTTTGATAACTCAAAAACATTAACAACGCTCAAAGGAGTGGAGCTTAGAGCAAAAGTAGGGGAAAAGAAATGGGAGGAGAAAATTGTTGTTGTAGACACATAAAGTGAAGGAGTTGGACAAGCTTTAGACCAAGACTCGGGTTTCTATTCCCCCAACAACAAGGCCAATTGCTAGTTTGCTATCGGATCCACCTTTTTTAAGGGCCAACACATGCCATTTGAATCCATTCCATTGCAAAGATCATTCTTAAAAAATTGTTGTTAGGTGGATAAGGCGAAGGAGTTGGACAACAAATATTGCAATATTGCTAGTTTGCTAGAATCCTCCCCCTATTGCTAATACCATTCTTTTTAGGTGATATGATTAGGGTTTTGTTTAAGTTTCATAGCAATAATGTGCTGAGGTGTTAGCTCCACATTAGCAGTCCCTGAAAAGGACTGTTGACTTAAGATCAACATAGAATATTTGAATGCCTCCTATTGCTAATAAGATTTTTTAGGTGATATTAATAGGGATTTTCAGTAGTTTTATAGGAATGTTGTTGTGGTGAAGAATGTTAGTTCCACTTCAACACTTGTCTCTTAGAGGAGTAGTTGACTTAAGATCGAGGATCATAGACCTATTTGCTTGGTTACTTTTCTTTATAAGATTTTGGCAATGGTTTTGTCATGGATGTTGAGAGGTCTTGAATTAGACTTTCTATGTCACATAGTGCTTTTATTTGAGGTAGATTAAGTTTGGGCGGTTCCTTAGTTGCCATTGCATTGGTTGAAGATGTTAGTAGAAAGGTAACAAAGGTATTGTGTTAAAGCTAGATTTTGAAAAGGCTTAGAATAGGGTGAATTGGGGTTTTTAAGACAAGATTTTGTAAAGAATGGGGTTTGGGAATAGGCAGAGGAAGTGGATTAGGGGTTGTTTTTCATCATCTTCCCTGTGTGTCATTGGAGTCTAAAGCTTGGTTTACTGCATTTAGTGGGCTAAGGCAAAGTTATAAGCTGTCTCAAATTTTTATTTATTATAGTGTTTATGTGTCCAGTAGGATGATGAAGCATGCCCAAAGTTGTTGATTGTACGACGCTTTAGAGTGGGTAAAGGGGGGGTGTGGTGGGCATGGAGGTCTTTCATTCACAATTTACTAATGAGGCCATTATTTTCTTGGAAGACAATGCTAGAAATTTTTGCAAAGTGCTTTTGCTGCTAAAAAATTTTGAGGTGGTAATATAGCTAAAAACAAGGCAGTAGGGATTTAGTTGATGCTCAATACTTAGGGGCTTGTAATTTTGGAAGGATAGCTAGTTGTGTAGAGTTGGCTTGGTCTTTTCTATTTTTAGTATTCCTTTAGAAGGTAATTTTAGGTCTTTTTTTTTCCCTTTGTTTTTTGCTGTTAAGTAGTTGAGAATTTGGTCAATAGTTGCTCTTTTGTGACCAATTGGTCATAGGTTCCAGTCTAAGGAAACAACCTCTTTGCATAAAAGCACGGGTAAGGCTGCATACACTGTGATGATCCTCCCCCCACCCTTGCAAAGTGGGGAGCCTTGTGGCCTGGGGACACCCTTTTAGCATTTGAGAGTTTGGATAGGCATTGAGAGGGTTGCGGGAGAGCTTATAGTTCTTTTGGGGCGTATACACCTATCTATTGTCATTTTTTTGCTATTCCTCTTTTTTTATGTCTTTATTCGGAATTCCTATAGCTGTTGTAGGTAATTGAGAAGATTATGAGGAATTTATTATGGTCAACACTAGGACTGAGAATTGGTGAAATCATTTGTTTAGTTAGGAAATTGTTGGTTGGCCTAAAGCAAAAGGGCGATTGAGTCTATGAATTGTGGTGTCTAAAAGCATTTTCTTGGTTCGTAAATGGTTATGGAGATTCCCTCGTATCTTGACACTTTATGGGCAAAGCTGGAGTGAATGTCTTTATTTTAATGTGTGGGATGCTGAAGTAACTATTTATGCTCCAGTGCAATGGATTTGCTTTTGCATGATCATAGTTCACAGCTATTTCATCATTATGATGGGTCTAGGTTTCTTTAGAATAATTTGGTTGGTGTATTTGTTGATGTGTGGGTATCTCAAGTGAATGGGGGCGGTCTTATGATTGTTTTGTAGTGTGTGATTATTTTTATTTATTTTTTATTTTTGTTGGCAATTTAGTAGTTGAGAGATTGGGTAGGTGTTTGGCTAGTTGGAAGAGCGATTATATTTCTTTTAGGGCATATTACACTTAATCTCTTCTTAATTTCTTATACTAGTGTTAGATAATTGAGAATTGCTCCTATCCACCCCTCTACCTAACGTCCTACTCTAACACATACACAATGAGAGTAAAAAGGAAGGGTAATAAAGGATCCCCTTGCCTAGCCCCCTATAAGCTTTAAACCAAGATTTGGGTTTCACTTGCTTCACATCACTTTCATCATTATGAGGGTGCTAGGTTGCTTTGGAATAATTTGTTTGGTGTATTCACTAAGGTGTGGGTATCTTGAATGAGTAGGATGGTCTTATGAGGATATATTTTTGTGGTTTTAGGAGAGGCAAGAAGTGGGGGATTTTGTGGAAGTACTTGCTTTGGTATTCTTTGGATGTCGTGGATAAAGCGAAATGAAAGAATTTTTTTGGGGGATAAGTTCACTAATTTCATTTGATATAGGGATGCGTTTGGTGCATATTTTTCGGGTGAATTCTTTTGGTGGGTTTGGGTAATTTGTAGTGCGTCAGAAAGCTACTTTGATAATTTGTTTTTGTTCGTTGGAGGGTGTTGGACTCTTTCTTTTGTTAGTGTTTCTTGTATCTTTTGTCAATTTTCGTGAATCATGCCTATTTCTTTTAATTGGTATGTCTCTTTTGAATGATGACCAAATTTAGATGTTTATTGTTTAGTTAATTTATAATTAAATTTTTGTTGCATAGCTCCAATTTTTATCTTGTAATTAGGCATGGAATATTAACTTACATGCTTGAATTTCTTCTAGGCCATTGCTATAGCAAGTTGTTTCATGAATGAAGGTTCTATGCTTGTTGTTTGTCCGGCTATTCTGCGATTTTCATGGGCAGAAGAACTGGAGCGTTGGCTGCCCTTGTGTTTACCTGCAGATATCCATCTTGGTATGGTGTATACAGTGTAATATTTTAATTATATGGCCTTTTCTTTCCTCTCACCTGTTTTAAAGCAGGTAATGGGATAAAATTCAATTCTGGGAGGACATTTGGGTTGGTGAGTCTTTGTTGGAGCTGTTGGTGCTGCATCTGTTTAGACTGTCTACTGCTCACAATGCAACAATTTCAGCTTTTTATTCTTTTGAGGGGGCCTCTCTTTCTTAGGATTTTCATTTCTTTATTAGTATCAATGAAAGAGAGGTTGGTGAGTTAACTCTTTTATTGGGTGTGCTGGATTCTTTCATGCCCAATTCGTGGGAGGATACGAGGCTTTCGCTTGGGGACACTTCAGGGTCTTTCTCTTCAAAGTCTTTCTTCTCCAATACTCCAGTCTCATAAAATCCACAAATTCTAAGCCCTCTCCTCTTACGTAAAGCTGTTTGGAAAGCAAAGATTCTATTTAAAATCTGGCCCTTCATTTGGACCTTAATTCTTAACGATTAATACAAAATGATAAGCTACAAAAAAGAGGCCTTACAAAGCCCTTAGTCCAGATATGCATGCTGTGCAATGAGTCTAATTGAGACTATTGGTCATTTGTTCATTCATCACAAGGTCGCAAGGTGCATGTGGTACAATTTTTTTTCATACTCTGGTGAATATTGGGTGGCTCCAGCTACAATTCAGGATTTTTGGAAGTGAATTTTTGGGGTTTTGGGAAGGAGAGAGGATATTTTGGGACTGCACTGTTTTTACAATCTTGTGGTCGCTTTGGCTGGAAAGGAATGCTAGAGTTTTCAAAGATCAAAAGACTTCTCCAAGATTGCTTTGGGAGAAAGTTATTTTTCTTGCTTCTTTTTGGGCTCTCTTTTGGGGTTTTTGGGGGTCTTTTGCTGTCTGACATTCAAGGGATTGGAAAGTAGATTTGATATAATTTGTTAGTGTTTTCCCCTTTCTTTTCTTTTGTGCTTTTTATTGATGGATTTCTTATCCTCATTATATTGTAATTATGTTTTTTCCCCCCTAATGGATTTGTTTTATTATTTAAAAAAAATAATTGAGGTTATTGTTCATGACTTGTAATCATTTGACTACATACTCGACGGCTATGTTTTTCTTGTGATTCTATAAATACTGAAAATTCATTTTCTTATGAGTTTTGTGTTGAGTCCTATTCACTTAATTATTATATTATTCATATGGGCGGTTAGGTGTGTATCACTATGACACCGACTATATATACAAGTACAAATGGTGTACACAATTATGTGCCCAAAATATCCCTTTCTCTTGTGGACAAACATGAATATTTTCTTTCAAAATTTGTTTACATTTTCTTCCAATTTTTGTTGAATCTATTATTGATTTACAACAAAAATGTAATGCAGAGTAATGGTATTTTGTACAACCAAAATTGTTATGCAGATAAACAGTTGAGCTTACATAAATTTAAACTAGAAGTAGCACCAAATGCCATGATTTTAAGAACTGGTTTGACTTCTAGAGAGAAAATGGAATGGGGAAAGAAGATTTCTAGGATTTTGAGAATCCACAATTGATCAGCTCTACTAATTTATTTATAATATACTTCACATATGTAAAAGGTTAATAATACCATTTAATGCATGGTAATGCTGTAATACTCCCCTGAAGCTGGAGCATATATGTTCTATGCTCCTAGCTTGTCATAAATGAACATAACATGGGCACCCGCCAAGGACTTGGTAAACAAATCCAAATATCCAATTGATGTTCAGATTTAATGCAAGTGGTCTTGATAAGCTTCTGCAAGAGTTTTTTCTTGAACAAAGTGGCAATCAACTTCAACGTGCTCAGTCCTCTAATTAAAAAATTGATGTGGAGCAATATGAACAATTGTTTGATTATAACACTTCAGGTCCATAAACTGGGAATATTGAACCCTAGTTCTTCCACCATATTCTTCAAGTAAGTTAGATCACATGTGGTATGAGCCATGGCATTGTACACAAATTTTGCCCTTGATGTTGCAACTATAATATGCTTCCTATTATTCCAAGGCACCAAGTTTCGACTAAAAGACACACACCCCAATCTTGGTTGTTCTGTCGAAAGGAGACCCAACCTAGTCTGTATCTATTTATCCCAGAGAAATTGTATGGCCATGATCCTGGTATAGAGGACCTTTATCAGGTGCACTTTTTAGATGTCTACTGATGCGGATAACAACCCAATGAACTATGTGGGGTTAGTCTAGAAACTAAAACACTAGTTGCGGAATAAATATTTGGCCTCGTTAGTGAAAGATAATTCAAATAAGGCTTTGATATTGCCCTCGTCTGCTGTTTTAGCTAAAATTACACTCCAATTCGACATTTATTTACTGTCAGGATCCATAGTAGTATCAATAGCTTTGGATGCCAACAAACCTTACTCAGCCATGATCCTACAATTCAAGAACATATTTCCTTTGACAAGAACAATTCCTTGATGATGGGGATCAACATGCACCTCGAGTATCTTTCATAGATATTGTGACATGTGGACGACCACCCGAAGTCCACCATTAGATGTGAACGTTATTTGTAGCAATTGCCGATTTTATGCAATTGAAGACTTTAGCTGCAACAATTGCAGACTTTATACAGTTGAAGACTTTAGCTGTAGCAATTGCAGACTTAATGCAATTGAAGACTTAAGTGCAGCACTTGAAGACTTTAGTTGCAGCAATTGCAGACTTTATTTACAGCAATTGAATCTTCTCTTGGAAGCTAGCTTGGAAACTTGCAAAGCAAAAAACTTTAGTTGTAGCACTTGAAGACTTTAGTTGCAGCAATTGAAGCTTCTCTTGGAAGCTAAAAGGATGACAACTTGCAAGTCAAAGTGTCTTGCGTTCTTTATTTTACTTTTGTATTTTCTTTAAATCTCGTAAGAAGTCATGTGCAAGTCATGTGCATGCTCATGTAAGGCTATAAATATGCCATCACTTGTATTGTAAAGATGATTGCATTATCAGTTAAAAAGAAGCCTTTGCTTAGACTTGTGAATCTTGTTCCTCTCCTTGTGAGTGAGTAGTGTGAGACTACATTCCGTCTCCTCGGAGATTGGTTGGTGAGAGACCCCGACAACATCAACGTCATCATCAACACTACACACCCACTTCTCTTTCATAGTCCACAACCACAACTTTCCTCAAGATTCATTCTCAAGATTCATTCTTGTCTCAAGATTCCGAAAGATTAACAAGCTTGTTCGTGGTGTGAATCGAGTTCTCGTGTGTCTTGGTGTTTGTCATTCCGAATCTTTGGTAAGCTTGTTTCAATTCCTTGTTTGTTACCATCTAAGACAGTCCCTAAAGGTACCTTGTAAGCCTTGAAACTCTACCCAAATACTTGATTGAAAAACCTTGTTCATTCTCTTTGAATCTTCCTAGATTTTCAGCATGAACATGCTTGCTAGTACCGTGCTTAGTGATATTTGATTTGTATGTTTGGACTTGTGATCTAAGACTTTTAAATAACATCTTTTAAGTGAACTTAATTACTTGAATGAAATGATCAGCTTAGGGTTTCTAATCAAATTATATACATTTTCAAAATCTCAACAACTTGTGACATTAGAATATGTTTGTGATGTTCATGCTTGGTTTATTCAATTCTTCCCATAGATTGTGATATTGTGTGTGTGCTACAAAGAGGGTCAACTGTAGGACTAAGGCTACTTAGAACCGTCCTACATCACTTGACAAGGTATGGCTATCTTAATTCCCAAAAAGTACTTTAATGGTCCAAAATCTTTAGTTTGGAACTTTGTAATATAGAATTGCCTTAAGTGCTCTATTCTCTCATGGTCATCACCTATAATTACAAAATCATCCCATAAATTTATTTATACCATCAGATAGCATCAGTATGACACAATGATGAAATACAGAATAATGTACCCCACATCTGGAAAGGTCACAGTCAATATCATCCTCACTAAATCTCCCAAATCATGCTTGAGGAGACTTTTTTAAGCCATACAAACAGTCCTAGGAGGACATATGATGGAGGACCATCTAAAATCCTATAGGCCGCCCATTTGGCGTACATTTGAGGCACAGGTTGGGGTTTTTTTGTTTATGTGTTAGTAATTATGTGTTAGTATTTTGTAATTATGTGTTTAGTTGGGTTACTAATGTAAATATGTGTTAGTAGTAGTAGTGGTATAAGTGTGGGACATGCAAATTGAAGTACAATTATTGTTTTGAATTAGAATTCTAATTGCAGTTTCCCTCTCTCGCAGTTTCCTCTACCTCCTTACTTCTTCCTTCTTCTTGCATCTCTCATTTAATACTGTCTGTCTTCTGTCTATTTTGCCCTCCTCCTTCTGTTGTTGCAGCTTCTCTTCTTCATATTCTATCCTCTGTTTCCCTCCCTTAATTCCCTTAATTTTCTCTCTATTTTTGAGTTTCCACATTTGTCCTTCATCAAATTGGCATCCAAGCATTGCTCTCTAAACTACTCATTACATTTTCCCATAAAGAGAGAGAAGATGATGTCTCTATGTTAGTTAATTGTAGGGAGCAGCCATACACGTGCAAAGGACGTTACCAAGGAGAACGTGCTCATGGACCTTCGTATAAAGGTGGAATTTCCTCGGTGGGACAGCGATGACCTTATTGGTTGGGTTTCTAGGGCTGAAAAATACTTTTGCTCTCACTGCACTCCAGAAACATCTAAAGTTGAGATTGCTTCTATTTGTTTGGATGGCAATGTTATTCAATGATATGATTGGTTTGGAGCTTATTACAAACTGCCTTCATGGGCAGAATTTGTTTCTAGATTACTTGCTCGATTTGGGCACACTAGATATGAGAATATTGATGGAGAGTTTGCCAAAATACGCCAAACTTGCACTATATTGGAGTACTAGACACGATTTGAGTAGCTATCAAACAGGACTAATGATTGGAATGAAAGTCAACTCGTCGGTACTTCATTGATTGTCTCTTACTTGACATACATGAGGTCAAAGTGCGTTGGCCACGGACTATGACCTCTACAATTTCCTTTGCACGGTTAGAAGAAGAGAAGTTGGGAGAAGAATGACGTCACACCAACAAGACCACAAGACCATTAGCAAGCATATTTTTAGTAGCACTATCACACCACCTACTCCTTGCAATTCTCCTGCCAAATGATTGAATCAGGAGGAATTTAAAGAGTGAATGACGAAAGGTTTGTGTTGGCATTGTGATGAAAAGTGGCATAGAGGGTACCATTTCAAAAAGGATGACTTTTGATAATTGAACCAGTAGAGGAGCCAAAAGAGGTTGAGAATGATCTCCTTTATTCAAATCAGGAAGATATTGAATTTGATGATAATGATGAATATATCACTTCTTTAGTTCATGCTTTAGCTGGTTATGCTAATCCTCAAACCATGAAAACTTGTTACTATCTTAATTGATACAAGTAGCACTAATAATTTCATGGACACTAAAATTGCTAAATAGCCAGCCTATCTTGTGGAGCAATGTGAAAAGTTCGATATTAAGGTTGCAGATGGAAGAACCTTGACATGTCAAAGATAGTATCCAAAGGTAGGGGTGAGCATAATTTGGTGAAACCCGAATAAACCGATTTCGGTCGGTTCGGTTCGGTTAAGAACACAGGATCGGTCGGTTCAGTTATGGTTTTACAAAGTTCGGTTAATCAGTTAATCAGTTTGGTTAAGAGGAATGTTAATTCCGTTAACTGAAATAACCGATTTAATAATTAATTAAAATTTCAATATAAATTAGTATATGTTAATATGTTAATTAGTATTTGGTAAAAAATCTACAATTATATTATGTTTTTATTAATTAATTTCAAATTAATTTGGTTAACCGAATTACTCGAAAAGGTAATTCGGTCGGGTTCGGTGAGGGTTCCTTTATTCGGGCAGTTTGGTTAATAGTTCTCATTAACCGAAAATTTCGGTTAATTCGGTTAATTAACCGAATTTGGCCAAATCGACCATTTGCTCACCCCTATCCAAAGGTTAAACTTACTATGCAAAACCATGGGTTGTTTGTTGATTTCTTTTTGCTGCAACCAAAATACTAAGGAGTTGTTTTGGGTATTAAACAATTTTAGGACTCTAGGTGATATAGCTTGGAATATCTCTAAGCTAGTTATGAAGTTCGCCGGTTAATTGCAAGAGAGTGGCATGGCTGCCTGGTTTAAATTTGAGCACCAAAGGAGTTTCAACATAAACCTAGTTAGGATGAAGGGCTAGAATCTTTTATTTCAGAATTTGTTGATCTTTTTGCAAAGCCACTAGGATTGCCACCTTGGTGAACACATCATCACCACATTTGTGTGTAGCTAGGTAGTATAATGCTCGTCCTTATCGCTATCATTATTTTCGAAAAGTAGAAATAGAAAATATAGTGAAAGAAATGTTAGATGCTGACATAATTCAACTAGGTGTCAGTCTATATTCTTCTCCTGCCCTATTGGTGAAGAAGAAGGATGGCTCTTGGCGGATGTGTGTTGATTTTTGAGCATTGAACAAGAACACTGTGAAGGATAAATATCCTATTCCTATTGTGGATGAATTGTTAGATGAGTTGGGAGGTGCCCAATGGGTCGCCAAACTCGACTGGAGACCGGAGTTATCACCAGATTCAGGTACATGAGGATGACATTCAGAAGACTGTGTTTAGAAATCATGATGGCCATTACAAGTTCTTTGTTATGCCTTTTGGGTTGACCAATGTGCCTTCAACCTTCCAAAGTCTCATTAATGGCATTTTCTGACCTTAGCTGCGTAAGTTTGTTCTTATATATTTGATAATATCTTGATGTATAACTCATATTCTAAAGATAATTTAGGTCATTTGTGAACTGTACTTACTACTCTTCATGAGCATCATTTGTTTGTCAAGAAATCTAAATATAGTTTTGCTTTATTGCATGCGGAATACCTGAGGCATATTGTTACCCAAAAAGGTGTTTCAATTGATGCTTCTAAAATACAAGTGATGACATATTGACCTATTCCACAAATAATCTAAATATTGCGAGGAGTTTTGTGGTTGATTGGTTACTACCGCAAGTTTGTCAAGGATTATGTAAAGATTAGCGCTCCACTGGCTACTTTATTGAGAAAGGATGCATTCAAATGGAGTGAGGAAGATGAACAAGGCTTTGTCAAGCTTATGCATGCAATGTCCACCACACTAGTTCTTGCCTTACCAAATTTCAACAAGGTGTTCATCATTGAGTTTGATGCATCAAGAGTTGACCTTGGTGCAGTTTTAATGCAAGATAGACGCCCCATTGCTTTCGCCAGTAAGGCTCTTTCTCCATCCCACATTGACATCTCTATTTATGACAAAGATATGCTAGCCATTTTGCATGCAGGTACAAAATGGAGTCGTATTTAATTGGTTGGTCATTTCCAAATCCGAACTGATCATAAGACCCCAAAGTCTTTTTTGGAGCAAGGAATCTCTTCCATGGAACAACAAAAGTCGGTCACTAAGTTGTTGGGCTATGTTTATGAGATTATTTGAAAGGAAAGGATTGTGCTGATGCACTTTAACGACTTCCTTAACAAGTTGAAATTTTATAGCGATTTTTGTGCTTACATGTACTATTGAACAAATCAAGAAGGAATGGTGGTAAAATTTGGAGACTAGTGTGATAACCATACCCTTTAGGCCACAGTAAATTTAAAATACTTCGATAAATTAGCATGATTTGATTTGTTTTGCACTTAACAAGCTCATACTACCCATGTTATTCATTTATTTGAGTTGTGTTAGTTGATATTGGAAATTCCATTTGACTTATTAGTGATTTGGGGGGGGGGGGGGTGGTTAGATGAAAGCAGACTATGAGGGTCATGCTAAAGCATAAATAGCATAAAATTTGGGGCAAAAAGAGAAAAAAAAGTGGGGAATGCTGAAACCAGGTGTGACACGTGGCCGCACTACAAACAGTAGCAGCCACATAGTAGCTCTGAAAAACTAGCAGGAGACACCTAGCGCACAGATGCCAGCATTGCAGGACCCCTGTTGCCACTAGCTGCTACGGTCCTGCTATGTTTCGAGTACATGAATTTCAGAGGGAGACTTAAATTGAGTTAGAAGAAGGATGATGGTTTTACTTGCTATTTCAATATTTGATGGTTTTACTTGCTAT
Organism: Malania oleifera; assembly: GCF_029873635.1. Taxonomy (NCBI): domain Eukaryota; kingdom Viridiplantae; phylum Streptophyta; class Magnoliopsida; order Santalales; family Ximeniaceae; genus Malania; species Malania oleifera. The sequence continues at coordinate 62,319,578 of NC_080429.1, read as the reverse complement.
TGAATTGTTATTGTGTGAAATTGATGGTACCATGTCTTGTCATTGCTACGAAATTGTGGAATTTGAGCAAGTAGAGGTTGTGTTGTCCTTGGATGAAAGGCCTTAAACCTTTGGAGGGCATTTCCGCGTTTACGTAGTGGTTGGCCAAGCTGGTTTTTGGCACTTGTTGGTATTTACGCATTAAGCGGTGGTTGGCCAAGCTGGAAATTGGCACTTGTTTGAGATAAAATGTTCACTTAGTTGGGATAACACTTCTATGTTGGTAAAAAAAGGCGTAAATGCATGCTATTTGGATGTTTTGCGATGGTCACTTGAGATGAACAAATTGCCTAGAATAAAGAGTGTGTTCATGCATATTGTTTAGAATAAAGAATGTGTTCATGCACCTTATGATCATGCATACATGTAAGAAATAATGTGTTAGGTATTGAAATTCTTGTTTGAATAACGGGGAATTAAGAATGTCTACTGAGCTTGTGGTGGCTCACCCTATTCCTTAATAAATTTTGGGTTCAAATTGAAGGAGAGCTGCACTTGTTAAGTTCTCCATGATACTACCATTTTGACATGTATTACAAGATGGTAGGAAGACAAGAAGGATACTAAGTGTGTGTTTGGTTTTGGCGGTTATGTATGTAGACTAGGGAGTGTGAAAAACGTTGCATGTAAAGTACAACCCAATGTAGAGAGCTTGTCACTAAATGAAAAACGTTTTTAGTTGCATATGAAATATACATACATACATACATATATATATATATATATATATGTATGTATGTATGTATATGTATACGTCTTGTATTTTCAACAAGCGTTCACTCTTAAATTGGCTTTTAAGTGGTTTCCAAATGATGATTTGTAAAACAAATTCTTGCCTAGGCCTAGTAATATCCCTTTGGATTTTAGGTCAAGTCATGGCCAGTCATGTGCCAAAAGCTATGGACGTGACAATTAGAGGTATTATCCAAATGCTACAAAAAGAGCCAACTTCAATCACTCCTTACTTTTGGGACTCTTTAAACTTACTGTAGAAGGGGAGGATTTAATTAGTGCCTAATTTATCCCACTAGCAAACCATGTTGCAAGAATCACATGCATCATCGACTGTAGGTCACTCTGGTTTTCTTAAAACCTACAAGCACATTTCTCAGGAATTTTACTAGAAGAGAATGAAGGATGAAATCAAGAAGTTTGTGGCAAAATGTGATATTTGTTAATGATAAAAAGGGAAAATTGTGGCGAGTCCAGGCCTTCTACAACCTATTCCTATTCCAGAAGAAGCTTGGACTGATATGCTCATTTTTGTGCCATAACTCACCCTTATATTGTTATAAGTGAGTACTTTTTGTTGAGAATATTGTCAAGTTACATGGAATTCCTTAGTCTATTGTAAGTGATCGTGACAATGTCTTAACCAACAACTTTTGGAAGGAACTTTTTTGTTTACAAGAGCATTGCATATTACCTACAATTAGATGGGCAAACTGATGTTGTTAACAAGTTCTTGGAGACTTATCTTCGTTGCTTTGCTAGCGACAAAACTGAAGGATTGGGTGTGATGGCTCACATGGGCTGAATGGTGGTACAATACCACTTATCATTCCTCTATCAAGTTGACTCCATTCGAGGCTGTTTATGGTTGAGCTCTTGTTGTTCTTGCTAAGTATTCCGCTTGATCATCTAGAATTGATCAAGTTGACAAGGAGTTACATGATTGAGACAGAGTGCTTAAGCTTTCTAAGGAAAATCTTGTTGTAGCTCAAGCTCATATGAAATAGCAAGCTGATAAGCATCATAGTGAAAGAGAATTCTTAGTGAGAGATTAGGTTTTTTTCAAGCTTCAACCCTATAACTATTCATTCTTTATTGAAGTTATCTCCTTGGTTCTATAGGCCTTTTAAGGTTCTAAAACGTATTGGCCTTGTTGCTTATCATCTTGACTTGCTAGTAGGTTCGGTACATCCGGTTTTTCATGTATTATGCCTCAAAAAAGAAGTTAGGGGAGCAAGTTACTATGTTGTGCCACTTGTCTAATGTTGCACTACTAGTGAGTTTCAAGTGCAACCATAAGCAATTTTGGATCACCAAGTGGTCAAATGTTGAAGTCAAGACATCATAGAAGTTTTAGTTCATTGGTCTCACTTACCATCCAAAGATGCAATTTGGGAAACTTATAAATCTTTGAAGGAGAGATTCTCGGGTTTATTGCGCGGGAATGTTGGGATTCTCATATCAATTGGGATTTCTAATTATTGTTTTAAGATTCCCAAGTCAATTGGGATTTTCTATTTAATGTTAGGATTCTATTTAATGTTGTATTTTTATTTGTGTTAGGATTCCTAAATCAATCAAGATTGAGTCCATTAAGGACTTAGATTGGGATATTTTACATTCCTAATATGCGTAGAGTTCCCTACCCTACATATATATGTATCCCTACGGGGCTTTTCAATTCAAGCAATAACATAATTCATAGCCTTTAAATAATTTGGGGAGATCTCGTGATCAACCCTATTTTCTCTTACTATTTTCCTTTCTTTCAATTTCCCCAATTTCTCTACGATGAAATCCTAGTGTCTTTCCAGATGCCATGTCACATCTCAATTAATGATAGATTTAAAATTATTGAGCAAAGCAGGTCATGACACACAAGATGAAACAAATCTGAAAGGAAACACGTGTCATGCATGGTGCACAATGGATGCTTGAGCAGCTTAGGAAAAGGCTATAGGGATTGGGAATCTCTCATAGCAAACCATAGTTCAAGCCTAGCAAGCCAAGTCTCTTTAGGACTTGTCAGGAATAGAGATGCCCCGTCACATGTCTTTGTAGCCAATCTCGACGTACACTACCAATTTTGACCTCATGCAAGAATGAAAATGTAATTTAATTAATAATTAATTTACAACTATGCACTTGGAAGTTTGATGTTGATTAAATCCACAATCTAGGATAAAAATGTAATTTTATGACAAATTCTCCTCTAATTCTTGACAAACCCAATTCTTTAAACAAACCGAAATAGGTAAATTCCAAACCCTCCAAGAGAAAGAACAATGCACAAAAGGATGTGATGTAGATTCTGAGCCATAAAAACAAATAGTACACACATCTAGAGACGAGGCCTTAGAAAGCTTCCTACTTTGTAATAGATTGTTGGCATAAACTCTATTAAGAAACAACACCAAATAAAAACTTTAATCTAAGAGGGAACTTTGGCCTTCCATATCCTATGTTGAAGCGGAAAAGACATGTTTTTGTGATTTAAATGCTTAGAAAAAGACTTACATAAGTAATTTCTTGATGAAATTTAGAACCTTCGAGCAAAACTCCTTCCTAGTGGAAGGAAGAAACCCCTCCAATAAACACAACAAAGAAAACTCTTCCATCTTCTTATTGTTAAATGACCTAGAAACATGGAAAATCCAAAGAAAAATTATCCTCGTTAGAAACTAGAAAGGAAGTTATAACTAAATTATGCAGCAAGGAAAGATGATATACATGATGAAAAGAAATGAAAAATGCATAATAAGTTAATAACCCAACTAAAAGACTTCCCATAAACAAATGCGAGAACCATTACCCACAACAAATTGGTGTAAGGAATAAAGAGAAAATAGGTCTGCTATATATATATATATGCCTCCATGGTCTCTTACAGGAACATCATAATCCAAATTTGCATCTCTCCATATGCCTGCATGCCACATTTCTTTGATTGAAAATTCTTGGGCTAAGGTTTCTGTTAGAGGCTGGGAGGGTTTTAAGATCGTGAAAAACTTAAAACATTTAAAATGAGTTTTGAAAAAGTGGAGGTTGGAACTGTTTTGGAGATAATAGGTTAGGAAAGTTTAAAATTGAGTGGAGATTGATTTATTGGATAGAAAAGAGGAAGGATGAGTTTTAACGGTGCTGGAGGGAAGCAAAGCAGGCTTGTTGAAAAATGAGCTAGAGGAGGTGATTTTTAGCAAAATGGGGAGTTGGAGGCAAAACACTAAATTTAATGAGATAGAGAGGGTATCTGTAATACTAAGTTTTTTCATTGTTTGGCTGATGGTAAGATTAGGAAAAATTTAGTGAGAGAATTGGAGTTGAGAGGACTAGGCCCTTCAGATCTTCGATTGATTGCAAATGAGATCATTTTTTTTTTCCCAATTTATTAACTGAAGAGGATGAGAGTAGTGCAATGATTGAAAGGAGTGGAACACTTTCTTTTTTTTTTTTGTTCAAATGAGTTGGTTGGAAAGGCCTTTTCAGGAGATGAAAGGAATGTAGTGTTTGGAATGGATAGGCACAAGGCTCCGAGTCCAGATGGCTTAACTATGGCCTTCTTTTGAGACTATTAGAATGGGTTAAGGCTGATTTAATGAAGTCTTTATGAGTTTTATTTCAGCAGAGTCTTGGGCAAAAGCATTAATTCTACTTTCATGAACATAATCATCATTCTACGTAATCTCCTTAGCTAGAGTTACCACCACAACTCCACAAGTTACTGAAGTAGCACACCTATTTCAACATAGCAACAAACATTTCAATCGAGCGACTACTTCCAGCTTGGCCAACCAATGTGTTCAGCAGAGATACCCTTTGGAAGTTTGTGGCCTTTCACCCACGGGAGCCTGCAACATTTCAGACACAACCAGCACATGCAGTGACCAGCGTCATTTGTCCTTAAAAGTCACTATGTTCAGCGATTAACTGAACATAAACAAGATGTGCAGTCATTCCAAAATTTGATAGAAATTGTTTAACATAACCATCTCCCTTAACAAGCCCAATAATAGAACACAAAATTGTTCCAATCATTCAAAAATATGGTACTGTGAGAACACAAGGGAAAAAATTGTTTTGGAGTTTATTAGACAACAAATAGACGCAACTTAAAATTTCAATTACATTCAAGTGAATATGTTTCCCTTAATGAATTCCATTTTAAGCAATATCCTTAGATGAATAAAGTGAAGATTAAAGATACCTATCTTGATTGTTAGCTTTTCACGCTTGTGATGATGCTTTCTCTGACTTTCCTGTATTTTTCTAGATTTGTCTGCATTTTCTGCGGAATTTTCACTTTCCTGCTCTTATCTTTTTCCTTTTCCCTGTATGGAGGCTAGGGTTTTACAACAGTTACTAGTGCATTTTCTGTAAATAATAGATAAAACAGTATAGCTGAGAAAGTTATGAGCAGGAGCTGCAAGTGTTCTGCCAGGTCTCATCCTGGTCTCTCAAGTATCCAGCTCTTTGTTTTTGTTCTGTTTTGTTTTTTTATTTTTTATTTTTAAATTTTGACGCTAATTTCTATATTATTTTACTTTTACATTATTTTCTATTACTTTAGTCTCATCCAAGCCCCTCCTACAGCAGTTAAATTCCATAACAATCTTATATTTATTAAGAATACAACACTGATTTCCTTTTTAAAAACCCATATTCTTAGTATAAATTTATTCAACATAATTGGAAATGCAAACAACAATGCAAAAATATTCAATTGATTATGTTTGACAGGAATTGAGTAATAGGGTTGTGACTTTTCACTCCCCACATTTTTGTGCATATTTCTCTTGATATGGATTAGGCTTACCTTTGCGGCATATTGCGATTAGTATGTATTTCTATATTCCATCTGTTTATGAATGCTACTTTGTTTTCAGTTTTTAATCATCGCGATAATCCTGCCAATTTAATGAAATGTCCAAGAATTGTGATTACTTCATATACAATGCTTCATCATTTGCGGAAAAGCATGCTTGAGTTGGAATGGGCAATATTGATAGTTGACGAATCTCATCATGTACGATGCACAAAGAAAATGACGGAATCAGAGGAGGTACAATTGTTTCTATCATTCATAAGTTTATTTATTTATTTTGCATTTATGTTGATTAGGTGAAATATAAAATGATGGTTAGGCCTCATTGGTATGGTCCTAGAATGATTATTATTGCAGTTAAATGCATCTCATTTTTGAGGCATTAATGCTAGATCTTTTTTGAGAATTCAAATTTACTTTTCTTGCTGCCATTGCCCAAATAGTTTGGAGAAAAAGACATTGTAAATGACGTGAGCAGCATTCATGGTGTTGATTTCAGTTCCATTTTTGTCAAAAATATAAGTTTGTTGAGTAATTGCAATATTTGATGTATACTTGCTTGTAATCCCATGATTAAGTTTATGTGATGGCTAGGTACAAAATTGTGTGACTACTTAGGAAATAATGGATTTGTAGCATTTCTAAAATGGTTGTCTTGAGCATGGAATTGGTGAACATTTTCATGTTTTAACTTATAATTAGCTCATAGCTAATTATGTGAGAGACTTGGGATGGGGGTTATCTTCTTTGTTGGGAGTTGCAAATAATATTGTGAGAGGCAGAGGACTATTCATAGTGACCCATAAGTGTAGAATGGAGGTTGTCGATAAATTCTTTTTCGCTTTGACTTAGGAGAGTTTTTGTCTTGAGAAGGGTGATAGCTCCTGGGTTCAAAATTTACTCTCATCTAAAATCCTGCGGATGGAGTGGTTGTGGTGGGATTATTCCTGCGGGTTGGCTGCTTGTTTAGGGTGGGTGATGAGGGATTTGCTTTGGTCAGATGTTGGGGATAGGAGGGATCATCTAGCGAATTTCGAGGGGGCTTGTAGGTTTATGGATTTTGGGAGCTTGAGTCTATGTAATTTGCTGTCCAAAAACACTTGTCTTGTGGGGAAGTGGTTGTGGAATTTTCCTTTAGAACCAGAGTCCCTTTGGCATAGTGATAAAGAGTAGATGGGGTGAGATAGGGTGATCAAGAGTAAGAATGAGTGGGATGCTAGTTTTGCACTAATGCTACTCATGCAAGTCCATGGGAATTAATCTCATAGATATCTCATTTCCTCTTTGCTTAGATTAAAGAGGGAGAGGGTTCTTCCCAATGGATTGGGAAGATATTGAGGGTCCTTTTGCCTCTAGTTCGCTCAAAATTGTCTTGCATAAAAATGTGTTCAAGGCTTCGTCTCTTTTTTCCTCTTCCTCCTCCCTTCTCTTCTCTATTCTGTTCTATCCAGTTTCTCTCTCTTTCTGCACTTCTTTAACTCTCTGTTCTGTGCCTGATTTCTTTCCCACTGTCTCTTCTGCCTGCAGCATCTTCTTTCCTTGTCCTTTCTTAATTCTTCTTCTCTTCTTTCTCTGTTTCTCTCCCTCAATTCTCTTTGTATTTCTTGTTCTGAAGGAGCATGCTACCTATACAACTCAGTCCTCCCCCAGCAGGCTGTGTTTGAAAGTAAGGATTTCAAGTCTTGATTTCAAGGTTTGTACAAAATCGTCAGGCAAATTTCAAGCATCATGTCCCCAAATTTCCACAATCCTAACTCGTCCTTGGAAGCTCCTTCCCAAATTCTTGAAGTATCGTGAATATGCATTTAGAGGTTGCTGCTAAAAGCCTGAGGGTTGATATAATCAAAATCAACATGCAAGAAAAAGATACGATCACGGAAACTAGGGCGATGGAATTCTTCAAGAAGCACCTTATTCTGATATTGTTTGAGAGTTCCATAGTTCTTTTATTTAAAGAATTGATCTAAGCTGCTGGTTTTTCACATTCTTCATCTTCAAGTTTCTTGTTTTTCTAGGTTCTTCTTGAACGCATTGCATTCTTGAAAATTTTTGGAAATTCTTGAATCGTAAGTGCAAAAACAAGCAAAATTTTGGGGGATTCCTCAACTCTTTCTCTTTGATCGGTTCAACGAGCATCACCGTTGACTCCACCAGAAAGCATCTGCAGCACCGATTCTTCAATTCCATTGCTGAATCTTGAATTTCGATTGAAAAATTCTTGCAATCCCCTTTCGCTTTACATATTTTTTAATTGATTGATTTTGGCATTGAATTTTTTCGTTGTTGGCATTAAATTTTCTAGCATCAAAGGTTACTTCCTGCTGTATTTCGCAGCAGGTCATCATCGGTGTTATATTAGGGTACTCAACTTTGCCTGAATTGACCCCAAGGGTTTCGTATATCAGCCCAACGGCTCTTCTGCTTGGGATCCAGGTTTTGAATTGGATTCTTGCCCAAGGTTATCTATGATTTTCAATTGAAGCCATTTCTTTTACACATCATGATCAGATTTGTTTTAGCTTCTTTCTCTGGTTGTTTGTGAGATTTTCTCCCGCTTTTGATCTGTTTTATTTTTATTGTTATTTTTTTCTCAAATTGTTCTTAATTGCTGATTAGTAGAGTAAGTTTTTTGTTTTTGATTTGTAGGCTTAACATATGCATTTATTTCTTATTTTTCAGATCTCAAGACAAAATCCTTTTGCAACTCTTGGATTATACAAAAAATTTTTAGAAGTACTATTGCATGAATTTTTGATTTTTTTAAATCTTTTTTTTCGCAAGATGAAATTGCATGCTTTAGAGTTTAAGTTCATTGTGATATATGTGTGGTTTTTAGATTTGGTTCTAGGGTGCTTTAGAAAATTGTGAATTGGATGTTGGGTAGGATTTTAGACTTTGTTTTCGCTTAGATTAGTTTTGTTTTAGTTTAGATTGCTTAGGTTAGGTTGTGTGGGTTTTTAGTTTTGGCCTTTTGTCTTTGTGAAATAAGTTTGCATTGACAAAAAAAAATGAAACTATTGATTCTTGTACTTTGTGTAATACAAATTATCCTTGTATACACAGCTAGTCCCAAGCCTGGGTAAAGGAGCAGGGTTGCGTTAGGTAGTTGGTAGCTAGCGCAAAACTTCTCTGATCTTTATTTCATGAATCCTTACCAAATATTCACTAGTGCGCTCCTTACAAGCAACGATTTGCACTTTTACCACCTTGTTGCAACAAGAAATGGACTAGGGTGGAGTAAATTGGGTTAGTCTAGGGAGAGGGCTAAGAAGTTAGCAGTTAGCACAGAAAACTAGGATTAGATTAGAAACTTAGAATATAGGGACACTTACGGGCAAATGCATGGAGATAGTGGATAAAATGAGTAGAAGAAAAATTAACTTAATTGGCCTTCAAGAGATGAATTGGGTAGGGTAGAAAGCTAGAGAAATTGAGAAATTAGGATTTAAACCTTGGTACACTGGGACAAAAAAAGAGACATGAAAATAAGGTGGGCATCACAGATACCTAAACGATAGTATAAGATGATAAATTATAGGGATAGGATCATAAAAATTCAAGATAGATCTAAGCCTAGAGATGGTAAATGTAATTGGTGTATGCTCCCCAAATAGGCTTAGCAGAAAACCTTAAAATACAATTTTGGGAAGATATGGATGGTATTATATAGGGATATGAACACTTGAAATCACATTTATAGGAGTTGTTTTAATGGACCTATTGGAAAGGATAATATAGGTTATGAGAAGATACATCGAGTGAAGATAAAAATGAGGCTGGTGATACAATTTTATATTTTTCCATGTCCTACAATTTGCTTATAATTAATACCTTTTTTATAAAAAGAGAAGAATGTTTAATAACTTTCAAGAGTGGGCAAAATAAAAGCCATATAGATTTCTTCTTAACTAGGAGGGGGGTTGTTTATCGTGTAAAGGTTGTAAAGTTATCCCAAGTGAAAGTTTGACTACACAATATAGTGGCTTAGTATTATGTGTATACTTTAAAAAAAGCGACATAAGTCAATGCAAAAGGACTAGGTGGTGGAGCTTGAGGGGAGAAAATATATAAAATTCAATGATAAAATGATTAAAGAGAGTGGCTAACTCTATTATAAAGATAACAAAAGAGGTTTTAGGTGAATCTAGAGTTAGATACTCAGGTAGTAAAGAAAGTTGGTGGTGGGATCAAGATGTCCAAACAACCATAAAGACCAAAAAGAAACTGGGATAAAACATGACAAAGTTGTAGAAATATAGGAAATTTTAGAAAGTAGAAAGAGGCAATAAAAAATGCAAAAAAAGCTATTAGAGAAGTTAAACATAGAGCTTATGATATTTTATATACGAAACTAGCTACAATATAAGGGGATAGAGACATTTATGAACTTGCTAGAGCTAGAGAAAGAAAATGCAAAAGTTTATGTAATATAAAATGTATAATGGATGAGAATGATAATGTCTTATTCAAAGAAAAGACATAAAAGATAGGTTGGCGGAGATACTTTAATCAGTTGTCTAATGAAAACCAAACTAAAAGCTCGAGTTTGGAAGTGACAAATGAGGAAAAGACTAAAATTAGGAGATTTATTTGCAAAATTAGAGTCCTTGAAGTTAAGATGGCTTTATGAAAGATGAGAAGTGGGAAATTTATGACCAGATAACATAACAATTGAAGTCTGGAAATGTTTAGGGGATAAAGGGAGTATATGATTAACTAGTCTATTCAGTAGTATTATAAAAAAAACCAAGAAAAGTTGGAGGAATGGAGGAAAAGCATGTTAATACTTTTATACCAAAACAAAGGTGATATGCAAAATTGTAATAATTATTGTGGAATTAAGATTATGAGTCATATGATGAAACTATAGGAAAGAATAATGGAACAAAGAATAAGACTAGAAACGAGAGTTTTAAAGAATCAATTTGGTTTTATGCTTGGGAGATTGGGAATAGAAGCTATTTATCTTTTAAAAAGGTTAATGGAAAAGTTTGGGAAAAAGAAGGACTTGCATATCGTTTTTATTGACCTAGAGACATGGTCTTAAATTTCCATGAAATTGTTTCCGTCACCCTTGAAATCAAAGTGGTAGTCGACTTCTGTCTTGCATAAGTTTCATCGAAATCTCTATGAAATCATTTGAAATTTATCGAAATCTCGAAATTTTAGAAAAAACTTGTCGAAATTTTAATTATGCAATGAAATTTTCTCGGAATTCAAATGAGAGATTTAGGAGTTAATTGAAATTTCTCTTTTAATTTGTTTTTTAATTTTTTTATTGAAACAAAATATTATTACATGTGCTTTTGAAATTATATGAAAAAATAAACTTACAACAATGTTTTATTTAACCATTCATGTCCAAATTATCATTTTTTGTATAATAAATAATATTTAAATTTATGAATTTCATTTACATTAACTAAATTTGTTTAATGCACATTATCTTACAAATTGTTGTATTCATTGTACTCATGCATATTCTTAAATCCACCTAAGATACCCTACAAATGACGTAACCACATGCAAGTCAAAAGACTCAACCACATGGTACTCAAATCAATATTTATCTTGCTCTCTCTTTCTCTAAGTTAGGCCCAACGTAACCAAAGCTCTGATGCCACTAACATGTTCATATTTTTGGCACGTGATCGATCGTGACTCTATCAAAAATCCAATGGAGGCACCAGGCTTAGGGAAGAATTTGTTTTGAAAAACAGTCCTTTGAAAGCAAATAATAAGACCGTTAAGAGTGAGTATTTGTTAAAAAACAAGATATATACATGTATTTCATAAAAGCAACCAGAAAAAAGAATTTTACTTTCATTGGCAAGCTCTTTACATTGGGCTATACTTTGTATACAACATTTTTACACTCCCTAGACTAAATATGCTTGCTAACAAACATTGGTATTGTGTCTTCCTGTCAACCTGTAGTATATGTCAAAATGTAGGGCTTTCCTTTGGTATAGTTGAATATGAAATTGTTCTAGAAGTAGGGTGAGCAACCGCGAGTTCAGTAGACATTCTTAATTCCTCTTATTCATACAAGGATTTCAATATTTTAAGATATGATTTCTGCATATGCATGCTTAATCATATTGTGCATGAACACACTCTTTATTCTATGCAATCGCTTCAGCTAGAGTTACCATCACAAGACATTCAAATAGCACACATATCAAAAGAACCCTAGAATTTGGAAGATTAGGTAGAGGAAGAGGCTCATTGAGGTCTGAAGCACTGAGGGACAGAATAGTATGAGTCGTATGGTGTAGACTCAAAGAAGGTAATGCTGGCAGAAACAAAAAAGAACTATTAACACAAATTATTCAAAAGAACCCAAGCAAAGGGCAATGTAAGAACATATGTGAACAAGTCTTGTCACTGCTAAACCAAAGGATTTATATATCCAGTGAGATGGCTGTATTTGGTGTTTGTTTTTGAAGCAAGTTATTAGTATTGATTTTATTAAGGATCACAATCCAAGTAAAGCCTTTATCTTTGAAGGAGTTTTAGTTTTTTAGGTAAAAGGATGGGGGGTGGGGGGTGGGGGGAGAAGTAGGTGTACTAGCTTGACTGCGCTTTGTATTCTTTTGGATTTTATTTTTAATTGGGGAAATTTCTTATCCTTTTGTATGTTTATTCCTGTCCTCCTAATAACATCTTTTCTTTTTCTATCCAAAAAAAAAAAGAAAAGAGGATTACCACTAGGAACCTGAATCAAATGGGAAAAGAAAGATTTGCAAAGAAAGAAACCCATAGGAATCTTGAAACTAAATTTTTATTTCTCATCCTGAGTGAATATCAAAAGAATCAAGCACATTCAACAAATGGGCATATCATCTGTGTCCCTGTCATCCTTATTATACCACTATACTACCAGCTAGTGCGCAATGGCTTTTCAGGTTGTTGCTATCTGCTTTCTGTCACAAAATTAAAGTGCCAAGATTGTCCGCCTATTTGCAGGAAATTGGAATCTGAAATTGGATTATCATTAAGGGTAGATAAATGAGAAAAGACAAGGATTCACTTAAGGCAAATGAGTTTCTAATGCTTAGCTTTAACATACCAATGTGCACAACCATAAGATAATGGTGGTTCACATGTGAATTCACATTTATTTCTATATCATTTTCCATTTATTTGTTCATTGATATCTGTTCTATTGTTTTTGATTCTTTTACTCACAGAATGTTCTTTACTTTATGTTCTAATTTATTGTGTTTTTTGAACAGATCAAAGTTGTACTTGATTTGGCATCCAAGGTCAAACGCATAATTCTGTTATCAGGGACACCTTCTTTGTCAAGGTTGTATCATGGAGCACAGCTCATGTGCATTTGCTTAGGTTGTTGTTAAAGCATTCCAGTTCATTCTAATATATGACTTTGTATATCCTCCTAGGTGATAACAGGCCTTATGACATTTTCCATCAAATAAATATGTTATGGCAAGTTCTCTTTCGCAATTTTATGGACGTGATTATTATACTTTTTCTGACGATTATGTGTTTTAGTTTTAATTGACATGCTTCTTTTGTTTAGGCCTGGTTTACTGGGAAAGAATAAATACGAGTTTGCAAAAACTTATTGTGATGTCAAATTTGCCCGGGCTTCTCGAGAGAAAATTTTCCAGGTACTCTTCAAGCTTGTTCTTAGAAAGCAGTTTTTACTCCTTAAAATAGCGTACACAAACTGGTTGTGCTATGCTGTAGTCAATTGTGTTGTAATAAAGATGCATGCATTTATTGAGCATCCTGGAAGGCCTGTCCTTATTGGATGATACAGTCGAATACTTTGTCACTTTCACTCATAGAGCTTTTTGTCTGTACACCAACATTAACACTATTCTTGCCTACAGTTGATTGTAACAATTAAGATTTAAGAAATTTCACTTACCATAATTGCAGGATTTCTCAAAGGGTATTCGTTTGGAGGAGTTGAATGTGTTACTTAAGCAAACTGTTATGGTATGCTCTTGTTCTCTATATGCTTAATGTGATGCTGACTTTCATCAAGACTTAACTTCATATTTTAAGTTAATGATTTTATATTGGCATAACTGTTTTTTCTTTAATAAGCAAAAAAAGAATTTGCAAAGGGGCACCAATCATGCACCCCCTTTTACACGCAGGAGAGGAGAGGAAAAAAACAAAAGTGAACTATTAACAGTGTGACAGTATTCCTAAGAGATTGAAAATTAAGTGTGTCCAGCATGTACTGCCCAATTAACCAGGAGGAAAACATAGAGAGCCATCTATTCTTGAGGTTTGCGGAAGAAGTAGAAGTTCCTTCATGAGCTCTAGCATTTCTCTCTCTCTACATAATACCAAAAGATAGTGAGAGGGATCAATGACAAGCCTTTTTTTCTTTTCTCTATTCGCAGAAATACCTTTCCAAGTGCAGATATACTTTCCCACTGATTCAGCAGTGACCCTATTCTGTCCCAATATATCGAAGGTCAGATTCCACAAAATTCTGGTCCAGGGGCACAGTTTCAGCATCAACTTTGTAGGGAAAGCATCTGTTGACCGAGGTGAAACCCCTTCTCTGAATATTGAGTGCAAGAATCTTCCCCAAAGCTGCCTCCCAAGCAAAAAAAAAGTAGCTTTGGCTGGTGCAAGAGTGTTCGAAATGGCTTTCCAAGGGAATCAGGTCTGGCATCAGAGTGCCTGTCCAGTTGCTAGTAGAAGGACCTGACTGTACAGTAACCATTTCTATTGAGCCTCCATATGGACACATCCGTAGTTATCCTATTGAGAACAATTCTGAAATGGCATCCATAAAAATCAGCAAAATCATCAAGCTCCCAATCATGAGCACTTCAAACAAAAGGAATTTTCTTTGCTGCCCTGTTGATGGAATGGTCCACATATTTACTCACAAAAGAATCTTTGTTACTGGGAAGGTTGAAGATTGTAGGGTATTAAGAACTCAGGGGAGATGTGCTGCCTAACAGTCATGCCGGAAGAAGATGTTGTTCCCACTTCCAACATGCAAGTGATGGAGAGTGAAGAAATCCTCCCATCCCTTCCTAACTGATTTCCATACACTGATCTCATGGAGTGCTTGGGCTCATTGGAAATTTAACCTTGTGATTGGGGCCATGCTCTAAAGCAACGATCTTTCCCCACAGCAACTCTTTCTCGTTCATGAATTTCCACGGCCACTTGCCCAACAGGGCCTTGTTGAGGGAAGTGAGAGATTTGAGACCCAGACTACTTCTTGGGATTGGCTTCTTGACAACATCCCATTTGACTAAGTGGAATTTAGAAACCTCATTTGTATGTACGTGAAGAAGTGTTTTTCGATCGTCTTCTAGTCTTTTGGCCATAGAATAAGGTAGGGGTGTATTCGAGTCAAGTTGACATAGTAAAATACTCAAACTCGACTCGACTAAAAAATGTTAAGCTCGAAACTCGACTCAAATTCGACTGATTTCATAATTGTTAAACTTGAACTTGACTCGACTAAAAGTTCATAAAACTCAAGTTCGACTCAATTATGAATTAATATTATATATATATATATATAAATATATATAATGTACATATAATATTAAATATATTTATATAATATATATTATATGACATATATAATATAAAAATAAAAAAATTGAAAAGATCAATTAGGCTCGAAACTTGACTTGAGTACTATTATTGAGCTCGAACTCAACTCAAATTCCGGTAAAATTGAGTTGAGTGGAGTTAGGGGACAAGTCGAGTCTGAGTAGCTTGTGAGTAAGCTTGACTCACTTACACCCCCTAGGACAAGGGATGGGGAAGGGGACATGAGGCAAATTGGGATGTTGGAGAGAGTTCTTTTGATAAGAGTGAGTCTATCACCTTTAGAGATTTAGTTATGCTTCCAACCAGCCAATTTTTTTTTTTCATGTCTTTCGATACTAGAACTTTGCACCCAGAGGGAGACCAGTTTGAAAGGAAATGTCCCCAGCTTACTAACCATGATACCAGCCCAGAGATTGCCATCATTCTCATTTCCAATGGGAATGAGCTCACTCTTTATGCTAATGAATTCCAACCAGAGATTGTTTCGAAACAAAGTATTAAGCATATGACATTAAGAATGTAATGAGCTTCTGCCTTGCAAAAAATCATGGTATCATCCATGAAGAAGAGGTGAGAAATTTCCAGCTTCCTCGTACTTTCTTCCTCCGTTAGCCTTTTAAGAGTCATCTTGAGGAATGTTGCTGCAAGAGGCTGACAACCTCCATGACAATGATGAAGAGCAAGGGAGAAAGGGATCTACTTGCCGTAAGCTCCCTGGGGGAATGAAAAAATCTTTAAGGGCAGCATTTGACTAGAAATGAGACACATGGAGTGGTGGTGCACTGCTCAATCCACTTGCAACAAATGCTCCCAAAACCTTTTTTTTTTTTATAAAGAAAGAAATCCCAGAAAACATGGTCAGAAGATATATATATTATTTTTTATTTTTTAAAATTTGAATTTGCAGGCAATTCCACCCTTTCCAGCTTCAGAGTGACAAACATCCCTGATTTACCTCCCTTAAACAAAGGCATGTTGGTGCTGTCCTTTGACTTCTGTGATTGACTTTTTCCTGAACATTGGCTAGGAGCTTGTAAACACTACCAATCAAGCTAATTGGACGAAAATCTTTAATGTTGACAGCCCCCATGGATCAACACAATAAAGGTGGAATTCATGCTGTCCACAAATCTTTCATTGAATGGAAATCATCAAAGACCTTGATAAATCAGCCTTGAGAACCTGTCTATTTGCTTGAAAAAAAGTCATGGTGAAGCCATTGGGGTCTGGAGGTTTATCACCATTGCAATTTTTAAGAGCAAAAAGGATTTCTTCATCGCTAAAAGAGTGTTCGCAGTGGAGTTGTATATTCTGTTGATGCTTAACCCCTCAACCTGAGGTCTCCATGCTGAAGGCTTGGAGTAAACGGTTTCAAAGAAATTGCAAATGCCTTCTTTGATGTCCCCTCCATTAGAAGTTTGACAATTGATGATGACGTTGTTCAAGGTGCTGTATCTCCTATGCGCAATGGCTGTGATGGAAGAATTTGGTGTTGTGGTCCACTTCTTTAAGATATAAGCCTCTAGAATTTTGTCTCCATGCAATTTCTTCCATATAAATTCTGGGATAATTCTCTTCTCAAGAGGGTCCATTTTTGTCTTCCTTGTTAAGGCCTTGAGAAAGTTCTGCAGCATCAAGATCCTAGATTCTCCTCATGGTGGTTTCCTTCTTTGCATGAATATCACCAAAGTGCTTTTATTCCACCATTTGACTTTTCTGTTAATGTCTTTCTGCTTGGACATGAGAACAAAACTTGCAAAGCCTTCAAAGAGTGAAGCAGACCACCACTCCTTGATGAGCTGGTCAAAACCTTCTTGCTTAAAATCACATATTTCAAAGCGAAAGGGAGTTGGCCCCCACTTAATTCCTCCCATGTCTTAGAAGT
Source organism: Malania oleifera (assembly GCF_029873635.1). Lineage (NCBI taxonomy): Eukaryota > Viridiplantae > Streptophyta > Magnoliopsida > Santalales > Ximeniaceae > Malania > Malania oleifera. The sequence goes on along the minus strand of NC_080429.1, from coordinate 62,302,530 downwards.
GAGGAAGGCGGTTTGAGGTCAGCCTAGGAGGAGCTTTTGGGTAACTGGGGAAATACTACTCCCTGCTTATTGAGATTAAAAACATGCTAATTCTTGAGGGAGGGAGATCAATAACAGGTTTCAGGTGAAGAAAGTCCCTAAAATCTGTTATTCTTGCATCTGAAGTTCCTCTGAACCTTTTGTTTGGGAAGAGCATCTTTTTAAAATCTGTTCCAATAACTTGCAGAACATCCCATTTTTTTTTTTTAGCTTCATATAGCTCATGGTAAATCACTGGAAGGGCCTTCAATTGGTCCATACACACCCATAAAGATTTAGGAGACTTCTTGAAGAGACAGGACACCAAGAAGATTCTGCTTATATGCCCAACCAGTTCAACAATATTTTCCTTCCACAAGATTAGGATCCCCCAGCATTGTTGTCATCCCTTAGGTGAATCCAGCGGTTGCTGTTTTGTCCATAGATACTGGTAACCATATCCCTGTCTATGGAGTCTAGTTTTGTTTCCTGCAGATATATCACATTCTTTTCCATTCTTTTAAAAAACTATTCACAATATACTTTTGGCTTTATCATTGAGGCCCTTGGCATTACAAATGAGAGTTTTAAAGTCATAAGTCCAACAAATATCCGCTGCTGCAGCCAGCCACCTCAGGATCTAAAAAGATCTCGTTTCTATCATAGTTAACAGAAACTCAAGTCGTTTCAATTCCTACTTTTATCTTTCTTTTTGCTGCTATAAACATTCCTCCTATAGTTTTGTCTGCTTTCCTTTCCTTTCCTTTTTCTTTTATCTCTTTGAATCTCTTCAAATAAGCTTAGAGCTTTGCTCTCAAAACCATCAAAAGATATTCCAATGGCCTTGCTCACCATCTTAACATTCTGGAGAAGTGGAGAGCCATTTAGACATATAGTCCTTGGTGATCACTGTCACTGTCTGCACCTTTTCAATCCTCAAAATTTTGTGTTTTCGTGTCCACTTAATTGAAGTCAAAGAGTGCCTTTTCGCTCACTGGGATCAAGGCAAGTTTTGGATCGGGTTGCTGTGAGTGGGGTTTTGCAAAACATCTTTCACCTCCTGAGCATCAGCCAGATTCCTTGGAGTTGGAGGGGTGTCTAAGTTGGTTTCTTCCTTCTCCGAACGTGTCGCTGCTGCTGGGCTATGGAGAAGAGTGTTAGGGGAAAAGAGTCCAAACTCCCTTGGTGGAGCAGGGTGTAAGATGGGCCCTGGATTAAGAGGGGCAGGGGGAAACTTTGGGAGTTTGTTCTAAAACAATGGAGTAAAAGGCCTTGGATTTGGGCTGGAAGGGGCAGGCGAAGCAAATGAGCCTGTAGATAGACTCCCAACAAAGTCTGAAACATTTGACAACTTTGGGCCCAGGAAGGGATGGACTACCAATTTAAAAAAATGCCCTGAGGAGGATCCAGCTGCCTCCTGTACTTCAAGTCTCCAGCAACCAGTCTAGCGGATGAGCAGATGGGTGCACTCGTTGTCTCCATTTTTACTGTTTACTTAAGGGGAAATGCTAATGTGGTGGCTGGAGTGAGGGTTGGAGCCCACTTACTCCTCGGGAATAGATGTTGTGTTTGCGGAGAGGGAAAAACATTCTTTGCCACGCCATGGGGCAGATGAATTTGAGGTTTTTTCTAAGAACCAAACATGATGGGTCTTTGATTGCACCTAGAAAGGATCTTTTTTTTTTTTTTTTTTAAAGGGGTGCAACACGAGGACTTCCTAGGAGGTCACCCATCCTAGTACTACTCTCGCTGAAGCATGCTTAACTGCGGAGTTCTGATGGGATCCGGTGCATTAGTGCTGGTATGATCGCACCCACCTAGAAAGGATTTCTTCATCATTTGTCTGAATAATACAATCTGCCATCCTTTAGTTGAACTCTTCTAGAAAGTGATTTGCCTCCTTTGCTGATTTTGGATGGAGCAAGGAACCTTACACACTCATTCTATTTTAGTTGGAGCATTAAGGTTTTTATCCCCATCCCTCTTCCTTTGATGCCAACTTAAGAGTTTGTTTATTGGACCAGTAGTCAATCCAAGAAATGAGGAGGAAAATGGGAACACTTCTCATCTTATGGTATTTGTTAATCCTGAGAAAATTGACATTTCTCCATCATGAACCAAGTTGAATGATTTCGTTTCCACAGCCACCTATCATTGTGCGTCACTTTGCATGATAGAGGGGACAATTGTGTGTGACCTGCAACTGCTGCTTGTAGATGAAGAGTTGAAGCCTTGAGGGAGAATCCTCAAACAGAAGAACAAAGCTTGGTGGTTGGGAGGTCTGGTCGACTGGGTCTTTTTACAAGCAAAGACTCCTTGAAGTGGCTCAAACTACGGAGGTCATGGTGAGATTGTGGTTGCGGGCTAGGGCTCCAAAGTGGCTCACCACTCACGCTAGGACTCTGAAGTGGCGAGGTTGTGGTATTGCGTTCTATTGTGGGTAAGTACATCACTCTTATGGTCTTGACTTGGATGTAAAGCATGGGATGATTGATGCGTTTTGAGTCAGCTTTATGTCCTGACTCTGGCTTTACTTTTCTGTATACTGCTCTTCTTTTATTTGTTTGTTATTCACGTTCCTTTTAAGTTGGTTAGTCGGCATTGAGTGTTTAAGTCATGCAGGTTTTAACTAATTTATGTTTCTGGGGAACACACATATATTCATTGGAAAGCAGATGTCTTCGTCTATGCTTTGGGATGGAATTCAGAATTTGGCTTCATTGTGGCCTTTAGTAGCTAATTGCTTCACAGGAGCTTTTTTTTTTTTTTCAGAATTGCAGCGTGACTGCTGGGAAATGTTTTTTTTTTTGATAATTTTTTTTTGAGTCTTACATTTTCTAAGGAAGATTTCTTATGCTCCTTTTTTGTACTTTCTTCTCAGTTCAACACTATTTCTTTTTTTTTTTTTGAATCTAAAAAAGGTAAGTTAGGCTTCTGTTCAAGGGTCTTTTAGAGAGATTTACATCCCTTATATCAATATTTTAAAGGTGGTATGTTTTCCTTGCTAAGGCAGCTCTTGAATCTTTTGAAATGGTTGTTCAAAGTTGCATTCAGCAGTTCTCTTAAGCTTTTTTAATTTTTGGACTTAAGAGTAGCATCAATTGGTATTGGAGACAGTTCTGGTTCAGTGGATTTGTGTGGGGAATTAGGGAAATTCTCTTCAGGGGTTTGTGAGCCTCCAGGGATAATCTACCTCACACACCAACCTCTCAACCTAACTAGAATGCCGCATTTTATCAACAATGGATGGCCATTATTTTTGAGAAGATCGATTGAAGCTTTTGTCAAAGTACACTTGGCAAAGAGAGACCATTTCTTAAGATGTTACAATGGTAATTAATTTGTGGACCTTCCTACAATGCTGATGAATAAGGTTAATATTACTTAATTGAGTCCTTGGAAGTTTGTATCTCAAAATTTTCGTTAGATCTTTCTTGATATGCAATGTGTAAGGGCTTTGGGGCAGTGCGGACAAATTCAATGAGAGGTCTTAGCTCAACTAAAATTTGCTGGAGATTGTTAATGGTCAGCCTAGGAACTCATTTAGGGTTTCTTAAGAGTTATGATAAGGGGATCCTTCTCTCCTTTTTTGTTCACTTAGATGGTTGATGAGTTGAGTAGGGTGATTTCACATGCTTAGGTCTTGGGGTGATTTGGGTTTTATTGATTGGGAGGGAGGAGAAGGAGGTGTCTCATCTTCAGTTTGAATATCATACTATTTTCTTGTTGCAGAATATTGTTGGGAAATTTTGCAAGATCCATTAAGAATTTTTTGAGATGACCTCAGCTTAAAGATATATATATATATATATATATTCAAAAGTGGGGGGACTGTCATTATTTTAAGTGATGGCGACTTAAAGGGTTTCAAGTCTCTAGATGGTTGCGACTCTTTGGGTTGGCCTTTATCATTTTTAGGTCTTCCTTTAGGGGTTCATGCTTTGTCTACAACTTTTTGGGATCCAATGATTGAGAGTAGGGAGGATACAAGTATGGTTATTGTTGCGGGTAGGATCATACGCACTTCTCTTTCTAATAACCCTGTTTAGTTTCTATCTCTTTTTAGAATCCCCATGAGGGTGGTGGGTGTGAATTATGAGAGACTTCCTTTAGTTTGGTAAAAGGGAGAATGAGAGGCATCACCTTGTTAGCTAAGATGTAGTTGGATACCTAAATTTGACGGATTGAGGCTTGGTAGTACGGTATCTAAAAATATCTCTTTAATTGGGAAATCTTTCTGGAGGTTCCCTTTAGAGGTTAATTGCTTATGGCACCAGGTTACTAACATAAGTGCAGAATTCATCGGAATGGGTAAAGGAAGTGGTAATGTTTGGGAGAGACTTCGTTGGAGCTGTTAGACTTTCTACTGTTCATAATGCACCAATTTTTAGCTTTTGTCTTTTTCAGAGTGGGGCTCTCTTTCATGGGACATCCTTTTTTTTTTTTTGATAGCTCTAAATGAAAGAGAGGTTGATGAGCTTACTTCCTTACTGGACGTGGTGGATTCTTTTGTTCCTACTATGAGGCTGGTTGGTGATTTTTTGGGGTGTTTCTTGACTCACCTCCTAAAACGTTCAAATCCTAGTCCTTTCCCTTTCGATTAAGCTGTTTGCAAGCAAGGTTCTTTATGATTTAAGCTTTGATCTGGACTCTAGGTCTCAATAGGATTAATAGAAATAACTTGCTACAGTAGGGAGACCTTATAAGGTCCTAAGCCCATATATTTGTATGCTGTGGCAAGTCAAATGAGACTGTTCATCTTTTTGTGTTAATGCGGTAATCTCTGTTGCTTTCTCTCTTTAAATGGTCAAAATGTCATGAATTTTAATCTTATGATTATTTCTGGTCTTTTGGCAAAAGTTTGGTCAATTCTTAGTTGTATTTATATCTTTTATAGATACGGCGTTTGAAGGAGCATGTGCTAGTGCAATTACCACCCAAGCATCGAAAAATTATAACATTGCCAGTGAAGAGATCAGATGTTGTTTCAGCTATGGCTGCAATTGGGACACTCAATTCCTTTGCTTTATGTCAACATATTAATAAAGAGAAAGGATCTGTTGGTAATTTCCAATTTTTTTTACATGTGAGAAATGTGCGCATGTAATCGTGCTTACTTGTTTTTTTTTTTTTCATTTGTCATGAACTTATGGTCCATTTTTCATACTTTGCAGATTTTAAATGCAATGGTTGGTTATTTTCACATTTTCATGCAATATTTGGAGATTGAACTTAAGATAGATATGCTTGTATATAGATCAGTATGGCAAAACGAAGTCAACTTTAATCAGCTGGGATAAGTTGACTTAGTGGGGAAATGTCCTTGTGTTGAAGCAGAAAAAAGTTGCGCTCTGGTTCTGTTTGGAATAAATATGGTGTTGTTTAGATTCACTGTCAAGAATTTTAAAAATGAAAAACAAGAAACAAGAACTGAAAACTGAGAAAATAATCTCAAAACTAGGTGTTCTTTGGTATCACCTTATGTTTTCTGTTTTCATTGATTTGCAATGAAGAAAGATGTTATAGCAATGCCTTTTTTACATCGCAGGTTTTATTGTCGGCTTTTGCAAGAACTGAAAACCAGATTTTTATGGTTTTTGTTTGTTGTAACAACCTGTTCCTTGAGTACTTTAATATCCAGCATTGAATTTTGTGGATCAAACCGTTCATTATACATAAAATTTTTAATTAAAACCTAAATAAAATGAACATGGGAATATAAATTTAATTAAGATAAAATATTCATCATTTCTAAAAGTTTGAAAAAATAAGTCAATTCAAAAAATGATTGTTATCATTTTTGAACTGTCATGTAATATAGGAAATTTCTTGGTTTTATTTGTTAAAACAAAAATAAAAGTTGTAACATTGTTTTCCCCACTTAGAAACATATTCCCCTTGTGCCTCCTTTGTTTGCAATGCACTTTTCTCCTTTTTTTTTTTTTTTATCAGTAAAGGTAAATATATTGATCAAAATTGTATATGTACAAGTACGCTGGGCATACCCAGGATATATCAAACTTGCAGATCAAAATCAACAAGAGGAAGGACCATCAGATCTACCTATCTAACCAACATGGTATCTCAAAATTACAGAAGAACTGAAAGCATTCAGATATCGTAAAACATATTAAATTTATCAAAAATTGCTCTGTAAGTGTACCTTTTTATCACTTCAATCAGCTCCGAGGAAGAGATCATCTTACCTTCGAACTTCCTCCTGTTTCTGAAGTGCCATATAAAATACACAGTAGCAGCCAAGCACACCTTCTTCCCAATATATTGGATCCCCGTACCCCTAGCTTCCTTATGCAACCATTTCAGTGCAGATTTCAAAGTGGACATTGCCCTTGTTATACCCAGCCACTCCCTGATTTGATCCCATACCCCTTTAGTGAAGCAGCATGAGAAGAATAGATGTTCATTGGTCTCCATCTCTGAATTACAGAGCACACATTCCCAGTTGATGTCTTCCCCTTTGATTTTATCACTTGTTAATAATTTCCCTTTAACTCCCATTCATAAGGTGAACACATGTTTTGGGATACTGCCACAATTCCAAACTTCTTTATGCCACAAAACAGTCCTCCCCTTGCTTCTCCAATAATCATAGGCCAATGGTGAAGAAATCTGCCCATCTACCACCCAGTGGTTTAGAAGGATCTCAGCTGTCCTGATATCCCCGCAATTCTGCATTAAGTGATTCTTTAGTTCCACCAATTTTTTAAATAAAGGGGAATCATCATGCTTAGCCTCCGCTTCCCAGAAGTTTGAGTCCCTTAAGTATATTTGATGAATCCATTTGGACCAAAGAGAATCCTTCTTACTTTGTATATTCCATAAAGCTCGAGTAAGTAGTGCTTTATTCCAAGCATTCAAATCAAATATCCCCAAACACCCTTCCTTTTTCGGGTGACATAGCTCTTTCCAAGCAACCGGGGGCTTCTTCTTTCCTCCCCATAAGAATGATCTACACAATCTCACCACATGTTCCAGGACAGATTTTTGAATTGGAAAAATAGCTAACCAAAAGCATTTTACTCCCTGTATAACAGAATTTACCAGCTCCAGTTTACCTGCATAGGAAATTGTCTTAGATGGCCAGCCACAGAGGAGTTCAGAAATCCTGTTGATCAAAGGAGCATAGTGTATTTTGTTCAACCTTGATGCTGCCAAAGGAATTCCCAAATACCTGAAAGGAAAACACCCTTCCTGGAATCTGTTAATCTTCTAATTTGCTCCAACTCCACTGCCTTGACTCCAGCATGAAGTAGGTTGGATTTTAAATTGTTAGCATACAGCCCTGAGCACTTCGAAAAAGCCTCCAGACAGTTTAATAATGCCTCAACAGAACTGGAATCACCTCTTGAGAACATGATCAGGTCGTCAGCAAAAGCAAGATGGGAAATTTTTAACTGCTCACATCTTGGGTGAAATCTGAATTTCCTATTATTTTCCAAACCAGATAACAATCTAGACAGGTACTCCATTCCAATCACAAACAGAAGGGGAGAGAGAGGATCCCCTTGTCTAAGTCCCTTCCTTCCTTCAAATAAACCATGATATCCTCCATTGATGGACAGTGAGTAGCTGGTAGTGGTAACACATTGAGTCACCCAATTAACCAAGACCCCTGGAAAGTTCAGCTTTACCATCATTTCTTTAATAAATTTCCAGGACATCATGTCATAGGCTTTCTTGAAATCCACCTTTAGCATGCATCTAGGTGAAACCCTCTTCCTTGCATACTTCCTCACAATCTCCTGGACTAAATAGATATTTTCTACCATGCTCTGGTGCTTGACAAATGCAGATTGAGCTGGATTCACTATGTCATCAAGACACGGTTTAATTCTGCCTGCAATAACCTTAGTAATCACCTTATAAATAATGTTACAGCAAGAGATGGGTCTGTAATTCTGTACAGTATCCACATGCTTCGACTTAGGAATTAAAGCAATCACCGTATGGTTAATTTGCTTCAGTAATTTCCCAGTTCCAAAAAATTCTTTGACAGCCATAACAAACTCCTTTCCAGTTGTGTTCCAAGTTCTCTTGAAGAAACAAGCTGTAAATCCATCAGGTCCTGGAGACTTGTTGTCCCCTATACTAAACAAGGCCTTCTTAATCTCCTAATCAGTAATAGGGGATATCATTTGAGCAGCCTGATCAGCATTGATAATCTTTCCCCTTGCTACAACCAGTGGGTCAACATTCTTAGTTATCTCCTCTTTGCCCAGAAGATTCTTGTAATACTCTCAGAATTCCTCAACTACTTGCTGTTGAGAGGAAGTTCTAACACCATTTCCTTTTTTTACAGCAGAGATATGATTTCTGTTAACTTGTCTTCTCATTAAAGCATGAAAGAAAGAGGTCCCTTTATCACTGTCCCTTAGGTATTTTGCCTTCGCCAGCTGGGAGAGGAATAGTCTATTGGCTTCTGCTAGTCTGTTGGCCTCCACTTTCTTTTCTAACAACCTCCTTTGTATTTCCAAATCCCCAGAAGAGTCATGAAGCAATTGCTGAACCTCCACCATTTCATCCATAGCACACTCTGCCCTTGTTGTAATATGAGAGAAGTGCAGTGAGTTAAGATTCCTCAAAGGTTGCTTCAGTGCTTGTAGCCTTTTCACCAATCTGAATTGGGCATACCCATGAACATTCAGGTCCCAGCCCTTTTTAATTACTTCCTGAAAATTGTTATGGCTCACCCACATATTAAAGAACTTAAAAGGCCTCCTTCCATAATTCGCCTCCTCAAACAGAGAAACAACTCAGTAAGAGTGATCAGAATACACTCCAGGGAAATGAAATTCAGTGTGAGCAGAAAAACCAGATAAAAACCAGTTGTGGTTCACTACTGCTCTATCCAGTTTACACCACACATTGCCATTCGCCCAAGTGAGGTAACACCCAGATGAGTTCAAGTCTGAAAGGCCTGCCTCATTGAAACAGTCATTAATATCCTTCACTTTGTAATCTGTTACAGGGGCACCATTCTGCTTCTCCTTACCTGTTAACACACAATTGAAATCTCCCATAACCAGCCACGGGACATTAGATGTCTGGCTAAATTCTAAAATATCCTACCATAAAGGTCTTCTGGAAACAATCGTGTTAAACCCATAAACAAAGCTTAAATCAAAACTGTTTGCTGTTATAGAACAAACAACATGGCAATGTATTACCTGAGCATTCATTCCCAGCACCTGCAGCTGTACTTTGTGGGGATTCCAAAACACCAGTACTCTTCCAGCCCTATGGTGTTCAAAATTGTTGACCTGCTTCCACAAACGAAACTTTTTATTCATTAATTTCATAAGGTTATCATTAGATAGTTTAGTTTCTATTATACACAACATCAATTTTATTTTTCTTCATTAGGTCAAAAACCCCATTTTGCTCCAGGGCCTTGTTAAAGCCCCGAATATTCCACGCGGATATCTTCATGATGCGGGTTGGGAGCCTGACCCCCTCTTCCTATTTTGACTGTTGATAGCCCCTCCCTTCTTTGCAGCTTTCTTACTTTTTACTCATTCCTCATTCAGATTCTTACCAGTCTGGTTCACTTCCTTCTCATTTGCACCAACCTTAGGACCTCCACTGGCTGGCTCGGCACATACTGCCTCTTGATTCTGATCATCAACCAATTGATCCTGCCCTGATTCATTTACTACACTGAATTCCTGCCCCTTCCTGAGTAATCACTCTCTGGTTATTTTCAACTCCTATTCCTCCCTGATTTTCTCCATCCTTCAAAATATTTCCATAAGTAGGCTTCATTCCTTTATCATTTTCCACTCCCTCCTCAGCAATTAGAGCACTATTGCTCTCATTCTCAGGGAAAACCACATGTTCATCAGACATTCCATCTTGGTGTTGGAATTGAAATCTATTCCCAAAATCAGCTTCCGGAAATAAATCAGAATCAATATTCCTTTGAGCACTGCCGTTTTCCTGTCTTAAGTGCAACCCTTTATCAGTCTTACTTTGTAACTGAGAAGTCCCTTCACTACAATCTGAACTGACATTGCATGGAGCTGGACCCTTCTGCTGCCCCTGATTAAGATCACAGGTTTCAGTTCCCCGCAACAAATTATTCGAAACATTTACCGCCTTTCCTTTATCTTGCTTCCCATTTTTTTGATTTTCACTCTGAGGCACACCAGACTTATTCCCAATGTTGGACTCCTTCACCCCATAAATCTTCGACCCAGAGGTACCTTCTTTTTCCTTCTTCAACCCACAGAATTTTACAGTATGCCCAATAGATCTGCAAAAGGAACAATACTTGGGGAGGTTCTCATAAACCTCCTCTTGAAACATCTCTTCATCATCTGGCAGCCAGACCTTTATACAGTGTTTGATCTCTTTAGCTACATCGATCTCCACCACGACCTTGGCAAAAGAGACCCTCGCTTGCATAGTGGTTAATTTGTCTGCACACATAGGTTTCCCCAACTCTGAACATATTCTTCACAAAGCCAGTGAAGTCCACATCTCGATTGGGAGATTCTTCAGTTGGACCCAGACAGGAAGAGAAGTCCTATGTTCAGGCCCAAATTGAAAGTTCTTAGGCATCCTTTTCATGAACAGAGTGCTACCATAAACTGCATAAGGGGCTCTTTGAAGCACTTCATCCATATCTTCCTCTTTTTGGAATTTAAACACTAACCATCGATCACTATGTCTAATATAATTACATTTAGCTCTCTAGGAGCTCATCACTGCACTCATTGCAGCTTTACAAGGAAACTTCCCCATGAAATATCCCACAAGGCACTTGAGATAAGAGTCCTCAGGCCTAGCCAAATCTGAGTTTTGCAATCTCGCACCGTTACCATCCGACTGGAATGCTAGAATGGGAGAACAGGAATGAGGATTTCGATTATGAGCAAAGAGGTTAGACCAGGGGACTTTTTTATCATTATGGATTATAGTTCTTCCTTCTTGATCCATCTGTTCCTTCCTTTCATTGCCCCTCCCATCCTCCATGTCCATTCGAGCTTCCTCACTCCCTTTTTCTTTTCCCATCTCAACAGTGTCTTTCAAACCAAGAGTTATAGGAACCGAAGGGTCCTCATCATCCCATAGTCTCTTTCCTTCAATTTCTTTCCCACGATTTACCTTTTCAATAGACAACAAGTCACTTTCCATTAAGCCAAGCGCCTCCATTATTTTCCCATTAAGCACCATCGGAGTTGATTTAGCAAGGTCACCAGAAGCATCTGCCACCTTCGAGCCAGAAGGGGAACATGCAATGAGACCCAGGTGTTGCTGAAGAAGCTCTAAGAGGGCAGTAGGGGAGTGTAAGTCCTTAAGACTCTTGAAATTTATTCTCTGCCTTCTAGACATTCTCGTGTATTCCTCGAGGATTTCATGATCCTTCTTCAAAGCCCATTCCAACTCGTTACCCCCTTTGAACACAATATATTTCAGAGCATCTGAAACCCTCTCCTTCATGTTATCTTGTTTTCCTTTAGATCTTTGTGCCCTAGCTGTTGGATTGCGACCTATTGAAGCAAGAAGAACAGTTCAAATTTTCAAAACCCACATAAGCGGGAAAATGAAATTTGAAAAAAAAAAAAAAAAACTCAGATCTATCAATCACGAACAGGAACTGTAAATCAATGGAAAACAAATCCAGCAACCTTTGATTATGCAGATCCACTTCAAATCCAACAGTCAACCACAAAAATTGAAGAAATCAATCAACCCCAACCCTAATCACTCGCAGGAATGCACCTTCTAGAGAGAAGGTAGAGTTTCTCTCTCTAACATTCCACAACATTTTTTTTTTGGTGTGTGTGTGTGTGTGTTGTCTATTTGTCTGTTTTCACTTGCCCTTCTTGTTTCTTGATCTTTTGATGAATACGGAAGTGAAAAATTTTAATTGCAGCTATGGTTTAGGGACTAGACGGTGGTGTTGTGGCTGACTTGTGTTTGTGAGTGACATTGAAGGCGGGATTGCAATTCCGCACACTGATTGGTGTAGCTACGATTTGGGGACTGCAGCTGGAGGCCATGGAGGTGTTTGGGGTGGATTTGGGGGAGCCCATCAGTGGTGGTCTGTGTCATTGGTGGCTGATTTGTGGGCTGTATGCCACGTCCATATTTTGACCAGACGTAACTTCATTCAAAAATATGATTGAAAGCACAAAGCCTAGGAAAGAAATAATTTTATGAAAAGGCATTGTTCGAGTACAAGTAACACAACATCGTAATACAACCAAAAGGGATTTACATTGCCAAGATTCTATACATTGGGTTTTATTCACTTTATATACAACATTTTTTTTTTCTGCATATGAAACCAGTTCTATTCCATACTTCTTGGAGCAAATATGTTTGCCAACAAAATACATGCTTTGTTTCTTCTTGCTAGATTGTAGTAAATGTCAAAAGATAGAGGCTTTTAGAAAGCTAAGTGTAGCTTTCGTTTAGTCCAATCGAATATGAAATTGTTAAGAAAATAGGGTGAGCAACCATGAGCTCAGTAGAGATTGTTAATCCACCCTCATACAATATCAACATGTGATTTTTACATGCACACACATACATTAATACCATGAATATATTCCCTATTCTAAGTAATCTCTTTATCTAGGGTACCAATATAGGACATTCAAATAGCATACATTCCAATATCATTTCAACATGGGAGCCCCATGTCAAGCAAGTGCCAATTTCCATCTCAAGAAACTGTGTCAGTAGAAATACCCGTTGGAGCTTTTGAGTTTTTCTTCCTATGGAGACACAATCCCAACTTGCTCAGATTTTTCCTAATATTACAAGTACAAGCAACACATGGTGCTACAACACATGTAGCTATTGTGCATAATAGGAATTCAATAGATGCACACATAGGCATTACATAGCAAGCAAACACCATCTACCTAAAAGATCAATCCATTGAAAAGGAATTTTCAAGCACACACAGTGCTAGAAGACATCTAGCTATTTCACCTAATATGAATTCAATAGATGTATGCACATAGGTCGTGCCATTGCAGCTAAATACCCTTCTTCCAAGACCATTAGACATACCAAATAATTTTCTAGCTACAAAAAATATGCAGCTATGAAAATCTTGTAAAACAATTAGGATTCAAATTCACACAAATTCTTATGGTTTTTCCTTGAGGAATTTCATTTTTAACCAAAATCCCTAGATGGATAATTGAAAAGAACACCTACTAGACTTGCATTCAATAATTGTCTTTTGTTGCAGTCTCTCAAATGAGAAATCTTCCCACATGGCAAAATTTATGTTGAGGAGGTGATTTTTTTTTAGAAGGGGGGGGGGGGTGTTAGAGTCCCTTTGTGCGGAATCATTCTCATGGATATTCCCAACTTTTCGTCTGCTAACCTTTGCATGCACGATATCCATGAATATTTTGGATCCTACAACCAAAATTGAATGGGGAAGAAAAATTTTAGCTCAAGAAATTGAAACAAATGGAAAATACTTAGGGAAGTTTTAAACTATATCGTGACTTTTGTGCCTATAAATTTGCACGAATTGTTAAAAGGTTTCTTGCTTTAAATAATAATTAGGGAAAATGGAAGTTTGTGGTGGAAACGGAGTCTCAACAAAAAATATTTTTTGGTATGAATTTCGTAAAAAATAAAAAATTCTTTTTGTAGAAATTAAAAAAAAAAAAAAGGTAGTGTCTTGCAAACAATTCCTGTAAGAGTTGAATCCTGGTGTGCACAATCCTTACAGGAGTCAACCCCACGCGAGAGCAAAGTAGTTGGGCGCAAGATATCTGTTAGAGTTGATCCCTACGAGAGTGGAATCATCGTGTAGACAAACAAGAAACTAAAACAAATGGAAGATACTTAGGGAAGTTTGAAACTATTCTAGAATTGGAGAAGAATTGAAATATTATTTCTTATTATTATAAAATTAGGTAATATATGAATCTCTTATAGACTACAAGGATAATCTAAAAGGAAAGAATAATAAATAAAAAGAATAGAAAAAAAGGAAGGAATGACAATTGCTAACAAATCACCTAGAATATCTCCTAAGAATATATCCTAGAATATCTCCTAAGATTATTTACATAATTATAGAAATTTCTCCTATAATCAAGGAGAGTAGACTTACATAATTACAAAAATTTCTCCTATAATCAAGGAGAGTTGACTAGATAAAATTTAAAACTTTCCAACATTGCCCCTCAAGCGGGGTTGAAGATGTCTTCTATAGCCAGCTTGCCAATCAAATTTTCCAATTGCTTCTTTGGTAGTCCTTTTGTTAGTATATATGCTACTTGTTCAGTAGTAGAGATATAGGGTAAACAAATCAGTCCACTGTCCTGCTTCTCCTTTATAAAATGCTTGTCGACCTCAACATGTTTTGTTCTATCATGAAGCACTGGATTGTGAGCAATGGCTATGACAGATTTGTTATCGCAATACAGTCTCATAGGTAGCGGATTAGTGACTTTCAATTCTTCAAATAATTTTTTAATCCACAACACTTCACAAACTCCATGAGCAACTGCTCTAAATTCTGCCTCTGCGCTACTCCTAACTACCACATTTTGTTTTTTGCTTCGCCATGTAACCAAATTTCCACCAACAAAGGCCCAATAACCAGAAGTTGATCTTTGATCGGTTATACTCCCATCCCATACTGCATCAGTATATACCTCAACTTGTAGATGTCTATGGTCTTCAAACAATAGACCTTTTCCTGGAGTTCCCTTTAAATATCTCAGGATTCTATAGACTGCATCAAAGTGGTCAAGCCCTGGTGAGTGCATGAATTGGCTTACCATACTGACACCAAAGGCTATGTTAGGACGTGTATGTGATAGATAAAGTATCCTTCCAACCAATCCTTGGTACTGGTCTCTATTGGTTACTTCCTCAAGCTTGGCAGGTTGTAGTTTAATATTAGGCTCTATAGGTGTCTCAGCTGCTTTAACCCCTAGTAAACCTATTTCTCCAAGCAAGTCAAGCACAGATTTTCTTTGTGAAACAAAAATACCTTTTCTTGATCTTGCAAATTCCATACCGAGAAAATGCTTCAAGTCACCCAAGTCTTTAATCTCAAATTCATTGGCAAACATCTGTTTTAATTTCTTAAGTTCCTTGCCTTCATTACCTGTCAAAATAATATCACCAACATAGACAATTAGAGTAGCAACCTTCCCTTCACTTGAGTGCTTATAGAACATGGTGTGATCAGCTTGAGCTTGGCTGTAAACATGACCCTTTATAGCCTTCCCAAAGTTTTCAAACCAAGCTCTCGGTGATTGCTTGAGCCCATACAATGATTTTTTCAATTTACACTCCTTATCCCTGCCAATATTACCTTAAAAACCTGGTGGTAATTCCATAAACACTTCATGCTCTAGATCTCCATTTAGAGAAGCATTCTTTACATCCAATTGGTGTAAGGGCTAGTTAGAATGTACAACTAAGGAGAGTAACATTCGGATTGAGTTTATCTTTGCCACTGGAGCAAAATGTTCTTGATAGTCAATTCTATTTTTTGTATAAATCCTTTTGCAACGAGTCTTGCCTTATATCTCTCTATATTGCGATCATCCTTGCATTTAATTGTTAACACCCACTTGCAACCAACAATTTTCTTTTCCTTTGGTAAATCAACAATTTCTCAAGTACTGTTGTTTTGAAATGCATCCATATCTTCAAGAGCTACTAACTTCCAATTCGGATGATCCATAGCTTCCTGAATGGTCCTTGGAACAAATAGGTGAGAAATATTGAATGTAAAGGCCTTATGATTATGTGATAGTCTATGGTATGATAAATATTTGGCAATGGGGTGTGTGGTACAGGTTCTAACTCCTTTCCTAATGGCTATAGGTACATCAAGGTTAGTAGATTGATCAACTAGAAGTGTAGTAGAGGGATTACCTGGGATTTGCAAATGACCAGTTTTTGGAGGTGATGATTGATTCTGCTTTGAAATTGTGTGATCATCCTTAGTATTAGAACAATACTTGCCTCTAGTATAAACACGAAGCTCAGAAGAAGGATTATTATGTAGCAATTCTCCCCCTGTTTGTGGTTCCCTTATGCTTTGTATAGGCAGATTGGGATTTCCATTTTTTTCACTATTTAAAATTTTAGTTCCTTGAATGTTTTGTAGAGGGATGACAATGTGAAGGAAAACATTAGGCATTAGTATAGAAGTTTGCCAAAACTGATCTTCACTACTCTCTTTCTCCCCCTGAAGATAAGTTTGGTTAAAATAAAACTGATTTTCAAAAAAAAAAAGACATCCATATTGATGTGAATTTTTTTGTTTTTGGATTCAAACATTTGTACCCTCTCTTATTGGGAGCATATCCAAGAAACATACATTTTTCAGCCCTAGGATCAAGTTTAGATCTAAGATGAGCTGGAATATGAACAAAAACAGTGCATCCAAATACTTTTAGAGGCATATAAGAAATTATCCTATTATCAAGAAAATATTTTTTTAGGCATGCCAAAGGAGTGATATACTGCAGCACACGAGTAGGCATTTTATTAATAAGGTAACAAGCAGTTAGAATTGCATCCCCCCACAAATATTTTGGAATATGCATAGAAAATATTATAGCCTGTGCAACCTCAAGTATTTGATGATTTTTTCGTTCAGTGATGCCATTTTTTTTGTGGGGTGTCACGACACGTGGATTGATGTTTAACCCTCTGTCTTTCAAAAAATTTCCCAAAACTTGGTTGAAATATTCTGTACCATTATCTGTACGAAGTATGCCTTTTTTTTTTTTTTTGTGAAATTGATTTTCGATCATACTATAAAAATTCTTGAATAATATTTCAACTTAAGATTTTCCATTCATCAAATATACCCAAAAAATCTGAGTATGATCATCTATAAAAGTCACAAACCATTTTTTTCTAGATAACGTATTAACCTTAGAGGGACCCCAAACATAACTATGAATCAAATAAAAAGGTTTTGATGCACGCTAGCCTTTTGAATTATAAGGAACTCGATGAATTTTGGATAAATGACAAACGTCACAATGAAGAGAAGTACAATCCAAATTTTTAAACAGACTAGGAAACAAATATTTTAAATAAGAAAAACTAGGATGCTCTAATTTAAGATGCGAAAGCATTATTTGATCATGCACAGGGATTGAACTAGTATTACCACTCAAGCCCTGAGCTTGTTTATTGCTGAATAGGGTATCATCAAAATAATAAAGGCCATCAATCATCCTAGCACTGCCAATCATCGCCCCCTGAGTTCTGGACTTGAAATTCACAGTGAGAATCAAAGAATTTTATATGACAGTTAAAATCACTAGATAATCTACTAATAGAAAGAAGATTGCAAGTAAGTTTAGGAACATGAAGGACATATTTTAATTCTATTTTCCCAGAAATTTTATTTGAACCTGCTTCTGCATTGGATGAAAGATTCCCATATGCAATCCTAACCATTTTATTACCCGAAAAAGGATAAGATTGAAACAATTGAGATATAGTGGTCATATGGTCGGATGCACCTTAATCAATAATCCATGGCGCAAAGGCTAAAGAATTGGAATAGGCACTCGACATATTACCTATTTGGGCCAAGGAACCAATAGAAATACCGGATATCATATTGGATTTCAGCAGTTGAAGAAGTTGATCCATCTGCTCTGAACTTAGAACATTGGTTTGGGCTTCATTTGCTCTAGGAATCACTTGGTTGTTTCTAGGTCCAGGTTTGCTGCTCTTCCAATTTGCTGGTTTTCCATGTAGTTTCCAGCAGGTTTCTTGGGTATGGCGTGGCTTAGTACAATTGTCACACCATACTTGAGATTTTTGATTGGGATATGACCGTTGCATAGAGGCATTAGCAACAGCCAAAACAGTAGGATTAGCAGCAACCAAAGTCGAGTTCTCAATTGTTCAATCAGCCCCTTTTTTCTTTAGCATAACATTTCGGCGACAATCTTCACGTCTCGCTTCAAAACCTGGTTGTAATTACATAAACACTTCATCCTTTAGATCTCCATTTAAAAAGGCATTCTTTACATCCAACTGGTGTAAGGGCCTATTAGAATGTACAACTAAGGAGAGTAATACTCGGATTGAGTTTATCTCGGCCAGTGGAGCAAAAATTTCTTGATAGTCGATTTCGTATGTTTGTGTAAACCCTTTTGCAATGTGTCTTGTATTATATCTCTCTATATTGCCGTCAGTCTTGCATTTAACTGTAAACACCAACTTGCAACCTACAGTTTTCTTTTCCTTTGGAAAATCAACAATTTCCCAAGTACTGTTGTTCCGTAGTGCATTCATCTCTTGAAGAGCTGCTAACTTCCAATCCGGATGATCCATAGCTTCCTGAATGGTCCTTGGAACAAATAGGTGAGAAATATTGGATGTAAAGGCCTTATGATTATGAGAGAGTCTATGGTATGATAAATATTTGGCAACGGGGTGTGTGGTACAAGCTCTAACTCCTTTCCTAATGGCTATAGGTACATCAAGGTCAGTAGATTGATCAACTGGAGGTGTAGTAGAAGGATTACCTAGGATTTCCAAATGACCAGTTTTTGGAGGTGATGATTGATTCTACTTTGAAATTGTGGGATGATCCTTAGTATTAGAACGATACCTGCCTCTAGTATAAACACGAAGCTCAGAAGAGGGATTATTCTGTAGCAATTCTCCCTCTATTTGTGATTCCCTTATGCTTTGTACAGGCAGATTGGGATTTCCATTTTTTTCACTCTTTAAAATTTCAATTCCTTGAATGTTTTGTATAGGGATGTCAATGTTAAGGAAAACATTAGGCATTGGTATAGAAGTTTGCCAAAACTGATCTTCACTACTCTTTTTCTCCCCCTAAAGATAAGTTTGGTTAAAGTAAGATTGATTTTCAACAGAAACGACATCCATATTGATGTGATTTTTTCGTTTGTTTTTGGATTCAAACATTTATACCCTCTCTTATTCGGAGCATATCCAAGAAACACACATTTTTCAGCCCTAGGATCAAGTTTAGATCTAAGGTGAGCTGGAATATGAACAAAAATAGTGCATCCAAATACTTTTAGAGGCAGATTAGAAATTATCCTATTATTAGTAAAGGATTTTTTTAGGCATGCCAAAGGAGTGATATACTGCAGCATACGGGTAGGGCATTATATTAATATGGTAACAAGCAGTTAGATTAGCAACACCCCATCCGCACCCCCCCCCACAAAAAAAAAAATTTGGGAATATGCATTGAAAACATTATAGCCCTTGCAACCTGAAGTAAATGACCATTTTTCCTTTTAGCAATGCCATTTTGTTGTGGGGTGTCACGACAAGTGGATTAATGTTGAATCCCTCTTTCTTTCAAAAAATTTCCCAAAACTTGGTTGAAATATTTTGTACCATTATCCGTATGAAGTATGCTTATTTTTGTGTGAAATTGGTTTTCGATCATATTTTAAAATTCTTGAATAATATTTCAAATTCAGATTTTCGATTCATCAAATATACCCAACAAATCCGAGTATTATCATCTATGAAAGTCAAAAACCATTTTTTTCGGGATAAGGTAGTAACCTTAGAGGGACCCCAAATTTCACTATGAATCAAATAAAAAGGTTTTGATGCACAGTAGCCTTTTGAAATATACGGAACTCGATGAATTTTTGATAAATGACACACGTCACAATGAAGAGAAGTACAATTCAAATTTTTAAACAGATTAGGCAACAAATATTTTAAATAAGAAAAACTAGGATGCCCTAATCTAAGATGCCAAAGCAATATTTGCTCACGTAGAGGGATTGAACTAGTACTACCACTCAAGCCTTGAGCTTGTTTATTGCTGAATAGGGTATCATCAAAATAATAAAGGCCATCGATCATCCTAGCACTGCCAATCATCGCCCCCGAGTTTTGGTCTTGAAATTCACAATGAGAATCAAAGAATATGATACGATAGTTAGAATCACAGGATAATCTACTAGCAAATAGAAGATTGCAAGTAAGTTTAGGAACATGAAGGACAAATTTTAATTCTATTTTCGTGGAAATTCTAATTGAACTTGCTCATGCAATGGATAAAAGACTCCCATCTGCAATCCTAACCTTTTTATTACCTAGACAAGGATAATAAGATTGAAAGAATTGAGATAGTCATATGGTTGGATGCACCCGAATCAATCATCCATGGTGCAAAGGCTAAAGAGCTGGAATAGGCACTCGACATATTACCTATTCGGGCCAAGGAACCAATAGAAGTACCGGATATCAGATTGAATTTTAGCAGTTGAAGAAGCTGATCCATTTGCTCTGAACTTAGAACATTGGTTTGGGCTTCATTTGCTCTAGGAATCACTTGGTTGTTTCCAGGTCCAGGTTTGCTGCTCTTCCAATTTTGTGGTTTTCCATGTAGTTTCCAACAGGTTTCTCGGGTATGGCGTGGCTTATTGCAATAGTCATACCATACTCGAGATTTTTGATTGGGATATGACTGCTGTACAGAGGCATTAGCAGCAGCCAAAGCTGAGTTCTCAACTGTTCCATCCGCCCCTTTTTTCTTTAGCATAACATTTTGGCGACAATCTTCATGTCTCACTTTAGAAAATACCTCTCCGATTGAAGGAAGAGGCTTTCTGCCAAGAATCCTCCCCCTGACCTCATCAAACTGATCATTGAGTTTAGCCGATAATTTAAAATTCTTGCATTTTTCACCATTTTCTTGTTGTAGTTGCAATTATCAAGGTTCTTCCATTCTTAATTATTGAATAGATCCAAGTCTTGCCACATTCCCTTAAGGACATTGAAATACTTAGTCACACTATCTTCCCCTTGTTGGGTCTTGCAAATTTTTTGCTGCAATTCATAAATTTGGGAATAATTTCCAAGGTCAGAATGCATCTGACTAACATTATCTCAGGGTTCTTTTGCAGTAGGATAGCACATGTAATTAGCATTGATATCTTCATCCATTGCATTCACAAGCCAAGCCATAATCATGGAATTTCAGCATCCCTTATAGTATATATGATGGGTCTGCTCTGTCAGGGGCCTTGGTTTCACCAGTAAGGTACCCAATCTTACTTCTCCCGCGGATATACATTCGAACTAACTGAGACCATCTCAAGAAGTTGGCTTCATTGAGACCGATATTTGTGATTTGGATTGAATGGGGTTTGGAATGGGTTGCCTTGGTTTCAGTTTTGGTGTTGAACACAGGTTCCGGTTTGGCCATGGTGTTAGTTTCAGAAATTTCAGACATAATGGAGGCTGAACAGAGTTAAGACAGTGAGGTCTAGGTTTTAGAGGCTATGACTGCCAAAACAAAAAGAAAACTAGGCTCTGATACCATCTAGAAGTGGAGAAGAATTGAAATAGTATTTCTTATTATTATAAAATTAGGTACAATCTGAATGTCTTATAGACTACAGGGATAATCTAAAAGGAAAGAATAATAAAGGAAAGAATAGAAAAAAAAAGGAAGGAATGACAATTGCTAACAAATCTCCTAGAATATCTCCTAAGAATATATTCTAGAATATCTCCTAAGATTATTTACATAATTATAGAAATTTCTCCTATAATCAAGGAGAGTTGGCTGGATAAATTTTGAAACTTTCCAACAACTATATCGTGGCTTTTGTGCCTATAAATTTGCATGAATTATTAAAGGGTTACTTGTTTTAAATAATAATGGGGGAAAATGGAAGTTTGTGGTGGAAATGGAGCCTCAACAAAAAAAAATATTTTTGTTGTATGAATTTGGTAAAAAATAAAAAATTCCTTTCGTAATTTAAAAAAAAAAAAAAAAAGTTAGTGTCTTGCAAACAAATCATATAAGGGTTGAATCTTGGTGTGCACAATCCTTACAAGAGTCAACCCCACGTGAGAGCAGAGTAGTTGGGCGCAAGATCCCTGTCAGAGTTGATACCTACGAGAGTGGAGTCGTTATGTAGACAAACCCCGGGGAGTCAACCCTTGAAAGAATAGAGTTCTCACGCGCACAATCCTTTTGAGAGTTAAGCCCATAGAAGCAGAGTCCCTGTGGGTTTGACTTGCTGTGAGAACGAGTGTCCCAATGGGCATAATCCTTGTAAAAGTCTCCCTATCTGCGAGAACATAATCTTTTCGTGTGCTATCCCCATTGGTGTCAATCCCCTACTAGAGTGGGTTTAGGAGCCGACCCCCGTGAGAGCAGAGTGCCTGTAGGAGCCAAACCTTTGAAGCAAATCACCACATGCCCAATCCCAACACCAATGGTTTCCCATGACAACTAGCTTGGTGATGTGAATCCTATGAAGAACTAATCTTTGCACTTAAAAAATTTTTCTTTCAAAAAGTCGAGGCTAAATGTCTTTTTTTTTTTCTTTTTCTTTTTGTTTTTAGCTAGTGAAGATTTGGTGTGGGATTGTAAGCTTAAAATTGAATGGATTGTTTTGATCCGTTTAGAGGCCAATTCTAGAGAATTGAGCCAAACGTTTCTTGTCTTAAGCCTAATTGATTTAGGTTTAGTTGCATTAATGTGGGGGCTTATGTTTATATTAGATTTTTTGTTTGTATCTTCGTATGAATATTATTGATAGAGAAGCTGGGGACAATTGTAGAGAATCTAAAGGACATAAGACTTTTATTTTTTAGGTGGAAAATAGGATTATTGTGCATTGCAATTGCTTAAAACATTAGAGAAGAAAATTTGAGCCATAATAGGTTGGAAACAATGCTTTCTCTTGCGGAATGATGCTCTCTCTTTCTCTCTCTTAGGAAGCTCAATATGGTTTTCATAGAATTAGTTGATGCTAAAGTCTTTGATTTAGATCTAAGGGAAGACCTTTGATATGAGATTGGACAAGGTGGGGGATCATCTTTTCTATTTTTACTTGGCAATAACTTATCTCATAGCAGGTGGGTAAAATTCTTGAATGGGGTACGCTTGTGATTTGCTGATGGGTTTTCAAATTTTGTTCGTTCGGAGAGAGGATCTTAAAGTGACAATTTAAGAAATCAAAGCAGTGGGTGA
Organism: Malania oleifera; assembly: GCF_029873635.1. Lineage (NCBI taxonomy): Eukaryota > Viridiplantae > Streptophyta > Magnoliopsida > Santalales > Ximeniaceae > Malania > Malania oleifera. The sequence continues at coordinate 62,279,522 of NC_080429.1, read as the reverse complement.
AGATTAGGTTGACGAGGGTGGGGAAATACCTAGAGTTAAGATTTAGGTGGAAAGGTAAGAAGTTTTTAGCATTTATTCTTTTTGGCGCAAAAGGTGTTGGTTGATCTTCGCTATTGGCTCTTTGCCCTAGGCTCTGAACTTTTTTAAGGTGGAGTGTTCGGAAGTAAAAATATAGACTATAGAGATATCTCCTATCCCTTCCTATCCTCTTTTACAATATGTCCTCTATAGTGCACCTTGTTTTTGGAAATTCAAAGTTTACCCCACTTTTACTCTTTTTCTCTACCATGCATTGTTTATATGGTCGCATTTAAGAAATTTATATACGCGGGAATTTTTTCAAAACATTTGAATAACTTCTCGTGTGGAGGGCTAAATGTAAATTTGTAAAATAACCTCTTTGCCTTGGACTATTGAATTGACCAATGTTGAACTCGCATGTGCATAATAATGAATTAATTAATAATTATATTACATTTGCATTCTTCCAGGAAGTCAATATTGGTGGGACATGTCAAGATTGGGCATTGAGATACATTATGTGGTCTCTACAAGTCCCGGTCTTGGGATGTTCCAGAGAGTGTTGTCTTGGTGGCTCGAATCTAGATTTGCTAAAGGGAGTCCCTATCCCTTAGCTTTTTTTTAAGCTTATTAAGCGTCAACTTGTCATTTGTGGCGTTTCTTTTTTTTTTTTTCCTCATCCTAACCATGGGTCATGACTAGATTTGCTTATAAATCCATTTTTTTTCATTAATTAAGATATGTCATGTTTGTTTATTATTGAAGGATGATATCTTGCGACATTTTGCTTTTGCCTTATAAATACCCTCGATTATTCTTCAGGGGGGGGGGGTGTCTTTTGTACACTTTGAACATTAAGCTCTCTCTCTCTCTCTCTTAATCCCTTCACTTTGGATTTCCACTAGTTTAGGGAATCACTTTAGTGATTTGAGTACACTAAAGTGCCATAACCCACGCTTTAGCTTTTTGGGAATTGCTTGGTTCTCCTATGTGGGCCCTCTCCATAACATCCATTACTTTTGTGCAACAAATCTCTCCTCCTTTCTCAAGAACCCCCTCCACACAGCTTTGACCCCATCCAAGAACTTCTAAAAGTATCATAGACTAAAACCATCATGCCTAAAAGCTTGACCTCAATTCATGCCAAAGAACTCCTAGCATGTTATTGCTTAAAATAGGTCACTATTACAATCTCTGTATTGTAGGCATAAAGAAACACTCTCTTGAAAACAATATTAATCTATTTAATTAAATTCAGGTCTCTAATAACTACTTCATTTATTTCCAATTCTTGAACCACATGCCTTCATCTCCTACAGTTTGCGACCCCATTAAAAATCCTAGATGTACAATGCCCATCATTAGCCTGTTTAAATATAACATTCTAGTTATGTGTGCTCATAAATTTGTAATATTCTAGCTAAGTATGCCCATAAATACTAACTTACTCTTTCCCTTGATCCTTCCATTTTCACACTCTAAAGCTCATGTTTGACTTGTCACCTCATTTTTCTCCTTAACCAACTCTCCATCTTTATAGAACTTCTCCCTTAAGTATTATAATGTGGAAAAATGAAAGTTTAAATTGAATTGTAGAAGTTGGCCCCTTCTATTAATTGGGGAGATAGCTAGTGATAAAGAGGGTGGTTTATTGGTATTATGAGTGTTCTTAGCTGCAATTCCAGGGGTTTAGGGGATGTTAATAAGCATAAAGAATTTAGAGAAATTATCTTCAAAGCCGCTCTATGTATTGTTTTGTTGAAGGAAATCAAACTTCAATTAGTTGATGGGTGTTTGAATTACGTATTTGGGATATGAAATTTAAGGATTGGGAGCGCCTTCCTTTGTCTTGGGCTTGTGGCTTCAAATTATGGTGTGGGATACTAGTGTACCACTTGAGTGGATAATCTTTCCTTATTTTCAGTCCCATTGTTTTGTTAGCCTTTTATTATATTCTTGGTAGGGTTCTAGCATGAAGTATTTGGTAGATCCAAGCATTTGCTCATTAAATTAAGTTTTTTAGAATGCAACTTCCCTAGACCAAATGCCCCCCCTCCCCCCTCTTTTCGACCTACACACCACCTACTAACTAACCAAATGATCTTTCTTAATCCAAAATCATGACTGAAGAAACTCTCTTGTGATTATCTAACAGTCCCAAGCTACTCATTAAAAAAGCAGCCTGTGCACAAAGCTCCCGCATATGTGGGGTCCGGGAAAGGCCCGAACCACTATAGATTTATAGTACACAGCCTACAGGAACTATAAAAAGCAGTGTTTTAAAAGGCTCTCCTTGAGGCTTGCCTTAATGAGATGTATCTAAAATGCCATGAGGCTCAATCTAAAATACTAAGCCCCAAAAAGGCCAACAGATCACACAATGGGGTTTATGTATCTGTGCAAAAGGCATGGCTTTTGCACCTTTTTAGTTGAGACTTAAGCATTTTGACTGTGTCAATCTCAAGTTAGATTGGGCTAGAAAATTTTAAGTACATATTTATATGAAAGGAATGCCATAATATAAGTTGATTTCCAAAAATCTAGAACCCCAGCCTTTCCAAAATAGTTGAGAGTTGCATCTTAAGTCTTGAAAACAATTTGCACTTTGTAAATGTTATAGCTTTATCTTGACAGAATTTATTTCATGAATTCAAGCTAGTTTCTTTTTTGGAATAGCCAACAAGAAATTTACAAATTATATTTTATTTTAAAACATTTTATTTGTAATTTTCTTAATTTTTTATTTACTTTTGAAAATATATATAATTTGTTTATAATTTTTTTTTTTTTTTATCTAAAAATGAAATATTGAAAGGGTTTTCGTGCAATGCCTTAGGGCTTATATGTCACATTGTCACCTCTCAAGGGTTAAAACGCCTCAGCTTATGCCTTCGCCTTTTAAAAGACTGCTAAAAATGGACTAAAAATAAGTAGGTATAGTAGGAGCAGAAGAAAAAAAAAAAAACTTAAATACACAGTTCCTTTAACTCTTTTCATCTCTAATATTGCGGCTTTAAAAACAATACATGCAATCCATGAAGAGAAAGAGAAAAAGGGTTAACCTTCTCAAGTTAGAAAGAATTTTATTCGCACAAATTTTAGTCCTCTTAATTTCTCTAAGCATTTTCCAATTAATTTTATTAAATGTTCTAATGCACATGTATATTGAAAGCAAGGTGAAAGAATGAATCATGACTGTTCTATTCATTATAAACTTGTCATTTAAATAATTAATAGTAGACTACACTTACTTACCGAACATCACACTTTTTCTACACACAAGACTGAATAAGGGTGATACAACCACATGAAGAAAAAAGAGCACTTTTCCATTCATCCAAATGCCTAACCAGTTTCTCTACAAGAGCCCAAAACCCCACCTTCTCCACTCTCATTTGTTCGTGCAATCTTAGTTGTGTCATTTGCACAGAGTTTGTGAAACTTTTTCTTGTGGGTTGAGAAAAGCTATATAAAAACATACAAGGAGGGCGAAAAATCAGCTAAGATAATTCAGAAAAACTCAAAAAGGAACAAATACTAGAAGTAAAAGGCAAGCTCTCAAAGCCATCTAGTAGATAAATTGTGGTTTTAAAAAAAGTGCTTGTATCTTTCTCAAGACAAAGTGCAAATTGTAAAACTGCATGCCACCACAAAATCTTCATGTTCTTACTATTTTAGAAACGTCTAAAGTGGGTTAGCAAAAAAGAGCCTGCAAAGAAGTAGGGCATTCTCAACACTTCCTGAACAAATTAAAAGCTTGTTTAATAATTTGTGGCTTTTATTTGGTTGGTTGTTTCGAATAATGTTAACACTAACAATAGTATGGATTGTTTTTTGGGATCCTTGTTGTGAGAGAGTTACCGGGATGTTGGATGGGTGGAAAAGTTGGTTTTTTCACTCTTGGGGTCATATAAATCTTATCCTTGCTTGTCTGCCTTTTATTCCTATGTATTAACTATCTATTTTCAAAATTCCTGTGAGAGTGGCTAATTGATTAGAGAGTTGATGAGGAATTTCTTGTGGTTAGTAGTGGGTGAGTGCAAGCAGACCATCTTTGTAATTGGGTGACTCTGGGTAGGTCCAAGAGGTAGGGAGGATTGGGTCTAGGTGACTTAGTGTCCGAAAACATTTCCTTGGTGGGGAACTGGTTGTGGTGCTGTCCTTTAAAATATCTCTTTTGCATAGGGTTATCTGCAGTTAAATTTGAGCTTCTTCAAAATAAGTGGGATGCTAAAGCTGGGGTTCATATTATTTTGTTGAGTTCTTTGAAATTAATATCCAAGATTTATCGTTTGTTTTTTCTTCATGCTTGGTTCAGTATTGGTAATGGGCAGAGAATCTGATTCTTGGAGAATCATTGGATTGGGGAGGCTCAGTGGGCTTTCACATATCCTTGCCTCTTTCGTTTATCTTCTTTTAGCGACTCCCTCATCTATGCTTTCATCCCCTTGCAAGAAAGTGGGCACTCTTGGGATTTTTATTTTGTGAGGAAGCTTAACGAGAGATAGAACAACGAACTTGCCCTTTTGATCAACGTGCTTAATTCTTTTTAGGTCTGCAGAGTGACAAACAACTCTGAGGTTTAGATTCCTTTGGAGTTTGTTTCCCTTGTTCTTTCTTTTCTCACCTAACTCACGCTCCTAATGCTCTTCTTTATTTGCTCCTTATCCTTTCATTTGAAAATATAAGGGCCCATTTAGTTGTGAAAAACATTTTTCATTTTCCATTTTTTTTTTCCAAAAAACTATAAAAATTGTAGCTTAATTATTTCTTTGTCAAGGTTGACTTTAAAAAGGTATAAATAAAATAAAGTGTTTATATGTGCAAAACATATTTTCATTTTTTAATTTCTTGATTTCAATATAATTAAAAAAAGTCCACTTTTCTGTGTAAGTTTGGAAAATTGGAAAACAAGGTAGCTTTTTGTAATTATTTAAAAATTTGAAATGTAAAATAAAACTATTTCCATAAGGAAATACTGCCAATACTGTTTATTGTTGTTTGTTTAATTCATATAAGGGTTGTAAAAATGAAAAACTAGATGAGTTTTGTTTGTAAATTTTTGGATGGAAAATGAAAGTTGTTTTCCACAACTAAATGGGCCCTAAAGTTCGCTCCAAGATTCTGGACATCAATCTTGGAAAAATAAATACCAGTGACTTGCTTCAGAAACATAGACCTAGAAATCTCTATCACCTCATGTGAATGCCCCTTGCTTCAAAGGTGGACAGAGTTGTTCTCACTTTTTCCTACATTGTCACTTCCTTTGGTCTCTTCGGAGCAAATTGTTTGGTATTTTTGGAGAGATTTGGGTTTGCCCTTCCTCCTTGGAGGCCTTTGGCTCTTTGTCATTTAAGGATTTTGGAAAGGGGAAGGAGAGAAAGGCAGTGTTCAATTATGGCTGTCATCTGATGTATTTGGTCGGAAAGAAACGCCAAAATTTTTAAGAATTTGGCGACCACACTTAACTTACTTTGGATCTGAGTATTGCTCCTTATGTCGCTGTGGGTTTGGGAAACTGGTTTCTTTTGGCATTTTCTCTAGCAGATTTACAGCGGGACTGGGTGGCTTTGCATGAGTAGAGCTGATTTGAGATCTTTGTTTTCTTGAGTTTTTGTTGTGTTTCTTTTCTTTTCTTTCGGTTTCTTGGGAGGATATCTTATCCTCTCTGATTTTCTTGTTTTTTGTTCTACTATTTTCATCTATCTCTAATAAACTTCTTGTTTATTAAAAAAAAAAAAAAAAAAAACAACAAAAGCCTTAATTTAAGAAGGAACTTTGGCCTCCCAAATACTATGATAAGAGTGAAAAAAAAGTCGTGCTCTCACGGATAACAAATTTGAATGAAAGATATGCAAAAAAAAAAAAAAGAAAAAAAGAAGAAGAAATAGAGGAGAAGTCCTCTGAAGAATCCAACACCCACTTCTGCACATTATACCTATTGGAAGGATGGCAGCTCTCCAACAAACACAACAAAGGCGATATCTCCTTCACCTCCCTATCATTAAGAGATCATCAGAAATGGAAATCCTGAAAAATATTCACGCCCATTAGACAGCAAGAAAGAAGAAACAATCCCATTATGCAATGGAGAAAGATGATACAAATAAGGGAAAGACAAGAGAAGTGCCCAATACCCCACCCATGGGTCTTCCGAGAAATGAATGCGTAGCCAATTGACCCAAAAATAGTTATCCAGAAACTCTGTTACCCTTGTGTACCCCAGATATTGTTATGATCATTCCAAAACGCGGTACATTTTCATTGTAGAACGTAAAATCTAACGATTCAAAGTTTTAATTCAATATTTTTCACGTGACAAAAGTGGAGAATCATCACAATTTTTTTGTTTTTTTTGTTTTTCTGTCATTATTAATCTATTCCACGACAGAAAATCACTTCTGGGTTTAGAACACATCAACTCTTTCTTCAGAAGCGCACAAATGTTAACTTGGTAATAAGTTATTTTGAAGAGCTGCATGGGAGTAGTAGCAGTTGATTAATGGATGAGCAAGCATGTTTAGAATGCAATATCTGTATAACATAAGTTCATGTTCGTAATTTCTTTCTCCTTTTGCTTTCAGGAAGTGGTCATTGTGTTGCATGTGCTCAAAAAATCTCTGAAGCACTTGGCTTTGCAAAGCTATCTGGGTTTTGTGAGTGGCTTTCTTTTCATCCAGTTAGTGCAGAGTGGGATGCGAACTTGGATATCAACCGTCCTCAGAAAATGATAATTTTTGCTCATCACCATAATGTTCTTAATGGAGTACAGGTGAACAAATTTTCCTTTTCCAGACCCCGCATACGCGGGAGCTTTGTGCGCTGGGCTGCCCCCTTTTTTTTTTTTTTTAGGTTCCTGTACAAAAAATATTAGTTTACACATTTTTTATTTGAAAAATGTCCATTTATGCTCCATTGTTGCAAGCCACAGATTAGTGCTTGGGGATGATTCTTGAAAATTTTGTCATATTTCTTGTTGGCAGATACATTTTTACTCCATATTCTCTGTGGGACATACTTTTGACAAAATGTGTTTAAAGCTGTATTGTCTCTTTCAATTCTTCTGGAAGTTTGAAAACAATTATGGGATTACACTAGGAAAACAGTATTTTCACCATACATTATCAGAATGTTCAATCATATTTTATTTATAAAGCTGTAGAGTTTGGGTTTGCTGAAGTAGAAACTGCAATAGGAGCAGGCAGCTAATCCTGCAGTAAATATACAGATTTGTTTGATGTTTAAAGCCTTTCTTATGATGCTGAATTGTTTTTTATGTATTTAATGAATTTCTCTAAAGATGATGCAAAAGTATTTGCCCTTTTCTTTGTCAATTTTTAGGCTATAAATCTGTTAAATTTACAATCCGTATCTAGAAAATTTTCATTGCATCTTTTATGATGATTTAAATGTTTTTCAAGGAAATGTTAAATACACTTGGAATAAAATGTGTCGAACTAATTACTAACCATCATATTTAAATGTTTTTCAAAGAAATGGTAAATAGACACTTGGAATAAAATGTGTCGAACTGATCACTAACCATCATCTTTTAAAGATTTTTCCCTTTTTTTTTTTTAAAGAGAACTAAAGACCATGCTAATTTTGAATGACACTGTTCTGTTGTGGAGGTTTCTTTGAGGATTTTGGAATAAGTTGGTTCTTAGGGTGCATTTGGTAAAATTAAGTGTTAAGTGCTGAACACTTATTTCAAATATGATTTTGTGAACCAGTTTTGAATTGAACTTGAACTGGTCATTGAATCTAAAGTTTGAATTATCTTAGCTGTTTGGTATCTAATATTTGAATATGTGTTGTTTTTCATTTTTAATCATCTTAATGCTTAGGAACATAGATATTTGATAAAATTAGTAAGCAATTGCATAAGCTGAAGTTTTTAATTTAACATAAATAATTTTTTCTTGATATTTATTTAATTAATAATTATAAATAAAGATTATAATTTATTGTTGTACAAATATAATCTTTATTATTTTAATTTTAATCATTTGGATATTGAATTTTTGTCATTTTCATTTTGTAAGGGATAAAATTAGATTAGAGACCTCTGAGTCAGAATCAGACATATTTTTATATTTGGTTCTAAGAACCGCCACCAAACGCTTTGATGTCTAACCGGTTCACTTATTTAGCGAACATGTTAGAGATAGACTCTATTAGATTTAACACGAAAAGCACCTGTGCATAAGTGGTTCCAAGTGATTCCTTAGTGATCATTCAAATAAAAAACACCCGTTTGGTTTTACTAGCAAATTCGTCTGATGCATTGCAGTGTTGTTCAATTTAGCAAGTAGATGCTTTATTAAATCAGTAGAACCGAAGGTTATATTGAAGCACAGCACAAAATTTGGTAGTGAGTACATTATATGTAATTAGCCTATCACTTAAAAAATATTCCTTAAGAATAAATATATAAAAGTAAAAGTTGTGTTAGGGTTGTAAATCATAGTGTTTGAGAAAATACCCTTAACTTTTATTAAATTTTGATATCTATAGCTGGCCCACAGCTTAGGAACTTAAGCTTTTAGGCAAATTGTGGCGTCAAAGCTACGGTTAGTAGGAAGTCCTATGCTCTAGTCTTGTTGCTAGAGTTTTCAGTATGTTTGTTAAAAATTGCCCTATTCCTGTTAATGGGTGTTATCAGTTATCTGTTCACCTCTCCACATGCAATGGGGTTGCACATGTGGTGGAGTGCTAGGGGTTGATATCCATTGTTGACCAACAACCTGAGGGCCGAAGCTCTAAGGTAGCTGTGAAACAAAAGATAACTTTTGTAAGAGATCCATGACTATGCATGCCTATTAGATAATAATTGCTATATCAGCTCATGCCTCTCAACATATCCTGATTACACCCTTATCTCCTAACATAGATTGAAATTCTTATTGTTATAATAGGAGTAAAACTTAAAATTTTATGAAATTTCAACTTGAAACTCCATGAAGTGGTTCTAAACTGGTATCCTGCCTCTATAGATTTTTTTTAGGTAGGATTAACATGAGAAGATTTGAGGAAATCTATGGTAAAAGTGTTATTTGACAAGAATGTGTTGATACAGTTGCTATTATGAGACAAGCACATGTAATTATGGATATTTTATGGAAGCTAATGGTTTTTTTTTTTAAATGCTATGCTTTAAACTCCAATTGCATTTGCACTTTTATGTAAGGTATAGATAGAATAAAGATGAAACTTTAACTTTTTAAGGCTGCAAAATTTTTGTTATCTGATTCTGAAAGTTAGATTTGGATTTCCTAATTTGTTTTGGGGAGTGTTTTGTTAATAGGAATAGTTTTTTTTTTTCCTTTTCTGACTATAGCTTTATTGAGTTACCATGCTCTTCTTGGCATTTGAATGATCATGTCGGTGCATCCATCTTCATGTAATTCCTGTTGTAAAGTTTCTTGTTTTGAATTGCTTAGGAGATCCTATGTAAGAAAGGAATCGGCTTTGTCCGCATTGATGGGAAGACACCTGAAAGAGATAGGCATTCTGCTATAGTCTCGTTCCAGTCATCAATAGAGGCTTGTACACATTTTCCTTTGCAGTTTCATTTAAATATGTTGGTTGCCAAAATATTCTTTTTGTTTTTGTTTTTTGTTTTTTTTTTTTTTGCCTGTGTGGATAAACCTTTTTCTTTACTAAGGTTTTATTATTTCTAAAAACGTGCTGTATGTAGCTGATTGAGTATAATAAACACTCATAACTTAACTTTCCTTTAGTGCAGCATCTGCTGCCTTTCTTTGTTTTGATCCAGTGATGATTATGCCCAAAGAATAATGCGGTAGTTGTAGCACAGCTTTGGGATGTCGATTCCACATGGAGATGGAAAAAAAAGGAACACAAATGGGCAAATAAAGATAAAAAAAATAGTAAATGATTTTTAAAGAAAAACAACTGACCTCTTGTTAGAAAGATTTAAAACTAAGATTATTTTTGTGGATGAAAAATCAAGTTTACAAGAGCCAAGGCATCAAGAATCCCTCTCACAAATCAGATAATCAATCTATTTTTAACCCATTGGTTTTCTCAACTAGAGATTTCACAATCCAAATCCCCAATCGGAAGATGTAGAATTACAAATCTTTGATAAATTTAAAAGTAAATTTTCGAAATATTATTCATCTTGTTAAAAACTCAAAAACTATTAACTTTGTTAACAAAATCTAACGAAGACAATATATCAGGAGACAATATCGCAGCAGAGGAGTAATTTAACAAAATTAATAGTTTGTCTTGAACATATTCATGGATCCTTACAATTCTATGGAAAAAGCATGACTGATTCCATGAAGAGATTCAGATATATGAATATTCAAGCACCAAGTAAAACCAATAATTATTGATGAACAATAAATAGAAAATATAAAAACATTGAAGACCAACAATATGGATTAAAAACAAATTGAAATACCTTTATTTGATCAAGTTCATCCCTAGCTCAGGCTAGGGAATTAGTTCCTCATAATAAGATGAAAGAAAAATAAACTCTAACGAAAACCTTCACCAAACCAAGACGGCCACTCAAAATAAGAGTTTTTTTTTTTTTTTTATATAGTTCTCCCTATAAAACCTTAAAAACGAAATAATAAAAAAATTTCGGAATAAATAACTTCAGGATTTTGGGCTCGGATTGCGACCCATTTTTGACCTAGTAAAAGTCCGAATTTGCAAAAGGCTATTTCAGGATAAATTGTAGCCCATTATGTAAGGTTTTCAATGCAACTTGAATCACCCAAAACCGATATTGGATGAGATAGTTATGATGAAAATACTGAACGGTGCGTGGAGACTCTTCCAAAACGGGATTCTATCATATCCAATATTCTTTTCTCCAATCTAGGTGGCTGATCTTCTTCATTTATGCTAAGGGTTGACTTCCAAATCTTCTTAACTTCATTCCTATGATAAAAATTATTGAAAATTAGTTAGAATTAAAAACTTTATAAAATGAAGATCAAGTTAGAAACTTACCACTAACATATTCAAATTGTCCTTATAAGTTAGCAAATAAACAAGAAAAAGTAATGTTCAGACTTCAGAGTGCACTTTTATGCACTCATCAAGTAACTTCTATGTGATGCTTCAATAGTTTGCTTGCCAAAAGTTGCATTCATTTGGAAGCATACATAATTTAGTAGGGGAGACCAATCTTAAACTTCTAGGAAATTGTGGAAATTTCCATCAACCTCAAAATTGAAAATGCAGCCAATTTCTGCCTTACAAAGCTTCCTTTGAAGTCTTCATGAATCATTTGAACATTGAAATATTGAAATTTCAATAAAATTTGTTGTAAATTTGACTTTAGAGCAAAATATCTTTTAAATTGAAAAATAATATTATGAACACTCTGGCACATGTGGGATAAACTCTTAACAAGTCAATTCAGATATTCAACTCTAAATAAAATCTGTTACAAGCACATAGTTATAGGCTTAATATGTTTGGGAATGAAGCAAACAAAATAAAGAAACCTAAATACCACTAGAATCTGCTAGATTATACTTAATAAAATATTATCATAAAAATATTGTGAAAATGGGAAAAATCGTAGAAAACAATCAAATTATGATTGCCTAGAAATTCAAAAAATTCGGTGTTCAGCTTAGGACAAGTGGTCATATTTTCCTAATCCTATTAAAGAAACCCTAACAACCTTAGATCGCTGAACATAATTCTTTCCATCCAACTTTTCGGTTGTTATCTGTGGCAGCCATGAAGGAAACATGTTTTTGGGATTCATAGACTCAATCTCAACACTCATAAACCAGACCACTCTCAAACAAGAGGGACAATCAAACTAATCGGGACAACCCCGAACAAGGTGAACCACAGAAACAATCATGGTCAAGCCACCAAAAAATTGATATAACACTGACTACTCGAAGAGACTCACCAATGGCCTTTGCTCACACTGAACAATAATTAAGGGATTATCATGAGTGCATGGTCGAAAAATATTGGATCTTTGAGCAAAACACATGCCAAACAGATAACATGTTGAGATTTTTGGTTAAATGAATGACCTAACACAACGAAAAGCCTCTCCCTTTATTTACAATGTATATCAAATACATTGTAATGACCATAAGACCCTTGCTAACTCTATTTTATTAACATAGCATTAACACACTAATAATACTAAATGACCAATACAACTATTAACAGTTTACAATTCAATTGTATACATTTAAGACTTGTGTAAATTGTGATGCTATGCATCTCATCTTTCTTATACATTTTATTGGACTTTGAATATTACAGGCCAAGTTGCTAGTGATCCACATTTTGGAACAAATGTTTTAAATCGCATTTGCTGGAGGGATTATTAATTATGTCAATTCTTGTTTAGCAAGTTGTAACTTGGTAGATGTTCCACTATTTTGCTTTCTGCATGTTGTTTTCACAAATCGATGATGGTGAAGTTTTAGGACATTTTTAAGGTCTAGACAAACAATGAAAACAGAAGAAGAAAGTTAATGTTCTTTCAACAGGTGATAGATTATTGGATCAGATAATTGTGTTTCCTGTTTCAGGTAAAGATTGCAATAATTGGTGTCACTGCAGCCTGCCAAGGACTCAATTTGACAATCGCTCAGCATGTTGTCTTTTTGGAACTACCCCAGATGCCATCTATATTGTCTCAGGTTAGTTTATGCTAAATCATTTTTTCCTTTAATCTTAGTTCTTGTTGTGCAACAAAATGGTTGAAGGTTGATGGAATGCTGATTGGTTAGTTCTTTCTTGCTCATTGTTGGCTGTAAGAAGAAGGTTGTGAAGAACAAAATGCAAGTGTTGAGGATGGTACAGAAGAATCGGACTATTAGTGCTAGCTTGCACCTATTCCCATTGGAAAATGGATGAGTATAGGCTCACAAATCTGGAACTGGCTGGAGTACTAGGAAGGCAGTGTAGGATATCCATCAAGGAAAACTGTATTGGGTTTTCCCTTTTTGGAATTGTATATGCTTCTGTAGGTTAATCAGAGAAGATGGTATATGATGGTATTGTTTATATGCATGCCATTGTATTAAAATAGTGTGGATATTGCAAAATGTGGGTCAAGTTATAATGCAATTCTGTTGAATAGACTAGGAATTTAGAGAGCACCATCATGCCATGATAGTTGATGAAAAAGAAAAATTGTCATGGAGCTTCAAATTTATCCAAATAGTGGAAATTCAAGATTTTTTGATGAAGAATACAACAATAATCACTGCAAAAACCATAAGGTCTCAGTACACAAGAGCAACAACCAAGCATTAAGTCCCACTTTTTCACCATTCATCTAGGGTCGTATCTTCAAAGTAAAAGAGTACACCAATCCTTTTCTGTCATTTCATGGATTCAGACAACATTCTCTAAAAGTTGGAGGGCTATCAGATTCCTGTTTACTACCTTTTCAATGCATTAAATTGCTGATAAACATAAATATCTTTCCTGCGCATATAGACACTGAAATGGTTCCAAATATTGAAAAGCAAAAACTCATTAAAATATATGAACTTAGACAAGTAATATACTAATAAGATATTAAACATGAAGCATGCATTAAATTACTGTAAAAACAGTGAAATTTAAAATAGCTGTATCTATTTAGAATAGTTGTTATTTTTTCATTGCTTCTATCTCAACAAAATCTCCCCCTGCCTGACCCTGGCTGGGTTTTCACAATAGTGAATGATGCTAATACACATTTGGCTTATTTTCAAGGGTGAGGACAGAGCTCATAGGCTAGGGCAAACCAGCTCTGTAAACATATACATCTTCTGCGCAAAGGTGCTTATTTTCTTCTCTCATAAAATTCTGAAAAAGTGTGTTTTCCTTCTTTCTTATAAAAGTTTGATGTGATGATCTTATAATGTTGAAGGGTAGTTTAGATGAATCACGCTGGCAGAATTTGAACGAGAGCTTGCGCCGCGTTTCATCTACAACTAATGGAAAGTATGACGCAATACAGGAAATAGAGGTAATGTGTTCTTGTTTTTGCCTGCTTAGAAAATACTTCTGATCATAGTCTTAAATTTCCATGCTATTGTCCAAATTTCTAGTTTCCATTACCCACAAAATCAATATGGCGATTAATTTCCATTTTACAAAATTTCTATAGAAATTTCCACAAATCACTTGAAATTTATTGAAATCTCAAATTTTCAGCAAAATTGGTCAAATTTTTACTATAGATGGAAATTTGCATGAAATTTAAATTTGAGATTCAAAACACAACTTGAAATTTCTCTCTTGATTGATCTTCTCTTATTGAAGCTAAAGAGAACTGCAAGAAGGATACGGGTAGCTTTCAGAGTTGTACACAACAACAACAACAAAACCAAGCCTTAGTCCCACTAAGTGGGGTCGGCTATATGAATCCTTTTCTGCCAATTTATGCGATCATGGACCATTTCTTTTGATAGATTCAAAGATATTAAATCCTTACTCACTATCTCCTCCCAAGTTATTTTAGGTCTACCCCTACCCCTTCTACTGCCCCCCACAGTAACTAAGTCACTCTTCCTCACAGGTGCACTATAAGGCCTACGTTGCAAGTGTCCATACCATCTGAGTCGTCCCTCCCTTATCTTATCTTCTATAGAAGCTACACCTAACTTACCACGAATATGTTCATTCCTTAATTTATCTTTCAATGTTATACCACTCATCCATCTAAGCATCCTCATCTCGGCAACTTTTACTTTTTGGATATTATGTTTCTTCGTCGCCCAACATTCTGATCCATATAGCATGGCTGGTCTTATAGCTGTTCTATAAAATTTCCCTTTCAATTTTAAGGGTATTCTACGATCACATAGAACACTTGAAGCACTTCTCCATTTTACCCAACCTGCTTTAACTCTATGCATTACATCATTTTCAATTTCTCCTTCAGCTTGCATAATAGATCCAAGGTATCGAAATCTACAAGTGTTATTTATTTCTTCATCATCAAGTTTAACTTTGTCTCCAATATTCCTCCTATCATTACTAAAATTATATTTCATATATTTTGTTTTATTTCTACTTATCTTAAAGCCTCTAGATTCCAAAGCTTCTCTCCATAATTCTAACTTAGTCTCTACTCCATCCCTAGTTTCGTCAATTAATACAATATCATCTGCAAACAACATACACCATGGAACCTCCTTTTGAATACTCTTAGTCAATTGGTCCATCACTAAAGCAAAAAGATAAGGACTCAAAGCGGATCCTTGATGTACACCTATGGTAATTGGAAATTCTCTAGTTTCTCCATCTATAGTCTTTACACTAGTCATTACTCCATCGTACATATCCTTAATGACATCGGTATACCTACAACATACACCCTTTTTTTCTAAAACCCACCATAGAACTTCCCTAGGTATCCTATCATATGCTTTCTCAAGGTCAATAAATATCATATGCAAGTCCCTCTTCTTTTCCCTATACTTTTCCATTAATCTTCTTAAAAGATAAATAGCTTCTGTGGTAGATCTCCCAGGCATAAAACCAAATTGATTTTCTGAGATCTTCGTTTCTAACCTTAATCTTTGTTCAACTACTCTTTCCCATAGTTTCATCGTATGACTCATAAGTTTAAATTATCTATATTTGTTTAAGAGATTTAGTTAATTTATCAAATTTTCATTTGTATTTATTGAATATATTTAATATCATTATTTTTTTACAGTTATTATACCTTATATACTACATGTGTCAGTCCCACATCAAATATGTACTAGGGAGATCTTGACTATATAAGGAAGGTTAGGCTTTATCTTGGTATCGTGTAACCGAGTTGACCAAAACAAAGAATACCTTGCTGGAGTTAGGCTAAGACCTTGACATGTGTCCTTGATGTATTTTATTTATAATATTTTAGTTCAAACCATGCAAGGGGTTTGTTGAAATGTTATAGATAGAGGAGAGAATGAGTAAAGAAGAGAAAAGGAGAAGAAGGAATGAGGAGGAAATATTAGGCGATAGTTTTTTCGAGTTTATGTGCAACGCTAGGCCTGTCATTTATATATTTATGAATGAGAAAACTTAATGACAAAAATACCCCTTGTCACACAACTTAATCACTGAAATCAGATATTATCTTCTAACACTCCCCCTCAGGCTGAGGATGTATATTAGCCTAACCCCAGCTTCTTACAAGCATTAGACTAAGAGGGCTTAAATAAAGGCTTTGTGAAAACATCATCTTGATCCACGAATTTCATTGAGGTACTCCTCATCACCGTCTTCAACACAACATCCCTTAAAAAAATGACACTTTACTTATATGTGCTTTATCCTCTCATGAAACACTGGGTTGCTAGCAATATAACTGGTGGTTTGGTTTTCAAAAAACTTATTATTGGCTTTGTTACCAAGGATCTGATATCTGGCATAAGAGACTTCAGCCACATAAGCTCACTCACAGTATGGGCCATACCTCTGCTTTAGCACTAGAATTTGCTATAGTAGATTGTTTCTTGCTATGCTAGGTAGCAAGATTTTTGATGAATAATTGCTTGGGTCAAGCAAAAAACTAAAGCTTATTTTGATCAAATTAAAGTTTATTCTCATATCAAAAAATTTGAACATGAATGACAAACTGATTTTTTATTTCCTGGTAAAATTGAGTAAATAGTAATACATTCAAAAATTCAAACCTTTCTTTTAACTAATAGATCCAATTCATATGTCAAAAATCATCCACAAAGGATACAAATGACTCTACATATACACTAAATATCTGAATGAATTAGAGAAAACAATGATTTAATGGAATACTTGACTCTAGGCGGAAAATATGTCCTAATATTTTTTCCCAATTAACATTTAGAACACTCAAAAAAAGAAACAAACTCAAACATGGGAAAAAACTTGTTTTGGTTTTTGAAGGGATGGATGACCTAAATATACATGCTACTGAATCAGAAAAACACCATGAGTAGAAATTTAGGAAGCCGTTTGATAAGAACTTGATTCCCTATATCACCATCGAAATAGTACAAGTGATCCTTCTCTAGTCCTCCAATCCTCGTTTGGAGATCGTGAATAACATAATGGGAAGGAAAGAAAGTTTGGTAGAACATTTATGATATTTAGTTAATTGATTAACTGATAATATGTGGAAGGGAAATTTAGGCACATATAACAATGTGGAAGAGGAATAGAAGGGACCTAAAGAATATTGCCACAACCAATAACTGGTGTGACTGAAGAACTGGTGCAAATAAGACTAAGGCTCGAATGTAAAGTTGTGTGGTACAGGGACTGAAACAAATTAGGAATACGGACTACTATTATAAGGGAGGAGGCACCATAATCAATAACCCACGGTGAGGAGGATGAAGTGGCTGGAGCCCCAGTTGCACCTCCACTGTAGCACTAGATGTAGGATAGTGAGTTTGGAGTAGTTGAATCATGCAAAAACAAGATTTTTATTCTCCCCTGAAGACA
Organism: Malania oleifera; assembly: GCF_029873635.1. Classification (NCBI taxonomy): domain Eukaryota; kingdom Viridiplantae; phylum Streptophyta; class Magnoliopsida; order Santalales; family Ximeniaceae; genus Malania; species Malania oleifera. The sequence goes on along the minus strand of NC_080429.1, from coordinate 62,262,050 downwards.
CGGTAGATAATGTTCTCCACTCCCAGTGGAGTGGCATGGTCCATTTGAACTGTCAACAGGAAAATTGCCCTCAACATGAGATTCGTTGGCACAAGTCAGTTTCTCAGGGTGATCCTAACAGTGATAAGCACTACAATTATCCTTGTCACAATATGCGCAAATGCGAGGATCACCATGATGAATTTCTCGTCCTAATACCCTACTGCTGCCAAAACAGCAACCCAGACCTTGTCCTTGTCCTCCTGAACTTCCCCAACCACAGTTAGAGGTAGTAACCATGGCCAAAATGTCATGAGAAGAAGCTTGAGATGAAGTCAGGCAGCACATACTAGCACTAAACAGCACTTCATGGGAAGAAGCTTGAGATGAAGCCAGGCAGCACATACTAGCACTTCAAAACTTCAAAGATCCAGAATTTACAGCACTTCAGAACTTTAATGATTCAGAACTCAGAGAGGCAGCTATGACCCCAGAAGTGAGGTAATACTATCATAGGAAGAATTTCTTAATGACGAAGAACAGGGCAGACCAAATCAAAACACTGCAAACATCCTGGCAGCGGCTACAGGAATTATTGATGGCAGCAATGGGAAGTGAATTCAGGCAAGACGATTCATTGAACTCCAATCGAGCAATCAGATATCCATACAAGATTGCAAGCAATCAATCATGTAAACATGCAGCATCCGAACAGCGTCATTAGCAAACCACAAACAGAGTACAACTGATACCAGCCAATGGAACAGCAGAACAGCACAGCGGCATACTAGAAACAGAGTATGACCAAGATTAGCAAACAACAGCGAACACACAGCTTCCTACCAAGAATGCTGCACAACCTAACCAAGAGGAAGAGTGTTGCTGAACAACTGTCAAAGCACCCAGAAAATCATATGTTGAGAACTGATCAAGGGAAGATAAGGGGAAAAAAATGAAAAAAAGAGTATCAAAATCAATTATGGTAACTCAGATTTAGAGGAGATCAATGCTCTGATACCATGTTGTGAAGTTGGAGATAGAGAAAGAAGAAATATTAAGCGGCAGTTTCCTGGAGCCTACATACAGCTGCAGGTTTTTGCCTTTTATGCATTTATAATAAAAAACTTAAGAAAAATACTCCCTCTCACGGAACATAATTACTATTGATTTACAATTGATTCATACATCCAAGTGACTCCCAAATATAGAGTTTTGAACTATACTATCCTTTCGGATAAAAAATGAGATCAGTCCAATAACTGTACCTACATCAATCCACACCCATTAGAATTTAATTCAATAAGAATGTATCCTAAAAGAAATTACGAGTTATTTATGAGGATTTGTTTTCTATATATATGTGTGTGTGTGTTGTGTGTATATGCTTATCACATTTTTATTATAGGTAGTATGTATTGAACTTGCAATTCATCTATTTGTGTCAAAGGCCCTAGACGTATAACTGCTTTATTTATATGGATATGTTTTCTATGTATGTATATATATATGTATATGTATATATATGTATGTATGTATGTATATGTATATGTTCATATATTCTTATCACTTTTTTATTATAAGTAATATATATTGAACTTGCAATGCATCTATTCGTGTCAAAGGCCCTAGATGTATAACTGCTCAAGATATTGCTCATGATATATACTGTATAGTTGGTTTGATGGAACCATTTGATTTTGTATTGAATAACAAACCAAGACGATTCATGGATATCATATAAAAATGCCGAACAATTTTCAAGGCAGAAGTTATCCTATAAATGTTGTATTTATGCCTATTTGAAATGATAATTATAATATTCATTCCTATGGGAATCAAATGAAAAAAAAGACTACAATAGATACTTTTTATCGAAATATGGACAGACGGAAGTTTTACTTTGAAGAAAACACTTTATGAAGCCTCTGAAAATTTGGTTGATTAAATTATTCCTTTTCTACATGTGGGAAAACTTACATTTAGAAGACAATCAACAGAATATGAGTATAATATAAGATCATGTAGGGGGAAAAAAGCGGGAGAGAGAGAGAGAGAGAGAGAGAGAGAGAGAGAGAGAGAGAGAGAGTTATTGTTATGCAGGGGAAAACCAGAAAAAAAGGGAAGTGGTTTGATTTGGTGAGGGCCCAAGATAATGAGCTATAAACGATTTATGAGTATAATCTATGATTATGCAGCGATTGCAGGGGAAAAATGAATAAAAAGGAAGTCGTTTGATTTGGTGAGGGCCCAAGGTAATGAACTATGATGTTTTGTTGGTATCGACTTGAGGGTTTCAGTCCATTTGGAAATGAAACATTCATATTGTAAAAGGCAATACACTTTATAATGTCTTAGGTGCCTGTTTTATGGGTGATGTTGTTTGGTTTCTCTGTTCTAAAATATTGAACTTCGATTTCTTCTTGACAGGTTGAAGATGTTTCTTACTTTGAAACATCTGATGCATTTGATGCAGGCCATGAACAGGGCTTAGAGAATTCTGCATTCAGTGAGCTCTATTCTGAGCAAATGAATTTGCTGAATAATGGTTTAGATCAGGATAAGCATTTTGTTCAAGCATATGATAAAACACTTGAAAAGGTAAATACTGTCTTTGGAGAACAGCCTGACACTGTCGGTAATTGAATAAATGACAAGATATTCATACTAAGGTTTAAATTCATAAATTTTCTTTCCACTATATATTTTATCAATACCCCTATATCTTCAGCATCTTGAATGTCTTGTATCCTTCTCTCATTTTCTAAGCAATTTAAAAGTTTCAGAATGAAAAGACTGGTACGGCTTCTGATCTGGAAATGGAGAAAGATTTTTTTTCAAACAGAGACATGGGAGGAAATTTGCCAGAAGAAATTGGAAGCCCTGGTAAAATTTTCTCATGTAATTTGAACAAGGATAGCAAACAGCAGGGTCAATTTAAAATGGTATAACTTGATTTCTTGTCCCTTGACATGGGGGCAAAAGTTTCATTTATTTTATCTTATTTTCATTTTTGGGGAGGTAGGGAGGAATTTATGCAAATATAATAATGCAGGAAGGGAGTATCTTCCTCAAAGGGACAGAAGCAGAAAATGGGGGACCTTTTCAGGAAATTGAAGCGGATGAAAGTTACTCCAACCAAGTGAATTCCCTGCGATTTGAGGTAAACATTGATAGAAAACCATCATTAATATGAACACTTTTCGGCATGCAAAAATAAGCAAAAAGAATCTGGACACAGACCCACTGAAAGGACCCAGACACACTTGATGTTCTCTAATAAAATCAGACAACCTATTCCACAAGCTCCAAGATGCATAGCAATGCAAAAGAAAAAAAGGGATGAGAATGTGTCTCATCATTATAAAAACTCATCACACACATCCATAGCTAAAGCATTACGAGGCCTCCTAATCTTACAATGGATGATTGGCGTTAACTCAAGGGAAGCGACTAAAAAAAAATCCTTGACCTTAGGTGTAAGGATTAGCTCTCCAAATTTGATTAAAAAGAAGAAAAGAAATAGGAAGTGATCAAACTAGAGAAGAATTTACAAGAGACCCATTGAAAGTCCGAGCCTCGATTATCTCTTCCAGTGGAAAGCTTAAGCAAGGAAGAAATAGATCCTGGTTTTTCAGATGCACAGGAAAATGAAAATTCCATGGAAAAGCTAATGATAACCAAGAAAGAAGAAAAATTGGTGCATTATGCAACAAAGATAGATGATAATATTAAAGGCAAGGAAAAGCATAAGAAAAAGAATATCCTCATCCCCATGGCTTACCAATAACAAGGCCAAGAGCTATTGCTCATTTGTATTTAATAAACAGCAAGCACAACAATGAGACTCTTAATAAATTTCCAATGACTGCAGTAACTTTAGTATCAATACTGGCATCACAATCACTCACAAACATAATTTTATTTCAAGCTCCTTACGCCAAAGGGAACTAATTTCCAAGGGGGACCTCCCACAACCACTTCTTTTAAGCATCGTGTTCTTGAGTGGCAAATTATTATGACTTGGACACCATAAGCATTAAAACTACGAAAAACCTCCCAACTGACAAAATGATCTCTCTTTTTTTCACGCACCCAAGACCAAAGGAAGTCCTTAACCATTCTGACTTATCTACCACCACAATGAGAATCATGCAATGACAAAAAAAAAAAAGGAAACAAAAAGCAGATATACCTGGATGAAAGTAATGCGCTGACCTAAAGAAAAAATAGCGCCTTCTGAATTATCCAATTGCTTGGAAATATTAGCAATAACAGGTTTCCAGAAAACCACAAAATGGTGATAACCACCCAAGTAAAACTAAGTCACATTCTACTGCAAAATAACACAACGTGGTAAAGAACACTCAGAAATTACCAAAGTATTCAAATTGATGGTAGCAATCCCACTCTTAGCATTAATTCTCAAACCTGAAACTCTGAAAAATATGAAGAGTAAGGACATTACAAAAGGGCATGCTATTATCAGACCCCCAAAAAAAAAGAGAAAAAAAAAAAGCACGAAGTGGACACAACAATGACCTTTCTACTAGCAGAAATTCCTGCTTAAAACTTTTATCAATAGGCTATCAGCCTACTGAAATTATTTGCTACAAAGATGAATTAAAAGGGGACCTTTGAATCACATTTGATGGTAGCAAGAAAATTTGTGGAAGTAGTCAAGTGAGCATATCATACTTTTATTTCAACTTGATTTCAGGTGAGTCAACATACAGGAAGGATCCACTTGTATTCTTGCATTCCTGGGACAGATTCAAGACCAAGGCCACTTTTTCAGAATTTCCAGCCAGAGGAATTTGATTCACTGAGTGCTACTGCAGCAGTAAACAGGAAAACCAATTTCCATTTTATTAAAGAAAGTCCATCATATAGGCATGCTGTTCTGGCATTCATTAATGACTGGAACAATTTAAAACCTATCGAACGAAAAAGATTGCTTGGAAAACCTCTACAACTTCCTCTAGCTGTTGAGTTGTGCTACTTGGAAGAAAGTATTAACCATAACAAGAAGGTATGTCCATCATATGAATTTGAACTCTTCATCAATGGTTAACCTTGCAAACACTATTAAGCTAGTGGTTATTTTTATGCACATGTACTTTTTTTTTCCCATTCATTTGGGGATATTTAGTGAATGACCTGGTTGCCTAAGAGTTATTTAAGCCTACAATAGGGATTGCTGAATGGTGGAAGCAAGCGACGCACTACACCTCTTTGTGAAGTAAGCTGTCCATTACCATCAAATGCTGTGTGGAGGAAAGTCCATCTCTGCGGTGGCTATAAGAGAAAGGAGAATGAATACACACAGGGTTGGACCTTGACTGATGAACCTCTCTGTAAACTTTGCCAAAAACTGTGCACGTAAGTGCAGATGGTTGATCTCTGTCTATTAGCTTTTTCTAGCCAACTTCATTTATTTGCTTTGTTTTCAGGAGCAATAATGCGAAGACACCTGAATTTTTCGAGGATCTCTTTTGTAATTTGAGCTGTTACGAAGAATACCGCCTAAGAACGAGTAATAAATTTCTTCGTCAGGTAAGAATTTCAATTTATTTCCACACAATCAAATTGAGCTTATTATTTATGCTGTATAGATTTCTCTCAATTGAAATTAGGCTCTTTTTTAGCTAAGATTTCCAAGTCCTTTACCTATGTTGATCTTTTGCTTTATGTTTTATTTTCCTCACTTCATTTTGATTTCAAGAAAGATGTCTGCCAATTTCAGGAACTTTTCGAAATTGAACATGGTGTTTGCACAATTTGCCAATTAGATTGCCACAAACTTGTGCAATACATAAAACCTTTATCATTGGGAAGTCGACAAGAGTACATTCAGAAAATAGCACCAAATATTGCAAAGCAGAAGAAATTGTAAGTTCATTTGAGCAGATCTTTAATCGTGGCAGAGCAGAATGGATGGTAGATTTCATAATGTGACTCACCAAATAATTCATGCCTTGCAACTCAGTGTTGATTGTTGGTAACTGTTCATATTACATATCAAGTTGAGCATTATTGCTAAATAAATAGTTTTTGTTGATCTATGATAATGAATGAATGGGGCAAACCATAAGTTATCCAACTTAAGCATTGATTCTAGCATATTGAGTGCTAAACCACAAGTGTTATTTTTGTATTACACAGAATAATTTTCTAATTGAGATGCTTTGTATGCGAGGTTAATAGTTCTTTTTGACGAGAGAAATGTTGTAAAGTTAGAGATGGATGAGAGAAGAAAAGAAGAAGAGAACAAGAGAAGAATAGAGAAAGAGGAAAAAGAAGAAAACTGGGTGGTAGTTTCCAGGAGCCTATGTACAGCTCCAAGTCTGGCTTCTCATATTGTAACAATAATAAAGGCTTAATGGCGAAAATATCACCACTAACATAGCCTAATTACTAAAATAACTTATTCTCTTCTAACTCTCCTACACTCCCCCCAAGAGCTGGAGGTGTCTGTGTTTGTGTGTGTCACCTAACTCTATCTTGTTACAAGCATCAAACAAAGGCAGGCTTAGATAATGGCTTCGTGAAAATATTACTTAATTGATTCATAGATTTCACAAAGGGAGTCCTCATGACCTTCACACATCCCTCACAAAATGACAATCAACTTCAATGCCCTTTGTTCTCTCATGAAACAGTAGATTGCTAGTTATGTAAATGATAGCTTGATTATCAAAAAACATATCTACTGGCTTTGTTACCAAGAATATGTCTCTGAAAAAGAAGATTTCAGCCACATAAGCTCACTCATGGCTTGTTTGGCTTTGTGGAATAGCTATTCATTGGAATAAGGAGAATATAGTTTTAACTTTTGGGAATCAAGGGAATAGTTATTTCTTATATATTCCTAATTATTTCATTCAACATGTAATAAGAAAGGAATAGACATTCCTATGATGAAATTTTGGAATAGTTATTCCTTGCTATTCCTTATTATGGACTCATAAAACGTTTCACATTATTATTTGCTTTATAGTAACGACATAATTTCTTGTACAACTTATTGTAACTAACCTACTAAAGCTAATCTATTCCTGGGAATAGGCATTCCGCAAATCAAATGTAACCTCAGTGTATTAGTTGTAGCTTGACATCATGCTTCAGCACTTGCTATAGTAGCCAGTTTCTTACTATGCCAGATAACAAGATTACTTCCCACAAATGTACTGTATTCAATTGTAGACCTTTGATCATCAATAGAGCCAGCCCAATCTACATCAGAGTATCCCATGGTCTCACAACTTTTATTATAATTATATCAAACCTCTCCCAGGAAGCCTTTGAGAAACTGCAAAATCATACAAATAGCATCCCAATGTGGTTTAGGATTTCCTATAAACTGACTCGCCACTGCCGGTCTAGTGATAGTCAAGTATATCAAATTTCCAATCAATTGGCTATATCGAAGTTTTTCTTCAAAGTTCAAGCCCACATCCATGGACAAGTTAATGTTGAGATTTGCAAGAGTGCTTAGCTTCCAATAGGAGTGGAAAAACAAGTTGGCGCGTCAGGTTTGGGCAGGATCATAAACGGGTGAAGCTTGAATAGGTTCGTGTTTTGATTGACTTGTTTATTAATGAGTGAAGAAACTAAAAACCCAAACCCGCTTGTTTAACAAATGGATACCTGTTAAGAAACGTATAAGATGTTTACTTAAAATTTTTTTCTTTAATATTTCACCAAAATTGAGTTAATTTTTTGTAAAAAAGCACCCATTTATTATTATTTTTATTAACATCTTAACAAAAATACTTCAAATTTAAAAACCACACATTAGTAGAAGGAATGTGATGCCTCCTTCAAATCAAATTCCAAACCATTTTGTGGTTTGCAGTTGGTGACCTCTTTATTAACAACATTTTGTCTGCACATAAATTGCATCCCCACAAAAAATGGCATTTACACTCACATTTTGCAATATAGAAGATTATAAGTTATCTTTGTCAACATTCATTTTATTTGCACCATCTACAATGTGAAGATTTATTTTTAATCCAATTTCTACCCTGCCTTGAAGGTAGTTCAAGATCTATATGCATGGAAAAAATGTATTTTTATAAAATAACAATCATCTTATCAAGACAACTGAAGAGGAAAAAGTGGATGGTCATCGATTATGATTTTATTGCATAATATGATGCTAACAAATTTTGTTTAGCCAATTTGGATGAGAAATGTAGTCATCACTACATATACTACATCAAAGGCCACAACTATATAAAGATTCATTTTTTTTAGTAAAGAAAAAAAAGAGCACCAAGGGTGTTCAAACTAAGTAAACAAGCAGAAATTTTAGAAAGCCTTAAAAAAACCAATGGTAGCTTGAATATTAATTAAGAGAATTTGATGAAGGGAAGAGACGATAGAGGAGGAAAATTTGCCCAAGTGAAGCTAATGCCATCAAAGGAAAACAATGGCCATTGAAGAGAAGATGTGGCCGGTGGGCTAGTGGCTACAAGCTGAAGCAATGAAGGTCAAGGGAGGCTGCGGTTGTGACTATTGATTGTGAATGCGATTGAAGCCCTAGCCAAATTCCCCCAAAATTTTTTATGCATATTTATGAGAAAAATGTAATAATTTTTAAAAAAAAATTTAAATGGTGATCTAATAGGCACCTGATCGAACCTGTGTAACTTGTTTATTAAATGGGTTAGATTCAGGTTGACCCGCCTATAAACCAATTACCTCTTCCTAAACCTAAACCTGATTTAAACGAGTAGATAATGAGTCACTCTTTGGGTTTTGACTCGTTTTGCCATCCCTAGCTCCAAACAAGCTAGTCTCACTTGATAAATCCAACATATGTTTTTTCTCATATAGATTTAACCTTTTCCTACACTGTACAACCTCAATGCCAAGAAAGTTAGGCAAAGTACCCAAGTCATTGGTTTGGAATTTTTCTTGAAGCTGCAATCTTGCTCTGGTCACTTCTAGTGATGATGATGTCATCAACATAAACTTAAGACCATAAATGGCCTTAATGCAACCAACAAACTTTACCATCCCCCTCTTATGCAAAATATCAAAGAGGTTGCTCCATGTATATTTCTTCCTGTAAATCTCCATACAAAAAGGCATTCTTCACATCCAATTGGATTAAGGGCCATCAAAATTAATTGCCGACAAAGTTTAGTTGAGCAGTAGGAGATAACATCTTAAAGTAATTAATGCCATATGTTTGAGTGTACCCCTTGGCAACAAATTGAGCCTTATGATAAGCAACTGAGGACTGTTGAGTATATGTTCATGCACCTTTCCATTGAGCAATGAGCAAATCCAAGTTGCTTAGTCTCCAGAACCAAGAGCCTAAGTCGGAAGAGGCAGTTACATTGGGGTAATGATGTTTGTGCTTGGTATAGGCTATCCTTTTGAAGCCTTCCACCAATCCTCTTCTTTGTTTTGAGATCCTTGGTAGCACAATAAGAAAGAAAGGTCATAGAAAAGTTATGAGACTTAGTTAATTGATTAATTGATAAGAGTTTCAAGGAATTTTTGTCACATATAACCCAATGGAAAGGGAAATAGCATGTATGGAAGAGTATTGCTAGAACAAGGAGTTAGTATAACCAAACCATAAGAAAAAGTAACCTTTGAGTGTAAAGTAGTTGGGTTTAAGGACTAAAACAAATTAGGACTGCCCTTCATATTGGAGGAGGGATTAGAATCAATACCTAAGGCGAGGAGGATGAAATGGCAAGAAGCCTAATGTTGAATGGGCTACAGTAGTAGTAGATGTAGAAGATTGAGTTTGGAGTTGTTGAACCATGCAAACAAGATTGTTATACTCCTCTTGGGGCATGGTAGATGATGTGCTCAACTCCCTAGTGGAGTGGGTAGGTGCATTTGAAGTGCTAACACTAAATTGCTCTTAGCAAGAGATTTATTGGCCTAAGTTGATTTCCTAAGAAGATGACAACAACAATCAATGATATGATTGTCCTTGCCACGACATGTGTAAATGTAAGAATTGCGACAACAAGTTCCTCATCGTAATAAATAACCGTTGCCATGAACACACTCCAAATAGCATCCTTGTCTGCCAAAAATTCCCTTACCATGCTATTGTGGCCCATTCAAGATTGTCGTGGCAATTCTTGCATTTGTGAATGTTATGACAATGTTAATGTTCCACATAGTAGTCTAGAGTCTAGACAAGTTCTCTCCTTGTGTTGTCAAATGTATGGTTTTTGGGTACTTAAGAACACATTGAAGATATAGATATTATAGTATATTTGTAGGAAATATGTAGTGTAGATGTTACCTTTTTTAGGGGAGACCTTATTTCTCTAGTGCAATCATGTAGGTCCTCTTTGGATGAACCTATTTTGAGTCCATTAACAATTTCGGTTCCCCTTTGTGTACTGATCCTCATGTTCCTACCCTTATCCATTTGGAGAAAGCCTTCACTCCTATTATGAATCCATTAATTATTGACCCAAAGAAACAATTGAGGGTCTATGAACGACGAAAAGTATGCATATACCTCACTTTAACCATGCAACGGCCTCTTATGCCTTCCCTATTTCAACTTCTAGTTTTGGAGATCTGCCTAGTGACTTGGATTTGCCAAATACTCACCAAAAGGTACTTGAACAACAATCCTTAATTGCTTATCATTTTTCTGATTATCTTTTAGTTGTTCACTTCTCTAGTCCTACGCATTCTTTTGTCTTGTTTATTCTTCTATTTCTATCCATTGCACAGAATTTGAAGCGCTTTTTATTGTGGGTGGAAGCTTGAAATGGATGTAGAAATGGATTCCTTGACCACTTAAGGGACATGAGATATGGTGGATCTTCCTCATGGTAAGGAGTTGGTTGATGTCGTTGGGTCTACAACATCAAATATCTTCGTGATGACTCTTAAACGACTTAAGGCTCAATTGATTCCCTAGGGTGACATCCATACGTATGATATTGATTATTTTGAGAGCTTCTCTCGTGTTGCTTAGCTAAATTTTGATCTCATTGGCAGTTAATTTCGATTGACCCTTATACCACTTAGATGTGAAGAATGCATTCTTGTATGAAGATTTGCATGAAGAGGCATACGTGGAGCAACTTGATGTCTATGTTGCTTAAGAGGACAATGATAAGGCATATAGGTTGAAAAGGCAATTTATGGTATTAAGTAGTCTCCTCAAAGCTTAGTTTGACATATTTTTAGTATGATGGTCTTGATGTTTGGTTTTATTCGATGCTACTCCAATCATTCAATATTTGTCTGCAAAAGGGATATAGGTTTGGTGCTTCTAGTAGTTTATATTGATGACATCATCACCATTGGCAGTGACCAGTGTAGGATTGCTAGTGGCTTCAAAGAAAATTTCAAATCAAGTACTTGGGTACTATACCTTACTTTATAACTATTGTGATTGTACAATGTAAAAAAAAGGTTGAATGTTTCTTAAAGAAAATATACCTTGAACTTGCTAAGTGAGACTAGTATGTTGGGGGCTAAACCAATTGATGCTTTTATGAATCCCAACATGAAGTTGTCATGGGAAGTTGGACTAGACTTTGAAGAAAAATGTTTATATAGGCAGCTGGTTGGTAAGTTGATGTTGTCACTAGACCTAACATATCCTTTGGTTTGGAGGAGAGGGGGGGGGGGGAGTTGAGTTGGTTTTTGGAAAATCCCAAATAGACACACTAGGATGTTGTTTGTAGGGTTAAGGTATCTTAAAGGCTCTCTAGTAGAGGTTTGATATATAAATGTAGTAGAAACTATGAGAGCATAGGATCATCCAATGCAAATTGGGCTGCAATTTGTTGGTGATCTAAGGACTTCTATAGTCTACCAATGGATACTATACATTTGTGGAACGTAATATTTATTTTTTTGGATAATAAAAGAAGGTGTATTAGCTTGAGAAAGAGATGTTACATCGTAAGGGGACAAGAGGTCCACCTGAAGAGAAAAAAAAAAAAAAAACAAAACAAAAAAAAAAAAAAACAAAATTTGATAATAAAGTTGAAAATTAAAAAATAAAAAATAAAAATAAAAAATAATTGAAGAGTACTCCTATCCAAGAAAACCCCTTTTCGATCCTTTTCCATTATAATTCACTAAGCACTTCAAATTTTTAAGCTCTCTCTGATAGTCTGACCCTTCTTCACCTTGTACTTAACCCCATCAAAGCGCACTTCAATTCCACCAGCATCGCACAACTTTAAATCCAATTTATCCATTGCATCTTGGGCTTCTAAGTCCTTCCTAGAAAACACCTCCACTGGTGTAGGTAAAATACCGTCATTGCACTGCTGTTTTTTATCCAAACCATTGTTCTCCAAAATAAGAACCCCCTCTAATCCTTCCATTAGGGCAGGATATACATATGATAGATCCTAGAGAACATCACAGAAATAAGAAACATAACCATGTTGTTCTCGAATCTCATTCAATAGCAAACCACCACTACAGTCAAACTTGTTGATGTCATCTCTATCGTTATTTGAACAAATTCCCCATTTCTTAGCCCCCTTTCCTTTGCTAACTTTATCACTTGCTATATCCTTCATCTTAGCAAGTGTATCTTCCACAATGCTAAACTCTCCTTCACAATCTCTCCTTTATAGTCTTTGGCTTTATCTCACCGAGATGTTCTCTTTCTACTTCATATAATTTCTTCATTCTTGCACCCCTCATTGTAGCCTTTTGACGAGTGTACACTTTAGGACCCTTAGATTTTTCAGAATTAAATCCTAACAGACCATATTTCCTAACCAATCCAGTTTCTTTTTTATTAACCCTGTTCACACTAGCCTCTAATCCCTTTTTATTTCTTACTTCCATTGCCCGCTCTTTGATGTTATTGGAACACCCCACCGGATGTCCGCCAAGGATGTTGTCTGAAGAGGAGCACAACTTAGGATTATCATCCTATGTCTTGTTTGAAAATAACCGCTGATCATCTTGCTTTTACTTTGAAAATCTCTGACCTCCCATAGCCTCCCAAAATTTGAGCTGGAGGACTTCCTTTTGATTTGGGACCTATAAGGTCTTATGGGCTTGTTTTTGATCCCCATTTGCATTTTATCATTGCCCAAGCCTAGTGTTAAATCATAAGAATGCTCTTAGGCCTCCTTCATTAGCTAGAGGCTTATTATTCTCTAATAGTCGACCCAAATCTATATTAATAGTTAGACCAGGTCCAATCCACTCAATCTTCGTCAACCCATCACACTTACAGGAAGCCATAGGTGCTTTGATCTCGGCAGCTCCACTAGAAGCGATACCTTTTCCGGTGTTGATTGGTTGTGCGAGGAAGGCGAAGTAAACTTCTCATTCATTCTTCCCTCGTAGCCAGCCTATACCCCCTCGTGCACGCTTTTAGGAATTGAGCAACCTCCATAATCACTTGGGCTTCCTAAGACAATTTGACTGCATGAATGATTGTTGTTCCTCTTGTTATCTGTCTTATTAGATCCAGACCAACAAGAACTCTCCAAAGCAACGAATGCATCCTCGAATTGAGGCCATCCATCCCCTTTCAAACCTTCAAGAACAAAAAAGGAATACCTTTTACCCCTCCATTTACACCTTATTTCCATGAACTTCCCTGCCCAAGTCACATGAATACTCATCTAGTAATTGACATACCCCACTTGGACTCTTTGAACCTTGCACAACCTACCTTTGTGAGACTAGAAACCCTGAGAAAACCATGAGGCTGCAACTGAAGAGAGATGTACCCACCGATTGCACTTATGGTTCTTGTAAGGACAAACAAAACTCCATCCTTCCCTATATAATTCAATCTCAGATCGAAAGACTTGCCTTCAATCTATATTGAACAAACTCCCACCATCAGTTCGTACCATCACTGTGATTTCGAGCGCCAGTGAGTTGTGAGAAGAGAGGGTTTTTCGTGAGAAAGTAGCACCATCGCGAGCGTGGAAGGTAATCTTGTTGCATGGCGTGGCAAAAAAAACAAAGTACTATAGCGAGATCTAATATTGAAGCAAAATGTTGATGGGATTCTTGGTTGCAATACCCATAAATATGTTTTGTGATAATCAAGTTGCCATTTATAATGCTAACAACCTAGTGCTTGTCTTTCTACTATCCTCTTGTATTTTCTTTCTATTTTCAAATTTCCTGCTGGGATGGCTAGCAGGATTGAGAGAATCATGAGAGATTTCCTTTGATGAAGAGTGAGGGGGGGGGGGGGGGTGTTAGGGGTCATTTGGTGAGGTGGGAGGTGGTTTGTAGGTTTAAATGGGAGGGCAGCTCGGGTCTTGGTAATTTGGTGTCTAAAAACACGACTATCTTGGCTAAATGGGTTTGGCTATTCCCTTTATAGGTTTCTTCCTTGTGGTGTAATGTCATAAAAGGAAAGTTTGGGCTTGATGGGAATGGGTGGGATACTAATTCGGGTCTTAGATGCTCTCCAAAATGTCCATGGAAAGCCATCTCTCAAATTTATTGCCTTTTATTCCCCATACTAAATTTCTATTGGGTAGGGGTTGTGAAATTCGCTTTTGGAAAGACCTATGGTTGGTGAATGTTGTTCCATCCACCTCTTTTCCTCGCCTACTTCATTTGAGCTCAGGATTGGATGGATCTATTTCATTATTTGTTTTTTTTTTAAGTGGAGCCAGGTGGTCCTTTACCTTCTTTGGATTTTCACAATAAGAGTTCCCGAATTGCATTTGGTTGTGTGGTACATGCAATTTTACACAGTGAGCAACCATTCCATAGGCTTCTTGGAACTATATGGAAATAGATTTTTTCTAATTGAGATGTCTAGTGCCACTAAATGTTATTAATTCCAATTGAACTTTTTGCCATAATTGTGAGAGTTACTGTTTTATGTGCTGCAGGCTTGACAAGCTTGTCAATTGCCCAATTGAGGGCAACGCATGGCATGCTGACCACATTGTTCCTGTTTACCGTGGGGGAGGTGATATTATTTTTCTGCTTCATTACTTACTCTTCGAAGATTCACTTATCTGCATGATAGATGTTGCTCATGTTTATACTTGTTTTAGAAACTTTTGCCTTAGCATGCATACCTCAACTTAGCTGAGTTGGAAAGTGACTGACTGGTTGTCAAGGTTTCAAATTTTGATTCAACTAAAACTTATAGGCTTCAAAAGTATGGACGTTTTGATGTTTAACTTCAATTTCAATTTTAAAAAAATGATGTAGCGTATTAGTGATACAATTCTGCAATATAAATTTAATTTTATGTTTATGTCAAGTGTTATTTGTGGCTGCTAGAGGTATGTTTATAATTTCTGAATTTTTTTTTTTTGGGGGGGGGGGGGGGGGGGGGGGGGGTGTATTTTGGCATTTTATCTTTGACAAGATTTTTCTCTAGAGCTCGGCTCCAGACCAGCTAGCGTTGTGAAGATTTGGAGGCCAGGGTTTTGAGGATTCGACCCCAGTGGTGCCTACCAATCCCTCCATCGCAGCTAGAGGTGTGAGAGGCTAGAAGAAAGCTGTTGTTACCATTCACCTATTTTCATCAAGTAGCAAAGCATAACAATTTAAAAAAAAATTGAACTTCGTAAAATGATAATAGACATAATACTACCAGATTTTGAAACTAAAATGCTGTAAACAAAACACGGTAATGACACGTATGTGGTGCATAAGCTGCAATATCTAAAATTCTATGATTTATGAAACATATTCTATTATTATAGATGAAATTCATAAGTTAGTTTTTTATTATTATTCTAATATAGCTATTGTGGGTATAAAAGGTTCATAAGTCTAAAAATTATCATTCATATCCTTCTTTGTTATGGTCTCTATTTTCAGTAAGAATAGATGAAGTTCATAAGTTAGTTTTTTTAGTATTATGCAAATGTAGCTATTGCAGGCATAAAAAGTTGAATAAAATTTTTGCAACTAATATATGTGTTTAATTTTGTATAAAATTTCATTAGTTTAAAAATTGTCATTCATATCCTTCTTTGTTATAGTCTCTGTTAATGGTTATTTAGTCATTTAGCATTATTATTAATTGTTAGAGTTTGGTTCGTAATAAGTGTAAGTCATTCCTATTATACTTGACATATGTTATAAATAGAGGGAGAGACCTATTGTTGAGTTTAGGTCTTCCATTTTACCCAATTATTCAACATGGTATCAAAGCATGATTCTTAAACCTAGATCCTATGTGTTACCACCACCATCAAAATCGAAGCCTAAAACCCAAACTTCGCTGCATGTCTATCAGTATAAAATTTTTTTCAGTGATGTTATAACCCTAGAAAACAGCCAGCAGCTGCAAGAAGTCAGACCAGTCACTGGAATTTTCTGGGGTGACACTGCCAGTTCAAGAACATCAAATCCACTATAGATTTGTCAAAACCAACACCATAGTCACCCTGTCTGCCGATCTGCCCCCCACTGAAATCCCACCTCCAGGCAGTGTCTCACATGCCCTCATGCTCCGGAGAAAGGCTGCCAGGGCCGACCCCATGCACGGACGCATGAAGCAACTTTCAGGCATGGTTTTGAGCTGAAATGATCCAGCAGTGATCCAATCCCTCTATTAACATGTTATTGGAGTTTTTCGTGATGTTTTTTTTTCCCCATAGATCTCACCTTTTTAAATTGCTCATGTGCAGGACCCAAGGAATGGTTGTTTGATGTTTCGTGAAGCAGTTTATCAATCAATGGTTATTGAGTTTATTGGGTCTGAAATAGTGGGATTTGTTGTGTTTTTTTTATTTAATGTCCTAATTCCTTCCATATATCAAAATATCAAGCTGTTGGACATGTGTTTTGCTCAAAGATCCAATCTTCATTGTGACCATGCACTCGTGGTAATTTGTTAGTTGTTGTTTGGTGTTAGTAATAGTCATTGGTGACTCTCTTGGAGCAGTGGCAGTGCTTATAAGCTGTTTTTTTGAGGCTGTGGCAGTATTATATAATTTAGTTGGTGATTTCTCCATGGTAATTTCAGTGGTTCACTTCTCCAATTGTTCTAGTGCTGTGGGTTGCTTTCTTGGGGTTGTGACTGAGTTTCTTGGTGCTGTGGCAATCTTGTGCTGATCTCTAGTATCTTAAAAAATCTACCTATAGTCACCCTTGCTGATGGGTCCACTATTGCTATTAAGGGGATAGGAACAGTAAATCCTACTCCTTCCATCTCTATTTCTTTTGCTTTATACATTCCTAAATTTACTTTCAATCTCATGTCAGTTACTAAGCTTACAAAGTCACTAAATTGCTCTATCACATTCTTTCCTGATACTGTGGTTATTCAAGTTCTGAAGACGAGAAAGACAAGTGGCACAGGACGTGAGGCTCGTGATCTTTACGACTTTGAGTCACCTTCTTCACCCATTGTCTGCATTGTCACAGCTACACCACTTCAAATCCATTTTTACCTTGGTCATCCATCCTTGGACTAGTTGAAACAGCTAGTTCCTACATTGAATTTTGTGTCTAATCTCAAATGTGAGTCTTGTCAATTGGGCAAGCATCATTGTGTTCCCTTTGCTTCGCGGGTTGAAAAACGAGTGGTTAGTCCTTTCTTGCTAGTCCATTCCAATATTCGGGGTTCTAATCCTGTCACATCAAAGTTGGCGTTTCGGTACTTTGTTACATTTGTTGATGACTACTCTAGGATGGTTGGACATTTGTTGATGACTACTCTAGGATGGTTGGTTATATTTAATGAAAATTGTTCTGAGTTGTTTGATATCTTTTTGCGCCTTTTGTTCCCAAATAAGGACTTATGTCAATCAAGATACTTCGTAGCGATAATGCTAAGGAGTACCTCATTACCCAATTCAGTACTTATATGACTAACTATGGTATAATTCATCAATCCTCTTGTGTCCACACTCCACAACAAAATGGGGCTGCAGAGCGGAAAAACAAACATATTCTTGAAGTCACTTGTGCCCTATTGTATCAAATGAATGTCCCAAAAATTTTTGGGGTGATGCTGTGCTCACAGCTTGGTCCCTTATCAATAAAATGCCATCCTTTGTCCTTGACAATAAAATCCCATATTTAGTTATCTTCCCTAAGGCTCCTCTGTTCTCTTTTCCTCCTCGTACATTCAGTTGTGTGTCCTTTGTCCATTAGTTAACTCTAGGAATGGATAAGTCAGATCCTCGTTCTATCAAGTGTATCTTTTTGGGCTATTCCTTATACTCAAAAAGGATATCGATGTTATAGTCCTACTTTACATTGATGTTTTGTCTTTGCTGGTATCACCTTCTTTGAGTCTACACGATACTATAATTCCTTGAGTTCTGTTGGCCTTAATGAGTCTTTTCTCTGCCTTGCCTTCTAGATCCAAACCTAGTATCCGTGTCCAATCCTCATACATCTTCACCCAGTTTGAGTTCTTCTCGTCGCTTGGATCATCCTAGTTTGCAGATATACACATGACGATTCAAGGAGGACATGTCTCCTCTAGCTTCTACTATTGTGCCTCTAGTTCCCTCATCGGATGATCTTATTTCCTATGATGTTGATCCTCCTATAGCTGTTCAAAAAGGTAAACTTGCTTGTACCCAACATCCAATCTCTAATTTTGTTTGTTATGATTTCTTGTCACCTATTTATCACTGTGTTTTGTTAGTACTCTATCTTCCGTTGCTCCTCCAAAATCTATTTCTGAAGTCTTGTCCCATTCTGGGTGGAGGATGACAATGGTTGAAGAGATGCATGCACTACATGATAATGATACTTGGGATTTGGTACCTCTTCCTTGTGATAAATTTATGGTTGGTTTTCGTTGGGTGTACACTCTGAAAGTCAATCTCGATGATTCTATGGCTCGTTTGAAGGCTCGCTTTGTTGCTAAGGGGTATACTCAAGTCTATGGTTTGGATTATTTAGACACATTCTCTCCAATCGCTTAACTTGCCTTAATACGTTTGTTGATTTCTTTAGCCACCAAATGTCATTGGCCTTTACATTAGTTAGAACTTAGATGTGAAGAATGTTTTCCTACATGGTGATCTTCGTGAGGAGGTATATATGGAACAACCACCTGGATTTGTTGCTCAGGGGGAGTCAGGCTCAGTATATCGACTTAAAAAATCATTGTATGGATTAAAACAATCTCCTAGGGCATGGTTTTGTCATTTTAGTGTTGTAGTACTTGAGTTTGGCATTCATTAGTGTGCAGTACATCACTATGTTTTTTATCGTCATACTCCATCTAGCAGGATTTTGCTTATTGTGTATGTGGATGGCATTGTGATCACTGGTGATGATGATCAAGGCATCCAAGACCTAAAGCTTTTCCTACAGAGTAAGTTTTAGGCCAAGGACTTGGGACCATTGAAGTGCTTGTTGGGTATGGAAGTATAGAGATATTGTACAGGAATTATGTTGTCACAGAGAAAGTATGTTCTTGATAGGGCTATTGGGATCCAAACCGGTTGATACACCCATGAATCCCAATAGTAAGTTAGTGCTAGATAGGGGTGATTTGTTTCCTAACCTAGGTCGGTATAGGAGACTTGTTGGAAAGTTGAATTTCCTTCGCAACAAGTGTTGCGAGTCACTTTGTCGATTCCCCAAGAACAAGTTACTGGGATGCGGTAATTCACATTTTGAGATATCTCAAAGGTGCATGAGGGTGAGGTCTCGTATATTAGGATCGGGGTCACACTCTTATTCAGGGATATACATATGCAGATTAGGTCGGGTCACCTTCCGATTGAAGATCCACAACTGGGTATTGTATCTTTGTCGGTGGTAATTTGGTGTCTTGGAAAAGTAAGAAACAAATTTTGGTGGTTAAGTGCTTAGTTAGAATATAGGGCTATGACGCACACTGCATGTGAACTTGTTTGGCCAAAGAACATGTTGAAAGAACTAGGTTTTCCACATTCTCAGTCTATGGAGTTGATGTGTGAGAATCGAGCTGCTAATCATATTGCCTCGAACCCTACCTTCCATGAGCAAAAAAAGCACATTGAAGTCGTTGCCATTTTATTCGAGATAAACTTGTACAGAAACTCATTATGACCACTCATGTGAAGTCCGAGTTTCACGTTGCTGATTTGTTCACTAAAGCCTTGGGAGGTGCTCGTGTGAAATTCATTTGTAACAAGTTAGGAGCATATGATATATATGCTCCAGCTTGAAAGGGAGTGTTAATGGTGTCGGTGTGAGCTGTGAGAAAATGATTTAAGAAAGATAGCTAGAGATGTAAATGCCCATTATTGTTGTGATATTTGTATTACCAAAATAGGATTAGAAATTCTCTATTTAAATGTATATTTTTCAATATAAAAAAAATGGGAGAGAAAATAAATCATTGCCAATTTAACATGGTATTAGAGCAAGGTTCGTAGGACCTTTGCTCCAATTATCTGGTGAATCTGTTCACCACCAGCTCTGCTACCGCGGCACCGACGAAGGAACCACCAGACGATGGCGAAGAAACTACCAACCCTCGTCCAGGCGACGAAGACGCCAGCCCTGCTACTGGCAACGACAGACACCCTGCGCAGGAATATTTTTTTTCCTCCCCGAAGCCATAATATTTTTACAACTCTGCATCCCTGATTCCCTCGCCTTCAGGTTCAGAACCTCTCGACAAATAGCACGGAGTCGTCTCTCCTCGCCAACACTGAGATCGCCATAGCAAACCACCAGATCACTGCCATTGCCGTCACCCGCCATCGCTGTCGCAACTACGCCTCGCCGCCGATCTCTTTGACAGCTTTCTTGCCCCTTCGACGCAACGATGATCTCGTCATCGTCACCGTTGTTCGCTAGCGTTTTTCACGATCAGGTTTGATTTGCTCCATCGTCACCCTATACTTCTCTTTCGCAAACTAAGAAGCAACTTTTGTTTAACTTTTGAAGTCAATTCGTAATTCGGGTGTGTACTTTGTTCTCATTAATTTGAGAAGCGCAATTGGGAGGAATACCTTTTGGAGCTATTTTTTCTCTGTGGCTTGAAATTACTCTGCTGTGTTGTATTGTAATAAAGTGAAAATTTGGGATGTTAAATTCATAGAGAGGGGATTGTGAAAAACATTGCTTGACAGTACTGTTGTCACTATTACATGCTTCTTGTTTTTTGTTTTCACGTTGGTTTTTTATTGGGGAAAAGTTTCTTAACAATTGCTCACTCTCCCTCCATGGCTGATAAGATTCCCATACCGATGAATCTACATCTTCCTCCACCATAGTTGAGTCTTTCAAAAATGCGGAATCCGTCCCAGATATAAGTAAATTTGGTTTTGGTTTAGTTATCTCCTCTTGTGATGTTGATCATGGTGCTTGGCTACTTGACTCTGGAGCCACAAACCACATGACTTTTGCAGTTACCGGTTTTACTACATCTCCACCACGACGCACTAGTGTTGCAAATGCTAATGGGGGTGTCTCTTCGGTAACAGGGGCTGGATCTGTGTCTCTGTCTCCTTCCCACCAATTATCAAATATGTTACTTGTACCATCGCTTTTGCATAAATTATTGTCTGTTAGTCAAATTACTACAGAATTAAATTGTGCTGTCCTATTTTATCCTATATTTTGTCTTCTTCAGGATATTCATACTAAGGAGATAATTGGGCGTGGTACTAAAAGGAGGGGGGGTCTTTACTATATGGAAGACGTTAGCGTGGGGCATGCTCATCACATACAGAGTGATGGGAAGGAACGACAAATTTGGCTATGGCATCGACGTCTGGGGTATCCAAATTTTAGTTACCTGAAACATTTATTACCTGATTGTTTTCCTAATGTGGTGTTGTCTAACCTTCAATGTAATGCCTGCATCTTAGCAAAAAGTCACTGTACTTCATATCTGCTAAGTATGAAGAAAAACACTATTCCCTTCGCTTTAGTTCATTCTGATGTGTGGGGTCCTTCTCCTATCTCTATTGGGTCTGTGTTCGTTGGTTTGTTATTTTTGTTGACGACTGTACTCATATGACTTGGCTATACTTGATGACACATAAAGATGAAGTGTTACACATGTTTCAATCATTTCATGCAATGATCCAAACTTAGTATTCAACGAAGCTATGCGTTCTCCGCTCTGATAATGGTGGTGAGTATGTTAATTAGCACTTACGCACCTATTTCGAACACCATGGACTCATTCATGAGACATAGTGTCCTCAAACTCCTCAGAAGAATGGCGTAGTTGAGTGGAAGAACCACCATATTCTTGAAACTGCACGAGCTTTACTACATGGAGCTCATGTGCTGCCTAGATATTGGGCTGATGTGGTGACCACCGCCGTATATTTACTCAACAGACTACCCTCCAAAGTCTTAAATTTTAAGACTCCGCTCCAGGTTCTGGTGTCCCATGTCTCCCTACCCAAAACCCTAATGCTTCCTCCACGAGTATTTGGGTGTGTGTCTTATGTGCATCTTCACAAAAATCAACGCACCAAACTGGATCTGTGTGCTCTCCGTTGTCTTTTCTTGGGCTATGCTGTGCACCAAAAGGGATATCGGTGCCATGATCCCTCTACCCAACGTATCTATGTGACTATGGATGTTACCTTCCTGGAGTTCGACACTTTTTTCCCATCCCCTAATTCTTCTCTTCAGGGGGAGACACGAGATGAAGAGCATAATTGGTTGCACTATGACTGGCCAAATATTGAAACAGTGGCGGATGAAGCACCAAATCCACCAAGTACAGGGTTGGTTGAGCCCACATATGAAGCACCAAGCCTAGGACTAGTTGAGCCCATAGGGCCGGATAGGCCTACAGAGCAGAATAAATCTTCTTTGGGAAATAATACGACTTCGGAAATTGAATTAAGCTCCTCCCTTTCCTTAGTATCTGCAAACCCATCTCCTGAGAATATTCTTGAGGTAAGCACTCTAGACACGCCTTCAAATACAAGTGACTTGAATACTCCTACTAGATATGCATTACCTTCTAGGGAAAATCGTGGCAAGCCATCGAATAGATACTCTCCTGATATTGAAGAACGAAGATCAAAGTATCCAATTGCCAACTACGTGTCTACCAGGAGATTATTCGAACCCTTCAGAGCATTTGTGCACGTACTTTCCTCAAGTCAAGTTCTAGTTGGAATTCAGGAAGCCTTGTCTGATCCAAAATGGACTCGGGCAATAAAGGGCACTACTAAAGAATAACACATGGACTATAGTTCCGTTACACCAAAGGGAAGAAAGCAGTAGGATGCAAATGAGTATTCTCCATCAAACACAAAGCAGATAGATCGGTCAAAAGGTACAAAGCAAGATTGGTGGCACAAGGCTATACACAGACATATGGGGTAGATTATCAAGAGACTTTTTCACCAGTTGCAAAACTGAGCACTGTAAGGGTATTGTTATCTCTTGCAGCTACCTTGACTGACCATTACATCAATTTGATGTTAAAAATGCCTTCCTACACGGCGATCTTGAAGAATAAGTGTACATGGATCTTTCTCCAGGCTACACGACATCCACTGAAACCAAGGTTGTGTGTAAATTGCAACGAGCACTATATGGATTGAAACAATCGCCTCGAGCGTGGTTTGGGTTGTTTAGTTTGGCATTGAGGAAATACGGATTCAAGCAAAGCAACTCAGACCATACATTGTTCCTGAAGCATAGATTGGGTAAGGTAACTGTGTTGATAGTATATGTGGATGACATGATTATTACAGGAGATGATGAAGAAGAAATATCTAGATTACAGAAGGAGGTTGCCACCGAATTTGAAGTGAAGAACTTGGGAGGACTCGAGTACTTTTTGGGAATTGAAGTTGCCAGGTCTAGACAAGGAATATTTCTTTCCCAAAGGAAGTATGTGTTAGATTTATTAACTGAGGTAGGAATGTTGGAGTGCAAACCAGTTGATACTCCAATTGTTCAAAACCACAGACTTGGAGAATACTTAGACCAAGTACCAACAGATAAAGGGAGGTACCAAAGGTTAGTTGGCAAACTTATATATCTCTCACATACTCGTCCAAGCATTGCATATGCTGTAAGTGTAGTTAGCCAATTCATGCATAATCCTAGTAAATATCATATGGATGCTGTAACCCAAATATTGAGATACTTGAAGTCCTCGCCTGGGAAGGTACTTATGTTTTCAAAGAATAGTAATTTAAGAATTAATGGCTATACAGATGCAGACTGGGCTGGAAATATTTCGGACAGAAGATCTACTTCAAGTTATTTTATGTTTGTTGGTGGGAATCTTGTTACATGGAGAAGTAAGAAACAGAAGGTGGTAGCACTTTCCAGTGCTGAAGCAGAATTCCGCGGAATGGCAAAAGGGCTTTGTGAACTGCTTTGGATTAAGAGACTACTTTCTGAACTAGGTTTCACTGCTACTTCAGAAATGGATCTCTTTTGTGACAACAAAGTTGCTATTGCAATATCCCATGATCCAGTTCAACATGACCGTACAAAACATGTGGAAGTGGATCAACATTTTATCAAGGAAAACCTGAAAGCAAAAATTATTCGATTTCCATTTGTGAAGTCCGAAGACCAACTAGCAGACATACCCACAAAGGCGGTATCAAGCAAAGAGTTTCACAACTCACTCAACAAGTTGTGCATCAGTGACTTGTATGCATCAACTTGAGGGGGAGTGTTGGCGTGAGCTGTGAGAAGATGATTTAGGAAAGTAGCTGGAGATGTAAATGCCCATTACTGCTGTGATATTTATATTACCAAAATAGGATTAGAAATTCTCTATTTAAATGTATATTTTTCAATGTAAAAAAAATGGGAGAGAAAATAAATCATTGTAGATTTAACAAACGGTTATTTAGTCATTTAGCATTATTATTAATTGTTAGAGTTTGGTTCGTAATAAGTGTAAATTAGTAAGGGTGAGTGTTGGCGTGAGCTGTGAGAAGATGATTTAGGAAAGTAGCTGGAGATGTAAATGCCCATTACTACTGTGATATTTATATTACCAAAATAGGATTAGAAATTCTCTATTTAAATGTATATTTTTCAATGTCAAAAAAATGGGAGAGAAAATAAATCATTGTAGATTTAACAAACGGTTATTTAGTCATTTAGCATTATTATTAATTGTTAGAGTTTGGTTCGTAATAAGTGTAAATTAGTAAGGGTATTATGGTCATTCCTATTGTACTAGACATATATTATAAATAGAGGGAGAGACCTATTGTTGAGTTTAGGTCGTCCATTTTACCCAATTATTCAACAGTTTCTATTTTCAATAAGAATAGATGAAATTTATAAGTTAGTTTATTAGTATTATGCAAATAAAATTTTTGTAACTAATATCTATGTTTAGCTTTGCCCGGTGTCTTGTGTATAATTGTAAAGATTGCCTACATTATTCGAGGTTCATGTTTTTTCTTTTTACAACAATTCAAATCGTCATCTATTTAGGAAATTAGATCTGACTGTCTCCTAAATCCACTATTCCATTTTATGTAGGTGAATGCAGGCTAGAGAACTTGAGGACTTTGTGCGTGGCGTGTCATTCTGATGTTACCGCAACTCAGTGTGCTGAAAGGCGTGCAATAAAATCGCAAGCTAAGAAACAACTTGAAGTCATCATAAGTGACATGAGAAGTGGTCAAACAAAAATCAAAGGAGAAACTGATGCTAATTTAAAGGTTTGTCTTTTAGAGTATGCCTTTCTTATTGTTCCTATAATGTTTTACTATCCAGAAGAAGAGTAATATTTTCTTCAATTTTAGTGTGCTCTAAATTTATTTTGGTGCCTTAAATACTTCAGATACTTACACTTTTGATCTTCGGAATATGTTGAATGCATAATATTGAATAATGATGACAAATCTGATTAGGATTGCAACTTGGTTTGATGACTCAAACCAGAGAACCAAACCAAACCGACCATTATGGGTTGGAATTTACCTTGTCTTGCAAGAAAATCAAGAGAGACGAGAATAAAGAGAGACGAGATAAGAGAAGAAGAATATGAGAGAAAGGGAAGAAATAGAGGAAGGAGGAGAAGAGAAAAGAGTGAAGAAAGTAAATGAGAGGGAAGAGAGGTTATGCCTGAGAGACAAAATAGTTCAATTGAGCATGCAATGACTTAATTGCTACTATCTTAGGCCTATATTCATAGGTAAACAATTACTCTACAATTGAATAATAAAAAATTATATAAATGACCAAAAATAACTAAGATATCCAAAATAACCTTCAATTAAATAAAATTTTTATAATATCCTTATTTTCAAATTAAAAGAAAGTTCTTAATTTTACAGCTTTATGTAGAACTCAATTACTAGATCTACCATAGGTGCCATAGGAAGTCCATCATAAATCTATGTAGGGGGGGTTTGGGATTTATGTAAAATTGTCATATTCTTGTAATAATATTTGTATGCATGATCTCTTTCTCGAGTACAATCTGTTACAAGGAGATAAAAGTGTCACAAAGTAATTTATAGTGATGAAGCTCATCCATAAGATATACATTCAATTACATGAATAGCCAAGTGTTAGAAATTGTGTAATCCCAAGAGGGGGGTGATTTGGGTATTTAAAAATGAAAGCAAATACTTAAATAATTTTATTCACAATCTAATCAACGCAAATCCAATCAATATTCACAACAAATATAAATTCAATTTATGCTCGTGTTCTAAGTATGTAAAGGCAATCCCAAAATGTATAGAAGTAAATGTGCGGAAATAAAAGAGTTTAGGTACGAGAGAATAAAACCCGGATTTTACAAGGTTTGGCTATACCCGCCTATGTCCTTACCTCAAGAAAACCACTTGAGGATTTCACTATCCACTCCTTTTAGTAGGTTGAGCCACCTCCATCCTTCACTCGGCGAAGACACCTTTACAGTCCCTCCTTACAAGTTGAGATGCCTTTACAATCCCTCCTTATAGGCGGAGATACCTCTCCAAGCAATATCTTCTTGCTTGGCATGATTCACACCCGAACCGTCGTTTGTAGAAATAAAAATAGAAGTTGTACAATGAATGCTCCTTGATTGAGTGAGTACACTTGAAACACAAATCTAATACACTCCCAAATGAATATGAATGAAGCTCAAAGGAGACTCTAGAAGGTGAGCATTTGAAAAGATAAACAAGGAATTTGCAAAGTGCTTGAAAAGATTTTTCAAATAAGGCTCAAAAACTTTGGATGTTTGTAATGGATGTATATATCTTTCCTTCTCTAGCAAAAACCAGTTAAAGACCTTGTATTTATAGCCAAAATGGCCTACTAGCCGTTTTATGACCGTTGGTGGTTCAAAATAAATAATTATTTTGAAAACTAGCCATTTTATGGCTGTTTCTATGCCTTTCCTGAGAGGTTCAGTCGATCAAGGCGTAGGTCCGGCCGACTGGATGTTGGGTTTTCTACTACGGACACCTTTTAGTATTTTGGGCATAACTTTTTCCACAAAACTCAAAATGGGACGTTCTTGGTATCAAAAGAAAGCTAAGAGAAAATCCCATAACTTTCATGTTGAATATTTTTTAAGATGAGAACTTATTGATCGAGAACATTGCTCATCAATGCAGCGGCAGAAACATGAAGGGAATTTTGAAAAACTTGTTTTGGGGTTTTCATTCCAAAAATGATTTTAACATTTTGAAATAATTTTTGCATATTTTTAAAATGATTTTCAACACTTTGAAATAATTTTTGCTCATCTTAAAATTGATTCTCGATGGAATATAGAGTACCCAAGGTCCAACTAAGGTCACCTATGACCTTTTTCACATAATCAATGATAGTATACTTATATAAGTCCTATTTGCAAAATACATGAAATAACTTCTTTAAATTCTTCGAGCTTGGACTTCATGAGTTCCATAAATATCTTCATAGTCTTCAAGCTTGGTCTTAATATGCTCCGTGTTCATAGTTAAGCATCATCGTCTTGTATGCTGCATGGCTTTCCAATTTGCATTTGTTATTGTGCTTAATACCTTAATCCCTGTAAACATACTCAATAACACAATTAGATGCCTTGGTTTGTCATTATCAAAACAGATGAAACCTAGAAAAGCCAACACCAAGAAATATACATTTGATAGCACAAGGATCCAACTTTTCCACCCTTGGAGGTAAGTAATTTGGGTGTGTTATTTGCCATTTGTTAGCTCCAAGGGTGGATAAGTTGGATCCTTGAGCTATCAAATGCATATTTCTTTGCTATTCATGTACTCAAAAGGGATGATATAGTCCTAGCATCACTTTATTGTTCCTATTGATGTTACCTTTTGAGTCTGCACCATACTATTGTAATTATTTAAGTCCTATTGATCTTAATGAATCCTCTTATATGCCCAACCTTTTAATTCTACCCTAATATCTCTATCCAATCATCTTCTTGCATCTTCATCTAGTTTGAGTCCTTAGTTGTTTGGATCATACTAATTTGTAGGTGTACACATGACAGTGACTCAAGAGAAGAGAACCTCCTCCAGCTTCCACTGCTACACCTTTGGTTTCCTAGTCAAGTGATCTAGTTTCCAAAGATGTTCATTTTCCATTTCTATTCGGAAAGGTAAATGCACTTGTATTTTGCATCCAATCTCCAATTTTGTTTGCTACAATTTCTTGCCACCCTAATAGCATCGTGTTTTAGTACTCTATCCACTTTTGCTTTTTCTAAATCTATCTCTAATGGGTGGAGAGTTACAGTGGTTGAAGAGATGCATGTGTCATAGGAAAATGCCACTTGAGAACAAGTAACTCTCCATGATGATAAGTTTGTGGTTGGCTATCATTGGGAGTATAGTGTGAATGTCAATTCTCATGGTTTGATGGTTTTTCTAAAAGCCCGTCTTGTTGCTAAAGCATATACTCATAGAGTTTGGATTATTCAGACACATGCTCCCTAGTTGCCAAACTTGCCTTAGTTCATCTTCTCATCTCCTTAGCCACATGTCATTGGCCCTTGAATAAGTTGGATGTGAATAATGCCTTCCTACATGGTGATCTTGTTGTCTATATGGAGAGGTGGGTTTCTTGCTTAAGGGGGAGTCAACATTGGTGTAGTGCAAATTGGCCTGAATGCCAATGCGCAACAGAAACCACAAATCAAATTGGAATAAGCAATGCAACAACCAATGATGAACAATACGAAACAATCAATCACAGAGAATAAAGGAAAGCAAATAAAATTACAAGACACAAGAATTTACGTAGTTCGGCAGTGTGCCTACGTCTACAGGAGCAAGCGGTTGATTTTCACTATCAATTCGTCAAAACTTACATCAAGGGTTACAAAATATTGTTTATATTCAAATCCTATGCGTATAGAGTACTTAGAAATTATCTAAAATACTTCTGTAGTTAATCTCGGAGGAAAATCCTCCAAATCTCCCAATCTATTGATCTCTCAATTCAAAATTCGTGATCTGCGCTGAACAATATAGTCGGCGGTTTAATATCAAGGCCAATCCTGAAGACTGAAATTGTTAACGGTTTCCCTCCAATCCTGAAGACTAAAACTGTCGACGATTTCAGGGAAACCGTCGAGGGTTAACTACCGAGAGCAAACTGTCGACAATTTCTTCCTACAACTTCCTTCCTTGTCCCTTCACCATACTTTTTCGGTTCATGCGTTCCACTCAATATGAGCCACATATCTAATATTTGGTTTGTTGTCTAGGGACATTCTCTCCTAGATCATGGTTTGGTAGTTTCAGTGCATGCTTGATTTTGTCCTTAAATGATGTGCAATAGATCACTATTTTCTATCACAATACTATCGCTAGTCGTATTTTGTTGATTTTTTTATTTGGATGGTAGGAGTTAGGGTCAAGACCAGCCTTAACAAGCCTTTGGTACTTATCTTGCGGTTCTTGATAATATTTATTAAATTGGGAACACAATATTTGTTTTATACTTGAGGAAACCTCATGCCTTTGTAATAAGCCAACAAAACTATGCCACATCGATCATGATGATCATTGAATTGTATGACCTACTTGTCCTGTGTGCGTCCAAACATTGTTACAACATTATAATTGTTGTTTCAATTCCTAGGTAAAGAACCATTCCTATAATTATGGTATTTGTAGTCTAGAACGGTTGCTCCAGACAAAGTTTGAGGCTAAAGATTTGGGTTCATTAAAATACTTCATGTAGAGAAGTATCATGGTCTAAAATTTCCACAAAATCTTCGTTGAAATTTTTGATTTTAGTCACCTTCAAAATCGAAATGGCAGTCGATTTTCATTTTACATATTTTACATCAAACTTTCAATGAATCATCCAAAATTTATCAAAATCTTGAAATTTTAGCCGAAATTTTAACTATAGAACAAAATCTCCTCCAAATTCAAATGAGTGATTTAGGAGTGAAGTGAAATTTCTTTCTTAATTTATTTTATTTTTTTATTGAAACAAAAAATTGTAACAAGGGCTTTTGAAATTATATGAAAAAAATAAACTTACAACATTTTTTATCTAACCATTCATGTCTAAATTATCATTAGTTGTATAATAAATAACATTTAAATGATTTAGGAATTTCATTTGCACTAACTAAATATGTTTAATGCACACTATCTTACAAATATATTTGAGACAACTTATATTACAACTTTTCCACCTCATACACAACATAGATGTATTTAACTTGTAATATATTAGTCCAAAAACTAATATTATTACGTCTATTAACCATTTCTTAAGTTTCATAAAAGCGTTTCATGCTTTACTACTGATTTCCATTATTATTATTATTTTCAAATTGAAATTGAAATTGACATTGAAATCGAAATTTTTGTCAATATTCCATCCTTTTGGAGCTTCGACATATGAATTGAAATCGAAATTTAAACCTTGAGAAGTATGCACATTGTTAAGGCTTGATATACATTGTTGATCCACAACCTAACAGCTTAAGCTTTTTGATAAGGTGGTATCTAGCATGGTATCAAAGCTGGTTACAAGGAGGTTTTGGGCTCTAGTGTTGTTGCTCGCATTTATTGTGTGCTGTTTAAAAAATTTATTGTATACCCTGTATTTATCTCTCCATATTCTGTTGGGCTGCATGTGCGGGGGAGTGTTAAAGCTTGAGATACATTGTTGGTCCACAACCTAACAACTTAAGCTTTTAGGTAAAGTGATCATCTAACATGGTATTAGAGCTGGTTGCCAAGAGGTCTTGGGTTCTAGTCTTGTTGTCTACATTTCTTCTATGGTGTTTAAAAAATTATTGTATTCTCTGTAATGGGTGTTATCTATCGTGTCTCTATCTCTCTATGTGCTATCGAGCTATACATGTAGGGGAGTGTTAAAGCTTGATATACATTGTTGGTCCACAACTTAATAGCTTAAGATTTTTGGTAATGTGGTAATCTAACACATCTTGTACGGGAGTGTTTTGTCATGGGGTATGTTCTGGTTCTTTTAGATGAGATTGAGCTGTTGGGATCCAAACTCATGCAACTGTGGATCCTAATAGCAAATCATCATCGAGGGGGATTTGTTGGCTGGCCCTGGATGACAGTGAAAACTTGTTGGGATGTTAAACTACCTTATAGTCCCACAACGAAACGTTATTTTGCAAAAATTGTTGTGAGCCACTTCCCAATTTCTCCACTTGGGATACAATCATTCATATATTGCAATGTGTCACGGACCCCCGAAATGGGACTCAAGTAAGGGCCGTGTGGCACTCGTTGAGAGCTCTCCCTCGACAAGTCAGCCAACTCTCACACGTTCAAGCCTGCAAGCACGAGCACCAGGTGAGTCTCAATACTCAAGGAAAACAAGGAACAATAGGATTTCACATGAGCAATATATTCTTATACACCGAATAAGACTATAACAATCAGAGACATCATAATCCAAGGCAACAGAACACCACAATGAAAAGAACTACTTGTATTATTCATCTACAAGAGAATCACCATACAAGCGATAACACAGATATTCATATATTCATTCTAAATCCCTGAAGAACACAATTATAGCAGTATCTCACTCCCCCATTTTTCCCATTACATTGTCACACCCTAACATCCTCCCCCACTCAATTTATCGACGTCCTCGTCGATGTGTTGTAGACGGCCTTCTCACTCTTCTGATGTCGATGTAGATGTCGGTGACTACGAATTTCTGAAATTTTCAATCTTCTGTATGGCATGCTGAAGGTTGTCTGCTGTTTCCCAACTATTCTCTTCTTCCCCCAGTCCTAACCACTGAACCAGAAATTGTTGTTGACGACCGTCTAGATTGACGACTCTGTCTGCAATGATCTCCTGGACTTCTTTGGTGACAGGATGCCTTCTGGAAATTGTTGATCTCCTTAATTTTTGTCAGTGCGGATCTGCTTCATCTGTGTGGAATGGCTTTAAATTGCTTACATGAAACACGGGATGAACTGGACGTCTGTGGCTTTTCATCCACTCGGGTTGCTCAAGCCGATAAGATGCATGTCCCACCTTTTCGATTACTCTGATTGGATCTTTGTAACGACGTAACAGCCTTTTATCCTTGCCACGAAGAAAGCGAAATGTCTCCGGCGGCACTTTTACAAGAACCAGATCTCCAGCTTCAAATTGTTGTGGTCGTCTCCCTTTGTCAGCCCATTTCTTCATGCGCTTGGAAGCTTTTTCTAACTGAGCTCGGATGACTTCGATGTTTTGCAACCAATTTTTCGTGAATTGGTAGGCTTTTGGGCAATTTCCTTTGTATGGACCATCCAGAGTGTGTGGAAGAGTCGGTTGTTGACCTGTCACAATCTCAAAAGAGCTTTTATTAGTTGCAGAAGATTTCATAGAGTTAAAACAGAATTGTGCCGTGTCTAGTAAAGTAACCCAATTCTTCTGATTGGAGTGAACAAAATGTCGCAAGTATTCTTCCAGCATCCCATTAAAACGTTCAGTTTGACCATTTGTCTTTGGGTGATAGCTCGTGGAAAGATTAAGGTTTGAACCCATCAAGCGAAAGAGTTCACCCCAAAATCCCCCCGTGAATCTAACATCCCTATCACTAATTAAGCTTTCTGGAACACCCCAATATTTCACCACATGCTTGAAGAATAACTGAGCTGTCCTCTCTGCTGAACACGGCTTCGAGACTGGTACGAAAGTTGCATACTTTGAGAACCGGTCAATCACCACCAAAATTGTGTCAAACTCCTCTACTTTTGGCAACGAGGAAATGAAATCCAAAGAGACACTCTCCCATGGCCTAGCAGGAACTAGCAATGGCTCCAATAAACCTGAGGTCTTCTTTCTTTCTACCTTGTCTTGTTGACAGATCAAGCACGTTTTAGTATAACTCATCACATCATCTTGCATATTTGGCCAATAGTACCCCTGTGTAATCAAAGCATGAGTTCTTCGCCATCCCGGATGACCAGCCCACAACGTATCATGACACTCTTTCAGTAAGGTTTTCCTCAAGTTTCCAGCTTTAGGCACATAGACTCTCCTGCCTTTAGTCATTATCAGTCCATCTTCTACCCAGAATTGTCGTGTCTTCCCTTCGTCTATTAGTTTGCTTAGTGACTGCGCCTGCTGGTCTGTACTTAAATGTTCCTTGATAAGATTCTTCAAAGGTAGCGCCACCCTACTAGTTGATAGATGACTGATGATTTTCAATGCTGCCAATTCAGTTTTTCTACTTAAAGCGTCGGCCACTTCATTCGTCTTCCCCACTTTATATTCAAAAGCAAAATCAAATTCAGCTAGCTTCTCCTGCCAACGGGCTTGTTTTGACGTTAGTCCAGGTTGTGACAAAAAATGAGTAACTGCTACATTATCGGTTTTTACCACAAATTTGGACCCCAAGAGATAGTGCCTCCACACCCGAAGACAGTGTACCACTGCGAGAAGCTCCTTTTCTTGTGCTGTATAGTTCCGTTCGGAACCCGATAATTTTCTACTTTCAAAAGCAACTGGATGCCCTTCCTGCAAGAGAACTCCCCCTAATGCAAAGTCTGAGGCATCTACTTGCACTTCAAACGGTTTTGTCACATTAGGAAAGATTAGCACAGGATCTCCTACAATCTTTTCCTTTAATTCAACAAATGCTGATTGGCACTCTTCTGACCACCCCCATGGTACCCCCTTCCTCAATAAATTCGTTAACAATACAACTCTTCTAGAGTACCCCTCTATAAACTTTCGGTAGTAGTTGGCTAGACCCAAGAAAGATCGCAGTTCTCTAACGGATGTAGGTGCTCGCCACTCCTTGATAGTTTTTACTTTAGCTGAATCCATCCGAATCTGGCCCTCCTCAATGATATGCCCCAAGAATTTAATACGCTTTTGAGCGAAAGCACACTTCTCCCCTTTTACATATAACTGATTTTCTTTGAGTTTTTGAAAAACCTTTCGAAGATGATCTTTATGTTCTTCTAAGGATGCGCTGAAAACCAGTATGTCATCAAGGTAAACAACCACAAACTGATCAAGGTAGTCCCGAAAAACCTGATTCATTAGAGAACAAAAGGTAGCGGGTGCATTTGTTAGCCCAAAAGGCATGACAAGAAATTCAAATGCTCCATACCGTGTGACACAAGTGGTCTTCGGTTCATCTCCCTCAACAATGCGCACTTGATGATATCCCGACCTCAAGTCCAGTTTCGTGAAATATCTAGTTGTACTTAACTGGTCAAAAATATCAGCAATCAGTGGAATAGGATACTTGTTGCGCACGGTCACCTTATTAAGAGCCCGATAATCTATACACAAGCGCAAACTACCATCTTGTTTCTTCTGAAATAACACTGGGGCCCCAAAAGGTGCTTTTGAAGGCCGGATGAACCCTGCTGCACTAAGATCATTCAGTTGCCTTCTAAGTTTAGCTAACTCAGGCGGCGCCATTCGATAAGGGGCACGTGCTGGCGGCTTTACTCCTGGCAAAAGTTCAATTTCGTGGTCAATCTGTCATCGAGGTGGTAAAACCCTGGGTAGCTGTTCCGGGATCACCTCCTTGAACTCTTCTAAAACTTCCTTAATCTCAAGTGGATATTTCCCTGCTTCTTCATCTTCTGAGACTATTGGTAGAATCACGAAAGAAGATTCTCCCCTTTTTACTCCCTTTTTGAATTGGAGGGCTGAAAGCAACTTCCTCTCATCGAAATTGTTGTAGGCTGCGGGGACCGCACAAGGTGCACTTCCCATTATCACAAGACAATCCACAGCTGGGATCGGCATTGAGCGTGTCACTTTAAGAAAATCCATCCCCAATACCACATCAAAGTCGTCAAGGGGTGCCACAGTGAAATCAACTGTTCCAGACCATGATCCCATTTGGCATGCCACTTTAGGTACCACCCCCACTGTGGTTAATGCTGGAGAATTCACTGCTTTTATCTTGCCCACATCTTTATCTACTTGCAATTCTAACCGTTGAGCTTCAGAATCAGCAATGAAATTATGGGTGACCCCTGTATCAATCATGGCCCTGATTTTCTTTCCATTCAAAAGTAGATCCACATACATTAGTCCCTTCTCCTGAGACTTGTTGTTAATTACTTGACGCTCTAATGCCCCCAAAAATCTTAAGGCTCCCACCATATTCGGTTGTTCTTCTGGAATTGCTGTTGAGGTTTCGGTTTCCCCTCGAAGGGCCTTCATAGCATTCAAAGCCTTACGATCGGGGCACTCCGCCACTCGATGTGGTCCACTGCAAAGAAAACAAGAGATCGGTCGACGCTCTCCACCCCCTGTTCGTCCGCCCCTCCACTCTCTATTCATGGGCGCTCTTTTATCTTTCCAAGAACTATTTGTCTCCTTATCCCTTCCCCCATTTGTGGGCTTATACACTTTGTTGGGACGGGAATCATTATTGGCGGATGTAGGGAAATTTCGCTTCCCAGAAGTATCTGAAAAATCATCCAACCGTTCAGCAGCAGCGAGGGCAGAAGAGAGATCACCAGCACCTTGCCGACGTATTTCATTTCTTGGCCATGTCTTCAAACCCCGAAGAAAATGAATCAGTTTATCCGATTCAGTCATGTCTACAATGTCCAACATCAAGGCTTGGTATTCCCTTACATAACTCCTTAACGAGCCCGTCTGTTGCAATTCCATTACTTTGCACTTTGCAATATACTCCACATTTTCTGGATAGAATTGGGCCTTCAACGCCTGTTTCAACCCCTCCCATGTGTTAATGACACATCTATTGTGCTGAATATCATTCCATTTAGTTCTCCACCATAATTTTGCATCCCCAACCAGGTATACTGTTGCCATATTGACCCGGTCCACTTCTAAATCCACTCGGGAGCACGTGAAGTAGTGTTCCATATCAAAGAAGAAATTGTCTAGCTCCTTTGCATCTCGTGTACCCCCAAAACTTTTAGGTTCCGGTACCTTCCATCGAGAACTCTCATTTGGATGTGCAACTGGCCATCGGGCTAACTGTGCCACTGCATTCACTTTCGCAGTGATCTCTTGTAAATCCCTCTGGACTTGGACCACCGCACTTTGGACATTGCCCATCTCCTTCAAATCTCCCTTCAAAGCAGTAATGGACACTTTAACATCTTCTGTAAGGAAATCAAGATTATCCTTTAGCTCTCGTAAGGAGGCCTCAAACTCTATTGGCTCTCCCCGTTCGGACGAAAGAGATGGCAATATGCCCTCAATATGTTGTAGCCTACTCTCAAAGGCTTCCAACTGCTCGATACTCTTCTGGAATGCCTCAAGCTCTCTTGGCCGTTTCTCCAGGGATTTCACACTTGGAATGAATTTTTCAAGTTCCTCAAGTCTCTCTACGACTTTTGATACCCCATGGAGATTTTCTCTAGGGTTTTCTTCAGCGGCCTCAAGCTCTGTTGACCCGCCTTTCTCTTTTATCAATGTTGCCACCAACCCTTGGAGGTCACCGCACGTTGTCTCTAGGGTTGCGAGTTTTGTCTCAAGCGCCTCAATGCGCTTCACTCTTCCTGACTTATTTCTCCTAATCCCACGCATGGTGCTCGCACACACTGTGCTCTGATACCAACTGTCACGGACCCCCGAAATGGGACTCAAGTAAGGGCCGTGTGGCACTCGTTGAGAGCTCTCCCTCGACAAGTGAGCCAACTCTCACACGTTCAAGCCTGCAAGCACGAGCACCAGGTGAGTCTCAATACTCAAGAAAAACAAGGAACAATAGGATTTCACATGAGCAATATATTCTTATACACCGAATAAGACTATAACAATCAGAGACATCATAATCCAAGGCAACAGAACACCACAATGAAAAGAACTACTTGTATTATTCATCTACAAGAGAATCACCATACAAGCGATAACACAGATATTCATATATTCATTCTAAATCCCTGAAAAATACAATTATAGCAGTATCTCACTCCCCCATTTTCCCCATTACATTGTCACACCCTAACACAATGCTTTAAAGGTGCACCAGAAATAGGTCTCTTGTATCA
Organism: Malania oleifera; assembly: GCF_029873635.1. Taxonomy (NCBI): domain Eukaryota; kingdom Viridiplantae; phylum Streptophyta; class Magnoliopsida; order Santalales; family Ximeniaceae; genus Malania; species Malania oleifera. The sequence continues at coordinate 62,224,774 of NC_080429.1, read as the reverse complement.
AGATTGAGTCTACTCGTATTCAAGATTATAAAGTTGCAGATTGGGCTGGGTCACCCTGTGAAAGAGTATCTACAACTGGGTAGTGTGTTTTTTAATGCTAACCAAGTATCTTGGAAGAATAGGAAACAAACAGTTGTACTTGTCGCCCAGTACTGATCTGATTATAGGACCATGGCACACACGCTACACATGAACTGGTTTGGTTGAAGAACATGTTAGAAGAGCAGCTTGAGTTTCTGCAGTTTGAGCCTATGGAGTTAATGTGTGATATTCAGGTATCACATTGCCTCCAATCCGGTCTTCTATATGAGAGAATGAAGCATGTTGAGGTTGAATGCCATATTGAGACCACTTATGTGAAGTTTGAACACCTACTTACTGCGTTTCACTAAAGCTTTGGCAGTGCTAAGGTTACATAGATTTGTAACAAGCTATGAGCATATCATATTTGTTGTCCAGCTTGAGGGGGTGTTATTGATTATTTAGTATTATAACCAAAGTCAATAACTTCGAGAGTAACAACCTGTGTTTGAGCGGGGGCATTATGAAGAAAAATTTTAATCCACTTTAAAAGATATATGAGTAAGCTACAAGATTATAATTTTCTTTTTTAGCTTATAGCTTTGTTATTTTTTTAAATTGGCTCCCACAGGTCACTAATAATGTTTATTTGGCTGCTATTAAAAAAAATTTGTTTTGAAATATATATATTAAAAATTATGATTTTTTTTTTTCACTTGAGCCCATTTAGCTATGTGTGGGCTCTGCCACTGCATGTTATGACAATACTGCACAATGCTTAAACCCCCTCATAATTAACTAAAAGAAAAAATAACAGCATACTACCCAATTTGATGAAAATGTACTAAAATTTTTTATTTTAACAATTAATCCAATTGAAAATTTTCTATCTGGTATAGGTACTGAGTCTACACTATAAGTTGGGAATTGAACTTTAAAAACCTCACAATTTTATTTCTGGACTATTGTAGCTATAAGTTTAGTTTAACCAACATTGTTCATGTAACATTATAATGGCTTATAATCACTTAATATAAATATATTTTATCATGACATCGCACCATATGTAACATGTAAATGATTAATCACTAAGCATGCGAGGAACTCAATCTCTAATGAGTTTGAAATATTTTGTCTTAATGGTTGGTAACCCCATGTATTTTAAATATGGTTACATGCATCAATAACTGTAAAAATTAAGTGTACTCTTGAGTATTATTTTTCCAGGGTGCAGATATGTTCAAGAATATTAGCTATGATATATTAATCAGAGTGTTGGCAACTAAGAAACACTGCATCCAAAGAGTAAATATCACAGAACATCATGATAGATGAGCAGTATATCCAAATACTGATTTGAGCATGAATAAATTAATGTTAAGACTATTGGAGGGGATAACTTGAACCTTAGTTTTAAATGCGAATTTTGATATCACTCTGCTTTTGGAGGATATATTATGCAGAATGGAACAGGGACACCAAATAATTCAGATCCACACCCCCCCCCCCCCCCACCCTCCCCTGGTGGAACTTGGGGTTTTGTTGTACTGGGAATGGTGGTTGTGGTTGGGGGTGTTTGAGAAGGATCCATTCCCGGCTACAAAATGCCAATTAATATTAGCAAGTTCATTTAATGAGGACAGATCATGTAATGGAATATGAAGAGAAATAACGAATTAGCCTTGTGCAGTCTGCATTTAACTTGTGGGCTATTGTGTCATTCTTTAGTCTTTATCAGTTAAAATGTTTTTAAATTGTTGAGTGAGATTGTCGGGTTGGTCTCTGAAAACCAAGGGGAATTTGCATCACATCTTTTGTACTCTGGGTTTAGCACTGCTCAGGATTCTTTCATTCGTCATGATATTTTGCAATCTATTTAAATTCAGGACAAGGAACACTTGAGTTTGAAAGAGAACAAAGTTGAGTGTGAGCTTTTAATCAACATTCCAGGAAGTGCATACACAGAAAGGAAATGCACAGGCAGTAAAAGTGAAGACTTGGATAAGCAATGCTGAATAACTTCATCCAGAAAGCAGCTTCTAATCCATCTGTCCGTCGTTGTTGCTTGTAACTCAAATTTTTTTATTGTGTACTCAATTCCATGAAATTTACTAATCAACATTCCAGGAAGAGCATACTCAGAAAGGAAATGCACAGGCAGTAAAAGTGAAGACTTGGATAAACGATGCTGAATAACTTCATCCAGAAAGCAGCTTCTAATCCATCTGTCCGTCTTTGTTGCTTGGATAAACAATGCTGAATAAATTCCATGAAATTTACACAATGTATTATATAGAAGCACATGATTCTCAAGGAGAAGAGAAATGTCTTCATTCTTGTGACACTATATGAATACGATACTGTTGGCATCAGGCTGGCTGCTTGGGAATGGAACCTCTTTCTAGCTCTTGCTAAATTTGGTTTTGACACAGCATGGCTTATGATTTTCTATTTGAAATGAAGCCCACAGGGGCATTATACTTCATTTTCTAACTATTACCAAGATTGATATGAATATGCAGGTATTGCTTGAGGGTGGCTTCAGAGCGAGTTTGAGGCTGTACCAACTATTAGAAGCCAATGAGAAGTTTTTATATTGGTGTGTTTTTCATGAAGTTCCTGGAGATTGTTAATTGCCTAAATCATCATCAAGAATGATAACTATTGTTGTTCCCAGCAAAAGCTGTCACTAGGTTGGCAAGCATGGTTGCATTCGAACATGTTCTTGCATGGTTTTCAAAATTACACTCAAATCAAGTTGATTAATGGCGAGATAATAAAATGATATATGAACTACATAGTGGGGTGGCTAGTGTTAAAATATATATATATATTTTTTAATTTTTATTTTTTCAAAGAGTTGTAAAAAAATTAACTTAATTATTAATTTTTCAAGATTTGCATTAAAAAAAAATGTAGGAAATAAGGAGTTATTTTGAATGTCCAATTTTTTTTTTTTTTTTATTTTAGATTTTAAAATAACTTTAGAAATTTTGTTTTTCAATTTTTCAAAATTTATATAGCTAATATTTGGAATCATATATTTTGGGTTTGAATTTGGATTTGTGGATTTATAAGAAGTTTCATATATAATTCACATAAATTATAGTTCACCATCTGAATTTTATATTTTCATATGCCAAGAGTTAGAAATTTAGAAATATAATGAAAATATGTTTTTCAATTTTTTATATAAATTTTATAAATTGAAAATCAAGTTGGCATTTTTGTAATTATTGAAAAAAATAAAAGTAAACAAAAAACAATTTCCACAAGAAAATAGTGTGAAAAGTATTTATTATTTATTTATTTTATAAAAATATTATAAAAAGAAAAAAAATAGTTAAAACTTTTTTGTAATTTTTGAAAAAAATAAATAAAAAATAAACATTATTTTCACAACTAAATATTGGTTTGAGAGTTTGGTCTTATTCAATCATATCGGAAGGACCCAAGGTGGGTACTAGAGGTTTAATTCGCCAGGGTGCTTTTTGTCAAAGAAAGTAGCATTGAGAAGTTGTGGGACCAATGAGCCTGCTATTATAGCCCCAAAATGGGGTGCACGGGTCGACAAACTGATTGACTTAAGATCTACTTTGAAAGAGAACGAACATTGAAACATCAGCACTTTTGAACATCACATACGATAATAGGACTTCTATTCTTATTTCTCTTCTAGTCTTGATGAGATAAGATAATGGAATCTAGGGACGAGTTGTTCATGTCTCTTCCCCCCTGAATTCTCGATCTCCCCAAGGGAGGCTTTAGGGGGGTAACGGACCTAGTAAAGCTAGAGTTGGAGTTGGACGTATACCCTCTCCTCCTTGTGGGGAGGAGTATAGGCTTCACCGCTTGGGAACGCCTTCCCAACCGCTTGTTTGCACGTTTAACTTTGGCCACTCCCTAGCCAAAAAAAAAAAAAAGCAATGATTTGGGCAGTTTCAGTCATTGATGTTGGAGATCGGGAACATGGTAGAAGATGACAAGGTGTTTAGGTCAACTTTTGAATATTTAGAGATATCTTGTACGCTATTATATTATCTTTCTATAATGATTACATTAGAAATTGTGTTCTTTTGGATTTTTAAATTCTTTCTAAAAATATTTTTTAACCTTGATTATTTTAAAAAAGTTCATATTATAATTATTTTTAATCCTATAATTTTGGATTTGAGATTGGTTTAAAATTATTAATTCGAGAATCTATAGGTTAAACTTTTATTATTTATTTATTGTTATTATTTTTGTGAGTTAAACATCTTCAAAGTGAAAAACAACAAACTTAATGTTTTTCTTTTATTAAAATGTTGATTTAAATTTAAAGAATTAACAATCTTTTAGAAATGTAGTAAACCAATCTTTAGTATGGTATCTTATTTTATACTTTGTCATAGTTTTAAAAAAAATAAATGTATTTATTGAAGATTGCTTAAGGAATATCCCAGGCTTGACAAAGCAGATTGGATTGGATAAATTATGATTGATTAAATAGATTATTGTTAACTTTGGTGCAATCCCAAGAGGGGAGGGGTGAATTGGAGATTTAAAATTTATGCCTAAGTTTATCTAATCCAACAATCAGTATTATGCAACCTAAGGACAGTTTAAGCAGTTTCAAACCCAAGTAGATATTTAACCAATAAACATATAGGTGCATAAAATAAAGTGCGAAAAATAAATTGACACCAGATATGTTATCGGGGTTCGGCCAATACTACCTACGTCCTCGCCTTGGCACACCAGTACAAGGATTCCATTACGGCTCACTTAACAGGCGGAGCATCACCATTTACAACCAGGTCAATTAGCGAGGCTGACCTCAACCTACACCTTACTAGGATAGTGCACCTAGTTTTCCTAACTGGGTCTAAGCCAATCCGGGACTATTCCACATGGCTAGTCTCCCTCTTTAGGCCCACATCTGGAATACAACAAATATATATAGATTTGAGTACACGGAAATATGCTTCTCAAACAAGCAGATATGTACCATAGTATAGCTTAAATTATAACGAAAGCACAGATGATAGAAAATATGCTGAGTGCTTAATGATGTGTGCTAAACACTCAATCTAGTGTAGATAAACAATCAAGATCTAGAGTGTATTTCTAAGCAAACTTTGAACCACAATATGAAATATCACAATATTAGTTTAGGGTTTCAAAAGATGCTAGCAAGATGATTCAAATAACCTCAACAATATGTTCTCAATATACTAAACACAAGAGATGTTTGAATCCAAACTTAAGAAAATATTTTGCACACAAAAATACGAGCTAAGGTATTTTGCAATATCAATGCAAGCACCCACAAGCTACTAAGTTTTCCCACACAAGATTTATTAGATAAAATCAGTGGGAGAACTTATGCTTAACTCTCAATATTAAAATCAATCAACAAGCATAACAAATGAGAGTATTAAGCAAAGTGGAATGAAGTACAAGTACTTTTAGCACATTCACAACACTTGGATAATTAAAGAAATTGAAGCTTTTGAGTGTATGAGAGTAATATAAGCAAAAATAAGATTTGGAATTTTGAGAGAATTTTGCCTTAATGATTTTGCTAATCCTTGCTAATTTTTCAAATGAACTTGTATATATAGAAAAAGACAATTTTATGATTGTTGGGGACTTAATGGGCATTATTAAAAAGATTTTAAACAAGTTTAATATTTTAACCCAGTTTAACCCCTTTTATCTCAGTTAAAAATAAAAACAACCCGAGAGTTTTGGGTGGCTGACTTGAGGTTCGGTTGCCCGAACAAACACAGAGGTAAAAATGAATTTTGAAGTTCGGGTGGTTGAGTTATAGTTTGGTTTGCCGAACTGAGGCGATTCTCCAAAAGACCGCGATTCGGTCGCCTAGTCTAAAGTTCGGTTTACCGAACTCATAAGTTCAGTCGCTCGGGGCTATTTTAAACGTGATGGTTCAGGTGTCTGAGTTGGTTGGAATGGTCCTGACACTGGTTCGGTCGCCCATGGAAGATATATTCATTTTGGTTCAGTTTGCCGAACTCAGGTCAACTTTTTGACCCATCTACGGTTCGGTCGATCGAGCCAATTTGAACTGCCAGGTTCAGTCGCCCGAATGCCTTTATATTTTACCTAAGGTCCTTTTCTTTGCTTTAAAATTTTCCATGATAATATGAGAACTATGTTAGGGCTTTGTGCACTTAAATGTGGGAACCTAAGGTCCATTTAAGGTCATTTTCAGCATATCTACCTACCATGCACTTAAGTGTGGGAACCTAAGGTCCATTTAAGGTCATTTTGAGAGTGTCTTTGGCAAACCACCAAAGGATTCACTAAACCTGTTCCTTTAACGAGCGGAATAATACCTTTACAACACTCCTTGGTTAAGGCTAGAGCCCGCCTTCTCCAAATGATATCCCCTCGTCTGGTCACTCCTTAACTAGGCTAAAACCCGCCTCTCTAAGCAATATCCCTTTACTTAGCCAACAATCCAAACAATCTTTGGAATCGTCAATCTACAACATACAAATCAAATATTTGTGTACAAAGAATTTGCTCCTAAAAGAGCTTATTAGTATAACAATTCAAAACTATAATATACTTCAAAGTAAATGACAATATGGAAATTAACTTGAAGATCAATGAAGTATATCACCGATTAATTCTTTCAATGGTTGAAAGATTTAGAATTTGTAGCATAATTCCGGTGGAAGAAGATCAACAAAAACTCAGTTGAATTCGTGCAAGATGAGAGCAAGAGAGAGTGTTAAGAATTTGAGAGCAATTGGGAGAGATTTTGAATTTTTGCTGAATTTGAATTCTTGGTACATTGATTCAATGATCTTTGAGACTTATTTATAGACTTTAAAAGGTATGTAACTTGGTCCCCAAGTGACTTGGAGTATTCCCCAAGTTTTCACAAAGTTTGAGCCCTAAGCATGATACCGATTATTACAAGCCATATTGAGGTACTGTCCATAATTAAATTACAGCCTATAATGAAGAATATAAAAATAATTACAAATACAATACAATTTTCTTCATTCTTCTGCGTGATCACCATACGCCATCATGATGTAACTTTCTGTTCAAATACACGCGTAGGGTGAACCTACATGCAAGCTCATGACAAATGTCAGTACCAAATGCTAAGTTCAGTTTGCGAACCGCACAACCCTACTCAGGCCAAATCGACTATCCACCGCCAACACTTCCACAATAATGTGACTGCACTAATATTTCTTTGTAGTTACGGTACCGAGCATTCACCACATCCGATCCATCAGGGTTCTTAAAACATATAATTGCAATTTATGCAATTAAAACAATATCATAATCTCATCAATATTTCCAATATAAAATCTATACAAAAATATCATCATTTTTCCTAATCTCATCAATATTTGCAATAATCACATATTAAACATACATCGCAAAATCCCCAACTTGCTCAATTATGTGATAAAATAAAATAACTCATGTCACATAATTTGTATAATAATTATAATTTCATAAATTACCTGAGAAATTTTTATAAATATATACACAGTAAATTTAAATAAAAATGCGGGTATGATCAATTTCACCTATTTAATTTAATTCCAACCTATTTAAAAACCCAAATATGATCAAATCCCCGCAATTTAATTGAACTCAGACATGTATTTAAATAAAACCAAATCCATGTACTTTAATTTAACTCAGGCATATATATTTGAATAAAACCAATATAATTAATTTAACAAATATAAATATAATTAAAATTACGTAATTAATTTAAAACATGCATATTTTTAAAATAAAATATGAACATGGAAATAATTAAATTCTCGTACTCAATTCAAATCAAACATATTTTTAAAAAAATTTTGACGTAATCTAACCCACTTACCCTAACCCTGGAGTGGTGCCTATGGCATGCGGATGATGAAATTTCCCTGGTTAAATCGTTGAAGAGCGAAGTTAGGACTCGGGAATGATGTCCGTTCTTCAATTTTGCAAAGAAATGCAAGAAAAATTTAGAGAGAGAGAGAGAGAGAGAGAGAGAGAGAGAGAGAGAGAGAGAGAGAGAGAGAGAGAGAGGGAGGGTGAGAGAGAGAGCCGTGAGAAATTTGGGGGGAGGGGGTTGAAATCAATTTCAATTGAAAGCTTCAGGATACATATATATATATATATTCATATTATAATATTATATTATATTATATTATATTAATATATTATTATATTATATTATATTATTTAATTAATAATTAATAATTAATAATTAATTATTATTATTATTATTATTATTATTTTGAATTACTACATGTAAGGTTCAAATCAGATTTGAATCAAGAACCATATGATTCATAGTCAATTTGTTTTTAGATTCCTACTATATTCAAGTCAACAACCCTGTGAACTGAATCACATGATCCATCAGACAAAATAACATATATGTTAAAGTTAAATAGTTAATGTGCGCAAGTATTGAAAGGCAACAAGATGATGCCTATAAAGTATTTTAAATAAAGAACAAAATGAATAATTACAACTAGTTATTTATTTTTATGTTTATTTAAAATATAAAGAAAAATAAATAAATAAAGGAAGCTAATGTTTATACGAAAGGACCATAACCATTCTAGACCCAATACTTTTAATTCTTATTTTTTTTAATAGTTACTAGGCATATTCATTAACATTGATCCAAGTAGTAAAGATACGAACCACCAAGTCAATATTTGTATCTTATTTTGCCTAACCTTTATAACTGAGACAATACTAATAAATTATTTTTCTTCTAGCTAGATGCTAGTTTATGATTGTATGCTTTGTGCTTAGGGAGAAATACAAGTTTTTTAGATTTATTCTGCTTTCGAGCCTATTAATTAATCTTTCACATAGATTTTGCCAAAGTGAAATCCAAGTATTAAAATAACTTTTTTAAGTGATTTATCTTTAAAAAATGAATTCTTCCGTGAGCATTTGGATAAAATGAAATACAAAATTTGAGCTAATTCAATCCTTATTAAAACAAAATTGCCCTAGTTTCATGGTGTGAGTTGTTCTTTTGGCTTTGCTTCTTCTCTTTTTTCTTCTTGAATGCCAACATTCCCTCTTGGCACCATTTTTGGTTTTCACCAAGAGTTGGCTCATGCCAGCACAATGCTTTAAGCATGCTGAATCAATTGCAAAAAAAATAAAACATGAATCTCTAGATGGACTTTCAATAGGATGAAACCTAGCCAAGGGTTACAAAACTCTCAGAAATGAAGGGATAATAAGCTTAAAAACTCACCAATGTTGATATGCTCTAATGCTCTTAGATGGTGGTAGTTTGAGCTGAACCTATTGTTAGTTAATAGGTTGCTTATGTACCCATTGTGGGATCAAGATGTAACATAGTTTGTTTAGGACTTAACTAGAAAAAGATGATGAATCCAAACTATTAGCCTAACAAAGCTTTCGAATCATATTTTGATGATAACAAATCAAGGAAATTTAACATGTGTTGGTTAAAGTGATAATATTTTAGGAAACAAGCATATAAGTTCAAGATCGAGTGCTCAAAATGCTCACAAGCCTTATTAAAAGAGAAAACTTATACTTCAAAGACAATCAAATGAAAGCTTAACGGATATTGAAGTTTGGATGAAAGCTCAAATGGATATTGAAGCTTGGTTTCAAAGATAGACAAATCTAATGAAGCTTGAAGCATGAAGTCAAGATAGATTCAAAGAAATGGAAAAACATGAAGACTTAGTGCTTAGAGTGTTTAAGCTTAAAAAGTCTCATGTAAGTACTTCATTCGATATTAATATGGATATATGAAGCTCTTTAGGTTTCATTATAGAGTTAGAGACCAATTTTTGAAAACCTTGAAAAATGATTTTTAAGTTTCATTTAGGTTTTTCAAAAATTAAAGCATCAAAGTCTTGAAAATAAAAAATTGTGGAAAATTGACAACTCAGCCGACTGACTTGAAAAGCCCAGTCGAGTGACATATTTTATTCCAATTTTTTGCTGAAATATAATAGGCCTAGTTGACTGAACCATTCGACTGACCCTAAACAGAATAGGCCTAGTCAACTGACCTGTGGAAATTTCAAATTTTAAATAGTAACGGGAAATTTACAAAATTAAGTTTTTGAATTCTAAACATTGTAAAAACTTGGGAAACACTCCAAGTGACATGGGGAACATGAAATTACTTTCTAAACTCTATAAATACTCCCTAAACCCAAGTATTTTAACATAGCTAGCAATATAATCAACATTCAAGCATTGATATTGTAAACTCTTCAAACTCTCTCTTGCTCAAACTCTTGTTGAAGTTTTCTACTGAAATTTTGTTGAACAAAGCCTACGGTTCTTTGAGTAATTATTGGGTTTCTCAAATGTAAGAAAGAATCCCTGGTGATTAACTTCTTGAGCTTCAAATTTATTCTTTATTGATATTTGATTTGAAGTATTTTAGTGCTTTAACTTGTACTAATCAGCTCTTTTTTGAGAGTGTCTTTGTACACAAGAATTTGTTCTTATTTCTTGTTTCTTTTTTACTGTTCAGGTATTTGAATCATTGTACCGAGCGTGGGCGTATCACTTTGGAGAGGAGGGCTCTATTCTATTAAAGGAGCGTTGTAAAGGTTTGCTCCGATCGTAAAGGAGTGGTATAGTGGAATTTGTAGGTGTGTTGCCTAAGGTGAGGACGTAGGCGGGTATAGCCGAACCTTGTAAAAACTCGGTGTCACTTTCTTCCTTACTCTCTTTAAATTTCAACACTTATAAACTGCGTGGTTGTTGTTGACTTTTTGAGTTTGATCCCTGTTTTGATTATGAAAAACCACAGTATCTCATCTGTGTGCTAAGTATTTGAACAAGTTTATTTTTCTAAGTACGGATGACAGATGAGCAATGGAAGCCAAAAAGCACTTAAGTGCGCACACCGTTCGACGCAATCCGTGAATTTGCAGAGGAGCAGAGTAAGAAGTTTTTTGTTTGTTTCAAGTTGTATTGTAGTGCATTATATTTTTATTTTGGGTTTGTAGTAATCAAAGGTCTATAATAATTAATGCACAACATGCATGGTAGGACTATAAGCTCAAATGAGCATTGGGAAATCAATGAACATTCGGTTGACCGACGGAAGCCTAGACCTTAGAACGAGCCTAGGTCTTTGCATGTCACTTGGAAAAATCACCTCTATTTTATAAATCATAAGTATACAAATAAGGGTAACTTATGTTAAAAAATAGGACCTAGCTTTAAGTTTGAAAGGGCTTCGGCCAACTGAACTCAGCCAGTTAAAAACATCTCAATCAATTGAACTGACCAGAATTCAACTTGTTGACTTCACTCGGTCGATTGTTTAGTTTTTGAACGTATCTTCCACAGTCGACCAAATTGGCATATGTCTGACCCACAACAACTTAGTCGACCGAACTTCTAGCTCATTTGTGATTGAGTCGACCGAACTAGATATGGTCGACCAAACCTCGAGCATTTTCAAAATCACCTTGAATACAATCAGCCATATTCATAGTTCAAAATTTTCACGGTTGACTGAACTTGACAATTGGGCTGACCGAACCATGAGTACGGTTGACCGAAACTCTCGAGTTGCTATATTTTTTAACCACAGTAACTATGATTAATTAAAGGTAAATTGGATTAAAGGCTTATTAAATAATTTTAATAATTCCCTTTATATCCTAATGGTCATATTTTATTGAAGGCTATATATATACCTTCATTTGGAAAAACCAAGACAGATTAGTGCCTTAATTAACAAAATTTCTCTTTGAATCTCCTTGAGCTTTTCATTCCCAAACAAGCCTATATACTCCACCCATTCCTATTTCTTTGCTAAAACAAATTTGGTGAGAGTTCTTTGAGAGATCATGCATTGTTTCCACTAGCTTATACTTTCATCTTGATTGTTGATTTTAGAGAGAGTTAAGCCTAAAATTTTTCCCCAGTGATTTAATCAATATAATCTTTTTGGGGAAGACTTTTTAAGCTTGTCAGTCTTTGCATTTTTATTGCAAAACTCTTGAACTTGTCTTGTGTTTTTGAAGAAAATATTTTTGGACAAGCTTGCTTTTCTAAATATCGCTTGTGCTTGAGTTTTCGGAAATTATTTTGAGATATTTGATTATACACTTGAAATATTTGAAACATTATTTGTGGTTGATATATTTATATAGATTGTTTCAAAGAAACTTTGCTAACACACTCTCACACTTTGATTGCATATTGACACAATATTGAGAGTAGATTCACATATCTTCACTAAACTTATACTTCCTATCCTATTGAAGTGCATTGGTTATTGCTTGTGCATATCGGTGCAAATCTGCTTGTGTTAGAAGCATCTTTATTTGTACGCATTATTCTATTGTACTCCAGACATGGCCTGAGGGGGTATTGATCTAACTCGTAAGGATCAGTTGTAAAGGTTGAGGTCAGCCTTGGTAATTTGACCTGGTATTCTATTCGATGCTGCTCCACCCGTTAAGTGAGCATTAGTGGAATCCTCGGGCTTGCGAGTTGAGGCGGGGATGTAGGCAGTATTGGCCGAACCACGATAACATATTGTGTGTGCACTTTATATTTCCGCAATATATCTACTACACATGCATGTTATTTTTAATAGACTGTGAATGCTGCGCATGATTTAATTTTCGCACATTATATTTATCTGCGCATTTGAGATTGCATTTAGAAAGACCCTATGTTGTGAAATACTGCTAATATCTGGTTAATCCTAGGAAGAAGTTTAAAATTCCAATTCACCCCCCTCTTGGGAATACACCAATTCCAACAATTGGTATTAGAGCCTCATTGCATAAACTTAAACGTTTTTTCAAAAGATCGCAATGGCTCGAGTTGGTGTATCCCCATTTAGAGAGGGACGATCACCTTCCAGTCCTCCAATATTTTGTGGTGTTGACTACACTACCTGAAAATTTAGAATGAGCATATTTATAAAAGCAATGGATTGGAAGGCTTGACAAGTGATTGCTAAAGGAAGTGGTGCACAAATTTTTGAAAATGATTTAAACTTGATTAATTCTAATGCCATGCATATACTATACTGTGCCTTAGAGTCTAACATTTTCCTTGAGATTATGGCTTGTAAAAGTGCATAGAAAATTTGAGATAAACTGGAAAAGAAATATGAAGAGACCTAGGAAAAGGAGATTGCCACTCCAAAAGCTCCAAAATTAAATGATCAGGTAGTGGCAGATCATGAGCTAACTGCAATAACCAAGGAGGAGGTATATATCTCTCCTTGTGGTTTAATTAATATTGCATGTGATGATTCATCTGTTGATTCCTGCAACACATTATTTGATGAATCATCTATTGAATGTTGTGATAATCCTACTGATAACACATGTAATGATTCATATAATGATTGTGTTAAATTGTGTGATGAATCATCTGATAGCACATTTTATAATCATGAGAATGATGCATGCAATGATTAATGTGAAAATGATTGTAATAATTTTTGTAATGAATCAAGCGGTGAAATGAAGACTGAAAGCATGCCTTCTTACAAAAAGTTATAAAATGTTTCATTGAAAATGCATATAATTCTAGTCAGAATATCTAAGCAAAAAATGATCTTTAAAAAGGAAAATAAAAGATTGGCAAAGCAATTAGTAGAGATAAAAGATTATTATGCCATCTTAGAAAAAGGGCAAGCTTAAGAAGATATTAGAAATTATCTCCTTAGAAGAAGAAATGGATGATTACGATGACTGGTATATATTAGAATAAATTATCACTTCTTAACTTTAAACTTTGGTCTAATTTTATTTATTTTTGTTGATTTTAGGCTTCACTGCGGTCATTTAATTTTATTTTAGATTAGAAGAAAAGAAAGACCTAAAGCCATGCGTTGTGGCCGTGTTAAGAGCATCCGACTTGACGTGAGGTGTAACCATGTTTGAAGCTGGGTCTGAGCTCATGAGGCATGCGTATGGAGTTGTGTTGAAGTTGGGTTGTGCGTAGGCCATATGAGAAGCCATGTGATTTTGGAAAAAGAGCAATTTTGGAAATTTAAAGAAAAATAAAAAAGAAAAATATATATATGTATATATGTATGTTTGGTGCTATACACTAAGGAGTGGCTTTGGATGGAAAGATAAATTTTGAAAAGTCAAAATTAGTGGCTGGCTTTAATGTGGCTTTGAATGGAAAGACAAATTTTGAAAAGTCAAAATTAGTGGTTGGCTTTAAAAGAGAAATGAGAAGGTGTTGGGTGCACGTGAAGAAACCCATGTGTGTGGGCTGGGATGTGACCTGCCTATGCATTTTGTGAGAGAAGGTTGTGTCCATGCTGGACTTGGAGGAGGCTAATGGTCGAACTGCACATGGGCTTTTAATTAAAATAAGAGATGGCTTGGCTTGGAAAAAGAGGCATGCATTGGGGTGATTTGACCCAGCCATGCACTAATAAGGACGTCTGCTGCTTAGGGTTTTTAAAAGAAAAAGGAGGCTTCGACTGGGAGGTTCTTGAAAAGGAGGCTTCGGGACTTCTTTTTGGGTGGTTGGTGCATGTATGCTGCAGGGAGAAATAGAAAGGTTTTCTTTTTGGCTTTAAGAGGCAGCGCTGAAAAACAAAGAATGTCGTAGCAGGCAGGGGCTTCGGGCAGTAGTTCTTGGGAGGTTCTTCACAGCAAGAACCAGTAGGCTTCGACTGCGCTTTTTGTGATTTTCTTCTATATTTGTTTGATTTATTTTGAGTTTATTGATTTTAATTAACTGGCCATTAATTAAATGATTTTGATCTTGTGATTTGCTACCAAAAGGGGAAATTATAGGATAGATATCGGATATTTCAGCATAGGTAAATATAAAGATCGAAAGACTTGTATGAACCTATGTAGTATTAAAATCGTGGGTCTTAATGCGTTCTTGCTTTATTGATTTGCATACTCTTATGTTAAATAATGAACAAGAATAATTTCCAATTGACTATCGAAAGTGGCTTTTGGATGAATTTGAGATTTGCTAACAAATAGAGAAATATTATTCCTATTAGTTAGATTAGTAAAGCATAGTGAGAAACTAGGCTAAATCAATTTCCTAGAAGTTTTCTTTCTCATTAATTTGATCCTTAAGCAAACATTTTCATTTTCCTTGAATATTTTATTTAAAGTGATTTTTTTTTTCTATTTGCACTCACAAAAATCTTAATTTCTTTTCTAAATAAAGTCAAGATTAGTATATAATTTTGGTACTGGGAAAAAAAAAAGTCACCAATCCCTGAGGGCGATACTCTTCTCATCACTTTACTATAAAACTACGATACTGTGCACTTGCAGTTTTGCAACGGTCAGATTATTTTAGAGTTATAATCAAAGTTAAAAATGAAAATAATAATCATAACAGACCATTCGCTGTTAAGCTTTGAAAACTTGGAGTCGTTTGCTGCCCTTTCAGCTCAAGTTGCTTCTCTATCCCATCAGATTTCAGCTTTGACAACCCAAAGGATACCATAAAGTGCAGAATATGTGGCAACTACAAGTAGGACAGATCCGAGCAATGAAGCGAGTCAAAAACATGTTCAATACATCAACAGGAACTACAACTATTGTGGTAATCCTATGCCACAATATTACCATCTATGGTTTCGAAATCGTGAGAATTTGTAGATAGCTTTGGTGTATTCCCAAGAGGGGGGGGGGGTGAATTGGAATTTCAATCTTTCCTAAGTCAAATACAAATCACAATTAGTATTTCCCAACCTTATATATATATAACAAATATATGAATATATTTTCCTTTTATGATATTATCAAGAAATACTAGGGGTACTTGCTGAAAATAGATACCTTAAAGATCATGCAAGCTATAAATTTCTGGTTTAGCATTTTAAGCATATTCATAATATGACCAGATAAAAACAACCATATAAAACCTAGGGATCTCATAAATATAAACACAAGGATCATATGGCAAACAGATGATAGTGGCAAGATACTATATATTAATTTAAGATGTTCAGGAAAACATTTCATTTAAGCATATGCCACAGTGATATTTAACATACATCTAAGCTGAGAATATTAGAAACTATAACATGATAGGAATTTTACGTTTAGATACTCCCCCTTTCAATTTTAGTTATAGCTTAGATGAAGTAAGCTACTTGTACTCATCAAGGTTGATTTTACAAAGTATGTCAAGAGTATAAGCCACTCATTTAAGCATATGCCAAGTGACGTTCAACATATATCTAAGCTGAGAATATTGGAAAGTATAGCATGATTGGAATTTTACATTTAGATACTCCCCCTTTCAATTTGAGTTATAGCTTAGATGAAGTAAGCTACTTATACTCATAAAGATTGAGTTTACAAAGTATGTCAAGAGTATAAGCCACTCATTTTAAATTTCTTAAAATAGGTATACTAACATACATTGAAGCTGAGAATATTGGAAAGTATAGCATGATAGGAATTTTACATTTAGATACTCCCCCTTTCAATTTGAGTTATAGCTTAGATGAAGTAAGCTACTTATACTCATCAAGATTGATTTTACAAAGTATGTCAAGAGTATAAGCCACTCATTTTAAATTTCTTAAAATAAGTTTATTGGTAAGGATTAATTTATTCTTCTATGCAACTAGTAAAGCTATCCCTATGGATTACACAAGTAAGAGAAGAGATATATAAAGGCATGGAATGATACTCATAACTTACATCAAATTCATTAAGCTCTTTTCCTAGGGATGGAGCTAAGCTCTTCTAAATGTCTGATGATTATGTCAGGATGGAATTTCTCCCCCTTTTGACATCCATCAAAAAGAAAAAAAATGATTAAGTTCGAGTAAAATCACATGTTGAGCATATCATCAAACATGCGTATCAAACATATGAACACACTCAATTTATTATTTTTCAATATAGTATGTGTAGTGTGTTATAACATTCAAGTATATGAGTTGTAACTTTATTACTAACAATTTTTTCCTTTAGACAATATTCAAGATTTCAATTGTTGATTTTATGTTACCGATTTAAAATTGAATTCATGATATCTATTTAAAATTCATGATACCAATTGAAAATTTAATTCATGATACCAATTGAAAATTCTCTGAATTGATTAATAGGGAAACAATCATAATATAAGCAATATGACATAACACTCCCCCTGAATTCAATACATTCAGTTTTGTTTTCAATTTTGCTTTCATCATCCTATGTATCAAAACATTGATCCACATCATGTATCAAATATCAATATCATCCCAATATCATCAATGCCATACCATGCTCACAAATATAATTATACTTGTCATGCTTAAAAGCAATTTTAACTTTTAGATTGTGATACCAAGTGAGCTTTTTAAAATTGTGATACCAATTAATTTTTTTAAAAAAAATGTGATACCAAAAATATTCATGGATACCAAAGACTTTATAGATACCAAAGTCATTATCACATTATACACAGCTCATGGATACCAATATAACCATTATATTTCTCATAACTCATGGATATCAATATAAAAAGTAGTAATTCTAGCCATGTAATTCATCAATAGCATGCATGATCAAGAATTAATCTCATATCAGAATTCATGCTTATGCTCAATAATATTTTCTTAAGTTAAGCCTAGTAAAAATCATCCTATGATGTTTGCCAACAATGCCATTTTGAATAAGCTCTTAAACTCATTTTTAAGTTTTTCTATTTCAACTAGTTCGATTGTTGATCATGAATTAAGTTACTTTCTCAGTTACTTTCTCAATTTTTAATGGGGGAATAACTTAATCCATGGAGTTTTTCACTTATGAACTAGTCTTTCATCTTGGTACCCATACTTTCTTGGGTCCGGTTGGTTTAACAAGGGATGATTCCTTAATTCTCCATACTTATTTAATTTTCACACCCTTTCTCTTAAATGGACATTTAAACTTGATATGCCCCTTTTTCTTACATTGATAGCACATTGTGTAAAGACCCAAAAAATTAAAAATGATTAAAATAATTAGAAAAAAATAATAATAAAAAATAAAATAAAATAAATTAATTAACTAATTATTATTTAATTGAATTAGTAAATTAACTAAACGATATTTAATTGAATTAATTAAATTAAGTAAGTAATGTTAATCATTAGTTAAATTATATAACATAACATATTAATATATTATAATATAATATAATATAATACATTATTATAATATATAATAATAAAAAAAAAAAAAAAAAAGCAACCCTCCTAAAGCTTCTAAGCTTCAGGAGATGGAAATGATTTTAAAGACAGAGACTCACACACCCCTCCCGCCTGAGATTTCTTTTGTATGCCATGGCCGTCTCTATCTCCATCTCTCTGTGCCTCTCAATTTCGTGACGGATTTGCGGCGGATCAAGAAACGAAAGGTGTCGTTGGATTCCTAGTTTAGCTGCCGACATTTCTACTGGGATAGATTTGTTGTGGGAATGACTTAGGCACTGCTCCTGGAAAAAGGTAATATTTTCCCATTTTTCTAATTTCACTTTAAATATGCTATTAAATCGACGATTGGGTACCACCACATGGTCCTAATTACGATTGTCGTCATTTTGACATAGGTAAACTTCCAATTGGGGTTTTCTAGGCCCCACTCCAAAGAGAGAGTGAGATTTAGGAAAATTGGCAAATTGATTATATTTGCGAGTATAACTGTTAATTTGAAAATTATGACCTTAGAAAATATTTAAATAGTATTTTATTTAGTGTTAATTTAATGGAACTAGGAATTTAATTCAAGGTCTAGGTGAGCACTGCAGACATCTTTTCGGGGTCCCTATTGGCATAATGCAAGAAATCAGGTAAGGGAAAAAATATATATTAAATCAGAATTTTTATAAATTTAATGAAAAATAAATTGTGTTATATGTACGTGTATATGTTTCGGTTTGGGTTTAAAATGGCAACTGTTTAAATTATGTTTTTTCGAATTTAGGGTTGTTTATTAGATATGTATATGTGAAAATGAACTGATGAAAGTGGAAAAATATTTTCAGGATAATTATATAAGAAATGAAAGGTATATTTTCAGAATATAAATGTTAAATGTAGGTTGGCTTATTTTATAAGAAATATATGTGTATGAATTTTACTGCTAAATTGTGTGGCATGAGTAAAATAAAATTTTGTGTGGAATTATATAATATATACGAGATGCAAGATATACAGAAAATGAAATGAGTATGAAAATGATATATGAAATATGCTGCATGTGAGTGTTAATACAATCATGGAAACAACCACGATTGAAAAGATGCCGACCATGACTAAAAGGATGCTGAAGCTAACCAATCACGGCTGAAAAGATGCCGACCACGGTTGAAAGGATGCCGAAGCTAACCAATCACGGCTGAAAAGATGCCGACCACGGCTAAAAGGATGTCAAAACTAACCAATCACGGCTGAAAAGATGCCGACCACAACTGAAAGGATGCCGAAGCTAACCAATCATGGCTGAAAAGATGCCAACCACGGTTGAAAGGATGCTGAAGCTAGCCAACCACGGCTGAAAAGATGCCGACCACGACTGAAAGGATGCTGAAGCTAATCAACCATGATTGAAAAGATGCCGAGTATTTATGAATTAAAATAAAAATGATTATGAAATGAAAATGAAATGGAAAATGAACGATATGGAAATGAAATGTGATGTGTGAACAATGCAAAATGGGAAAAGGTCATACAAAGTGAGACGCTATGAAATGTCAAAGCTGAGAACATGATCAGATGTGTATGAATGAATAATGACAGAAAGAATAATGTATTATGGTATTAGAAGTATCTATGTATATAGAACATGTTACGTTTGGGCGAGGCGAACTCTTCGCCTGAGGGCTTGCTGAATAAGACGAGTGCACTAGTAGCTTCAGATGTGGCAGTAGCTGCATAACGTATTAGGGCAGAAGGAACCTACTTGTATGGGCGGGTAGATTTCCCTATCTTTAGGGCATTTGCTAGTAAGCTATTGTTGAATGGTGAGAGTACGAGATCAATCTAATACTTGAGGGCTTACTGAGTAAGGTGAGTGCCTTGGTATGCTTTAATTGTGACCTCAGGGTTGCCTAAGTATCAGAGCAGAGGGGTGCTACTTGTATGGGCGAGTAATCACCCCTATCCTTGGGTAATCTTGTGGGTTAAATCTTTTGCATGTGATTGATTAGGTCTAGAAAATGATTTCAGAAATTATGTTAAAGATTTGCAAATGTTAAATATTATGTTGATTATAAACTCATGTTGGCCACACACTGTTTTAATATATTGTTTCTTCCCTTATTGAGATGTGTTTCACCTGAATATAAATATATCTTTTTTTTTTTCAGGACCTCCTCGAGATCGAGCTTAGAGAGCTCGAGATTTTACAGTATTTTTGGAGGAAAAATGGTATAATTTTGATAATATTTTGGGATGTAGATATCTTATGTTTTATGTCTTTATGTTTTAAGGTTGTTGAGTAAGGAATGATTGTGAAAATATTGAAATGTTTTGGGAGTTATGTAGATTTAAGGAAATGTAGGTGATGAATGATTTATTATGGATTTTAGTTAGAATTAGTAAACTCTGGTATTATTTATATGGAAATTATATTTATGTTTTCCGTTGCGTATATCATGAATTATGGAGTGTCATAATTTTATCAGGTATAACGCGCCGGACCTGGGTTTATGGGTTCGGGGCGTTACATATTGTATTAGTGTAAGCATTACTAGATGTGGTAGCATAGTCTTTGGATGCTTTTAAAAAATATCCCATGTAAAGATTCTTTTTCTTTTTATTTTCAATTCCATTAAAACCAATACCTTCTTTATTTAAAGTTATCCTTTGTGAGCCTATCATTTTATCAAAATTTGCCTTTCCTTTAGAGAAGTTATAAATGATTTTTTTCTTTATCTTCAATTTGATGTTTGAGATCATTTATTTCAATGTCTATCTTGTTATCAACCTTCTTTGTGATTTCTCTAATTCTAGAGATAATTTTCTGATTTTATCTTCTAATTCATAAATATATATGTCTTTCTTATATTCCATAGAAGATTGGGATCGAAGGTCTTCTATCATTTTTTTCGTTCTTACATTCTAATTCTTTGATTTTCAAGTCTTTTTCTTTTTCAGGAAGATTTTTAGATTCTAACTCTTTTATTGCAGCATCATACTTATTTTCTATTTTCATGAGTTTTGAATCTTTATCATTTTCAGCAATCTTAATTGATTCTAACTCTTTCATCAATCCTTCATTCTTGTTTTTCAATGATGTGTTTTGTTTGGTTGCTTTGATTAGCATCTTATGTACTTTGAATAGATCATTTTGTAATTCATCATAAGATGGCATACACTCATCATTGGATTCATTACTACAAGAATTATTTGAAGATTTGGATGAGGAGCATTCCTTATCGTCCCAAGCCATAAAGCATGAGTAAGTAACGTCTTGGTTACTTGATTCATTTTCCGAACTACTTGTACTCATCATGTCCCAAGTAGTGGCTTTCATGGCCTTTTTTTTTTCTTCTTAGATTCTTTCTTAAGTAGAGTACATTCCGGTTTTAATTGTTCAGCTTTGTTGCAATTATAGCATGTAGGAGTTTTACTTTTAGATTTATTTTTGCTGATTTCTTCTTCTTCTTCATCTAATTCAGATTTGTATTTTCTGTTGAATTTATTTTTCCTTCTTAGTATTCTTGCTAGCTTTTTAGATATGAAGGCTACTTCATTTCATCTTATTCTTCTTCACTACTTGAGTTTTCTTTTAAGGCTTTAAAGGCTATTGACTCTTAGGCTTTGGTTTTTCCACTCCTTTCATTTATTGTCATTTCATATGTGAGTAGAGAACCTATAAGCTCATCTGAGGAAGTGGTTTTTAGATTTCTTTCTGCCATTATGGCAGTAGCTTTTGGTTCCCATTTAGGTGGCAACCCTCTAAGAATTTTCCTTATCATCTCATAAGTAGTGTAGGTTTTTTCTAGTGCATTTAGGGAATTGATTATATGAGTGAACCTAATAAACATAATAGTTATGGATTCATTCGGGGTTCATTTTAAACGCTTCATATTCACTTGTAAGCATATCAATCCTATTATCCCTAACATCTATAGTGCCTTCATATGTTACTTCTAATTTGTCCCATGTCTCCTTAGCTGATTTGCAAGCCATTATTCTATTAAATTCATTTGCATCTAAAGCACAATATAGAGCATTCATGGCACTAGAATTTACTTGTAGCATCTTATAGTCTAAGTGTGTCATATCAATTTTCTCCTTAGGGACTTGTTTTCCATCAACTATCTTAGTGGGAATTTGGTCACCTTCCTTGAAAATTTCCCATGCTTTCCAATTCATAGTTTGAAGATATATTTGCATTCTCTTTTTCCAGAAGGTATAGTTCAAACCACAAAAGATTGGCGGCCTAGTTGAAGATTGTCACTCTCCAAAGGGAGCGACGCCTAAGTTAGCCATTACGATCTTTTTATAGCTACTAATTAAGATTTTCTATAACCCCGCTCTAATACCAATTGAAATTAGGAATAGATTCTTAAGAGGGGGGGGGGGTTGAATTGGCTTTTAAAAAATTTCTTTTTAAAGTCCTTAACTTATTTTAATATTTAACCAATTCTTTGACTTGTTTATCTATTTTGTCAATCAAACAAGAACTTGGTTTCTTCTAAACAATCAATAAGACAACTAATAAAACATTCAATCTTCAACCACAATTTGTTTGCCAAATATAAGTTCACTGTAGTACTATTAGATTGATGGAAGATTCAAGATTCAGTATTTTCTGAAATATAAACACAATTCACTCAATCTCAAGCTTTATACCATTCAATCACAATATATTTATAGTATATGTAACTTTCAGTTTTTGTATTCTATTCAGCCCTGTGGTGAATGTGAGTTTGAACAAAGCCCTGTATATATGAAATTACTTCTTCAATGTAATGTTCAATATAAAATCCAATTACTCTTTCTAAACTTCAGAATTCAAATAAACTCTTAAGTTAATTTATCTTTGGGATGTTTAACCAAGTAACGTACTCCCGTATGGTTTCCGCAAAGCATGGTTTAAACAACGTACTCCCTTTCGATTTCCCTAATCCCAAATCAAAATTAAACCTTAAGTTTTTTTGATTTCCAAATATACGTAGTTTGTATGATTTTCAAATTTAAACCATTCACACAATTTAATTAAGTACTGAAAATTAAGAGTAAGGGAAAGAGAGAGTGAGACGGAGATTTTTACGAGGTTCAGCTTATACCCAACCTATGTCCTTGCATTTGGCAAACCACCAAAGGATTCACTAAACCTTTTCCTTTAATGGGCGGAATAATATCTTTACAACACTCCTTGGTTAAGGTTAGAGCTTGCCTTCTCCAAAGGATATCCCCTCGTCTGGTCACTCCTTAACTAGGCTAGAACCTGCCTCTCTAAGCAATATCCCCTTACTTAGCCAACGATCCAAAAAATCCTTGGAATCATCAATCTACAAGATACAAATCAAATATTTGTGTACAAAGAATTTGCTTCTAAAAGAGCTGATTAGTACAATAATTCAAAACTATAATATACTTCAAAGTAAATAACAATATGGAAATTAACTTGAAGCTCAATGAAGTATATCACCGATTAATTCTTTCAATGTTTGAAAGATTTAGAATTTGTAGCACAATTTCTATTGAAGAAGATCAACAAAAATTCAGTTGAATTCGTGCAAGATGAGAGCAAGAGAGCGTTGAGAATTTGAGAGCAATTGAGAGAGATTTTAAATTTTTGCTGAATTTTAATTCTTGGTACATTGATTCAATGATCTTTGAGGCTTATTTATAGACTTTAAAAGGTATGTAACTTGGTCCCCAAGTGACTTGGAGTATCCCCTAAGTTTTCACAAAGTTTGAGCCCTAAGCAACCCATTTAAAAAATGTTTCCGTTGAGTTTTTTAAAGTTTCTGTTCATGGCAATTGCCTGCCATGTTATTTTTAAAGGAGCAATAGGGGCAGTAGGGTCACAGTCGCCTGGCTTGACCCCCAGGCGCCTGTCCTGGTTCAAGCAGTCTATTGGTTGCTGTCAGCTTCGAGTACCCTTATGTTTTTCATTCATAACATTTTTTGTGTAACTCCAAATTTGATGATCTTGGTGTCAAATGAAATTTAAGAGAAAATCCTATAACTTTAATGTTGAACACTTTTTAAAATAAATAGTTTTTGATAGTCAAAAATACACCTCAATGTCGATATAGAAAAATTAACAGCATTTTGAAAATCCTCTTTTTGATGCTTTTCATACCAAAAATGATTCTAATCTTTTTGAAATAATTTTTGACCTTATAAAATTATTTTTCAAGTATGTTAAAAGGTATTTAGGTCCAATAAATTAACCTAAGAGTTTCATGTATCCATATTGAAATTATTTGAAGTACTTACATGAAATTTCCTATAAACTCTTTCAAATTTTCAATTCTTGAATTCCTTGAGGTCTTTATGCTTGCTTCATCTTTTTTTGAGCTTTCATCAAGTTATCTTTAATCCTTATGCTCTCATGATCTTCAAGCTTTATCTTTAAATCCATTTTTGAATCCATGCTTTAAGCTTCATATTGATCATCCTTCTTTGAGATATAAGTTTTCATGAATTCTTTAACCTTGCATTCATCACCAAGTCCTGAAAATACATCACTTAAACAAAGCATGTTAAGTTCTACTTGTTTGTTAGCATCAAAATAAGATGTTAAGCCTTGTAAGGCCAACAGTAAGATTTTATCTTACATTTCTTTGGACACCAAGAACACCTAATTTGGAGTTGTACAGAAAACGTTATGACCAGAATACTGAAACAAGGTCGAAATTGTCAGCAAACAGAACACTATTTGCGGCAGAACTTCAAAAGACTGAAGAGCAGACAGAACAACCTCAGGTGACTAACCCTGTGAGTTCACACGCTTGAACATATACAGACTTAAAAAATTACATAGTTTTCTGAAACTTCAAGCAACTGACCCCGAGACTTCAGGCGCCTGAACACGGTTAACGATCATATTTTTAAAAAGTTTTTAAATTCAAACTTATATTTCTTGTGCTCCAAATTTTCTATAAACTTGGGAAACACTCCAATACACTTGGGGAATATGAAATAGACTCGATTTATCATCTATAAATAAGCCCCTAAGGCTAAGGATTAATTATACCAAGAAAATACAGTAAACAAGCTTTCTTGCTCTCAAATCTCCTAATTCTCTGAAAGCTCTCTTATGCAATCAAATTATGAGTTTCACTTCTAAGATTTGCTATGAATTTATCAAGAAAATTCTGAGTCTACTTTTAATTCTTTGAACTTAGAAAGAAGGCTTACGGTAATATCTTCTTGAGCGTCATATTTCCATATTGTGAATTTGATTGAAGTATATAGATTTAACTTGTACTAATCAGCTCTATTTGAGAGCATTCTTTGTACACATCTATTTAATTTGTATCATTTACATATTGACAGTTCAAGGTTATTTGGATCATTGGTTAAGCGTGGGGATGCCGCTTAGAGAGGCGGGCTCTTGCCTAATTGAAGGTGTGACTGAACGAGGGTACATCATTTGGAGAGGTGGGCTCTAGCCTACTAAGGAGTGTGTAAACAGTGTTGTTTCGCCCGGCAAAGGAACTGATTTTAGTGAATATTTTGGTGGTTTACCAAAGGCGAGGATGTAGGCAGGGTATAAGCCGAACCTCCTAAAAATCTTGATCTCACTCTCTCTTTCCCTTACTCTTTATTTTTAGCACATATAAATTGCGTGGATGATTTAATTTCTTAATTATATATACTACGTATATTTGGAAATCAAGTAAACTTAAAGTCTAATTTTGATTTGGGATTGTGGAAACCGAAAGGGAGTACGTTGGTTAAACCATATTTTGCGGAAACCATGAGAGAGTACGTTACTTAGTTAACACTCAAAGATAAATTAACTAAGAATTTATTTGAATTCTGAATTTTGGGAAAAGTGTGAATGTTTTGTTGAAAATTACTTTGAGAAAGCTAACTCATTATCAAAGGGATTGCATTAACAACAGGGATGCACACAAGTTGAAAAAGTTGAGAATTTCCATTAAGTTGCAACGTATATCTTGATTGAATGTTTTATGATGATTGGATTGGATAGTGTGGTTGATTGGTTACTTATTGTTTAAGTACTTGTGTTGTGGTTTTGGATTGAATTTTGTTTTAAATATTTATTTTTGCATTTAATAAAACAACAAGAAAATAAGAATTCATTTAAAAGACTTAAAAGAGGTCAAGGATTCTTGAAGAGAATTAAAATAAATTTTAAAACCTAATTCACCCCCTCTCTTGGGACTACACCTTAGTTTTCAACCGCTTTTTTGACATGGTCTGTGGTGAAAATATCCATATGAAACTCTTCCTACATACGAAATACATATCGAGTGTTAGACAATTTTTTGGGTAGTATATTACAACAAAAAGAAATGTTTTAGGGTTACTTACCAAGATGCACTCATATAGAACCAAGCGCTAAGCTTCTATCACCTTCGGCTAGGTGAAGCAGGTGACTGGAGCATATTGTCGACATATAATCCGAGCTCCCGTGACTAGGCTAAGCACCAATGTCATGCAGGGCTGTGAAGCCTGGAGGAATGTAATCCAGATCCGCTGCCCAGTCCTCTCTAGGTGCTTCTTTGGTCCCATGTTCTTCGCTACACCACGACCTGACCTCGTTGTCTGCATCATAAAGGTCGAAACTGAAAGAAGAGTTAAAGAACAATACGATAATCATACAGAAATGATAGTAAATATATTATTCTAAATCAAATACTTGTAACCTTACCAGCGCTGCTCATTATGGTGGGCAACTCACCCTGGGCTTGATCCCCTGCTCATGGATCCATGTCAGGTTGGGGTCCCGAGGGCTCAAACGTACAGTGATGGTGGTGCATCAACACCAACATCCTCTGTCGGTCTTGAGGATGACCCATCATCCTCGTGGGATGATTTCGTGGATAGCCTAGACGGAAATAAGCGACGACAACCTCCTAGTGCCATGTCTACAAAATAATTCACAAGAAAATATAAGAAGATTGGACATTAGATGGATGCATAGTAAATAAATTTTCAATTATTTACACGTCAAATACATGGTGACAACATAATATGCTTACCCCACTATACGTCCTCACTATTAGTATCATCCTCACTTTCAAGAGTGTCTTCCTCCTCACTAAAGTACTCGATCATAGTTTCATCTTCCCCATCAATTTTATCATTGTCGATGAAGTCAACGTGTACAGAGGGTTCAATTCTAATGTCAGCAGTCCCTACGTGTTCTGCCATGACACCAACTCTATTTAATGGTGTAGGATCGGCTCCTTCCTTAGCAACATTGAAAACGAATTGTGTTGCTACACTAACAGATGGTTGATCGTCTTGGAAAGCATCATCGCTAACACTCTTCTCCCCATCTGTGACTTCTGTAATATCATATAAACTTTGCGGATGAATTATTTTGAGCCACATGCCATTCACTCTTCAATTTTATGTCCTTAAAGTAGAACACTTGTTCTTCCTGCGTCACTAGCATAAAAGGGTAATTTTGATACCATGTTTAGTAAAATTGACACTAGTAAAGTAGGAATCTGTGTTTATCCCACTCTTTTTATTGCTAATGTCCCACCAGGTACACTTGAACATTTGGACAAGTCTGTTAGCTCCATAGTGAAGCTCTAGAATGTCATCCAATACACCAGAGTATTCAATTTCTTCATCTCCTTCTGTGCCTAGCTCCGCAATCCCACAATTTTGGGTTCTTCTATGTAGTTTGAGGGACTTTGTATGAAATTGTAAGACGTTGATAATGCAACCGCTGTAGAGCCATTAACTCGTTGATTGGGGCCATATGCCAACGCGTATAAATCTTTACTTGTTCGTTTTTTATTATAATACACGAATTTCATCTTTTAATTAAAAAGGACTTTAGATGAGTGAACCGTCAATATTGAAAATGTACATTGCTTCAAATTCAGGTAGTATTTGTTACTTACACGGCTCCCAAACCAATTGAAAAATTCCTTCTTATGTCTTTCGTCAACATTCCTTTCATTTTAAGCCAGAAGTTCAGCTTATGTTCGCTATATGTAACAATAGTACATGTTAATGTAAACTAAGTATATATTTGCATATGTAAATAGAATGCAAAGTAAGGAGCTTGGAACCACATACTCAATATATGGAATAGTTTCATCACAATTATTGAGGACATAAAAATGGGCCTTTCACAGGTTGTCCATATCAATGAAATCGTAAACCCGTGCACCTAATGGCTATACATTTCCTTGGAATATAGAGCTCCTCAGTTCTTCATCTTCATCATTAATAGCATAAACTCTACATTTTGCTCCTTATGAGTGAACCTTGTGTCAATATCATGCAGATACACTAAGCAAAATGCAAGAAATTCACTGTTAATGTATGTCCCAATGATTGAACCATTCGGTCGTGCCTTATTGTGTACACACCCCTTCAAAGTGGACAAGAACTTGTGCATTTTACATAGCATTAGTGACTTGTACACAAAAAAAAAAAAAAAAAAGAGGAAATCATGTGAACATTGTAGAAGTACTTTATAATTTACCTCTCAATAGGATACATCCAACGATATTGGACCGGTCCTCCAATTATGGCCTCCCTTGGTAAATGGACGGGTAGGTGGACCATCACATCGAAGAATGCTGGTGGAAATATTTTCTCTAACTTGCATACTATGATCACGATGTCCTCCATTAACCGTTCAAGTACGTTTATGCTCAATTTCTTGAAGCACAACAATCGAAAGAAGATCCCCAACTCAATCAGAACTGAGCGAACATCTTCGGTCAAGTGTTCACAAAGGAAAACCGGCAGAACCCATTACAGAAAGACATGACAATCATGACTTTTCATTCCTAATATCTTCCCTTCTTTCTTGCTTATGCATCAAGCTATGTTCGATGCATATCCATCAGGTAACTTCACTGATTTCAACCATTCGAAGAAATTATTCTTCTCATCCTTCAAAAATGTGTAACAGGCTGATGACATGAGAAGTTTGTCCCCATCACGAATCAGATGCAACTCAAGCTGTATTCCCATATCTTCCCTATCACGATGAGCATTTGTGTTGTCCTTTGTCTTCCCATTTATTTTCAGCAATGTACAAATGACATTCTCACAAATGTTCTTCTCGATGTGCATGACATCCAAGTTATGGCATAATTCCAGTATGACAACTCGAAGAAGATGCTTCTTGTCGCAACGTTCCCAAGCGGATCAAAGCGAATGAAAAGTGAATTTTAAATTTTCGTGAAAAATAGTGTAATGGAGTTGCCACTAACCTTTTAGTGTGGTTAGAACACTTGATTACTACCCAATTAAGGGTAGAATCGGTCTGCATTACTAGAGACGGGCTCGGGAGTATGGTTACGCAAGGGGAAGGTCTTCGCACCCCCTACACTCCCATTCTTATGAATGGTACCAGATTAATTGAAAATTATCTCAAAAATTAATTTAATTAGCCTTTAAAATTACTCCCCTTTTTAAAATTGTAAAACAAATACCAAAAAGATAAAATAAAATAACATATAGGTATTCCCTCAGAACCGGGGCATATCATGCTTCGAAAAACTCAACGCCCTTCCTTGCAATCATTGGGATCGGAAAATAGAGAAAATAGGTTTTTCTTTTACAAAAATAACTCCCAGGTATTTTGAAATTTATAGGATTTTTTTAGTAAGGAAAATTGACATTTTTGAAACCTTAGGAGGTTTTGGACTCATTCGGGGTGAAAATGTTTTCTTGGACCTTGAAAATGTTTTTGTGATTTTTTCCAAGTGTGAAAACATTTTTGTAACTTTTATGATTTTTCAATATTTTTCCCGAACTTCAAAATAGCACAAATAAAATTAAAACAAAAATAATAGAAGTCAAAGTTTGAAAATATTTGTGGAATTTTTCCTAAAAAAACTTTTGTGATTTTTTTTGGAATTTTATGATTTTTATGGGTTTTTTGAATCATTAGTCATTCAAAGAAAAGAAAAAGAAAAAAAATACATACTAAATAAAACAATAAATCGGCTCCATAGCGATTCAATGGTTCAAACAATTCGTAGAGAGATAAACGGGGTTTAGTTTCGAGATTGAACCTAACTTTGGGTTTGAGTCTTTGATTCACAACTTCATACTCCATTTATTATACTTTATAATGTAACCCAGGAAGGGAAAATCCATTAGTTTTACCTTTCGTTTTCCTCTCCTCCGGTCTTCTTTTCCTGTTGGTGAGTCTACTAGGGCTAGTCTACAGCGTCTTCCCGAGAGTTGTTCTTGAGCTCTGACTTGAGGCACTATGGAGTGCCTTCTTCAGATGAGGTGACTCGGCACCGATAGGAAATGGGATTAGTCGACTGCTTGATCTTCTTTCATTTTCCTCTCCTTCGGTTTTATTTTCCTATCGGTGAGTCTACTAGGGCCAGTCTATAGCATCTTCTCGAGAGTTGTTCTTAAGCTCTGAATCGAGGCACTACGAAGTGCCTTCTTCAGATGGGGTGACTCGGTACCGGTAGGAAACGGGATCAGTTGACCGCTTGATCTTCTAAGAGAATGAAACGTAACCTCGGTCAGTAGAAGACTTCAATATTCAAAAGCTTCTCCTTACCACTAAGAAAAACTAGCTTCACAAACTTATAATAGAAGACTTCAATATTCGAAATCTTCTCCTTACCACCACCAAGAACTCCTTCTTTGTGCTTAGAATGAGAAGGCTATTTGTAGACTTAGCTTGGGGCAAGCATGGGAAAGAAGACATAGGGGAGTGATGATGGGGGGAACAAAGTATGGGGTGAAGAATGATAAAGGGAATATAGCATGGGAAGAATGATAAATAAAGGAACAAAGAATGTGGTGAGTGATGATGGGGGGAACAAAGTATGGGATGAAGAATGATGAAGGGAATATAGCATGGGAAGAATGATAAAGGGAGGAAACATGACATGTGGTGAGTGATGATGGGGGGAACAAAGTATGGGATGAAGAATGATGAAGGGAATATAACATGGGATGAATGATAAAGAGAGGAACAAAGCATGTGGTGAGTGATGATGGAGGGAACAAAGTATGAAATGAAGAATGATGAAGGGAATATAGCATGAGAAGAATGATAAAGGGAGGAAACATGACATGTGGTGAGTGATGATGGGGGGAACAAAGTATGGGATGAAGAATGATGAAGGGAATATAACATGGGATGAATGATAAAGGGAGGAAACAAGACATGTGGTGAGTGATGATGAGGGAACAAAGCATGCTTGTATTTGACAAATTAGATAAATAATAATAATAATAATAATAATAACTATAAAATAATAATATGAGCATCCTATAAGCTGTGCGGAGCCCAACGGAGATGTGTGGGGCCCACGTGCCATATGGGGTCCACGAGTCATTTGAGGGTTATAGGAACCTGAGCTAGCAGCACCGGTTATTGGGATCCAAGCTAGCGTACCAAAGGGGGTATGTGCACTGGATGTAAGAATCCGAGTTAGCATTCCAGGAGATGTGGGCCCGCAAACCATGTGGGGCCCAATGGAGATATGTGGGGTCCACAAGCCATGTGGGGTCCATGAGCCATTTGAGGGTTATAGGAACACGAGCTAGCAGGTGCAAGCATTCCAAAGGAGGTAACGTGCATCGGATGTAAGAATCCGAACTAGCGTACCAGAGGGGGTAACGTGCACCGGATGTAGGAATTCGAGCTAGCGTACCAGGAGATATGGGGCCTACAAACCATGTGGTGGCCAATGGAGATATGTGGGGCCCACAAGCCATGTGGGGTCCATAAGCCATTTGAGGGCTATAGGAACCTAAGCCTGTAGGCACAAGCATGCCAAAGGAGGTAACGTGCATCGGATATAGGAATCCGAGCTAGCGTACCAGAGGGGGTAACGTGTGCCGGATGTAGGAATCAGAGCTAGCGTACCAGGAGAGATGGGGCCTACAAACCATGTGGGGTCCACAAGCAGTGTGGGACCCACAAAGATGTGTGGGGTCCATAAGCAGTGTGGGACCTACAAAGATGTGTGGAGGTCCATAAACAGTGTGGGACCTACAAAGATATGTGGGGATCCACAAGCAGCGTGAGACCTACAAAGATGTGTGGGGACCACAAGCAGTGTGGGACCTACAAAGATGTGTGGGGGTCCACGAGCAGCGTGGGACCTACAAAGATGTGTGGGGTCCACAAACAGTGTGGGAAGGTTTGACATGAGGTCTCCTCGGAAAGGCCTGGTTAAAATTGGGGTGTCTACAACTGCCCCTCTTTATAGGTCTTGTTGCTTTGGGGTAACAGTAGGAACTCTCCTATGTTATCTATAGCAACATGCCTATAAAGATAAAAGACACTTGTCGCGACGTCCCGGAGCGCGGGTGCCCTGGGTCGACGAAACGAAAATGTTGTTTATAATTTTTGAGGAAAATAGAGGAATATCGGAGTCGCCACTAACCTTTTAGTGTGGTTAGAACACATGATTACTACCCCGTTAAGGGCAGAATGGGTCTACGTTGCTAGAGCTGGGGTCAAGAGTTCAATTACGCGAGGGGAAGGTACAAGCACCCCCTACGCGCCCGTTCTTACAAATGGTACTTAATTAATTTGGAATTATCACTAAGTTAAACTAATAAGTCTTTCACATTACTCCTTTATTAGTGGTTCTACACATATACATGCAATATAAATAAATAAATAAATGACTCATACAAAAAATATATGTATTATATATATTCCCTCAGAACTAAAGGTACGTGAAGCCCAAAAACTCATACCCTAGCATTAAAATCATAGGGAAAAAAAATCAAGGAAATATTTAAGAAAATAAACACCCAAATTTTGGAAATCTTATAGTTTTTTTTAATAGGAAAATATTAATATGGGAGGTTTTGGGATAATAAACGTAATAATTTAGACATAACAGTAAAGATAAAAAATAATAATGAACTAGGATATCAAAATACCACACTAGTACAAACTAAAACTAGCACAATACAAAATACTAGATATAAATATGGGATATTTACTAGCACAATACAAAATACTAATATATGTCATGAGCTAAAACACCAAACCTACCAATAATGCTGGAATACAAGATATATAATACAAACCTCGATAATGAACGTGCCATAATAATACATGTAGTTGTAAGGTAAAATACTCAACATACCGTAACACATATAATAACAATAAAAAATATATACAAATCTTACAATAAATAACATATTACCATAATATTACATATTTTAAAAAAAATGATGACAAGAAAATTCTAAATTTAATAGTTGAGACCCGATCAAACAAAAAGGAATCCTACAAAAACGGAAATAAACCAATTAGTATTTATGATAATGACTAAAACTAAAATATGACCATAGATATATATAAAACCAGTATCACTAAATAATAAACCAATAATAATAAGATAAAATAATAAATAAATAAAAAATTCAGCATGTGTGTGTGCATGGTTAGAGGCAGTGTGCTGGGTGCGTGAGTCAGTGTGTGCTTTGTTCTGTGTGTGTAACTGGTCGTGTTTCTGTGTGTGCACGGGTGCGTGCATGCAGGGGTGTTAAAGTGTGTGTGTGTAGTGCATAGATGCAAGGAAGCTCACTAGATACTTACCAAGATGAAGATGGCCGTAGAAGAAAGATGGGAGACACCACGAGTGGCAGTGCCTTTATGGGTTGCTGCTGTTGGGCCAGTTGTGTTCATCGCCGGAGATACTGGAGGCTGGCCGAAGATCCTGGACTGTCTAGTGTGTGGTCGAGGGGAGGGGCGTGGTTCTGCTGTGCTGCAACTGGTGTCGGTGGCGTGAAGAGCAGGTTCGGCGAGTGGGCAGTGGTAACTGGCAAAGAGAGATAGTGGCCGGATCTGCGGCGTGGAGTTAAGACTCAGCGAGATTGGGCTGGTTTCGCTTGATTCTGACTAGGATTGATGGGCTGTGGCCATCTGGTATGGCAAAAGGAGCAGTAGGAGAGTGGTGATGGCCAGAGCAAGCAAGGCTCACGGGGATTTGGCAGGAGGGTGGAATAGGTGCTGAAGGAAGCTAGTACTCGGGACTAGAGTCGGGGATGAGTGATGAGAACGAGAGGGAGACGGAGAGGATGGGGATAAACAGGGGAGCCCCGAGATTGGAGAATAGAAGAGAGGGAGAGGAGCGGCGGAAGGAGAAAGGGAGAGCTAGAGAGATTTAGAAAATTAGAAATTTTCTTTTTTGCTTGGCTTCTCCGCCCCCCCCCCCCCCCTCTCTGGTTCTGCGAAAGTGCCTTTTTAAGGGCATCTCCCCAAAACCCTAAACCTAATACCAAATAATAATAAAAATAATAATAAATAAATAAATAATTAATTAATAATACTAATATTAAAATTAATAATTAATAATAATAATAATAATAATGATAACATTACTAATAAAAATAAAGATAATAAAAATAATAATAGCCAAAATAAGATACTAATGCTAATAATAATAATAGCAAAATAATAATAATAATAATAATAATAATAATAATAATAATAATAATAATAATAAAATAATATGGTAACCCCTTTGTTATATTTGGCTTTGGCAAAAATAGGGTGTCTACAATTGCCCCTCTTTGTAGGCTTTGTTACTTCAATGTAACGGTAGGAACTCTCCATTTTTTGTAACAACAAGCCTGCAAAGATAAAAGACACCTATTTTAGCCAGGCCACACAAAACCGCCTAGAGCTTTTCGATCAAGTACTGTTCACTTCTACCAATCACGGTTAACAAGGCAACATAGGAATGTTCAACACGATTCTTTGGAATATGACTTCTTGAATGAACAAGGTAATCCAATTGGTATTTTTGAAAGGGTCAATAGAAACTGAAAAAGATGACTTGCATCAGGTTTGAGAACCCAAATGCCGAAGTATATGATGATGGCTTACACCGGGTTTGAGAACCCGAGTGCCTAAGTATATGAGACTAACTTGCACTGGGTTTGAGAACCCGAGTGCCTAAGTACATGAGACTAACTTGCACTGGGTTTGAGAACCCGAGCGCCTAAGTACATGAGACTAACTTGCATTGGGTTTGAGAACCCGAGCGCCTAAGTATGTGAGACTAACTTGCACTGGGTTTGAGAACCCGAGCGCCTAAGTATATTGGAATGACTTGCACTGGGTTTAAGAACCCGAGCGCCTAAGTATGTGAGACTAACTTGCACTGGGTTTAAGAACCTGAACGCCTAAGTATATGGGAATGACTTGCACTGGGTTTGAGGACCCGAGCACCTAAGTATATGAGACTGACTTGCATCGGGTTTGAGAACCCGAGCACCAAAGTACATGAGACTGACTTGCATTAGGTTTGAGAATCCGAGCGCCTAAGTATATGGGAATGACCTGCACTAGGTTTGAGGACCCGAGAACCTAAGTACATGAGACTGACTTGCACCGGGTTTGAGAACCCGAGCGCCAAAGTACATGAGACTGACTTGCATTGGGTTTGAGAACCCGAGCGCTTAAGTACATCAGACTAACTTGCACTGGGTTTGAGAACCCGAGCGCCTAAGTATATGGGAATGACTTGCACTGGGTTTGAGGACCTGAGCACTTAAGTAAATTAGACTGACTTGCACCGGATTTGAGAACCCGAGCGCCAAAGTACATGAGACTAACTTGCACTGGGTTTGAGAACCCAAGCGCCAAAGTAAATGAGACTAACTTGCACTAGGTTTGAGAATCCGAGCGCCAAAGTAACTGAGACTAACTTGCACTGGGTTTGAGAACCTGAGCGCCAAAGTACCCAAGACTAACTTGCACTGGGTTTGAGAACCCGAGTGCCAAAGTACATGAAACTAACTTGCCAAAGTACATGAAACTAACTTGCACTTGGGTTTGAGAACCCGAGCGCGTAAGTACAGTGAGACCAACTTGCACTGGGTTTGAGAACCCGAGTGCCTAAGTATATGAGACTAACTTGCACTAGGTTTGAGAATCCGAGCGCCTAAGTACATGATGACAACTTGCACTGGGTTTGAGAACCCGAGTGCCTAAGTATGTGAGACTAACTTGCACTAGGTTTGAGAATCAGAGCGCCTAAGTACATGATGACTAACTTGCACTGGGTTTGAGAACCTGAGCGCCTAAGTACAATGATTGCGTGCTTCAAATGTAAGAATCTGAGCCGTAGCGGATACGATGACCCGAGCCACCTCAACCAGTAACAAGGTGTGAAAGAGAATTTTGGAAAGTGGTTACTTTATTTGAAAAATGCACTTGGGGTAAGACCTGAATGTCAATGAATGACTCCCCTTGTCTTTGGGATCTGTTGCCCCAGTCTCAAAATAAATCAATGTGTATCTGGGGTCAGCTCCCCTAGTTTCCAAGTAAATCAATGTGCACTTGGGGTTAGCTACCCCAGCATAGATATTAGCATAGCAGGAATCTCTTAATCAAAGATGTCAAATGATCATTTGAAAGCTTATTCAACAAGACAAGTATGAAGGGTGCTCTATTGCTATTTGTGATGCTAGAATGCAATGATATGCTGCTATATGTTTGCATGTTGCTAACTTATGATGCCAGAATGCAGTGATATGTTCCTTATGCTGCTAACTTGTGATTTTTTTATTTTTTATTTTTTTTGTCTTTTTATTTTTTGTGCAATGCATGAAATGCATAATGATGCATGAAATTTAGGCAATGCATGAAATTTGGACAATGCATGTCATAGTAATGCATGACAATGTATGAAATGTAGGTAATGCATGAAATGCATGACAATGCATAAGATGTATGGTAATGCATAGACTGCATGGCAATGTATGAAATTTAAGTGATGCATGAAATACATGGCAATGCATGAGATGCATGAAATGTAGGGTAATGCATGAAATGCATGACAATGCATGAATCTTTTCTCACAACGCGCTTGTGATCAATGACCTCATCTTTGATCTCTATATGAAGCTCGCCGCATTTGAATGGATTTGTAACTGATCTTGGTTCAATCTCCTTGATTCATCTGGTCATGGAAGTGATTGACTCGGTTCAAATGAAAATCACAAAATCTGCCCCAGCTAAATGGACCTACAGTTGATCTTGACCCTGATTTCATATTCCAATCTGATAAGAAGGCGCTTGAATGGGACCCACTGAAACTCAACTCGAAATTTGCCCCAGTTAAATTCATCTGCCATCAATCTTGACTCTATTGTTGGATTCTTTTTGAATAAGTTGATCTTTGAAACCTGACATAACATTTGCCCCAGTTAGGCTGCTCCTTCCCCACAGGTAGCAACTATTGGGGATTTTGAAACTCTTTGACTATCCATCCTCTTTTAACGCTCTGAAGAGTAAGAAAGGTTTTTTTTTTTTTTTTTGAACGAGGAATGATTATGCTATTATGACATCAACTTGCTAAATTAGAAGGCCATCCGCACAAAATAAATGTTTTACCATATTTGAATGCTATCGCAAGGGAAAATTCATACCAATATTCAAGAGTCGTATAACGTTGATTTCCCAGCCTAAACGATTGTCATTCTCTTTAACTGCCCCAGTTTCATCAACCCATGTTTTGATCTCAAGATGGTCTTTAAGGCTTGGGACGAAATGTAGGCTTAGGGATGTAGGCTTTCGGAATAAAAGGGAAACTAAGAATAAAAAATCCCGCCCCATAATGATGTTTTATGCCTCCAGTTAGAGTTGAGGCACTTTGCAAGATATTGACCGAACTTGTTATTTAAACAAGCTACCTACGTACCTTTTCAGGATCAGGTCATTATGTAGTTCAGACTCAACATTGAGTCTGACAAATCATTTGAGACAACAATGTATACCAATCTGGTCAAGACTTTCATTTGGACCGTAATGTAGGCTAAGGGTATGGGTTAATGAAAGAAAGATTTGAATAAGGCTCAAAATTTATCAATCTTATCACAAGTATTTGCTAGTCAAAGATCACATATGAGTCATGTCTTTTATTTTTATTTCTTCTTCCTTCTGCTTTCCTTTTTTCTTTCCTTTTTTAATCTTCTTTTCCTTCTTTTATTGCAACTTTCACTTTTCCTTTTACAAAGGAATCTTGACTTCATTTTCAATTGAACTTCAATTGGGACCAATCTTTTAATAACTGCCCCAGTGTGGGGTGTGATCCTTCAACAGGTTAATCAAGGAATGAATTTTTTTGGATCAAAAGGGTTATCAAGGGATTTCTTCTTTGATTCTCTTTTAGGTAGCAGAAAAATGGCCTGCCATCCTTTTGGTAATGATTATTGTCTCAAATGATTCGCCAAACACTAAAGGACCCAAACCCAGGTTAGATTTCTGGTGATCTAACTTTTAAGAAAAATCTAGTTTAACATTTAGGCTCAATTTGGTTAACTAATGGTAAATCATTGTTTGGATTCTTTTAGGGATAACTGGTCGGCCAAAGAGGGCCATCCATCATTTGACCAAAACATGAGTGATGAATTGACAGGAAATTATCAGAATAGCGCAGCCGCTTCGTTGAATTCCTTGGAAAGTAAGATACTTCTTCATAACGTTTGAATTTGATGATTGTTTCATCCTTCTCTACTTTCGCCTCTTAGGTTAAATTTTCAAAAATTAACAGCTCTTTCCGGCTTGTGAATACTGGCAATATTACTTTCCCTATTCCCGCATGAAACATAAGCAAACAAAATTTGGCAACTGGACTCATGATGCAAGTGAGATAACGAAATGCATAATTCATTTTATTGAATATAGAAAATCTTCCGAGACATAGGCGTCCACGGATTAATAAAGGCAAATAACAATGGGGAAAACAAATGAACACCAAATGAAAAGGATTAGATAGTCTAAAGCTCGCTACTCCAGCACTTTAGCCTCTGTGGACAATGACAGAAACCATTGATTTGGGAACCTCCCTGATATCTTAACCACTTCCTTCTTTGTGTTTGGGAAAAGGATTCTCCTGGACTCCCGATTGCTTGTCGTCAAACGCTAACCATCCCGCATCTCTTAATGATTACACCTTATGCTTGAAGGCCCAACATCGGTCAATAGTATGGCCAAGAGAGTTAGCATGGTACTCACAATGAACCCCAAGATCATACCACTGTGGAGGAGGGTTCGTAACGGCCATCCCAGGGATTGCAGATACCATCCCCCTTTCCCGCAGCTGAGGAAATAATTCGGCATATGTCATGGGAATGGGGTCCACCCTTCGGAAGTTTCTGGTTACATTCCTATCTTGTGCTTACTGATTCGATAGGATTGGCATAAGCCTAGGAGTCATGAATTGGGGCCTCATGCCCGTATGCACTGTTTGATTTACCGTGGGCTTAAAACCAAAGTTTCTCTTTTACCATTGGTTCCCACCTTTTGGGTACTGATTCTTCCAGTTAAATTGCCCCTGTATCATTTGTGCTTCTTCCTCCTTCTTCCTATTAGTCCACCTTTTGCCTGAACTAGTTTCTGCGCCACTATCCTTGACTAGTCCCACCTTGATATCACCTTCAATTTTTCCTCCCACAACCACAATATCCATAAAATCGTGGGGAGTTGCTCCCCAAAGATGCGTGCGGTAGGGGTATTTTAATGTGCTTACAAACAAAGAGATGGCTTCTCGGTCACTTACCAGGGGGTCCACCTAGATCGACATATTTCTCCACCTGTAAGCATATTCTCTGAATGTTTCGGTGGATTTCTTATCCATTTCTTGTAGAGTCATTCGATCAGGCGCCATTTCCGTCACATGGTGGTAGTGAGTAACAAAGGCATTGGCCAAGTCCTTCCAGGTGCAGATCCAGGCCTTATCTTACTAAATGTACCAACGGATAGCAGACCCAGTCAAACTGCTTTGAAAACAATGCATCATTAGTTTTTCATCATCTGAGTAAGCGGCCATTGCTTGGCAGTACATTACTAAATGTGTTCGAGGGCACCGGGTCCCATCAAACTTTTCAAAGTCTGGCATCTTGAACTTTGGCGGCAGGGTGACTTTTGGCACCAAGTAAAGGTCATATGGATTAACGGAATCGAAAGTATTAGATCCTTCCATTGCTTTCAAGCACTCTTCCAATACGTCACAGTGACACTCAGCCTCAGATTTGCTTATCCCCATATCAGAAGGTACTAACAGAGGAGTTCCTGCCACTGGGAACCCTTGTGCTGGCACAACAAGGATGAAAGGAGGCATATTTGGCAGTGGACCCCCCATGACACCAGGTGGTGGAACTGATGTTTGTCCATGATCTGGGGTGAACCCTGGGGGATGAGTGGGGTCCACATCTACTTCGGGATCAACCTGCACCGCCTTTCCTTTGTTCATCAGCAACTTCAGGACCTTACTTATCTTATCATTTATCTCTTCTTGTCCTTGTTCTAGACCTAGGATTCTATTTTCCAATTGTTCACTCATTCCTCTCGCTCTTCGCCTGGTATTGTACTGATGCGTGGTGGTCTCAATTATTGCTTTATGTTACTCAAACGACTTCTTTGATTAGGAACTGAAAACCAAAAATTTCCTTTTTAGAATCATGAATGCACAATTATGTACTACATGAGTGAATGTGTTTTGATGCATGATCATGGTATGCAATAGGTGTTTATGCATGGATGCAACTAGTGCACTTATACATACAAACAAAGATATGAGCGTGTATGCAGCCTATCGTGCATGACTATGTATGAAATGAAGTGCATGAATACGATGTAACCTAAATGACTACTTTGCCAGAATTCTAGAAAAATTCCACTAATGAAACATTTAAAGATTAAAATGACCATTGATGGGCCATGATTTCAATTCAATTTCTCCCTCAACATCCTTTCCTTGATAATGGTTCATGTACCTCAGATTCTATGAAGGGTTAGATTATGATATGAGGTTGGGGTTGACCCAGGGTAGTCAACCCGTTGGATTTGTTCAATGCGGACTTGTGAACTTTAGTGTGCACTTGGGCCTCGAGTATTTTAAAATATGGGCTTCAATGTATTTCATGATGAGATCAGGCCCTAGTTTTAAAAGGACTTAGGCTTGAATTACTTAGAAAATGTTGGCTCGAATTTTTAGGTAATAAGGCTGAAGCCCATTTATGAAATCTGGGTTTGACCTTTTTTGAAAATTGGGTCTGGGCTGAGTTTTTATGTATGAAAAGGTTGAGCCTATGCTTGTTATTTAAAAAAAAATTATCTCAAGTTATTTGAAAAGGGTTGGGCCGACCCGTATTTTAAAATGCTTGGGCCAAGTGCTTCATTTTTTGAAAGGATGGACCATAGTCTCTTTGTTGGGTTTTTTCGGAATACTGGGTAAGTAGTACGTATGTCTAAAATGGATGCAAAATGCATGATATAATATAAAGTATCTCACAACATATATGCAATATACTATACTGGGAGACGGATGTGGCTCTTGTCCCGACCCAGGGTAGGTGCGTATATACAGGGTTCTTCATGGCTCTATCCTATTTATGAAAACTATATACAAGTATGTGTGGGTAGGCTCTATTCCTAATAGACAACAAGTTCCCAGCCTGAACCTTATCCTCACCCAATGGGCTTGGACAAAGTTCAAACTGAGCGGAGTGGTTCACACGCCCCCAAGGACCTTGTCCCATGAGGGCTAACGATACTGTGCTCTTTTCTAATCTTAAAGGGTGAAGCCCGAGTAGAAGGCTAGTGAAAGTGTGTGAATTATAAGTTCACCCTAATCCCTCTACCCCACATGCATGTCACACGCCTATTCAAAATTAATCACATGCTTATTCAAAAATCCATGGAAACAAATATTTTCATTAAAGCAACTTATTTTCAAATATGGAAACTAAATGTTTACATTAAATCTAGAATATTTACAAACATAGTAACAAACTCTCACATTAGGTCAAGTATATTCACATATATGGAGACTAAATACTGTAATTAAGGATATCTACATACATGTTAACTAAATATTCACAATAACCAATGACATCGGCCTATATAGAAACTGAATATTCATATTAATTAAAGGTATCTACCTATATGGAAACTAAGTATTCACATTAATTAAGGATATCTACCTATATGGAAACTAAATATTCACATTAATTAAGGATACATACCTATATGGAAACTAAATATTCACATAATTAAGGATACATGCCTGTATGGAAACTAAATATTCACATAATTGAGGATAAATACCTATATGGAAACTAAATATTCACATAATTAAGGATACATACGTATATGGAAACTAAATATTCACATAATTAATGATACAGACCTATATGGAAACTAAATATATACATTGATTAAGGGTGTCTACCTATATGGAAACCAAATATATACATTAATTAAGGGTATCTATCTGTATGGAAACTAAATATTTATATTAACTCCAAGATATCTACGACTATGGAAATATATATATTTACTAAGTCAAACAGGTTATAATTTTTACAAATTACTTTATTCAAATATAGGAGTATTTTATTTACAAAATAAAGTGGAGTAATTAAAAGACTTAATAAATTTAAATTTAGGATAATTCCTAATTAATTATTGGCTCGACTCTCAAAAGTCCCCAGCGGAGTTGCCAGGCTGTCGCGACGTCCCAGAGCACGGGTGCCCCAGGTCGGCGAAATGAAAATATTGTTTATAATTTTCGGGAAAAACAGAGGAATATCGGAGTCGCTACTAACCTTTTAGTGTGGTTAGAACACATGATTACTACCCCTTTAAGGGCAGAATGGGTCTACGTTACCAGAGCTGGGGTCGGGAGTTCAGTTATGCGAGGGGAAGGTACGAGCACCATCTACGCGCCCGTTCTTACGAGGGGTACCTAATTAATTTGGAATTATCCCTAAGTTAATCTAATAAGTCTTTCACATTACTCCTTTATTAGTGGATCTACACATATACATGCAATATAAATAAATAAACCAATAAATAAATAAATAATCATACAAAAAATATATGTACTATATATATTCCCTCAGAACTAAAGGCACGTGAAGCCCGAAAACTCATACCCTAGCACTAAAATCATAGGGAAAAAAAATCAAGAAAATATTTAAGAAAATACGCACCCAAATTTTGGAAATCTTATAGGTTTTTTTAATAGGAAAATATTAATATGGGAGGTTTTGGGATAATAAACGTAATAATTTAGACATAACAGTAAAGATAAAAAATAATAATGAACTAGGATATCATAATACCACACTAATACAAACTAAAACTAGCACAATACAAAATACTAGATATAAATATGGGATATTTACTAGCACAATACAAAATACTAATATATGTCATGAGCTAAAACACCAAACCTACCAATAACTCTGGAATACAAGATATATAATACAAACCTCGATAATGAACGTGCCATAATAATACATGTAGTTGTAAGCTAAAATACTCAACATACCGTAACACATATAATAACAATAAAAAATATATACAAATCTTACAATAAATAACATATTACCATAATATTACATATTTAAAAAAAAACGATGACAAGAAAATTCTAAATTTAATAGTTGAGACCCGATCAAACAAAAAGGAATTCTATAAAAACGAAAATAAACCAATTAGTATTTATGATAATGACTAAAACTAAAATATGACCATAGATATATATAAAACCACTATCACTAAATAATAAACCAATAATAATAAGATAAAATAATAAATAAATAAAAAATTCAGCATGTGTGTGTGCATGGTTAGAGGCAGTGTGCTGGGTACGTGAGTCAGTGTGTGCTGTGTTCTGTGTGTGGGTGTGTGTGTAGTTGGTCGTGTTTCTGTGTGTGCACGGGTGCATGCATGCAGGGGTGTTAAAGTGTGTGTGTGTAGTGCATAGATGCAACGAAGCTCACTAGATGCTTACCAAGATGAAGATGGCCATAGAAGAAAGATGGGAGACACCGCGGGTGGCAGTGCCTCTGCGGGTTGTTGCTGTTGGGCCAATTGTGTTTAAGATCGGAGATACTAGAGGCTGGCCAGAGATCCTGGACTGTCTGGTGTGTGGTCGAAGGGAGGGGTGTGGTTTTGATGTGCTGCAACTGGTGTCGGCGGCGTGAAGAGCAGGTTCGGCGAGTGGGCGGTGGTGACTGGCAACGAGAGATGGTGGCTGGATCTGTGGCGTGGAGTTAAGACTCAGCGAGACTAGGCTGGTTCTGCTTGATGCTGGCTAGGATTGATGGGCTGTGGCCATCTGGTATGGCAAGAGGAGCAGCAGGACAGTGGTGATGGCCGGAGTTGTGTCACAAGGCTCACGGGGAGTTGGCAGGAGGGTGGAACAGGTGCTGAAGGAAGCTGGTACTCGGGACTGGAGTCGGGGATAAGAGATGAGAACGAGAGGGAGACAGAGAGGATGGGGAAAAATAGGGGAGCCCCGAGATTGGAGAAGAGAAGAGATGGAGAGGAGTGGCGGAGGGAGAAAGGGAAAGCCAGAGAGATTGAGAAAGTTAGAATTTTTC
This sequence comes from Malania oleifera, assembly GCF_029873635.1. NCBI lineage: Eukaryota > Viridiplantae > Streptophyta > Magnoliopsida > Santalales > Ximeniaceae > Malania > Malania oleifera. Next base: position 62,180,256 of record NC_080429.1, on the reverse strand, counting down.
TTTTTTTGCTTGGCTTCTCCGCACCCCCCCCCCCCTTTTGGTTCTGCGAACGTGCCTTTTTAAAGGCATCTCCCCAAAACCCTAAACCTAATACCAAATAATAATAATAAAAATAAAAATAAATAAAGTAATAATACTAATATTAAAATTAATAATTAATAATAATAATAATGATAACATTACTAATAAAAATAAAGATAATAAAAATAATAATAGCCAAAATAAGATACTAATGCTAATAATAATAATAATAATAATAAAATAATATGGTAACCCCTTTGTTTTATTTGGCTTGGGCAAAAATAGGGTGTCTACAACACCTATTTTAGCCAGGCTATACAACTGACCACGTGTCGTCTTCTGAGTAAAGTTATGTACTGACAAAAAAAGGGGAGATGGAGGGTGACCCGGATCGAAGACGTGGCATGATCTGGTCTGTCTTGGGAAACATAGATCGAATGGCTCACAAGAGACTACGTAGCAAATGACCGTGTGTAGGAGGGCGTGCCACGTGTCAGTGGCCGAGTGGTTGGTCAAATGTGACCTGGATCTAGGCGTGGCACAATCCTGACCATCCTCGGAGAACACAAAGCCAACGGTGATCAGGGTGGCCACGCAAGACTCTTTGTGTGTTGGGGAAAATGAGCCACGTGTTGGTGACCTGATTGGTGGGTGTGTGCGGGTGGGGATTGATGACGTGGCTCAATCCAAGATGTTCTTGGAAAAATAGTATTCAACGGTGGAGGTGAGGCATGCTCGGACCGCTATTGTGGAGAGATCCTCACCATCCCAAGAAAAGACACATCGGACGGTGAGCAATAGGTGGTACTCAGATTGCTAATGTGGAGCGATCCTCACCGTCCTAAGAAAAGACACATCGGATGGTGAGCAGCAAGTGGTGCTCAGATTGCCAATGTGGAGCGATCCAAGCCATCCTCAGAAGACACAGAATGTGCGGTTGAGGAGGGGGGTGCAAATTTCTGATGCTGACGTGGAGTGATCTATACCGTTGGTGCTCTATAAGGATCCATATGGATTTGATGCGCACAGATCTCCTATCATGGCATGATCTGATCCATCTAATGGAGGGATGATCTAATGGCTTATGGAGATGGCTTACGGGCTTCTATGTGCATTAATGACGAGGGCCACATACTTGCCTTGTGTCACCTGGCGAGTGGAGAATCGTGCCGACACTCATGATGGCTTCCTCTTTGAATGAGGCGATCCTAACCGTTGCTGATCCGCGAGGATTGGACAGCTATCCAGAGTACTAACACAGTGAGATCAAGGTCGTTGATAGGGAATAGAAACAGATGGATACAAGGGAGCCATGTGTTTTCTTCGATCGAACAGATGATGGAATGCCACGTGGTTGATTCTTGTGGCTCTAGGGCTTTAGATACTTAAACCTAATTTTTTCGTTCTGTTCATTTTTCCATGTTTCATTCTCTCGAATGCCCTCTCTCTCTCTCTTCTCTCTTCTCTCACCCTCTTTATTCTTCTCTTTTAGTCTCTTTTCTCTCACCCAGGGCTTTAGATACTTAAACCTAATTTTTTCGTTATGTTCATTTTTCCACGTTTCATTCTCTCGAATGCCCTCTCTCTCTCTCTCTCTCTCTTCTCTCTTCTCTCACCCTCTCTATTCTTCTCTTTCAGTCTCTTTTCTCTCACCCTCTTTGTTCTTCTCTTCTTTCCCCTTCCCTGCTTTTATTCGCTGCAAACCTGAAACCTTAGCCCCTCTGTAATTCTTTTTCCACTCTCGCCTAACTCCAAACTCTCTCTCTCTCTCTGCCTTTCTTCACCATTTCAGCATTTGGTGCCTAACTCTCAACTGTCCCTATCTTTGATCTTATTTTAGGAGCCTAGACTTTTCTTCAGAAACCTTAGATCCTTGCAAACCTAAAATCCTAAACATCACACATTTCTTTAGAGGTGACCCAGCTCTGACCGACCTCCTGTTCTGAATTCACGGCCAGATCTGGAGAGATTTGGCGAAGCCCAAACGAACGATGATCACTGGGAGTGCCTTGGTAGGGAAGATCAGCATAGATGCATGGGGAGTTCTTTCACACTTCCAAAGAAGATAAGCTTTTTTTTTTTGTTTATATATATATATTTTCAATTTTGTGTATGCTTGATTGCTGGTTGTTATTTGCGTGGCAATTTAGGGCTTGAGGTATTAAGGTTTCTGATTTAGAAGTTAGGGTTTATAACGTTAGGGTTTCAGGTTGGTTGGTGAGGTTGAGGATGAGTCAACTCGTCTTCGACTTGAGTGAGTTGAGGGAATTCAGAGGATCACGAGCGAGCCTTATGAGCTCTATCATGTGTATAGGTCACGTGTGGGCTTTAGGACTCATGAGAACGAGCTTGAGTGAATCAGGCCTGAGTTTGTTTTCGAAAAATGGGCTTTGATTGAGTTTTAAAATTGGTCGGCCCGCTTCAGAAAAAATAGGGCCCAGGTCATTTTTAAAACAGGCCGACCCACTTTCCCTTTTTTAAAAAAAAAAAAATAAGGCCCGTGTTTATTTAAATGGTTGGGCTCATATTGAATTTTAAAACGGGCCGGCCCACTTCAGAAAAAAGAAAGGCCTAGGTTTATCTAAATGGTCGGGTTCGGATTGAGTTTTAAAACGGGCCGGCCCATTTTAGAAAAAATAGGGCTTGGGTCACTTTTAAAACGGGCCGGTTTCTTTTAAAATAGATTTGGGGTTTTGGTTTTAAAAATGAACAGGCTTGGTTTTTTTTTTAAAATGTTGTTGGGATTTGTGCAAAACAATTGGCTTCGGGTTCTTTTAAAACGGGCCCTGGGAATAAATGAGCCCCCCCCTTTTTTTTCTTTTTCTTTTTTTTCCCTCGGGTTTAGATATTATGACTACTCCACGTCTCTCAAAATCTGTATCGGGATTTTTTTTTCCGCCTTGTGAACATAATCCTCCACTAACAGTTGGGGGACTTCTCAATGCACATCAACCCTCTTGAAATGAAGAATAGCTTCCCAAGAGGGGGGGTGAATTGGATTCTTTTTGATATTTTAATAATTTATAGACTTTTGATTTTAACAACCCAGAAAACAAGATATATATGAATGATAACCACACTTAAGAATATTGAAATTTAAATTTACAAGTCAATCAATGAAATCATGATAATTCAATCACTCAATCAAAATGTAAAAGCTTTTTTTAATTTTTCTGTAAACTCTTAGTATGCACTTTACTTGATCAAGATTTCCACAGATTAACCAACGTACTCCCTTTTTGGGTTTCCGCAAATGATTAATCAAAACGTACTTCTAAATATCAAGTACCTTTGTTTCTTTCTCACTTAAGAATCTACAATTTGCACATTTAAATCATACCACAATAGCAAGTAAATAATATAAAGTAGCCGAGAGAAAGACACAAGATTTTTACGAGGTTCGGTTTCAACACAGCCTACGTCCTCGCCTTTGGAAAAACACCAAAGGATTCCACTATATCAGTTCCGTTACCTGGTGGAACAATACCAGTTTACAACCACTCCTTATGTCAAGCTAGAGCCCGCCTCTCCAAACAATAACCTCTTGTTTGGTCCAACGATTCGACAACTCTGAATCGTTTAAGAATGATGACAAAGAAATTTGTGTACAAAAGAGAACTCTCATAATAGAGTAGATTAGTATAATGATCAGCTCACTTATACTCCAAAGTAATTCAAATATAAGAAATTTGAAGCTCAACACTTAGTATGAATTATCAAATGATTTTTCAAAGAAAATGAAAGATTCTGATTTTTTAAAGCTTTGCTTCAAAAATATAAATCAATATCAGATCAGAAAGTTTAAGCACAAGAAAATTTTAGATCCTTTGAGAAATTTGAATATTTGAAAATCACTTGATCTAAAAACCTTTGAAAAGTAGCTTGATCTAAAAACCTTGAAGGTTGCTTGATCTTAAACTTTGAAGATTGCTAGATTTAAAACTTTGAAGATTTCTGGATCTGAAACTTTTGAGATTTCTAGATCTGAAACTTTTGAAGATTTTTACATCCTTTGAGAAATTTGAATATTTGAAAATCACTTGATCTAAAAACCTTTGAAAAGTAGCTTGATCTAAAAACCTTGAAGGTTGCTTGATCTTAAACTTTGAAGATTGCTAGATTTGAAACTTTGAAGATTTCTGGATCTGAAACTTTTGAAGATTTCTGGATCTGAAACTTTTGAACATTTCTGGATCTGAAACTCTTGAGATTTCTAGATCTGAAACTTTTGAAGATTTTTGGATCTGAAACTTTTGGGAATTGTTTAATTTCAAAAACCTTTCAATATTGCATCTATGATCATTATTTTAAACCTTTGAAGCTTTTGACTATTTATAGATGTTTTTAGAAGCCATCCATTACTCCCAAAGATTTCTAAAATTCATTTCCAAATATTTTGGAATAAATAAGTTTAAAAAACATGGTTTAAAAAATCTTCCCTTCTTAAGCCCTATTTATTTATTAAAAAAAACTTTTTAGAGTATATATGTTTTAAAAAATGGTTTAAAAAATCTTCCCTTCTTAAGCCCTTTTTATTTATTAAAAAAAAAAAACTTTTTAGAGTATATATGTTTAAAAAAAAATATTTTTGATTTTCTATGAGCTTCAAACCACTTTATATTTGAGTTTAACCTTTGAAGTACTTACATTAAGAACATCCTAAAATATAATTCTTTAATCTTCAATCTTGTTCTTCCGTCATCTTTGTTGTTTCAATCTTTTATGTGAGCTTTTCACCAGTATAATTTTATTCCTCATGCTCTTTATAATCCATAAGCTTTTCTTTGTGTTCTTCAAGGATTCTTTGTAATTCATACGCTATACTTGTATTCTTCAAGAATTCTTTGTAATCTATAGGCTTTTTTATGCACTTGGGCTTTGTCACTTTCCTGAAAAAATTTTACTTGAAACATATTAAACATATCATTGATTTGTTATCATCAAAATAAGAATTGTAAGCCTTATTAGACAAATAATCTCCCCCTTTTTAATGATGACAAATCAAGAGCAAAAATAATAAGATTTTAATATTCATGACTCCCCCTATCAATAAGCATGATACAATTCATGTATGTAAGTTCAAAAGATAATCCATGAATAAACCATACATACACGTAAAAGATTCATCCATCCATTTAAAAGGTTTTACAAACCATTATATATCATATTTTTGCACTCACTTTTCTTAAACATTTTCTCTCCCTTTGGACATCAATCAAAAAGGAAAAAGAGAGACAAAAACAAAGAAACGCTGCAAGTCAAAGTACTAGTTTTAGAAAACCAAAGATAGCCTACCCGATAAAACTTGAATTACATAAAAACACATAAAAGTGATAGGTAAAGGCACATCGGTTAGAGGCTTCCATATTTTCACTTTCATCATCTTCTTCTTCTTGTTCTTCAGATTTATGATTTCCTTCCTCTTGTTCACTGTCATCTTCTCCTTCTTCTTGTTCACTTTCATCTTCTCCTTCTTCTTGTTCTCCAGATTCATCCTCACTGGATGTAGCAGAACTGATACTTATAGGAGATTTTCCTTTAGAGGAACTGGCCAACAGTTGCTCAATCTTTTCAACTCGCTTATCAATTTGTGAACAATGAGTTTCTATGGATTTAACCTTCTCTTGCAAAGTACTGAGGCCAGATTTCATACCATCACTAAATGTCATGTAATGGTTAAAAAATGGAAAAAAACATGACGAAGTATTTGGATCAGGCTGAACTAAAGGTGTGTGGATAGATGACGAAGAAGGTGGTGGTGCAAATGAGACATTCCTATGTCTTTTATGGAACCACCCTTGAGGAGAATTTTTATAGCCCATCCGTTTTAGAACAGTGTCAGCAAAGATATCATAGTACGTCTTGCTAGTAAAGTTGAATGATGGAGTTAAAACATTAAAATGAGCGAAAACCATATTCAACATTCCCGCATATGGTAGGACAAAACGGGGAGCATCAACTTTCATAATAATCCACTGAATGATCAAACTTGGAAGATTCATCTTCTTCCCTTTGAGGATGCACCACATTACAAAACAATCAAGAAACGAAATGTGATCGTGAGAACCAGATCTTGGTAAAATGTTTTTTGTAATAAGCTTGTGCAAAATGAGGGCTTTCAAACTAAGCTGCTTATAAAGTGGAGGATGACTAAAGTTTACTAGAGTGTCAGTCATAACCAGTGGCAAAAACTCTTGTTGTGTAAAACCTTGAGCTATAATCCATTGCTTCTCAATAATATGAATCTCAAAATCCCCTGGCTTAATTCGAAGAATCTTTTCCAAAGATATGGGATTTAGATGGATGTCTTTCCCAAGAAAATTTGTTTTGATTCCATTATCGCATCGCTCTATGTTTGCATAAAAAATACGCACAACATTGGGATAATAGCCTTTAGCTTGGTAGGTGATAAATTTATCCCATCCAATGTTCTTGAAAAGTTCCAAAATTTTGGGAAAATCAGAATTGAAGAATGTTACGTCGAGTACCTTACCTAATATCAGTTCAGCTGAAGCAATTTGATTTCGGTAAAGGTGCTTGGCGTGTGGAGTGACCAACCATTTCTCCACCTCATCGTTATTTATTCTTGTGGAAGAGGAAGATCCTTTAACACCAACGGATTTTGATCTAGGCATGTTTGGATGAAGAAGAAAATCAAAGAAACTCTAAGTTAAGCTCGGTGTTTGTGTGGAGGAAGGATTTGATACTAGGTTGCAAGATGCTTTAAGCAAGATTTGTGTATGGAAAGTGATGAAGATGAAGGGTTTTAAAGAGAAAAAAATGAATGGTCAGGCGCTTGGTGGGTTTTAAAATGACTTAAAATAGGGTTTTAAACCCTACCCGCCGCGAGGTAGTCGCCGGCTTCAATGTGGTAGGCGCCTGTCTTTGTGGAATTTTAAAAGACAGTAGCCAGGCAGTTGCCTGGTACCCTGGTGGCAGTCGCCTGCCAACCAGAACAATTTCTAGATTACTTCACGACCGTGAAGCATGCCCAATTCTCTTCATATAAATATGAATCTTTCTTCCGACAAAGGTTTTGTAAAAATATCTGCTAATTGATCATGTGTATTTACAAATTCTAGTACTATATCTTCATTTTGTACATGATCTCTCAAGAAATGATGTCTTATATTGATGTGTTTTGTTCTTAAGTGAGATACTGGATTTTTTGAAATATTAATAGCACTTGTGTTATCACATTTGATAGGGATAGTTTGATATTGTATTTGAAAACCTTTTAACTGTTGTTTCATATATTGAGCACAACAACTTCTTGCAGCAATGTATTCTGCTTCTGCTGTGGATAATGCTACAGAATTTTGTTTCTTTGAAGACCATGAAACTAGAGAATGTCCTATAAAATGACACGTTCCACTTGTGTTTTTTCTATCTATTTTACATCCAGTAAAGTCTGCGTCTGAATAACTAATCACTTCAAATCCAGATTCCTTTGGATACCATAAACCTAGTTCAAGTGTACCTAGGAGATACCTAAGAATTCTTTTGACTGCTGTTTGATGTGATTCCTTTGGGGCTGACTGAAATCTTGCACACATACATACACTAAACATAATATCTGGCCTACTTGCTGTTAAATAGAGTAGGCTTCCTATCATTCCTCGATAATGCTTAGTATCAACTTGTTTCCCTTTTTCATCTTTGTCAAGACTAGTTGAAGTACTCATAGGAGTTCCTATGGGTTTACTTTCTTCCATATCAAAATTTTTTAACATGTCTTTAATGTATTTAGTTTGATTTATAAAGATTCCATTTTTTGCTTGTTTGATTTGTAATCCAAGAAAGTAATTTAATTCTCTCATCATACTCATCTCAAACTCTTTTTGCATACATGTGGCAAATTCTTTACATAGATCTTTATTTGTAGCTCCAAATATAATATCATCCACATATATTTAAACTAATAACAAATCTTTGTTTTTAGTTTTAATGAATAAGGTACTATCAACTTTTCCTCTTGTAAATTCATTTTTAAGTAAGATTTTACTTAATCTCTCATACCAAGCTCTTGGAGCTTGTTTCAAACCATAAAGAGCTTTTGTTAATTTGAATACATGGTTTGGATTTTTAGAATTTTCAAACTTTGGTGGTTGTTTGACATATACTTCTTCGTTTATATATCCATTCAAAACTGCACTCTTCACATCCATTTGATATAACTTAAAATCCTTCTGGGCTGCATAGGCTAAAAGCATCCTAATGGCTTCCATTCTTGCCACAGGTGCAAAAGTTTCATCGTAAGCAATTCCCTCTTCTTGATTATATCCTTGTGCCCCTAACCTAGCTTTATTTCTCACAACAACTCCGTTTTCATCCTTCTTATTTCTAAACACCCATTTAGTTCCTATAATTGATTTATCTTTAGGTTTTGGTATTAGTTCCCATACTTGACTTCTTTCGAATTGATTTAATTCCTCTTGCATAGCTATAATCCAAGAGTCATCATTTAAGGCATCTTCAATATTTTTTGGTTCATGTTGGGATAAGAAAGCATAATGATTGCAAATATTTTTTAGTGAGGCTCTAGTAGTTATTCCTTTTGAGGTTTCACCAAGAATTTGTTCTTTTGGGTGATTTTTGTCATATTTCCACTCTTTAGGAAGTTTCAATTTCTCTGAAAGGTTTTCATTTAATGCATCATTGTTCTTTTCTTCTTTTATTTCAAGAACATCTTCCTTTTGTGAAGTGACTTCTTCATGTTATAATGATTTGATTCATCAAAAGTTATATGAATTGATTCCATAATTGTAGAAGTTCTTTTATTATAAATCCTATAAGCTTTACTATTTGTAGAATAACCTAAGAAAATACCTTTATCCGACTTTGCATCAAATTTTCCTAGGTCATCTTTAGTATTTAATATAAAACATTTGCAACCGAATACATGAAAGTAGGATATATTTGGTTTTTTATCTTTCCAAAGTTCATATGGTGTTTATCTATTTTTGATCTTATTGATACCCTATTTACAATATAACATGCTGTATTTACAACTTCTGCCCAAAAATATTTAGGTAAACTATTTTCATTGAGCATTGTTCTTGCCATTTCTTGCAAAGTCCTATTTTTCCTTTCAACAACTCCATTTTGCTGTGGAGTTTCAGGTGCTGAAAAATTGTGAGTTATTCCATGTTTATTACAAAATTTATCAACTTCCTTACTTTTAAACTCTCTTCCTTGGTCACTTCTAAAGCTTGTTACATTATAACCTTTCTCATTTTGTAGTTTCTTGCATAAGGTTATTAATTGATTGCAAGCTTCATCTTTGTTTGCTAAAAATATTACCCAAGTAAATCTTGAAAAATCATCTACTATTGCAAAAACATATTGTTTTCCACCTAAGCTTAAGGTTCTAGTTGGACCAAATAAGTCTAAGTGTATGAGTTCTAGGGGTCTTTTGGTAGATATGAATTTTTTCTTTTTAAAACTTGTTTTTACTTGTTTTCCCTTTTGACAAGCATCACATATCTTGTCTTTTACATACTTAATATTTGGTAATCCTTTTACAAGATTTTTCTTAGATAATTTAGATAGTAGGTCCATGCTAGCATGTCCTAATTTCCTATGCCATAACCAACTTGCTTCATTCATGACTGTTAAACAAGTTATGTTTTGATTTGTTATTTTCTCAAGATTTATAGAGTAAACATTATTTATTTTATGAGCCATAAACAAGGCTTCTTTATTTTTGGGATTCTGGATGACACATTTTTATTTCATGAACATTAATTCGAACCCTTTATCACTTAATTGACTGATACTTAAAAGATTATGTTTTAGTCCTTCTACTAATAGCACATTATCTATAGTGAGTGAAGGTTCTTTACCAATTTTACCTATACCAACAATTTTACCTTTGACATTGTCGCCGAAGGTGACGTATCCCCCATCTTTTTGTTTTAAGATGGTGAACTTGGTCTTGTCACCGGTCATATGTCTTGAGCATCCGCTATCCAAGTACCATTTGTCCATTGTAGTTGTTGTCCTAAGGAAAACCTATAATGAGGGACACTATGTGTTAGTTTTTGGAACTCAAATTCTTTTGACTTTCATTGTTTTACTGTTGGTTCCATTATTTGTTTTCCATTCTCCTTGGACTTTAACATATTTCTTCTTTAATGGACAATTAAACATTATATGACTTTTAGTCTCGCACATATAGCAAGTGGTGTGTTCATGTTTGTTATTTGATGAAGTGCTAGCATAAAACCTAGCTTCCTTATTAAAGTATCACATGTATAGCTTTTTATTCTTTTGATTTGTTTTACCATTATAGCCTATTCCTTCTTTGTTTCCATGAAGTTTTTGCTGTCCAATCATATTTTCAAAGTTCTCTTTACCTGTAGTAAAGTTATAGATAATCTTTTCCTTGTCCTCAACTATCTTTTTGAGTTCATTTATTTCTAAATCTTTCTTATTCAAACCATCTATATGAGTTTTATCTAATTCTTGTTTTATTTCTTCTTCCAGCTTCTTAATATAAATATTTCTTTCTTCTTCAATAACTTTGAATGATTCTAGTTGCTTTACTAGTTCTTGATTCTGATCTTTCAAAGTTATATTTCTTTTAGACACTTTTATAAATCTTTTATGTAGTAAAAATAATTCAGTTTGCAATTCCTTATAAGAAGGCAAATTGTCACATGATTCATCACAAGACACATTTTGAGATTCTGTTGAAGAGTAATAAGAATTTACCTCTTCATCGTTTGCCATGAAGCATATACTTGCCATCTCTTGTTCACTTGATTCAGTTTCAGTTCGCTGGAGCTTGAATCGTCCCAAGTAGCTTTCATTGCTTCCTTCTTTTTCTTCTTGTCCTTCTTGAACAGTGGACACTTTGGTTTAATATGTCCTGGTTTTTGCAGTGATAACAGATTGGTAATTCATTCTTGCCTTTATTTTCTTTCCTGCTTGTATCTCCTTTTTCAGTTTTCTTTTTGTAGAATTTTCTAGGAAACCTTTTATTTCTTCTATAGAATTTTCCTAGTCTTTTAGTAATGAATGCCAATTCATCTTGATCTAAGTCACTTGTTTCGCTTTCTTCTTCACTAGTGCTATGACTAGAAGATTTTAGAGCTATGGATCTTTTATGCTTTGGTTCTGGATTCCTTTCTTTCAGTGTCATTTCATATGTAAGAAGTGAACCTATAAGTTCATCCAAAGAAGTAGTCTTAAGGTTTCTACCTTCCGTGATGGCTGTGGCCTTTGGTTCCCAAATAGAGGGTAGACCTCTTAGAATTTTTCTAATCATTTCATATGTAGTATAGGTTTTTCCTAGGGCACTTAAAGAGTTAATTATGTGGGTAAATCTGGTGTACATGCTTGATATGGTTTCATCAGAATTCATTTTGAATGCTTCATATTCACTTGTTAGCATGTCTATCCTATTGTCTCTAACATCAACGGTTCCTTCATAAGTTACTTCTAGTTTATCCCAAATCTCCTTAGCTGTTTTGCAGGCCATGACTCGATTAAACTCATTAGCATCTAATGCACAATATAACACATTTATAGCACTTGTATTTATCTAAAGCATCCTAGAGTCTAAGTCTGTCATGTCTTTATTTTCTTTTGGAATGTGTTTTCCATCAACTAACTTAGTGGGAATAAGATTTCCATCCATAACAACTTCCCAAGCTTTCCAATCCATGTGTTGGAGATATATTTCCATTCTCTTTTTCCAAAAAGTGTAATTGTGTCCACAAAAGATTGGTGGATGGGTTGAGGATTGTCCTTCACCAAAGGGTGCTACTCCAATGTTTTCCATTAGATCTTTTTATAGTTTCTTGTTAGGAATTTCTATAACTAGGCTCTGATACCAATTGAAATGAAGAATAGCTTCCCAAGAGGGGGGGGGTGAATTGGATTCTTTTTGATATTTTAATAATTTTTAGACTTTTGATTTTAACAACCCAGAAAACAAGATATATATGAATGATAACCACACTTAAGAATATTGAAATTTAAATTTACAAGTCAATCAATGAAATCATGATAATTCAATCACTCAATCAAAATGTAAAAGCTTTTATTAATTTTTCTGTAAACTCTTAGCATGCACTTTACTTGATCAAGATTTCCGCAGATTAACCAACGTACTCCCTTTTTGGGTTTCCGCAAATGATTAATCAAAACGTACTTTCTAAATATCAAGTACCTTTGTTTCTTTCTCACTTAAGAATCTGCAACCTGCACATTTAAATCATACCACAATAGCAAGTAAATAATATAATAAAGTAAAGCCGAGAGAAAGACACAAGATTTTTACGAGGTTCGGCTTCAACACAGCCTACGTCCTCGCCTTTGGCAAAACACCAAAGGATTCCATTATATCAGTTCCGTTACTAGGTGGAACAATACCAATTTACAACCACTCCTTCTGTCAAGCTAGAGCCCGCCTCTCCAAACAATAACCCCTTGTTTGGTCCAACGATTCGACAATTCTGAATCGTTTAAGAATGATGATAAAGAAATTTGTGTACAAAAGAGAACTCTCACAATAGAGTAGATTAGTATAATGATCAGCTCACTTATACTCCAAAGTAATTCAAATATAAGAAATTTGAAGCTCAACGCTTAGTATGAATTACCAAATGATTTTTCAAAGAAAATGAAGGATTCTGATTTTTTAAAGCTTTGCTTCAAAAATATAAATTAATATCAAATCAGAAAGTTTAAGCACAAGAAAATTTTAGATCCTTTGAGAAATTTGAATATTTGAAAATCACTTGATCGAAAAACCTTTGAAAAGTAGCTTGATCTAAAAACCTTGAAGGTTGCTTGATCTTAAACTTTGAAGATTGCTGGATCTGAAACTTTGAAGATTTCTGGATCTGAAACTTTTGAAGATTTCTGGATCTGAAACTTTTGAGATTTTTGGATCTGAAACTTTTGAGAATTGTTTAATTTCAAAAACCTTTCAATATTACCTCTATGATCATTATTTTAAACCTTTGAAGCTTTTGACTATTTATAGATGTTTTTAGAAGCCATCCGTTACTCCCAAAGATTCCTAAAATTCATTTCCAAATAGTTTGAAATAAAAATGTTTAAAAAACATGGTTTAAAAAATCTTCCCTTCTTAAGCCCTTTTTATTTATTAAAAAGAACTTTTTAGAGTATATATGTTAAAAAAAATGGTTTAAAAAATCTGCCCTTCTTAAGCCCTTTTTATTTATTAAAAAAAAAACTTTTTAGAGTATATATGTTTAAAAAAAATATTTTTGATTTTCTATGAGCTTCAAACCACTTTATATTTGAGTTTAACCTTTGAAGTACTTACATTAAGAACATCCTAAAATATAATTCTTTAATCTTCAATCTTATTCTTCCATCATCTTTGTTGTTTCAATCTTTTATTTGAGCTTTTCACCAGTATAATTTTATTCCTCATGCTCTTTGCAATCCATAAGCTTTTCTTTGTGTTCTTCAAGGATTCTTTGTAATTCATAAACTATACTTGTGTTCTTCAAGAATTCTTTGTAATCCATAGGCTTCTTTATGCACTTGGGCTTTGTCACTTTCCTGAAAAAATTTTACTTGAAACATATTAAACATATCATTGATTTGTTATCATCAAAATAAGAATTGTAAGCCTTATTAGGCCAACACCTCTCTTCCTCTTGTCATTCACACACTTTAGAACATACACAGTTGGGCAGTCTCAATATTGTTCTATTTAACCCACTTCCTCTCACACCTAAACACTATAGGCGAACTCCCCGTGTAACTGCAACCCATCTTTGGCCACCCTATTTTACGGCAACCGCGCCTTAACCATTTCAAAAAAAAATACGCTCAATCATTTCTCATGGTAGGGGCTTCATCTTCCAAATAGGTTCCTGATTTGAATGTGGCACTGGAGGTGCCAACTCGTCTTAGTGTCCTTGGCTCCTTCTAGTTCCCTCCTTAATTTCAAAATGAAATGCTGGGGAATGAGACAGTACTGGCCACGATGTCTGATGCTGATGTAGCTACTTAGACACTCTATCATAGTGCCCAAGCAATGACCTCGACATCTCACTTAGCCCGTCCTTTATAGAAACAGAACGAAACCGTGACTCTCCTCGGAAATGAAGTCTACCTCTTACGGCAGAAATACCAAGAGGAACAACAGAAGATGAGGGACTTAAGGCAAGAAAATAAGATGCTGAAACGGGAGGTCGAAGATTTGAGAAGAATGGTGGCCGTTTACTCCAACGACCTTGGGTCTAAAATAGCAAAGTTGGAGAAAATCCGGGAGGACATCCAGCGGGAGCATAAACGGCTCAAAATCATAGTGCATGAAAAAGACCAGACTTCTCGTTTCTCAACCTAAAAAGGGAAGTGGAGAGGCATGAAGAGCCGTGATGTTATGTGTTTATGTTGCCATACGTGGGGTGTAAATGTACACCGCCCCCCTTTTTTTTGGAAGAGTTTTGGTTTGGTTTTGGGAGAGTTTTGGTTTAGTTATTGTAATCTCCTAGAACCGTAATTGTAACCACGGTATTCCTCCACCATAAGTGAGGGTAATTAATAAATTTTGGGTGATTTTCTTTTACTGAGGACAAGAGTATTGCTGGTACATCGAATCGGGTTATAATATCCTCCGAATGGCTTGTTGTGGATGTAAAAATTTGGGCCATGGGGGTACAATGACCCAAACCTCTATGATGGTTGGCTATGGATGTAGGAATCTGGGCCACATGGGTATGATGACCCAAACCTTTGTGTCGATTTGCTGCGGATGTAGGAATCCAAGCCACATGGGTACAATGACCCAAACCTTGGTTTTTTCTCGAATGGCTTGCTATGGATGTGATAATTCGAGCCAAGGCGGGTTTGATGACCTGAGCCAAAATTTTTAGGTAGGAAATCTTGTGTTGGAAAAATCACTACTTTGAGATTCCTTTTTTTTTTCTTCTCTTTTTTGCTGTCTATACATTACCTGCTTTGAGACTCAACAACCAATGCCTCAATTGATTCTTGGGGTCAACTGCCACGATTTCAAATATGTCAAGACAAGAATGGCTCAATTAAGGATGCAAAAGGATTATTCAAAAGTTTATTTAACCAGGCAAGTATAAATGAATGGTACTCCATTGCTATATGTATGCATGTTGCTACCTGAGATGCCAGAATGCAGTGATATGTTACCATGTGTACGTGTGCATAATAATGCATGAGTGCAAAGATGTATGCACATTGTATGAGATGTCCTTTGTATTTTCTTTCTTATGCAATGCAAGGAATGCATGCTAATGCATGAACTTTCCTTCCTCCAACGTGCCTGTAATAGACAACGCTATCCTTATCCTTGGCCATTTTCAAATTCCAATCCATTATGAGGGTCCCTGAATTGATTCATTAAAAATTCATCTCGTCATTTTCCTGAATTACATTGGTTTGTGCCTGCTCTCAGCCATGTTTTCAAATCCCAAGTAGTCGAGGATTCTAGACATGTTTCAAATTCCAAAAGTACTCAAAATCTACCCCAATGTTTTCCTGCCATTGATCTTGGCTATATATTCATCTTGTGTTTTGATATGAAGGCATCGAAATCAATTTAGACAAAACTCAACCCAAAATCTGCCCCAATTACCATAATTGCTAGCCCTGTCCCCCTTTCAAATTCGACAGACATCCAAAATCTACCCTAGTATCGAGAACTCTTTAGTATTTTTTTTTTGCTATCTTTTTTTTAGGGGTTTGAAAAACAAACGGATTTTTGATTATGCATTTATGACATTAATTTGCTGACTCAGTGTATCAGACTATGCAAAATAATTGTTTTTCTATGTTTAGAAATTATTTTGGGAAGAGAGTAAACTCGACACCAGTGCCCCTTGTCAAGGTGATGACTTCAATTTATAAAGCCGAAACAACTCTTCCCTTTTCAAGAACTTCCCTTTTTCACTGAAAAGAACTCACTCCTCCTTTTGACACTGTAAGACCGAATGATACTCTTCGTTCATTTGTTTGTCCATGGCTCGATTGGGAATTGTTCATGTTTCGATGTCTAGATGGTCTTTAAGACTTGGGACGAAACATTGGCTTTAAGAATGAGGGCTTTCAGAAGAATGAGAAAACCAAAGCTCAAAGTCCCACCCCCAAATGAACATGTTTTCCCCTAGTTTGGGGTTTTTGTTAAGCATTGATCGAGCTTGTTAATTTGAACAAGCTGCTTACATACCTTTACAGGATCAGGTCATTACGTTATTCAAACTCAATATTGAGTCTGAAAAATCATTTGAGGCAACAACATATGCCAATCTGGTCAGGTCTTTTCATTCGGGTTGTAATGTAGGCTGTGGGTATTGGTTAAAGAAGAAAGGATGCATGAGGCTCGAACTTATGAATTTTACCAAAGGGTGAATTGGCCAAAGATCACAAACGACACATATCTCCTGCCTCTCATTTGCTTTGATTTTCCCCTTCATAGTTAGGTGTCCATTTACCGTGGGGATCCATATGGATTGGCAAAATCTTTCTTAATACTAAATCCCTTTCCTGGAATTGCTGAGGTCGCATCTTCTTGTTGAATGCCCTCATCATCCTTTTCTGGTACAACTGCCCATGAGCTATTGCGGACATCCTTTTTTCCTTAATCAAGTTCAACTGATCATATCGAGATTGTATCCATTCTACTTCGATCAAATTTGCTTCCTTCAGAACCCGAAGGGACGGGATTTCAACCTTTATCAGGACCACAGCCTCCGTCCCGTACACTAGTGAGAAAGGAGTGGCACCTGTGGAGGTTCGAACTGTGGTTCTGTACGCCATTAGGGAAAAAGGGAGCTTGTTATGCCAATCTTTGCAGGTTTTCATCATCTTTTCCAAGATACTCTTGATGTTCTGGTTGGCTGCTTCCACTACCCCATTCATCTGTGGTCTGTAAGGAGCCGAATTATGGTGCCTAACCTTGAATTGATTACACAACTTTATTATTACTTTTTTATTCAGGTTCTTGGCATTATCCGATATTATCCTTTCAGGAACTCCATACCGGCAAATTAACTCCCTCGTTATGAAACGACTGACCACATTCTGTGTGACACTAGAGTATGACGCCGCCTCTACCCATTTTTTGAAATAATCAATTTCCACAAAGATGAAATGGTGCCCATTGCTGGCTTTCGGAGTAATCAACCCAATCACGTCCATGCCTCTGGCTGAGAAGGGCCAAGGTGTGGATATGGCGTGGAGCGGGGCTGGTGGAACTTGAATCCGGTCTCTGTAAATTTGGCATTTATGGCACTTCTGGGCATATTCAATGCAATCCCTTTCCATTGTCATTCAGTAATATCCACTCCTGAGGATTTTTCGCGCCAATGAGTGACCCCCGACATGAGTACCACAGACTCCCTTGTAGACCTCATGCATGATATGTCGTGCTTCCTGCGCTTCTACACAACGTAGAAGGGTCATATAGTGGTTCCTTTTGTACAACACCTCACCATCCAAGAAGAATCCCATGGCCAACCTCCTGGTCATCTTTTGATCATTGCTGGTTGCTCCTTTAGGGTACTCATTTTGCTAGATGTATGTCCGAATGTTATGGAACCAGGGCTTTCCGTCAACTTCTTCTACCACTGCACAGTGAGCAGGCTCTGACTATATTCTGATTTGAATTGGATCAATCTCCACTCCAAGTTCTACTTTGATCAAAGCCGCTAGGGTTTCCAAGGCATTGGGAATTAAATTGTTTTCCTTTGGTAGGTGTGAGAAATTGTTGCTATCAAATCCTTTGATCATCTCTTGAATGAACTCTTGAAATGGCACCAATTTGGAATCTCGGCTTTCCCATTCTCCTGTCACTTGATGAACGACCAAGGTTGAGTCTCCCTTCATGACTAATTCTTTGATACCTCGATCCATGGCGGCCTATAAACCCAATATACACGCTTTGTATTCTGCTATGTTATTGGTGCACGGAAAAGTTAGCTTGGCTACGACCGGATAATGTCTCCTTTCTGGTGATATGAGCACGACTCCTATTCCATGTCCCCACACATTAACCGCCCCATCAAATAACATCGTCCATCCTTCGTAATCTTCTTCTTCTTGGCTTATCGAATCGATATCCTTATTTAGGAAGTCAAACTCCATAGGCTGGTAATCTTCCACAGCTCTATCTGCCAGATACTCTGCAATGACGCTTCCTTTAATAGCTTTCCAGTTCACATAGGTGATATCATATTCAGTCAACAACATCTGCCACCGTGTAACCCGTCTTGTTACCGCAGGCTTTTTGAAGACGAACTTGATCGGGTCCATTTTGGAAATCAGCCAGGTCGAGTAATACAATGTGTATTGTCTCAGCCTACTGACTACCCACACCAGAGCACAACATGTTTTCTCCAAGTCCAAGTACTTAAATTCATATTCTATGAACTTTTTGCTAAGGTAATAAATGGCCCTTTCTTTTCTTCCTGACTCATCGTGCTGGCCCAATACACAACCCATGGAATTTTATGATATTGCCAAATACAGAATCAGCGGCCTTCCCGACACCGGGGTACTAGCACCGGGGGGTTCCGGAGGTATTCCTTTATTTTCTCAAAAGCTTCTTGGAATTCCTCATTCCACCTCTGAGGGTTATTTTTCCTTAACAACTTAAAGATGGGTTCACAGGTAGCAGTTAGTTGGGATATGAATCAAACTATGTAATTGAGCCTACCCAAGAAACTCCGCACCTCCTCTTCAGTCTTGGGACTAGGCATGTCTTGAATGGCTCTGATTTTATCAAGGTCGACTTTGATTCCTTTCTCGTTTACAATAAACCCCAACAATTTTCCAGAAGTAGCGCCAAAGGTGCACTTTTGCGAGTTCAGTTTTAATTGGCATTTTCGGAGCCTTTTGAATAACCTCTCCAAGTTCATCACGTGGTCACCGTCATTCCGTGACTTGACGATCATATCATCCACATACACCTCAATTTATTTGTGCATTAAGTCATGGAATAGAGTCACCATAGATCTTTGGTAGGTAGCCCCAGCATTCTTTAGACCAAATGGCATAACCTTATAACAAAAAGTCCCCCATAATGTGATAAAAGTGGTTTTTTCCTTATCCTCTAGGGCCATCTTGATTTGATTATACCCTGAAAAACCATCCATGAAGGAAAATAAAGCATGCCCTGCGGTGTTGTCCACCAACACATCAATGTGCGGGAGCGGGAAATTGTCTTTGGGGCTAGCTTTATTTAGGTCCCGATAGTCCACACAAACTCGTACTTTGCCATTCTTTTTCATTATTGGAACGACGTTGGCCATCCATTCAGGATATTGGGCTACCTCTGGAAACCCAGCCTCAAATTGTTTTTGCACCTCTTATTTTATCTTAAGCAACATCTCCAGCCGCATTCTCCTTAACTTTTGCTTGACCGGCTTTGAACATGGGTAGAGGGGAATCTTGTGGGTTACCAAATCTGTGTCTAGATCGGGCATGTCCTGATATGACCAAGCGAACACATCCTGGTATTATTTTAACAATTTAGTTATTTTACTCCTTTCCTCACCCCTCAGTAGTGCTCCAATCTTTACTTGTTTAGGCTCCTCTTTAGTTCCCAAGTTGATTATAGTGGTGGGGTCGCTACTGGTCAGTGTTGGCTTTTCATCTAACTTCAACGTTCTTTCCATTTCAGGGGATAAATTCACCTCACCTTCTTTAATTTAGATTTCATGAATTATATTTTCAAAATTAATGTCAATTTCTTTATCAAGGCTACTGGTGTCATTATCTCTCCTATTCCTGCATGAAGTCATAACAAACAAATTTTGACAGCTGAAACAGGGATGCAAACAAATGTCAAGAAGTGCATATTTTTTTATTAACTGAGAAGAAACTGACCATAACTATAATTTAAGATGAAAAATCAGAAATAAAATAAATCATTACATGAAGAAAATGGGACAATCAAAAGAACTCCAATTGTGCAGTTCCTCTCCTGGTTGAAGATGGAGGACCCATTTGTCCGAGGTGGCTGATGAAACCTCTGAATTTAGAACAGATATGCTTAGCTGTCTCATTTCAGACTCAAGATCATCCTGACTGCTTTTTATGAATGTCTAATTGATATGAGGGACGCTTGACCTCCACCGAGCGTTGGTCTCACCAGTGAGTTTTTCCCTTCTCTGAGCTTCTTTTTCCGCTTTCTTCTTTTTTCTATTTGCAAACGTAGGCATATATCCCAGAATGTATCTGTCTTTCATTTCTGAAATCACCAGTGGCTTCAAAATCCCCTGTAAACATCTTCCCAGCCCTTGACCTGGATGATACCCATGTCTGATCAGTTCTGTCGCAATCATGCGAGCTGTTGAGGAAACTCGTGGTTGTGGGATTGGGAACCCTTTGACCATAGTTGCTGCATTGATTATTTCAAAGGCTCGAAATGAATCCTCCAGGGCTTCTTCATCGGCTTCCACATAAGGGGTGGAAGTGGGTCTGGTTACCATCAAGTCCGTTTCTCCGTATACGCAAACCAATTTTCTATCCACTACAAATTTGACCCATTAGTGCAAAGAAGACGGAACTGCCCCGGTGTTATGTATCCATGACCTCCCTAATAAGTAGATATAAGATGGGGTTATGGCCATGACTTGGAATGTAATGTTGAAGGTGACCGGTCTAATTTGCACAAGAATTTCAATAGATCCCACCAATTCCCTGCTAGTGCCATCGAAAGCCTGCACAGTCAGATTGTTTCGCCTATGTAGGATGGGTCAACAGGCAGTTTTTGTAGGGTCGTCATGGGTATGACATTCAAAGATGACCCATTATTAATCAACACTCATGCAATCATGTGATCTTGGCATTTAGTGGAAACGTGCAACGCCTGATTATGCTTTTGTCCTTTCACGGGGATCTCCTCATCAGCGAATGTAATGTAGTTGGTAGTCGTAAGACCACCAATCACGTGGTTAAAATTATCGATGCTGATGTCTTGGGGAATATAGGCTTGATTAAGGGCCTTTAATAGAGCTTCCTGATGGGCTTTCGAACTCAACAACAGCGACAAGATAGAGATATGGGTTGGCATCTTCTTCAGTTGGTCAATGATGTTGTATTCACTATGTTTAATTATTTTCAATAATTCCTCGGCTTCCTGAGATTGAACCGACTTCTTTAGGTTCCTATTCAGTTCTTCGCTAGGCTGCACTTTCTTCGAGACCTCCGGCGTATAAACCCTTCCACTTCTGGTTATCCCTCTTGCTTCAGCAGTACTACTTGTTTCTCCTTCAGTGCGTACTTCACAATTGTGCCTCCACGGCACTATCCGGTCACTGCGGTATGTGAAAGGGCGAGGGGCTGCGATCACTACCCGAACTGGGGCCTCTGGGACTTATCGGGTTTTTCCCATGATGGGGATAAATGGTCTGTTAGTGAATTGGGGATGGTTAGATTCCCCTATAACTGAAACTTCATTCGTTTTCCGAATGCGGCTGACTTCCACTCGTTTGCTGTCTATCAAGCTACTTAGAAAAATCCAAAAAGTCCCACATTGTTGTATTGATCCTTTCATAGTATTTTGGCATGCGTATGGGGTGCCTTTAGGGCAAATAGCCTTTAGTCCTGCTAGGCCTGCCGTGGTCAGTTCACTATACACCCAGTCTAGTGTCATTTGTTCCCATCTTCTTTTTGATTTTTCCCCAGCTTCTTTTTCGATCATTTCAACATTGTCCCTTCCATGGTCAGGCAATGGTCTTGAATACCAACTGGCTTCCCATCGAATGACAACCAACCAGCATCCCTCAGATCTTGTACCTTGTGTTTGAAGGCCCAACCCTGGTCAATAGGGTGCCCTGGAGAATTGGCATGGTACGCGCATTAGACCTTGGGATTATACCAGTGCGAGGGAGGATTGGTGAAAGGAATCCCCGAGATTGTAGATATCACCCTTTATTCTAGAAGCTGAGGGAATAAGTTTGCGTACGGCATGGAAATTGGGTCCACTCTCCTAAAACTCTTGGGTGTATTTCTCGTGTGTGTCTGCTGGCTCGGGCGAGCTGGTATGTTTGGCTAGGCTGGCACAAGCGCGGGGGCCACAAACTAGGGCTTGGTGCTTACATATGCTGCTTGATTCACTGCGGGTTCGAATGCAAAGTTTCAGTTGGACCATGAACTACGACCCTTTGTATTTTTTATGTTAGATGGTCCCTAAACCATCTGAGTCTCTTCATCCTTCTTTTTGCCGGTCCACTTCCTACTTGGACCACTTTCCATGCTGCTTTCTTTGACATGACCTGCTTTAATGTTGGCCTCGATCCTCCCCCCTGCGATTACTATGTCCATAAAGTCGTGGGGATGTGCCCCCCTCAAATTCCCTCGGTAGGGTTCCTTTAAAGTGTTAACAAAAAGGGAAATTGCTTCTCGGTCACCCACTAGGGGTCGAATTGGACTGCTAGGTCTTGCCATCTGTAGGCGTATTCTTGGAACGTCTCAACATGCTTCTTCTCCATTTCAAGCAGGGCCATCCGGTCCGGGGCCATTTCCATCACATGTCGATACTGGGCTACAAAGGCGGTAGCTAGGTCTTCCCACGTTCAGACTCGTGTTTTGTCTTGGTGGATATACCACATGGCCGCTGTCCCCGTCAAACTGCTTCGGAAACAGTGTATCATTAACTTTTCGTCATCGGAGTATGCGGCCATCGCTTGGCAATACAACCGTAGGTGGGTTTGAGGGCATTGAGTTCCATCAAACTTCTTGAATTTAGGCACCTTAAACTTTGGTGGGAGCACCACCTTGGGCACTAAGCATAGATCCGCAGGGTTGAGAGAATTTAACGTGCGGGTCCCTTCGATGGCTTTTAATCACTCTTCAAGCTCGTCACAGCGGTATTCAGTTGTGTTCTTGCCTGTTCCTATAACTGCCGTCATTGTCGAGGGCATCCCATTTCCCGGAATTGGTGCTGCCGGGACGAAGGTGGCTGCACTCGGAGGTGGTCCCTCTAAAATAATCGGTGGCAGTCCAGATGACTGCCCATGGATTGGTGTGAAGTCTGGAGGGTTAATAGGATCCGTATCTACTTTATGGTCCTGCTCTTGAACTGTATTTCCTTTGCTCAGTAGCAAGTTTAGTATTATTTTCATTTGGTTGCTCAGTTCCTCCTATCCCTGCTCGATGCCTAGGACGCGGCTTTCCAACTGTTCTACCATAGCTTTTGCTTTTCTGTGAGTGTTGTAAGGGTGTGTAGGTGCCTCAATTTTGCCAATTCTCAATCACGCCTCTTTTCCCTCTAAACATGAAACCCACGTCTTTTAGTACAAATGTATGATATGCCGTGAATGTTTATGCAAATATATATTTAGTGCATGAATGAGCAAATACAATTATGCAGCCTATGTGCTTCGACCAAGGTTCTGAAAAAAATCATCATCATTTCATTACTACTTTTCATGAAATACATGGATCTTTCGAATGTACTACACAAACGGAGGATTCTCCATCTGTTGACTTTCTGATACTGTTTCCTTCTTTGAGTGTGGCTCCATTTGTATCTGTGGATGCTTTGATGACTGGCCATGTGTAGCAAGGGCTCCGAAAGTTCCTTCGAATTGGGAGTTCACCCGGTTGACTCGCCATATCTCGTGGCTCTCCTGAATTGTAATTGCTTCCTCACCCAGATCTACCAAGTGCACATGTTTCCAGGCCACTATGAACTTCCTGATCTGATTCTGGGCATCCGTTGCTGTATAAGAGAAGTTTGATTTTGCCAACCCATGGGTTGCTAGCACAAATTGAGATGCCCCCATTTGCCTCCTAGCCATCAGAGGAGCATATGCCACTCCTCCCCATGGACCTAGTAATGGGACCAATGGGGGGTTTCCACACCAGTATATCATGCTGGAATGCTTCATCCATGGTGCTTGCCAGATTAGTCCCGAATCTCCCAATTTGTGTAATTTTTCATTCCATACGGCCTTGCTCCATTGGACGATCTGCTGAGTCCCTTCAAACTCTGCTAAGGGAATTCTAAAAGTTGAAAAGGTGTCATGGTACCCCCCCTAGGTTACTTGGAAGGTGACTGGCAAACCAAACATAAAGTAAAGGAACACAACACTTCAATCGTTTTTGACCTTTACCCCTGCATTTGTTGAGGGATTGGAAAGTTTCCGCCAAAATGCCTGGGACTGAATTAACTCCATTCTTCACTTGTGCCACAAAAGAAATGGTGGTTCGGTTGATGGTCCCTAATTCTTTAGGGAAAATAACCAGACCATATATGGCTAGGGCTAGCAGATGCATCTGAGCCTCCTTACCTTCTTCTTCTTCCAACAATGCCTTCAGGTACTTCCAAGTGATTTTCTCGTCTTCCCCTGCGGCTTGCTAAATCTTGATTCTAGCAACATTATACAATTCTCTTGCCAGAGAAGCTCGAGAATCAGGGGTATAAATGTGATAAGGTGACCGCTGTTTCATCAAATGTAGGAGTGACGTGTACTCTTCGATTGTAGGAACCATGTCTATCCCATTGACTGTAAAACATGTGTATGGGGGTTTCCAGAAGTCGAATAATGCCTTCACCATCTGAAATTTCACCGACATATGCAACAGAAAGTCGATGTGGCTGTATAACTGCGAGAACTCCAAATGGCGCTGCGGTGTCCACCCTTTCCAAATAGTCTTTAGTTCATCTAGTGGATTAGTGGGTTTGACCGAGTATATATGCAGACTTTGGCCAGTAACTTCACCACTAACTCTCTGTTCAGGTTGTCTCCCCATTGTCTTTGTTGATCTTCAGAATATAACCATACCACAGACTCGGTTTCTTGGTAAATTATTGCATCCTCCATGGACAACCCTGGTTTTTCTCGGAACCTTGGTAAAGCAGGTGGGATGCCTATATATATGCAATATGTTAGTAATACTACCATGCAATGTGTATAGCCATGAGATCTCTTGGAGAAGGATGGGGTTCTTATCCCAAACCCAGGGTGGGTATATACAAGGCTCTTCGAGACTTTGTCCTAGGTGGGGGATTTTGGATAAGCACGTGCGGTTAAGCTCTATCCTTATAGACAAAAGGTTCCCATATTGAAATTCCATCTTCCCTCACAGAGGTCCAGACAAAGCTCGCATTGAGCAGAGTGGTTCGCGGGTCTCATCAAGCTTAAGCTACGAAGGGACAAACGCTATTACACCCCTATCTAATCCTAAAAGGGAAATCCCGGGTATAGAGCTATGAAGGTGTGTGAGTTCATCCATTTTATCCTACACCCTCTACCCCACATTCATCCATTCATTATTCATAATCAAATACATGCAACATATCACATGTTAGAAATCTATACAACTAATCACATGCTTAACAACCAATCATATGCTCAACATGGAAAATATTTACAAGTATCAATTACCTCTTATTTGAACATAAAAGGTAGGTCAAAAACTTATGGTTATTAATATGCACAATTACTCACCTATGCATCATTAGTTTTATCAATTTGCACAAAAATAAAAAGGGGGGTATTCAAAAGATTCATTATATTTGAAATTGGGATAATCGACGATTAATCACTGGCTCGACTCTCAATGGTCCCCAGCGGAGTCGCCAAGTTGTCGCAACGTTCCCAAGCGGAACAAAGTGAATGAAAAGTGAATTTTAACTTTTCATGAAAAATAGTGTAATGGAGTCGCCACTAACCTTTTAGTGTGGTTAGAACACTTGATTACTACCCAATTAAGGGTAGAATCGGTCTGCATTACCAGAGACGGACTCGAGAGTACGGTTACGCAAGGGGAAGGTCTTCGCACCCCCTACACGCCCATTCTTATGAATGGTACCAGATTAATTGAAAATTATCCCAAAAATTAATTTAATTAGTCTTTAAAATTACTCCCCTTTTTTAAAATTGTAAAACAAATTCCAAAATAAAATAAAATAACATATAGGTATTCCCTCAGAACCGGGGCATATCATGCTTCAAAAAACTCAACGCCCTTCCTTGCAATCATTGGGATCGGAAAATAGAGAAAATAGGTTTCTTTTTACAAAAAATAACTCCCAGGTATTTTGAAATTTATAGGATTTTTTTAGTAAGGAAAATTGACATTTTTGAAACCTTGGGAGGTTTTGGGCTTATTCAGGGTGAAAATGATTTCTTGGACCTTGAAAATGTTTTTGCAATTTTTGCCAAGTGTGAAAACATTTTTGTAACTTTTATGATTTTTCAATATTTTTCCCAAACTTCAAAATAGCACAAATAAAATTAAAACAAAACTCATAGAAGTCAAAGTTTGAAAATATTTTTGGAATTTTTCCTAAAAAAACTTTTGTGATTTTTTTTGGCATTTTATGATTTTTATGGGTTTTTTGAATCATTAGTCATTCAAAGAAAAGAAAAAGAAAAAAAAATACTAAATAAAACAATAAATCGACTCCATAGCGATTCAAGGGTTCAAACAATTCGCAGAGAGATTAACGAAGTTTAGGCTCGAGATTGAACATAACTTTGGGTTTGAGTCTTTGATTTACAATTTCATACTCTGTTTATTATACTTTAGAATGTAACTCAGGAAGGGAAAATCCATTATCTTTACCTTTTGTTATCCTCTTCTCCGGTCTTCTTTTCCTATCGATGAGTCTACTAGGGCCAGTCTATAACGTCTTCCCGAGAGTTGTTCTTGAGTTCTGACTCGAGGCACTACGGAGTGCCTTCTTCAGATGGGGTGACTCGGCAGCGGTAGGAAACAGGATCAGTCGACCGCTTGATCTTCTTTCATTTTCTTCTCCTTCGATCTTCTTTTCCTATCGGTGAGTCTACTGGGGCCAGTCTACATTGTCTTCCCGAGAGTTGTTCTTGAGCTCTAACTCAAGGCACTACGGAGTGCCTTCTTCAGATGGGGTGACTCGACACCGGTAGGAAACAGGATCAGTCGACTGCTTAATCTTATAAGAGAATGAAACGTAACCTCAGTTAGTAGAAGACTTCAATATTCAAAATCTTCTCCT
This sequence comes from Malania oleifera, assembly GCF_029873635.1. Lineage (NCBI taxonomy): Eukaryota > Viridiplantae > Streptophyta > Magnoliopsida > Santalales > Ximeniaceae > Malania > Malania oleifera. The sequence goes on along the minus strand of NC_080429.1, from coordinate 62,153,279 downwards.
TACTACTCAGAAAAACTAGCTTCACAAACTTATAATAGAAGACTTCAATTTTCGAAATCTTCTCCTTACCACCACCAAGAACTCCTTCTTTGTGCTTGGAATGAGAAGGCTATTTATAGACTTAGCTTGGGGCAAGCATGGGAAAGAAGACATAGGGGAGTGATGATGGGGGGAACAAAGTATGGGGTGAAGAATAATGAAGGGAATATAGCATGGGAAGAATGATAAAGAAAGGAACAAAGCATGTGGTGAGTGATGATGGGGGGAACAAAGTATGAGATGAAGAATGATGAAGGGAATATAGCATGGGAAGAATGATAAAGGAAGGAAACATGACATGTGGTGAGTGATGATGGGGGGAACAAAGTATGGGATGAAGAATGATGAAGGGAATATAGCATGGGATGAATGATAAAGAGAGGAACAAAGCATATGGTGAGTGATGATGGGGCGAACAAAGTATGGGATGAAGAATGATGAAGGGAATATAGCATGGGAAGAATGATAAAGGGAGGAAACATGACATGTGGTGAGTGATGATGGGGGGAACAAAGTATGGGATGAAGAATGATGAAGGGAATATAGCATGGGATGAATGATAACGGGAGGAAACAAGACATGTGGTGAGTGATGATGAGGGAACAAAGCATGCTTGCATTTGACAAATTAGATAAATAATAATAATAATAATAATATGAGGGTCCTATAAGCTATGCGGAGCCCAATGGAGATGTGTGGGGTCCACAAGCCATGTGGGGTCCACGAGCCGTTTGAGGGTTATAGGAACCCGAGCTAGCATGCACCGGATATAGGGATCCGAGCTAGTGTACCAAAGGGGGTAACGTGTACCGGATGTAGGAATCCGAGCTAGCATACCAGGAGATGTGGGTCCACAAACCATGTGAGGCCCAATGGAGATATGTGGGGTCCACAAGCCATGTGGGATCCATGAGCCATTTGAGGGTTATAGGAACCCGAGCTTGCAGGCGCAAGCATGCCAAAGGAGGTAACGTGCATCGAAAATAGGAATCCGAACTAGCGTACCAGAGGGAGTAACGTGCACCGTGATTACGGGTCAAAACTGCGTAATTGGGCGTGTTAACCCGGGCTTTATAGCTTATATTTTTAATTAAAATGTCCAATTAAGTCTAATATTTTAATAAAGTGTCGAATTTAGTATTCTTGAGTTTCATTGCACAATTTATGAATTTTTGGTAATTTTTTGTCGCAGGAAAAATCCCGGGAAACAAAACCGACACCTGTTCGTATTTCATGCATAACTTTTCCGTCCAAGCTTCGATTGAGACGATTCAAATTTCTAGAGAAAGAGGGAAGGATCATCTACAACTTTCTTGTTTTGAGTTTTGTGAGATACGGGCCCCAGAAGAGCAAAATTTGTGATGAACAGATAGAAAATAAAATGAAAAAAAATAAAAAATATATATATATATATGAAAGGGAGTTTGATGTGACCCGACCATGCATGGCCGGGTCGGGTTAGCTACCAGCGGGTCTAGGTTTTGTTTTTCCCCTTTAAATTCTCTTCTTCTTCTTTTTTTTATGGGGCGGTGCCTCCGCTGCACCCTCTACACTCCCTCTCATTCCCCCACCCTCTCTTCTCTTCCACGGCCTCCCTTGGTTTCCTTTGTTGTAACTTCCACCCGCAGCCCCTGTTGCACAGCTTTGGCCTCCTCTCCAGCAGAGCACAGCAGCTCTGCAAACTCCTCGGATCCCCTCTGCAACTCCCATCCATAGCCCCCAGGCCAGAGCTCCTCCTTCCAGCAGTTACACAGCAGAGCACAGCCCCTGCTACAGCAGTAACCTGCTGGAAGGCCCGTCCACACCAGCAGACAGCTTCATCCTCCAGCCCCACCACTCCTGCTCAACCTGCTGCAAGACCCGTGAAGCACCACAGCAAGCAAGCTGCCTCTGCACATCTCTCCGGCCTCAAATTCTTATGTTCTTTCTCTCTTATCTTTTCTCTTTCTTTGAATATTACTTTGAATATTGTTAACTTGTTATTTGAGTTTATTGTTATTTTTTTGGTTTTGAATATTAAATAGGGTGTTTCATGATTAGTGAAGTTTAATTGTTTTTTTTTTATTATTCTCTTTCGGTTAATTTCTTTTTCCGTAGAGTAGTTTAATATTTCAAGTTATTTAATAAATTTAATTAGGGTCGGTTTCGTCAAAGTTCAAATTTTTTTACAGTTTGGTTAAAGTTCGTATTTTTATGTTTTCGGTATCGTTCAAAGTTTAGATTTTTTTTTCTCGATGTGTTTGCATTTTTTTGTTCAAGTTCTTGGTTTGAATTACTGATCCATATTAAAGGTTTGATTTTTTTAGTGTGAGTGTGTATGTTTGATTGAGTTTCCATTGCATGTTTTAATTCCTTAATTGTAGTTGTTATCTTTAATAATGCGTGTTTAGGTATTTCCTTAAGTAGACTAGGATTTCCATATTTGATTTTTTTTATTGCAAGCATGAGTGGCTAAGTTCGGTAACTCGGGGTGTGGGTCGATGTCGTTTGCGTTTCATGGTTTATTAGTTATCCTATGATATCATTGTTAAACTTTTATTTAGTTAAAATCGAAAATTGAAGGGATCGTTGATAAATCGCTAGCTCTTGCTTCTTGTTTTGTTGTTGACGTTAGGCACATCAAAACCTTGATTTAATCTAGGATTTTAATCAACTTATTTACACGATATTTGGTTGATGCTTAATGAGAGTTTATATTTTCTTCCGTTTGGATGTGGCCAATTTACTCGATCTTTAGTGAAAAAATTTCATCTTATTAATGCCTTGATTGGATTAACAAGAAGAGGAGTAAGGCCTAGGAAATTAGTAAATGGTGGAAGCAAGCAGACATTGACCCGTAACCCGAGTATTTGGTAAATTGTTTCAGTTAATCTGTTTAATTTGATTGCGTTAGTAGGTTTACATTTTTGGAGAATTGATAAAATTTCAGTTTCATTTTGATAGTTTACTCAAGCATCTCCCACTTTGTTTACTGTTTTCAAAATCATAAAATACCAAAAAGATTTTCAAACCCCATCTTTCAGCAACAGGATTTCACTAAACTTGCATAAATACTTTGATACTCAGTGGTCCCTGTGGAATACGATCCTGGACTCATCCTTGATACAACTTGACACTTCTGCTCTTGGAAGCATAACTCAGAACGAGTCAAGTTTTTGGCGCCGTTGCCGGGGACTAATTGGTGTCATCAAAGTGTTTCTCAGATTTCAGAGAGGTGTTTTAGAGCTGTGAACGTCTTCACAGCCTGGGTGATATCTACTTCCTCTCCTTTGACCTGTTTGCTTTTATTGCGTTTATACTGCGTTTGTATGACTAGTTGGGCTGGAGATAACACATTTAGACTAGTCAGGACAAACTCATCCGTCTCATCATCGAGTGAACCCGTTTCACTTGAATCACTTGAATCACCAGCTGATACACGTAGCATCATGGCTGAGAAAGCACCTCATCATATGGAGAACCCTAATAGGACACTCAGAGAATATTTGCAACCTGTTAGGACCAGTACCCCATCCTGCATTGTTTTACCTTTGAATGCAAATGCTTTTAATTTTAAACCTGGGATGATTCCATTATTACCTCATTTTCATGGCATTGAATCTAAAAACCCATATTTGCATATTAAAGAGTTTGAAGAAGTTTGTGCCACATTCATGGATAGAACATGCACTGAAGAGGTAATAAGACTGAAATTGTTTCCCTTTTCTTTAAAAGATAAGGCAAAAACCTGGTTTTATTCCTTAAGGCCAAGATCCATTGGGACTTGGCAAGAAATGCAAACTGAGTTTTTAAAGAAATTTTTTCCCATGCAAAGAACTAATGTTTTGAAAAGACAAATCATGAATTTTTGCCAAAAGGATGTGGAAACATTTTATCAGTGTTGGGAACGTTTCAAAGACCTTTTAAATGCATGTCCTCACCATGGGTATGAGAATTGGAGGGTCATCAGTTTTTTCTATGAGGGGTTGCAACCAAAGATGAGGCAATTTGTGGAAACAATGTGTAATGGTGAGTTTTTCAATAAAGAGCCTGAAGAAGCTTTTGACTATTTTGATTATTTGGCTGAAAACGCCCAATCTTGGGTTGTCTCTAATGTGTATGATAGATCTGAAAAGCAAAAATGTATTAGTGGGGGTGGTAAGTATCAATTGGAAGAAGTTGATGATTTGAATGTTAAGCTTGCATTGTTGTCCAAAAGGTTAGATTCCATTGAGCTTAAGGAGGTAAATGAAATGCATGTTTTACCATCATCTTCTAAAAAATGCAGCATATGTGAGGATCCAGGGCATGCGACTGATGCATGTCCAACTATTCCTGCTCTTAAGGAAGTGTTGCTTGATCAGTCTAACCCGGTGTATATGGTTTCTGAGATTTCTTATGAACCTTATTCTGATACTTACAATGCAGGTTGTAGAAGTCATTCAAATTTCAGTTGGACAAATGACCAAGTGGAGCCATTTTCCCAGGAACAAAGTCAATACATTCCTTATACAGCATCTGGCCAAGACTCAGGACCCTCTTACTTTGCAAACCAGCCTCCTCCAATGCAAAGAAGGGAAATGGAAGATTCCATACAACAGCTAACTGTTAGCTTGCAACAGTTCATGGCAAGCCAAACTGTGATCAACTCTCAAACTTCTCAAGCCATCAACGAGATAAGCACCGAATTGACTAGGCTGAACACATTATTGAATGCTTTGGAGATAGATGAATCCCAATTTCAAGCCCAGCCAGATACTCAAGTACAGATTGCAATCATGGAACCGTCATCCTATATTGAAGCAAATGTCAATGATTGCAATACCGAAGCAAATCTCAGCTATGGTAGGGTGACTGGTGCACTAAATGAAGAAGTTGAGCAGAATGGTGAGACTTTAACCTTCATGGAACCAGGTACAAATTTTAATGTTGATGCTTCTGAAGAACCAAAGGTAATTGTTCCGAAAACTTTTCCTCAAAGGCCGGTTCTTAAAGAAGTATATTTCCTGGAAACTATACTGGATAAGGATCCTTTCTTGTTAAACCAAGAAAGACAATTTGAAAATGTGTTGTTTGATATTGTGGAAAGTATTGATTTATTCATGGATAACTTTTGTGCAGATAACAAAGCTGATGCATTATGGCGACTCAAATTTGGAGATTCGCTAGTTCAATTTATAAATCTGCACCCACCAGACGAAATTCCTCCTGAGCCTCCTCCAGACACACTGTGACGTTTTTCTTTCCCTTGTTTTCATTTTGTTTCATTGTGTCTTATTTTTAGTTTATTGATAGGTACAATTTTTTCCTTTCCCATTATTTGTTCATCCAGGTACGCCCCACTTTTCCCGTGCACAGTTTTTCTATTTCCCCTATGCTTTCACATTGAGGACAATGTTCCATTTTAGTTGGGGGGGGTGAGCATTCGCATGTGACACTATGCACGTATACGTACTGGGTTTTATATTAAAAAAAAAAACAACAACAAACAAAAAAAAAATCATCAAAAAAATCACAAAGATCACAAAGAAGGAAAGAAAGAAAGGAAGAGTAGTGAGGAATTACATTGAATTATGCTATGCTTAACATTGACTCGTACCCTTCACATACCTACATATAACCTAAGAACTACACACTTTAGTCATTTATGCGTAGTTTCTCTTTATATGATTTTATGACTCCATGAATAATTGATTGGTAGTACATTTGTGTTAATTTGGCTATATAATTTCCTGTATTTACACGGCATCTCACGAGGCTAAATAAACACATCCACGTGATTCATTGCACTTAGGGTTTCCTGTGAGCATCGGGAGAACACCCGTGGAGACTATGACACCTTGTGAGATACTCTTGAACTATTATCGTCCTTTTGAGCGTTAATATCAAATCAGAGTTCATGGAACTCAATTTTCTTTTTTCTGGATGATTCCTTGTACACTAGTCTATGTTTTGATTTGCTAGTCTAGAGGTGACTTCTAGTGGGGAGATAGAAACCTAGGTCTTGTAGCCTACTCAAGATATGAAAGCTGAGCCACCCCTAGAGATAGACTTAGTTCATAGACCACTATTCGAGCTCAATTCCCATTGATTGTTTGAAAATTACAAAAGAAGTGTTATGATTGTCCTAATTGATCAAGAAAAGACAGGAAATGAAAAATGAGCAGAAGAAAGGATAAGAAATAAAAATGCGCGTGAAATGAAATACTAATGTCTGCTCCACAGAAATATCACCAAAAGTCAAGGACACAACACATGTTCTCTACGTACGAAGAGTCTTCAACCAGTTAATGCCTCAGATGTGTTCATGACGAGTTTGTGAATAAGTTGATCTAGGGTGGTCTCAGTTGGATATGGCGAGTAGGTGAGAAGATGCTAGGGTGAAGGACCCGACACCTCATAGATAGGCTAGATCCTTTCCAGACTAGTCCACTCCATATACTTAGCGTTGTTCCTTTTAATATGTGGGATGTTTGATTGCGACACTCCTCCTCACATATGATGAGTGAATCCATTTTCTTTGAGTGTTCTTGAGGGTATACCAGTTAGGCCGAGTCAAAGCGACCGTTCTGTAGGTGTCCACTGGCGTCCTAGGTGTACTGAGTCACACACATCACACACACCTCGAGAGTTTATCTGTTTATACTCGAACTTATATGATTGCATTAACTCTAAATGTGCCACGAATTAACTTCATGTGAGTATACTACTCTCAAATCACATATAAACGATGAAACTTGCATGAGTGACGTGCTTTGGAGTCGTGTGCATTGAGTATGAACAAGCTTGTGTGAAATTCAGTTATGTTCTTGTATGTGAAGTGGTATAGTTATGCCGCATGTGCATTGATTTCATGATTACTGGAGTATGTAGTTGTAGACACCACCCTAAGATTCATTCACGTAATTTGCTAGAGACTAGCAAAATGTTAGTTGGGGGGTGTGATTACGGGTCAAAACTGCGTAATTGGGCGTGTTAACCCGGGCTTTACGGCTTATATTTTTAATTAAAATGTCCAATTGAGTCTAATATTTTAATAAAGTGTTGAATTTAGTATTCTTGAGTTTCATTGCACAATTTATGAATTTTTGGTAATTTTTTGTCGCAGGAAAAATCTCGGGAAACAAAACCGATACCTGTTCGTATTTCATGCATAACTTTTCAGTCCAAGCTCCGATTGAGACGATTCAAATTTCTAGAGAAAGAGGGAAGGATCATCTACAACTTTTTTGTTTTGAGTTTTGTGAGATACGGGCCCCAGAAGAGTAGAATTTGCGATGAACAGATAGAAAATAAAATGAAAAAAAATAAAATATATATATATATATATATATATATATATATATATATATATGAAAGGGAGTTTGATGTGACCCAGCCATGCATGGCCGGGTCGGGTTAGCTACCAGCGGGTCTAGGTTTTGTTTTTCCCCTTTAAATTCTCTTCTTCTTTTTTTTTTTTATGGGGCGGTGCCTCCGCTGCACCCTCTACACTCCCTCTCATTCCCCCACCCTCTCTTCTCTTCCACGGCCTCCCTTGGTTTCCTTTGTTGTAACTTCCACCCGCAGCCCCTGCTGCACAGCTTTGGCCTCCTCTTCAGCAGAGCACAGCAGCTCTGCAAACTCCTCGGATCCCCTCTGCAACTCCCATCCACAGCCCCCAGGCCAGAGCTCCTCCTTCCAGCAGTTACACAGCAGAGCACAGCCCCTACTACAGCAGTAACCTGCTGGAAGGCCCGTCCACACCAGCAGACAGCTTCATCCTCCAGCCCCACCACTCCTGCTCAACCTGCTGCAAGACCCGTGAAGCACCACAGCAAGCAAGCTGCCTCTGCACATCTCTCCGGCCTCAAATTCTTATGTTCTTTCTCTCTTATCTTTTCTCTTTCTTTGAATATTACTTTGAATATTGTTAACTTGTTATTTGAGTTTATTGTTATTTTTTTGGTTTTGAATATTAAATAGGGTAATCAAGCATAACTCACCTCTCAAGGATGAGTCCAGGATCGTATTCCACAGGAACCACTGAGTATCAAAGTATTTATGCAAGTTTAGTGAAATCCTGTTGCTGAAAGATGGGGTTTGAAAATCTTTTTGGTATTTTATGATTTTGAAAACAGTAAACAAAGTGGGAGATGCTTGAGTAAACTATCAAAATGAAAGGATAAATACTTTGAAGAACTTTAGCCACTGTTTTGTGGGCGGGAAAATGCCCACCACAAGCCTCTGTGTGGCAAAAATTTAAAACACTAGAAATTTCATTGTTAGGCACACACTTTCTAATGATCTGATCTGAACAATATTTAAAAAGATAAGGATCATCGTAAAAGAAATTCTTAGCTTCAGTCTTCAACCTTCTTATGTCTTGAGCATTCCAACGAGGTGACGTTTTCTCTGCAACTAAGAAATTTACAATATCAGCATACCATGGTAAATATTCAACGGAAAATAATTGTTCATCAGGAAATTTATCAGAAATTAAAGAAAACTTCTCAGAAACTTCTGGTTGAAACCGAGAAAGGTGATCTGCCACCACGTTCTCCACTCCTTTTTTATCTTTTATTGTGAGATCAAATTCTTGAAGCAGAAGTATCCACCTTACCAGTCTTGGCTTAGTGTCTTTTTTTGACAGTAGAAATTTCAAAGCTGCATGGTCAGTGAATATTATGACAGGAGAACCAAGAAGATAAGATCTAAACTTATCCAATGCAAATACTATAGCTAGTAGTTCTTTTTCTGTGGTGGAATAGTTCTTTTGTGCCGCATTTAAAGTTTTACTAGCATAGTATATAACATATGGCAATTTATCTCTTCGTTGTCCAAGAACAGCCCCCACAGCGAAATCACTTGCATCACACATTAATTCAAAAGGAAGTGACCAGTCAGGAGATCGAATGATAGGTGCAGTGGTGAGACATGTTTTCAATTCATCGAAACCATTTTGACACTCTTGAGTCCATTCAAATTTAACATCATGCATCAAAAGTTTGCAAAGAGGTTTAGAAATAAAGCTAAAATTCTTTATGAATCTTCTATAAAAACCGGCATGCCCTAAAAATGATCTAACATCTTTCACATTTTTAGGTGCAGGCAAATTTGAAATCAAGTCTATTTTAGCTTTATCCACCTCTATGCCTCGAGAGGATACAATGTGCCCCAAAACTATTCCTTGTTGGACCATAAAGTGACATTTTTCCCAATTTAACAACAATTGCTTTTCTTCACATATTTTCAAAACAACCTTCAAATTAGACAAACATGCATCAAATGTTTTTCCAAAAACTGAAAAATCATCCATGAATACTTCTACACTGTCCTCAATCAAGTTGCTAAAAATACATCTTTGAAAAGTAGCCGGGGCATTGCATAGCCCAAATGGCATTCTCCTAAAGGCAAAAGTTCCAAAGGGACAAGTGAAGGTAGTCTTCTCTTGGTCCTCTGGAGCTATTTCTATTTGATAATAACCAGAGAATCCATCTAAAAAACAGTAATATTCATGCCTTGCCACTTTTTCTAAAACCTGATCAAGGAAAGGCAAAGGAAAATGATCCTTCCTAGAGGCAGCATTCAATTTTCTATAATCTACACACATCCTCCAACCTGTGGTCTCTCTAGTAGGCACCAATTCTCCCTTATCATTTTCTACAACGGTTATACCAGATTTTTTTGGGACAACTTGTATTGGACTAACCCATTCACTGTCAGCAATTGGATATATGATGCCTATATCTAACAATTTCAAAACTTCCTTTTTTACCACTTCTTTCATTGTGGGGTTTAGTCTCCTTTGCATCTCTCTAGAGGGTTTCGAATCCTCTTCCAAATATATCCTATGTGTACAAATGAGAGGACTTATACCTTTAATGTCGGCAATAGACCAACCAATGGCTGATTTGTGTTGTGTCAAAATTCTCAACAACTTACTTTCTTGGTCAGGCGTCAACAATGCAGAAATCACCACTGGGAATGAGTTCTCTGGTCCAAGGTAGGCATATTTTAGTTCCGGCAGTAGTGGCTTCAATTCTAACACTGGTGCCTTCTCATCGGATGGTTGTGCGGGGGTTTGTATTGCCAGTAATGGTTCAAATTTAAGCTTCCATTGCATCTCAGTTGAGTCACCTACAACACAAAGCGAAGAAAAATGATCAGTGGACTCAGTTAAATCAAGGGAATCTTCTAATTCCTCTCACTGCTCATCACAATCATAGTTTAACCAAGGAGTGTCTACAATTAAAGATTCCAATGAATTGACTTCTTGGATTTCTTCATGTTCTTGAGGTTGCCTGCACAAATTGAAGATATTCAGTTCTAAAGTCATATTTCCAAAACTCAATTTTAAAAAACCACTCCTACAATTGATTATGGCATTAGAAGTTGCTAAAAATGGTCTTCCCAAAATCACAGGTGGTGAAGAATTTGCGTGGGATGACACTTTCATATCCAAGACGACAAAATCCACAGGGTAGTAAAATTTATCCACTTGGACCAAGACGTCCTCAATGATACCCTTAGGAATTTTTATGGATCTATCAGCAAGCTGCAAGATAATGGATGTGGTTTTCAATTCCCCTAGACCCAATTGTTCATACACACTATAAGGTAGCAAATTAACCCCTGCACCTAAGTCTAGCAAAGCCTGCCCTATCTTAGAGTTTCCGATGACACATGAAATAGTAGGTGACCCAGGATCCTTGTACTTAGGTGGTGTGTGATTTTGAATAATAGCACTAACTTGCTCAGTGAGGAAAGCCTTTTTCTGCACATTCAGTTTTCGTTTTACAGTGCATAAATCCTTTAGAAATTTAGCATAAGCAGGAATTTGTTTTATAGCATCTAGAAGTGGAATGTTAATCCTAACTTGCTTAAAAATTTCCAAGATTTCAGCATGCTGTTTATCCTTGTGCAAAGAAACCAAACGTTGTGGAAACGGTGCAGGTGTGGAACATGCATCATTATGTGAATTTAAAGTACTCGACTCACCACTATCAAGAGGAGGATTAGCATTTTTACCTGAACTCCCTGCACTATGGGCAGGGTCACCCAAAACCTTACCATTCCTCAAAGTTGTAATAGCTTTCACTGATTTCATGTTGCTCCCTTCACCTGAATGCTGAGATGATCCATTGTGCCCTTGTGGATTGGGCTGGGTTTGAGCTGGAAACTTTCCTTTCTCCTGGTTACTCAAAGTGGTGGTTACTTTAGTGAGAGTCCCTCTGATGTCATTGATAGCCTGGGAGTTTTGGTTGTTGATCGTGCTCTGACTCTGTATAAACTGTTGCAAGCTAACAGTTAGCTGTTGTATGGAGTCTTCCACTCCTCTTCTTTGCATTTGGGGTGGCTGATTTGGAAAATGAGGTGGCCCCAAGCCTTGGCTAGCGGCTACATAAGGATTATATTGACTTGGTCCCTGCGTAGATGGCCCCACTTGGTCATTTTTCCAACTGAGATTTGGATGATTTCTCCAACCTGCATTATATGTATTAGAATAAGGTCCAGAAGAATTCTTAGAGACCATATGCACTGGGTTAGATTGATCAAGCAAAACTTCCTTAAAAGCAGGAATAGTTGGACATGCATCAGTCACATGCCCTGGATCCTCACATATGCTGCATTTTTCAGAAGATGATGGCAAAACGTGCATTTCATTTACCTTCTTAAGTTCAATGGACTCTAACCTTTTAGACATTAATGCAAGCCTAGCATTCAAATCATCAACTTCTTTCAATTGATACTTACCACTCCCACCAATGCATTTTTGCTTTTCAGATCTATCATACACATCAGAGACATCCCAAGATTGGGCATTTTCAGCCAAGTAATCAAAATAATCAAAAGCTTCTTCGGGCCCTTTATTGAAAAACTCGCCATTGCACATTGTTTCTACAAATTGCCTCATCTTTGGTTGCAATCCCTCATAGTAAAAACTGATGACCCTCCAATTTTCATACCCATGGTGAGGACATGCATTTAAGAGATCTTTGAAACGTTCCCAACACTGATAAAATGTCTCCACATCCTTTTGGCAAAAATTCATGATTTGTCTTTTCAAAGCATTAGTTCTTTGCATGGGAAAAAATTTCTTTAAAAATTCTGTTTGCATTTCTTGCCAAGTCCCAATGGATCTTGGTCTTAAGGAATTCAACCAGGTTTTTGCTTTGTCTTTTAAAGAAAATGGGAACAATTTCAATCTTATTACCTCCTCAGTGCATGTTCTATCCATGAATGTGGAACAAACTTCTTCAAACTCTTTAATATGCAAATATGGGTTTTCAGATTCAATGCCATGAAAATGAGGTAACAATGGAATCATCCCAGGTTTAAAATTAAAAGCATTTGCATTCAAAGGTAGAATAATGCAGGATGGGGTACTGGTCCTAACAGGTTGCAAATATTCTCTGAGTGTCCTATTAGGGTTCTCCATATCATGAGGTTCATTTTCAGCCATGATGCTACACGTGTCAGATGGTGATTCAAGTGATTCAAGTGAAACAGGTTCACTCGATGATGAGATGGATGAGTCTGTCCTGACTAGTCTAAATGTGTTATCTCTAGCCCAACCAGTCATACAAACTTAGTATAAATGCAATAAAAGCAAACAGGTCAAAGGAGAGGAAGTAGATATCACCCAGGCTGTGAAGACGTTCACAGCTCGAGTCACACCGCATGTAGGAATCCGAGCTAGCATACCAAGAGATACGGGGCCTACAAACCATGTGGGGCCCAATGGAGATATGTGGGGCCCTCAAGCCATGTGGGGTCCATAAGCCATTTGAGGGTTATAGGAATCCGAGTCAACAGGCACAAGCATGCCAAAGGAGGTAACGTGTATCGGATGTAGGAATCCGAGCTAGCGTACCAAAGGGGGTAACGTGCATCGGATGTAAGAATCCAAGCTAGTGTACCAGGAGAGATAGGGCCTACAAAGCATGTGGGGTCCAATGGAGACATGTGGGGTCCACAAGCAGCGTGGGACCCACAAAGATATGTGGGGTCCACAAGCAGTATGGGACCTATAAAGATGTGTGGGGGTCCACAAAAAGTTTGGGACCTACAAAGATGTGTGGGGGTCCACAAGCAGTGTGGGACCTACAAAGATGTGTGGGGGTCCACAAGCAGTGTGGGACCTACAAAGATGTGTGGGGGTCCATGAGCAGCGTGGGACCTACAAAGATGTGTGGGGTCCACAAACAGTGTGGGAAGGTTTGACATGAGGTCTCCTCGGAAAGGTCTGGTTAAAATTGGGGTGTCTACACTTCTCTTTGTCCAATTTAACTCCCATTTAACACGTTTCCTTTTTCCACTGCTAGGTGATTTCTCAAATTTCATATCTCTGATCAACCTAAGCTGATTTAATATCTCTTCCCCGCTTTGTCAGTTTGGTTGCAACCTTCGTTCAAGTTTTCCATTAAAGCTTCTGACACCATGAGTCCTCCAAGGATGTCTAGGTCGTAGAAAACGATGATGACACATAAAACATAACTTGCGTCCATGCTTCAAGGATAAGGACCCAACATCCTTATTACACATTGGGCATGCTAAGTAACATTTTGTGCTCCATCCTAATAGATTGTTGTAGGCAAGAAAATCATTAATTGTCCACAACAGTACAACATACATTCGAAATGTTCTCCCCGTTTCCACATCGAATGTCTCCACTCCTTTTTCCTATAGTTCTTTCAAATCATCAATTAACGGCTTCAGGTAAATGTCAATATCATTACCAGGTGCCCTCGGTCTAGGAATAAGAAGTGACACATAAATGAAGGGTTTTTTCATACATCGCCATAGCGACATATTGTATGGCATCATCATAACTGACCACATGCTATACGGGTTGTTCATGTTACTGAAAGGATTGAAACCATCTAAAGCAAGGCCAAGTCTAACATTGCGAGGATCACTAGCAAACCATGGATGCATTTTATCAAACTTTGCCCAAGCTTCCGAGTCTGCTGGATGGCTAAGGGTGTTTTCCTCATGAAGACGTTTCTCTTTATTCCATCTCATATCTGCAGCAGTCTTTTTGCACATGTACAATCGTTGTAGTTGTGGTATTAATGGACAATATCGAAAAACCTTTTGTGGGGTATTCTTGCCCTTCTTCTGATTAGTTTATACCTCGGTTCACCACATTCTTGGCACTCGTTCACATTTTCATGTTCACCATGAAAGATTGCACAATCTTACCTACACGGATGTACTGGAGTGTAATCGAGACTCAATCAAGCATGTATGTCTTCACCTTATAAAAGGACTTTGGAAGTGTTTCACCATTAGGCAGTGTCGCCTTAATGAGGTTTAAATGCATGTTGAATGTGTTTTGAGAGAACCCATGCATTGTCCTTGTATGAAGCAATTTTATCAAGAACTCTAATTTTGAGAACTTTGTATAGTTTTGATATAGGCGCACCCGTGTATCCCTCATGAGATTAGCAATTGGTTTACCAAGTCAATTTAACATACTAGGATTGCAAGGTATGATACCTACTGAAGTAGATTCATCATCAATATGCTACAAACTGACATCGTCCGTGTCCACTACATTCCCTCTTTGCAAGTAACCTAACATTTTGATTAACCCTTCTGAATGTGTATCACCACCTACTATATTTGCTCCCACATCTTCATCATCATCATCATCGCTCTGAACTGCGTAATCTTCACCGTGGAACACCCATGTTGTGTACCTTTTTTCCATTCCAAAGTCTAATAAATGTGTATGAACCAAATCAATGTGTTTGAATGTTACGTTTTGGCATTTCTTGAAAGGACACCTTATTCTACAGGCACCGTCTGCACGAGGATGCGCGAACTCTATGAAATCATGTACCTCTTTCACGTATTCTAGCAAAAACCTACCCGAAGTCTTCATCCAACTCTTATCCATGTTCATTATTTGCCCTATAACATGTTCAAATAGATGGTGTTGATTACATTGTCAGAATGTTTATGACACGTGCATCGTGAATCGTAAAATCAACCAACTTCCGTCTAAAGGGTATGGATCACATCCCATTCAGCAATGTTGCATTTACATTGCAATCAATCGCTTAAATTCCTTGGTCGTAGTCATTATAAATTTCGGCAACATCTCTCCATGGCTCTCCAAGTACATGAGATGGGGGAAGTTAATATGTTGCTTGTTTTCCATCACTAACAAATTGTAACGACACCCCACTATGCAACTAGAGAACACAAGTAGAGACGCGCTCGAAATATATAATGACAATGAACAAAGCGTGAACGATGACAATAATGTAAATACAACTTCATAAACTGTCCATATTGGATAATTCAAGAATGGTTGAAACACAAACATCACTAATTGTAAATGAAACAAATAATCAACATATTCAATTGATTATTAGTCTACATAGTATAACTAATAATCAATTGAATTTTAACAATTGATTTGTCTCATATGTACGATGAGGCATGAATGTATAGTAACCATTCTCAAACGGGTCTAAGCTTCAATGAACACATGAAATGGCAGTAATTAATTGGGCATTTTACTTTATATGACATTTAGTTCTTGGCCTTTCACTGGTCTTTTATACACTGTTGTTTTGAAAATTTTCTAACTGTGCACAATCTCAAAAGTTTGCATTTCCCACTAGACCAACAAAACACACTATATGCATGTATAAAATTTAATAATTTAGCATGTGTGGGTTTTGTTTGCATAAGGAGCCCATGATAAGTAGGATTTCCTTATATTGTGCATGGTTTCAATTGAAAAAGTCAACTTGATTTACTTGTAAGGTTAAGTTTTGTGAGTGTAGAATATGGTCTGGGAAGTGAGCTCCTACCAAAATAGGATGTGTACAGTTTTGGGACTAAGTTGTTCAACAAAGTCACCGCAGGATCGCATGGATATAAAAAATGTTATCCATGAGTTGCACTTGGTTATGGAAGTTCTTCTAAATAACATTATTACATAGTACTTATTATATAAGGATGAAGTTTAATATTCGTTTAACTTTCACTCATCATTTCAAAAATATTTTAACATTCAAATTATTATAATTATCTTTGTATATGGTTTTAATTTGGGAAAATTTTAACGAAATATTGGCAGCATGCTATCTGTAAATTAGATATTTTCCCATAAAACCTGTACCTGAAACCTAGTTATTTTCAGCAAATAAATCATTTCAAGCATGTAACAACCTAAATCCACTACCAGCATACAATTCACAATATGCTGCATTAGCCCTGCAGTTGGCGTTCAATACAAGCATGTATTCTAATAGTTCAATCTAAAATTAGTTTCAATGATATGGATTGTAATATATCCATCGAATAATCCACTGCAAATTATCCCACCCAATCCGCTTTACCAAGTCTACCTTATATGTCCAAATATCTTGAATTTGAATTTGGATAAAATATAACATAAATTAACTCCATGCTTCCAAAGTCTCACATAATTATTTTTTATAACTCCATACATTCAAACTCAAAATAGAAATTCCACATCCTCAAATGCAAATTTAGTATCTTTTTCATACCCACAAAACTTATTTTCACAAAGTACACTTCCCCACGAGATACACCAACTAGGAGCTAAATTAAATGGCCAAAAAACTACTTAGCAATGATTCATTATTACCTTCCCAAAATGCGTGGTGTAAAGCTCCAAATTTTATTTATCAAAAATAACAAAAGATGTACAACTTAGATGTGTATCTCATGATTCTGCTAAAGAATGTCTAGAGCTATTCATATTTTCATGCTTTTGAATGACTTTGTTGTGTATTTGCATTAATAACATTGGCACGCACTTATTGATGAGATTGTTCTTTTGCCACCAAATGGATATGCTTCCTGCATAATTTGTAATAATTATCATGAGCAAAAAAAAAAAAAAAAACATAATCTTGGGTTGATTCAAGCATATACTTTTTGGGATAATGGCAGGCCACACTGTCACAGTGCAGTAACTTTTAGGGGCAATATACTTAGGAAAAATGGGTAGCTACGCCCCATTATTTCACCTATTATTGTCTGATCGCATGAACCATATCATTATCATACCACTGATATCCTACAAACAACTAAAAAAAAAAAAAGCACACAATTCTTCCACCGAAGACTTGAAATTCATTAATTATAAATTATCTTCTTAATATTACTTAAATTCATACAAGTGAAAAGTATTATTAAATGTGTATCCCAGTCATATAAATCTCAAGACATTTCAATAGATTTAAACATCAATCTAACTTTTATTGATAGATTATAAATCCTTCATGAACTATTCCTTGTAAATATTTTTCCTTGTTATCTTGGGGGGATCAAAATTAAAATCTGTTGATCTGTGGTAACTTTTTCTATGAAAAGAAAAATATATAGTTTCTTTGAATGCAGTTGAATTGGGACATAAAAATTTAAACGTGTCCATTTAGTGGGGAAAAATGCAGCACAAGCTTAAGATATTGAGAAATTCAAGGCTTGAAATTTACTTCCAAAACACAACAGTACAACTTCAGATTACATGACAGCTAAGGAAATTTTATCCACTATCATGTAGCTAATAGATAGAACTGAAGCATTTTCAGCAGCTCTCCATAAATGATAACTCTGTCCTTGAACATAATTGCTCCATCTTGGATTTTACACAATATAATGCAGTGTTTAAAAACAAAATAATAATTATAATAATATCAACAACAACATCAATAACAATAACAACGTTCTTATATGTCAGCACTTCCTCACCGTGTCAACGGCTATTAGAAATAAATTTAGAAAAAAAGAAAAAGAAATACGAGACATAGGAGACGATGTTAAATTTTTCATATGCTAAACAAGTTACACAGCAGACAAAGAAACATGTGCATATATTACAAGATCCAAAAAACTTCACAAAACTAAACCCCATCCCCAACCCCCTTCTTTCTTTTTTATTTTTTTTATTTTTAGTTCTTAATTTTAACCTCCCGCAACCCAAAACAAGGTTTAAGGGTTGTGTAAATTTAGGGCAACCGAATTATTGGGGTGGGGGTGCTTATCAATTATTATGTGGTCATTCACACATGACTTCAAGGTTTAAGGGTGGTTTTGACTAGTGCTTCCTATGATTGGATGGCATGGGTAGAAAACAATACAACTATGACAATTTATATTGCATTATTTTTTGCATATGAACTAAGAGTACCTAGCCTACCAACTCTATAATCATTTTTTTTTTCTAATTTAAATATCTAAAACCCTAAAATTTATATGTCAAAGCATTTCTATGGAAACAAAAGCACGGCCTTTTTCCTAATTTAACTAGTAGCCTTTGAACTAGTAAATTATATAAACCAGAAGACCTTGTTATAACCAGCAAATTGGTTGATAGCATTGTCATAGTCAAAACTCTTCACTTCCCATTTATTTAGGTTAGACTTTCCAAGTGGAGCATTAAGAAAATTTAACTTGAGTGTTATTGGCATATGGGCATGTAATTTTGATTTTCAACACATGCAACTTCAACTCGCTGCTTAACAGAACATGTCAAACTAAGATATGCTGGATTTTATCGCATGCATTTACGAAATTCTCCATAGAAGGGACTTTTAACACCTGAAACATTATTCACTGGTTAGATTAGTGGCATTCTTTTAATGTTCAAGGGAGGACTGCCTTTTTGGCAAAACTCAAAAGAAGGCTAGTGTATTTGGCCTTGATAATAAAATATGTGCTAAATAAAAAGGACCATGATTCAATAACAATATAAGGTTCAAAAAATGTAAAGTCACCTGTTACCACGTTCTAACAGCCAGTTCACCTAATCAATGTGCCCTTGTATTCGATTATCCAATATTAATGACACCAATAGCTTCTCAACATCTTCCTCCGGCACATTCAACTCTTACATCCCATAAATATCAAAACATGGTGGATCTAAATCATTCCACAATTTTCATAATATGAATAAAGTATGTTTAACCCTAGTGCGAGCAGCACAAAGGAGAAGCAGGTTTTTCCGACAATGCGGTTCCAACATAGCGACGTCGACGACGTAGCTGTGATGGGCTGCCTACAGCGAACTTAGATGACAAAGCTGCTAACTACGACGATGACGTCTGCTTCATGGTGACGGTGCGACATTTGTTTCACGCTGACAGGAGACACAGCGCGAGCGGCACGAGGGAGAAGCAGTTAGGGTTTTCCGGGGACGCTATTTCATCTGAAGCAATGGCGACGATGTAGCTACGATGGGCTGCTGACAGCGAACCTAGACAACAAAGCTACTACCTGTGACAGTGGCATCTGTGTCACGGTGACGGCACAACGTCTGTTTCACGGTGATGGCGAGACATAGCGCGAGCGGCGCAAAGGAGAAGCAGTCAGGGTTTTCCAGTGATGCAGTTTCATCTGAAGCAACGGCGATGACATAGCTGCAAGGAGCTGCGACAGTGAACCTAGGATGACAAAGCTACTACCTGCGATGGTGAGTAATACAGAGATGGTGAGTTAACACAAGAAGCAGCGGCTCTTTGGTTTTTCAGGCGATGCGGTGGTTGGCTCAACGCGTGGCTGTTCTGAGTGACCCTTATAGAGGAGCATAAGATTCATACAAAGAGATGGCGACGACAAAGCTGCAATCCATTTTCTCACTCCATAAAAGGTTGGTTTTTTATTTTTAGGTTTTCAATATGAAAAACAGGTAGCCGCTAGCCATGGTTGCGCCGTCTACAATAGCTATTACCGGAGGGTTGAGGGGAGGTGCCGATAGTGGTTTATGGGTTGCGGGGAGTGGTTCGGGGGATGATACGGTCTAAAAGGGGGAAGGTTTCACTGGGGAAAAATCATTTGCGGAATCATTGAAGAGGCCAATTCCAACTTTGAAATTCAAAATCCCTCTGAGGAAGCTGGAATTGATTAATGGGGAATTATGTTTTGTTTTCTCAAATATAGAGATGGAAAAGGCTGTTGAGGATCTAAAGTTTGTGTTGGTGCTTAAATTTCTTTCTGCAAGGCCGTCTATCGATGTCCTTCGAAGGCATATTATCCAATCTTGGGGTCTTTCTGAAGTTCTAATGATAAGTTTTATGAACAACTATCATGTTTTGTTGCATTTGGTAAATGAAAAGGACTACATTCATGCATGGGCACGAGAAGGACGATGGGTGGCAGGGTGCCAATTTTGGCTATTTAACTGGTCCGTGAATTTTGATGTCAACAAGAGCCATCAATCACACCTCAGTGGATTTTCTTGCCAGGTTTTCCTTTACATTTATATAGAATGGACTGTTTACAGAGTTTGGTCACTAGATTTGGTAGATTTTTAAGGATGAATAATGCCACATTATATAGAATACGAGCCACAGGTGTAAGATTGTGTGTTGAAGTGGATTTGCAAAAGGATCCTGTGGAGGGTTTTCCATTGGTGATAGGACAAAAGTAGAGTTAGCAAAGGATAATATATGAGAAGAGGGGTTTCTATTGTAATAAATGTTATAGTCAAGGTCACATTGTTGTGGTATGCAGTTTGGAGTTAAGCCTAAGGATAAAAGGAATGTAGGTATGAGGAAGGAGGGAGATGGGATGGTTTGGAAAGAAATGGGTAGAAAAGAAAATATGATAGTTGAAGAGGAAGGTCCTGGTTTGCAGATTCAGGATCAGAGGGTGGAGGAGAAGAAGGATGGAGATGTGAGTGGTCCTTCGAATGTAAATAAGACAAATAAAGAAGTTTTGAATGAGGTTAGTAATGCGAGTACTCAAAAAGTGGATGAAGTTAATTTGGTAGAGAAGAATAGTGGAGAGAAAGCCAAATGTTTTCAAGATCATAAGTCAAGGGTGTTAAGCGTGCAGGTAGAACTAGGAGGTTGTTCTAGGACTGCCCAGGAAATCAGAGTTTTTTTATGAAGGGGGGGGGGGGAGAAGTTGAAAAGAATAAGGATGGTAGGTGTTTTTGGTGGAGGAGGTAGATGAGAGAGAGGGGGATGAGGAGGGTGTGGTGCGTAGGGATAATTATGATGTGGTATCTAAGGGAGATATGGAGGTTTGCATTGATACTCAAAAGGAATATTACTTTGATCCAGGTAATGTGATACTGGGTGGATCGGAAGGAGGAAGTAAAGGTGATGGGCAAGTAAGAAAGTCCAAGAAGGCTAAGGCAGTGCCTCAAAAATTGAACTTATGATTGACAAAGTTATGTTTTGGAATATAAAAGGGTTGGGCACATCAAAGAGAAGATTGAAACAAATTGTGAAAGATCAGAAAGTTTTAATTTTGGCTGTTTCTGAACCTTTTCAAGATGTAGAGAAGATACGAAGGTGGGCGGTATATTTGTAATTTACTAACTTTTGTTCTAATGTAGAGGAAGGTGGGAAGATTTGGCTGTTATGGAAAGATGATGTTCAAGTTAATTGGGTGGGTGCTTCAAATCAATGTTTGACAGTTTTATTAACATAGGATAGAGGTTCTCTGCTTTTTACATTTGTATATGCTAAATGTTATCATATTGGGAGAAAAAGAATTATGGGAACAACTTCAGGGGATGTCGAGTTTTGATGTAGCTTGGGTTGTTATGGGAGATTTTAATATAATTCGGTTAGATGAGGAAAGGGTGGGAGGTCGACCTCGCTTGGGTTCGTCTATGGCTGAATTTAATGGTTGTATTAATAGATGTGTATTATTGGACCTCAAATTCGAAGGAAATCAGTTTTCATGGTGTAATGGCCATCAAGGATTGACGAGAAGTTGGGCGAAACTTGATAGGGTGCTGATTAATAATGTTTTTTTCTATAAAATACGATGAAGCTAAGACATCATTGTTGAAAAGAAATACTTTAGATCATTCACCTATCATATTACTACTGGGTGCGAGTATGGAGAGGTATGGCTCAGCGGCTTTTAGATTTTAGAACATGTGGACATTGCACGGGGATTTTTTGAAAATGGTTGAATCATCTTGAACAGAACACATTGTGGAAGATTCAGGATATTGTAAATTGGCGGGTAAATTGAAAAGGCTAAAACAAAGGCTTAAGGTGTGGAATAAACAGACTTTCGGTTGTGTTGGTGATATTATTCAATAGTTGGAGGAAAGGGTGAAAAAATATGAGAATTTACTGCAGATAGAGTACTCAGAATCAGTTGAAGAAGAGTTCCTTGTTTCTAAAGCTGAATTGGAGGTATGGTATAGAAGGGAAGAGGTTAGGTTGGCGCAGCAAGCAAAGATGAAATGGTTGACTGATGGTGATTAGATTTCAAAGTTTTTCCATGCGGTGATTATGAAAAGAAGGCGTAACTCTTGTGTGAACTCAATGGTGCTTCCTGATGGTTCGGTGTTGGAAAATATGTAGATGGTCCATGATGAGACTGTGAATTATTTTGAGCAATTCTTAAGGTAGAATAGTTTAGTGCAAAGGTCAAATTTGGACGGTATTATCCAATCAGTGGTTTCTAAGGATTCTATAGGACAGTTGAAGGAAGAACCGACTGAGGAGGAGGTTTATGCAGCTATTTCTTCTATTTCTATGAATAGTAGCCTAGGACCAGATGGGTTTGGGTCTTTTTTCTATATTACCTGCTGGAAGATTATTAAAAATGATGTGATGAATGCAGTAAGGGAGTTCTTCAAAGGTAATATGTTGCCTTAGTATTTTTGTTCCTCTTACATAGTTCTAATTCCAAAAGTAAAGGATCCTTAATCTTTTGATAAATTTCGATCGATAAGCCTTTGTAACATAATCTATAAATTTTTCTCCAAAGTCCTTGTTGGCAAGCTTTCATTGGTGATGAGTGATTTAATATCTTTAGAGCAAGTGCTTTTGTGAAAGGGAGGAGTATTTTTGAAAATATAACGCTTGTTCAAAAGATGACAAAATTATTACATAGGCGGGTAGGAGGAGGTAATATGATGCTAAATCTTGACATAAGCAAAGCGTATGATCGAGTGGAGTGGCAAGTGGTAGATTAGATTTTCCATGCTCTTGGTTTTCTAGATTGATTTTATAAGTTGATTCAGAATTGTATTTCTACTCCATGGTTTTCTGTTATGATGCATGACACTTACAGGAGTTTTTTTAAGTCAAAAAGGGGTTTGAGGCAAGGGGACCCGTTGTTACCGTATATTTTCATCATCATGAGAGAAGTTCTTTCTAAATTAATCCAAAAAAATTGACTGATAAGGGGATTTTACCGTTTGCGCATCCGAGTGGTGCACCTATTATATAGCATTTAATGTATGTGGATGATGTTGTTATATTTGCTAATGCTAATAAAAAATCTGTTAGAAAGTTAATGGAGGTGATTAAGGAGTATGAAAACTAGACTGGCCAAAGGGTGAATAAAGATAAATCAGCTATTTTTTTCTCAATGAAGTTGGGTGCTCAGAGGAAGGGAGAAATTCTTCAAGAGACTGGTTTTATTGAAGGTAAATTTCCTTTTACGTATTTGGGTGTGCCGATAGTGGATGGTAAATTGAAGGGCTGTCATTTTGACCATTTAATTCAAAAAATCAGTAAAAGAGTTGATGGCTGGAAAAGTAGACTATTGTCTCAAGGAGGTTGTCTGGGTTTGTTAAGACATGTGCTTCGAGCATGTCATTGCATTTGTTAGCTGTTCTAAATGTCCCGAAACTATTGATAAAAAAGATACAAGGTATGTTTGCTTCTTTTTTCTAGGGATTTAAAGATGGAAAAGAAAAAATGAAATGGAGGGTTTGGAAGAAATTGTGCGTTCTTGTGAAGGAGGGGGGCACAAAAGTAAGGGACATTTCGGAAGTGCAACCGTCTTTGTTCATGAAGTTTGGTTGGAAATTATTAACACAAAATTCTTTATGGGCTAGATTTTTTAAAGTTAAATATGTTAAAAGAGGACATATTGCTCTTTGCAGGCCACATGGATCGAATTCTTCTTTTTGGAGGAAAGTTCTACAGTGTATGCCTGAATTGTTAAGGAAATCTAAGTGGAAGGTTAGAGAAAGAGATGTAAAATTGTGGTACGATAAGTTTCTGGATTTGGGACCTTTGTTTTCAGAATGTCCAGATGTTGCACATTCATATATCATATTAAAAGATTTGGTTATCAATAATGCATGGGATGTGGAAAATTTGCAAAGGATCCTTGGATTTAATAAAGTAGAAGAAGTGATGGAAAGAGTTGGAAAACTTAGAAACTCTTCAGACATACTACTATGACTCCCGGAAAAGGATGGTTGCTTTAATACAAAGTCGGCTTGGGATGTTATCAGAGTTAGAGCTCCAAAATTTGATTGAGCAAAGTGGGTTTGGAACAAATGGTTACCAAACAAAATTATTATCTGTGTGTGGAAGAGGCTGCTTTGGAGTGCTTAAGCGTTGATGAAAAGGTGAGAAAGGTGGGGGTATCACTTGCTTCAGCGTGTAATTGTTGTGAGATGAGGCAACCAGAAGATATGGAATATGTTTTAAATAAGGGAGATCTGGCTGGTGATGTATGGAGGAAAGTTTCGGTAGAGGTAGGTGTACCTTTCCTTAAGCAACAAAGTTAGAAAGAAAGAGTCCAAATGTGATTTAATAGGGCTTCTCGATACTCTCGATTGAGAACATTGATGGGTTTGATCCTTGTTTAGTAGTTTGGAGGTTTTTGAGGGGAAATGGGAGAGTAGTACAGATATGTGGTTGTCCATTAAGCATTGGGTGGGGGCTTTGAGTAAGAACATGATAGGAATGACTCAGTTAAAGGATACTGATGTTCAGATATTGCAGAATCTGGAAGTGCAAATTGTGAATAAAAGAAATAAAACTATGCAAGGTGTGAGATGGCTAAAACCAAGGTAAGGGAGGTTGAAACTAAATTTGGATGGGGGCAGCTTGGGAAACTCAGGACAGGCGGGTGGTGGTGGCATCCTTAGAGACTGTATAGGTTCTTTTATTTTTGGTTTTCAAAATATTTTGGTTCTTGTTCAAATAATGAAGTTGAATTGAGAGTTGCGGTAGAAAGAATAAAGATTTGTAAACATTTGGGACATACCAGTATTGATATCGAATGTGATTCAAATATTGTAGTAAATTGGATATGATCCAGTAAGTGCTCCTTGTGGTATTTATGGGATTTTTGGGAGCAGCTTATTGGTTTATTAGAGGGAGTAGACTTTTCTATAAATCATTTGTATAGAGAAGGGAATAAAGTGACAGATGCATTAGCTCGACAAGGTGTTACGAGGAGGAATAATTTGTTTACAAATAGTAGCCAACTTCCTAGAGTTATCAATGATTTGTATAAACTAGATAAAATGAGTATGCTTATATGAGGTATGTTTAGCTGGTTTTCTTTTAGTATTGACAAATGTTTGTTTTTTTTTTTTTTCTTTTGTTTGGTTTAATGCATGGGATGTTTTATTGGTTAGTAGGTCCTTGTTTTGATTTGTTTGGACTTGTAGTCCTGTTTTGGTTGCATGTTGGTGTTGTTTTTAGGAGGCCTTTAAATTTTTTTTCTATATGTAATCTCCCATTACTTGTCTTGTAACCACGATATTCCTCTGATAAAAGTGAGGGTATATTAATAAATAAATGGAGATGCCACCCTTCTTTTGAAAAAAAGAATAAAGTATGTTTTTTTCATTGATAAAAGAAAGAAATTCGATAAAGTGCACCAAGGGGATGGGACTTGAATAAAAACAAGGAAAGAGAAAAGAAAAAATAAATAAATAACACACACAAATAGAAGAGTATCAATTGTCACACAAAATATCCAAAAAACCAAAAACAACATGTAAATCTAAAGCATGGCAGCCATGAACAGCTAGCTAGAGAACTAAATCATCTATCTTCAAGAATTGTGAAAGATGCATTTGCTTCTTCAAAAACTCTTCAATTCCTCTTCAATTCCTCTTCTTCCGCGATACAATAATAATAATAATAATAATAATAATAATAATAATAAAGGCGAGGGATTAATGATGAAGTTATTTTCCTATTAGTTCCAAATCTCCATCTCAACAATCCCTGCAATATACCAGGATTTATCCAACCAGTGCCTACCCAAGTCCCATAGGTTTTAGTCCACCGGCATTGCAGCAAAATGTGATCCATAGATTCAGCATCTTCGGCACATAGAAAACATTTGTTTACCAGAATGTTTCCTCCTCTTCTGCAAATTATCCATTACCAAAATTTGAGGGGCAGAATAATAAATATAACTGATCCAATTCAGTCCAGTCCAGTCCAATCCTATAACCCTTAGGTTTAGCCACCAAACCAATGGCAGCCTAATATGCATAGTAAATTTCATAATAACAAAAATTCAAAAGCAATGACATTTAAAATAGACAAGCTCATTTGAGGATCAAATTCCACTAATTAAGGATTGTTAGATGATGCTGAATCTAGAAATAATATAGTTAAACATTTCACTAAAATAATATTCCATCTCCAGTAGAAAGAACAGCAGCAAGTGTCATTTTTGTACCAAAAATAAATAAATAAATAAATACGCTTTACATTTGCAACACCTAAAAGAATTTCCATTGAACTCTATATATATCATTTCTTGCTGTGGGCTGTTTTTATTTGCATCCCTATACAAAATGTAATTCAGCTACAAAAATATATGAATTGCTAGCCCCCATTCCACCCAACCCCACCCATAAAAAAAATACATGCCCAAAAAGTGAATTTAAGTACATCATAATAAATTTCTTCTATTTATATTTCTTAAGTCTTCCACCAAAATAAACAAATATTACACATTGAAACAAGCCTAGTTATTGTTTTCATATCATTAACAAATGTTATCTTATCATCTTGAGTTGATCTTAAGAAGCAAATAATTAAGGACACTATCGGTAATTTTGTATTGCATAAACTTGAACTCTAAGTTATTATCTACGCATTTTTATTTGTAATTTTTTTTAACATACTTGACAAATTCAATTTCTGCTCCCCTATCACCAAGTGCATTATTATTATTATTATTATTATTCAAAAAAACTTGAAATTATAAAAACCTTTCTAAGATAACAAATCTTTAATATAATTTGTAAAATCCCAAAAATATAAATAGAAAAGCATGAAAAGGGTTTCAGAAACAAGATTTATAACTAAGGATTCTTTATTATTATTATTATTATTATTATTATTATTATTATTATTCACAAAAACTTGAAATTATAAAAACTTTCCTAAGATAACAAATCTTGAATATAATTTGTAAAATCCAAAAAATATAGATAGAAAAGCATAAAAAGGGTTTCAGAAACAAGATTTGTAAGTAAGGATTCTAGAACTTTGTCAATGCAGGAATTTCAAATTCCATTACCTAACAAAAGGATGCTTCCCATTCTCACGCCACATATCAAAATTGAATAGTCTAAAGTAGCACATTTTCCCAGTTCCAAAATAATGCTGTGAGAAGTTGAATTTCACCAATTTAAAAAATAATAATAATGCAGAAAATATGAATGAATAAATTGTAGTGTAGAAGGATATTGAGATTAATGCAGCAGTTCTGAGGGATTCAAAGTGCTTGCGAAGAACAATATAAATCCCAGAACAAGGCCTATGTATCAAATGATTTAATGGTTGATGAGTAAGACCAAGATTACACCAACTTGATGAAAAATGCTAAGAAACAAATCCAAACCCAATTTAAACTTCCCATTCCAAATATTCGAATCTAATACATCAAAATTTTGCATTTGAGTTGAATCACAAAGCTCGAGTCATTTGGACCACAGGGCTAGCTACCTCCCTCCCCCCATCCCATCATAAAATCGAGTCAGTATATAAATAATCAATTTGTATTGAGTCAACTGCATTTTACAAGTCAATATATAAATAATCAATAGTCACCTCATGAAAGGATATATAAGTATCGAAATATTAACAGTAAAATATCAAAATGATCCTACACCACCTTAAATGCCAAAATTTACCACTTTATTCAAATAATAATTTAACTCGGCAGATAAGTGAACACCCAAACACAGCCTCAACCCATCCAAACTACTAGAAGTGATCAATCGTACACAAATATCTCATGAAAGGAGATAGAAATTTTGTAAATCACTTGATAGTTCAGCTGGAAAATAAACAAATAAATATTGGACAGTTGCCAAATTGATTATCATAAGTCATGGCAATACTTACTTTTCCTGTTGAAAGAATGGTAATTTGATCATGTGATTGTTCCCAGTTTCATTTCTATTGAAAGAATGGTAATTTAATCATGTGATTGTTAAAATTCAAATACTGACGAAGTTCAAAGAAATTTAAGTTTCTGCATGTCCCACAAAGTGCAAATTAGGAAAATATGGAACTTCATTTTAATTCCAACTTGATATACATATAAATCATAATATTTCCATCACATAAAAGCTAAAATAGTCATAAATGTGCCCAAAAGAGATTTCACTAAACATCATAATGATGGTACCACAGGAAAAGTAATGGTAAGGGTTTCAGAAATAAGATTTTTTTTTTTTTTTTTTTTCACTAAAAGAGGGCGGTACCTCCATTTATTTATTAATATACCCTTACTTTTGGTGGATAAATACCATGGTTGCAAGATAAACAAAGGGGAGATTACAAAAAAATAAAATAAAATTCTAAAAAAAAACACTAGCAGCCAACCAAACAGGACAACAAAACTAAACATAACTAATAAAAAAGATAAAAACATAAACACAACCAAAAACAAATCAAAATTCACTAAATAAAACTCTAGAGTTGAACTAATGATGAATGGAAACAAGATCTCACATATCCATCCGAAAAATACCTTTCAGATAACATGGTAAAATGTGTTGTTCTTCGTAAACTACATTATTTCCTATTTCTCCTTCTTTTGTAAGAAAATCAGTCGCACTATTGTCTTCCCTATATTGATGCATCACCATGACGTTCACTTCTTCTAGAAACAAGATTTGTAAGTAAGGATTCTAGAACTTTGTCAACGTAGGAATTTCAAATTCCATCACTAACAAAAGGATGCTTCCCATTCCCACGCCATATATCAAAATTGAATAGTCATCTAAAGTAGCACATTTTCGGATTATGCTTCAACTTTTCCCTTTTACATATTAAATATTACTACCATACAAACTAGAGCATTCTACACATGGAACAAACTCTCCTGACTATGTCATGACGGAAAATCAAAATGACAACAGACAATCAGATAGCGCAGATTTGCTACTCGTGAAGAGGTAAAATAAAGCCATTACCTTCTGTTGCTCAATCACATTTGTTTATCAAACAGCAGCAGCAGCAGTAGCAACATTCTTAGGCGTTAGGAAGGTGTACAAGTTGTAGTTCAGATTAAACTTCTTCCCCCATCTAATCCCTCAAATGAATAAAAATGTCAACTGCGCCATACCAACTCCAGCAACAAGAAGAAAAAAACAAAGAAGAACAATAACCACTCCAAAAAGCCCTCACTGCCCAGAACGGTAAAATCCTGCCCTCGCAGAACTTAGGGAGACTGAACAAATCAACAGAGCTGGCGGAACATCAGTTGCGGAAGTAGAAATTGGAGGAGAGATTCAAGGGTTCGAGGTTAGGGTTTAGAAGCGGAGATGGAATGTTGCAGGGAGAGACAAAGCGAGATTAATGGAGGTTGAAGTTGTTACCCAAAGCAAGAACGAGCAGCCGCGAGACAAATGGAGGGAAAGCGAAAGACAAATGGAGGGAAAGGAGGATTGGGGGAAAGGAGTGAAGGATGTTTTTATATTTTTTTTAATAAAACAACTATTAGTGGTGATTTTCACGAACCGTCTTTAATACTATATTATTAGCTACGAATATCCTACTCGTTACTAATAATAGTTGAATAGATTATTTATTTATTTTTTAAATAAAAACACCATTAGTGACAATTTTCACGAACCGTCACTAATACCTCATTACTAGCGACGAATACTCAAACCGTCACTAATAATAGTTAAATAAATTATTTCTTTATTTTTTAAATAAAACAATTATTAGTGACGAATCATAGGAACCATAACTAATACTATAGTATTAGCGACGAATATCCCAACCGTCACTACTAATAGTTAAATAAATTATTTATTTATTTTTTAAAGAAAAACACTATTAGTGATAATTTTCACACACCGTCACTAATACCTCATTATTAGCGACGAATAACCCAACCATCACTAATAATAGTTAAATAAATTATTTATCTATTTTTTAAATAAAAACATTATTAGTGAAGCTTTTCATACACCATCACTAATACCTCATTATTTGCGACGAATATCCCAACCGTCACTAATAATTGTTAAATAAATTATTTTTTTATTTTTTTAACAAAAAACTATTAATGACGTTTTTCATGAACCGTCACTATTAATAGACTAGTAGCGACGAATATTCAAATCGTCACTAATATCAGTAAATAAATTATTTTTATATTTTTAAAAATAAAATAGCTATAAGTGACGATTTTCACAAACCATCACTAATACTATATTACTAGCGATGAATTTCCAAACTGTCACTAATATAGTTGACTTTTTCTACTAGTATAATGCTATTAGTGACGATTAATAAATTTTCATTAATAAGTGTCTTTTAGTGATGCAAAAAAACCATCACTAATACCCCAATAATCGTCACTAATATTTTTCTAGGGTAGTTTTCGTGCGAAAAATGGTTTTCCGCAATGGTTTGACTGGGAAAACTGGTTTTTAGTGACGGAGGTATTAATGATGATTTGAAATTCTTCACTAAAAGTGTCGTATTAGTGACAATTTTGATATTTGTCACTAATAGGTAAACTATTAGTGACGTTCGGCACTTTTAGTGATGAATTTTAAACTGTCACTAATATCTCCGTCACTAAAAACCAGTTTTCTTATAGTGTTAAAATGGTGAGAGTTCCATTTCCAAATAACAAAGTAAAAATTCTGATGTTGATGTTTCTGAAGAACCGAAAGTAACTATTTCAACACCTTTTCCTCAAAGATTGGTTCTTCAAGAAGTGAACTTTTTGGAATCCCTACAAGATAAAGATCCTTTCTTGTTAGAGTAAGAAACTTAATTAGAACATGTTTTATCTGATACCTTGGAGAGCGTTGGTTTATTTGTGTCTAATTTTTGTGTAGGTAACAAAATAGTGGTGACTCAAATTTGGAGACTTGCCATTTGAATCCATAAACCTGCAATCATCGAAAGAAATTCCTCCCGAACCTCCAAACATGTAGTGATGTTTTGCTTTTCCTTTATTTCATTTTGCTTCATTTTGTTTTATTTTTAGTTTGTTTGCAGGTACATTTTCTTTTAGTTTTATTTTTTTGTCCTTTACTTCTCTACCCAAGTACTCTTCTACTTCTGTCAGTATTACTTTTTTGGTTTTCTTTTCAATCATTGAGGACAATGCTACATTTTAGTTGGGGGTTGGAAGAGAATTTATTTTTCCATTCGGGTGCCTTAGACATATGTTAGTTTATTTTAGGGAAGTGCTGGTATTGAGTTCAAAGCATACTAAGTTCCTTATTATTGAACTTTACATGTTAGAAAATTTTTTTTGAGGACATGGAACTTGTAAAGTGTAGTGCAAATCAGAGTTTAGATCAAAATGGAAACTTATCCATTTCACTTAGTTTCAACCAAGAGAAAGATGTTAAAAGTTTTTTTTTTTCTAAAACACACACAACCAAGGTCAGAACACTTAGAAAGACTATCTTGGGTCATTATTGGTTGATTTACACTTTGGTTATTTAGGACACTGATGAACCATATCCTAATGGCTTAGAAAATTTTTTTTGAAGCAAATTGAAATGCGAAACAAACGAGGGATCAATCGCAACAACAAAAAAAGCTAAAGAAAAAAAAACGAAAGAAAGAAAGAAAAAAGAGATAAAAAAAAAGAGAATGAAACATCTGTGTATTAGAAAAGACTACCTATTATCAGGGTCCTAACAAAATAAGAAAGTAGGTACTTTCTAAAGTGTAATAGCGTGAAAGCCACTATTGTACATTTGTATACTGGAAAAGGCTACCTATTACCGAGGTCCTTATTAAATAATAAAATAAGTGTCTTCTAAAGTGTAATAGCGTGAAAGTCGCTACAATAATGATTTTGAATTAGAGTAAAACCATGTGGTTATCTTAGGTTTGCTGTTGTGATTGAAACTGTTAATATCTCTTACACGTCAATCTTGAAATGGGCTGGGCCCAATTTCAAAAGAGTACATAAAATTGAATAAAAATTAGAAGTAAGGATGGGCAACACGTGAGGAGTTTGCATGGTTGATGCAAATTAAATGGGCCCTGCACAGATGTGAAATGTGAAATGAGAGTGCATGGCCCATGCAAATAAAGGGGCATTTCGCAGATTTTTGGGAGGAGGAATATATAGGGTTTTAATTGGAGGAACACAATGGATTGTTAGGAAATTTTAATTTCATATTGTGGGCTCACATATTTAAGAACAATTATTTTACTGAATTATTTTAACATCTATTGGGTATAAGTTTTGTAATGTGTAGAAGCCCAATAGTAAGTTAATTTAGGACTCATGGGCTTTTAAAATTAACCTAGTATATAAAGAAAATATAATAGGGTTGTGGTCCCCAAGTCAAATCAAATACAGTTTTCACGTTCTTTCTTTTCCCTATCTAAAGAGAACAACACAAGTGAGGCATTAAGAGATTTGACTGTGAAAGATTAAAACTCTATGCTAAAGGCTGTTAGACAATCAAATTAGACATATCTATGGATCTAGGTATTTATTTAGCGTTTAGTATGGATCCAGGTATTTATTCCACATTTAGTTTTCTTAATTGAATAACATGATGAATTTGGATTATTTGATTCATGGATTAAAGTTAATTCCAACAAGTGGTATTAGAGCCAAATCATATTGTTGATTAAGAAATTGTGCATGATTTGATTTAGGAATGATAAAATTTAAGGAAAACCTAGATTTTTTTTTTTTTATCATAAGGATAAATGTAGTGATCAAAATGAGTATTTACATGGAGCTCTGGGCATACCCAGGTATAGGGGGGAAATAATAAGCCCCATCAAAATTGCAAGCAATAAGTCAACACTCAGGAACACAAGAGTATCTGAGCAATCAAGGGACCTTTTGGCCAATTACAACAATCCAAAACTCATACAACAAGATCTAAAATGAGATTATACTCTTCCAACTGTGTGTAGCCCAAATTTGTCATAGACCACTGTGTATATATGTTTCTGGATGGTCACAATTAGCTCCTTTGGGGATATGGATTTTCCTTCAAATCTTTTCCTATTCTTGGCATTCCATAAGAGATAAACAGTAGAGGCCAGGCTAACTCTCTTGCCTACTAAATGTATCCCAGTGCCCCTGACCTCCTTTCGTAGTCATTTCACTGCAGCTCTTAGTGTTGTCATAGCCCTGTTGAGCCCCAGCCAACCTCTCATTGTGTTCCAAACCTGAGAGGAGAAACTGCAATTAAAAAATATATGATCAATGGATTCATGTTCCCGACAGCAAAAGGAACAATACAGGTCTCCTTCAAAACTAGTGAGTCTATCACAAGTAGGTAGTTTCCTTTTAATTCCCAGCCAAAGAGTGAAAGCATGTTTAGGGGTACTTCCACTCTTCCATACCTCCTTGGACCAAGGAACCGTAGTTCCTTTAGCTCTCCAGAAGTTATAACAAATGGAAGAGCTAGTGTGATCAAGGTCCTATTCCTCAAAAAGCTGAAACACTGCATCCAGGTGGTTGGCACATCTTAACATAATCTAATTCTTAATTCTAATGAGCTTTTTGTATAATGGGGAGTTGTCATGTTTTATCTTGGCCTCCCAAAGACTTGAGCCTTTCAAGTAGATTTGATTAACCTATTTGGACTAGAGAGTGTCTTTTTTAGAGTGGATGTTCCAAAGGGTTTTTTTTTAGCAAGGAAAGATTCCAGGCTTTCAGATCCATCACCCCCAAACCACCTTCTGATTTTGGCAAGCACACTTCCTTCCAACCAACCAAAGGCTTCTTCCTCCCACCCCAAAAAAAGGCCTTGCATAATTTAACATCATGCTCCAAAACTTTATTAGGAATTGGGAAAATTGATAACCAAAAGCATTCAACACCCTGAATGACAGATTTAATTAACTCAAGTTTCCCTGCATAGGATAAAGTGAAGCCAGGCCAACCCTTGAACAAATCAGCAATCCTATTTATCAGAGGGGAGTAATGACTTGAGTTCAGTCTAGATGTAGCCAAAGGGATCCCAAGGTATCGAAAAGGAAAAGATCCAACATTGAAGCCTGTAGCCTGTTTGATGCACTCAAGGTCGTATTCTTTTATACCTACATGAAATAAGTTAGATTTCATACAGTTAGCTATCAATCCAAAACAATTTGAGAAACCCTCCAGAAAATCCATAAGGGCTTTAACCGATGCAACATCCCCTTTAGAAAAGAGTATCAAGTCATCAGCGAAGGCCAGGTGAGTGATCTTGAGACTCTTACATCTAGGATGGAATTTAAAATTAGGGTTTACCTCTAGGGATTTCAACATCCTTGATAAATATTCAAAACAAATCAAAAGTAGCAATGGGGACAAAGGATCACCTTGGTGAAGATCCTTACCCCCTTTAAAGAATCCAAATATACTCCCGTTAATGGATATAGAGTATGAGGTGGTGGAGACACATTCCATAATCCAATTGACCATGGTTGGAGGGAAGTTCA
Organism: Malania oleifera; assembly: GCF_029873635.1. Taxonomy (NCBI): domain Eukaryota; kingdom Viridiplantae; phylum Streptophyta; class Magnoliopsida; order Santalales; family Ximeniaceae; genus Malania; species Malania oleifera. The sequence goes on along the minus strand of NC_080429.1, from coordinate 62,118,645 downwards.
GATGGTCCAGCATTTCTTTGAGGAATCTCCATGAGATAGAGTTGTATGCCTTTTTAAGATCTATCTTCAGCATACACCTTGGAGAGATCCTTTTCCTTGCATATTTCCTTGCTAGTTCCTAGACAATATATATGTTTTCAACCATGCTTCTTTTCTCAATAAATGCAGATTGAGCTGAGTTTATAATTCCTTCCAGTGTAGGCTTGATTCTTGAAGCAATGATTTTAGCTATTACCTTGTAAAAGACATTGCAGCAAGCAATTGGTCCATAGTCACCCACATAATTAGCATGGTTGGATTTAGGGATCAAAGCAATCACAGTGTGATTCACCTGTTTCAATAGCTTTTCAGTGGTAAAAAATTCCTTTACTGCACTTGTGAAATCATTCGCCACTATGTTCCAAGCTTTCTTGAAGAAGCATGCTGAGAAGCCATTAGGACCAAAGGATTTGCTATCCCTGATACTGAAAAGGGCCATCTTAATCTCCTCATTCGAAATTGGAGCCATCATATTAGCATGTTGAGAGTCTTTTATCAGAGGACCCCTTGCAACTGTGCTCCTATCTATCATTGCACAATCCATTTCCTTTCCCAGCAGCTAACTATAGAAGTTCAAGAACTCCTCATCTACCTGAGCCTGATAGCTGGTCTGATCCCCATTTAATTTGGTAACCGCTGAGATGTAATTCCTATTCCTTCGACTTCTCATCAGACTATGGAAGAAAGCAGTGCCTTTGTCACTTTACTTTAAGTATCTACATTTGGCAATCTGAGAGATGAACATTCTATTGGCAACTGCTAGTCCGACAGCTTCAGATTTTTTTTTTCATTCAGAAGCAATTGCAGGTCACCATCTGAGGGATTGTCATGCAGTTTCTGTTGTATCTCGATCACTTCCTTACCTGCCTTCTCTGCTCTAGTCGATATGTGGGAGAAATGGGAGGCATTAAAAGCCTTTAGAGGTTTCTTCAAGCCCTGGAGTCTCCTTACCAATTTGAATTGCTCAAAGCCCTGAACCAGAGCATCCCAACCTTGTTTAATAATGGCCAGAAAATTATGGTTTAGAGTCCACATGTTGAAAAATTTAAAAGATCGCCTACCCAGACACCCCTCTTCAAATAGTGAAATGAGGCACACCGAGTGGTCAAAGAGAATCCTAGGGAAAAGGAATTCAACCTTAGCACTTAGAACCTCCAGAATCCATCTCTGATTAGCAATCACTCTGTCTAATTTTCTCCAAATCGTACCATTTGTCCATGTAAGGAAAAACCCTGATGATCTCAGATAAGATAGTCCAGAGTTGAAGAAGCATTCACCCATATCTCTGCTGTCATAGTCTAAGATAGGCCGACCATTCTCCTTCTCAGGAGCTGAAAGTACACAGTTGAAATCCCCCAGAAGGAGCCATGGGGAAGGGAGCTTACTAAGCTGGTAGATGCTATGCCACAGAGCTCGTCTGGCCATGATTGTATTGAAGCTATACATGAAGCTAACATTGAATTTGTTAGAAGTTACTAAACATTCAATGCAACAATGGATTACTTGGGGGTTCATGTCAATCAACTAAAGAATAACTTTCTAAGGGTTCCACAACACAAGAATTCTCCCTGCCTTATGGAGATCGAAGTTGTTGATCTGCTTCCAGCTCTTGAATATTTTTCTCATCATTTCTTTTAAGTTTTCTGTAGACATCTTTTTTTCTAGAATGCCTATGACATCCATTTTATTCCTTCTCTTGAGGCTTGAGACACCATTTTGCTTCAGGGGTTTGTTTAGACCCCTGATATTCCAGCTTGCAATATTCATCGGGTTTTAGAAGGGGCTCTCAACCCCTTACCCAAAGTAAGTGGATTAAAGTGCGGACCTTTCCCTTTTTTCTTTCTTTTGACAAGTTGGAAATCATCAACCTTTCCTTTTCCTTTCCCATTGGCATTTTGGTTCTGCTGTTGCCTAGGGGGATTTAAATCATTCACATTATCATTCTTCCCTACTATTCTATTCCCCACTATGGATTTGTCTTTGTCAGGAACTGGAGGACCAAGGCAGATATCATTATTCTCCTCAGCTGCATCAACAATTGCAAACTATGAGGAAGCCTTACTATCATTTTCAAGCTCTTCTAAGGGGACTTCAGGGACTCCAGGATTTTTGCCATCATCTGCATTAGACTAGACAAACCTAGGATTTTTGCCTTCTTCCACCACCCTCATAGGACTGGATGTAGCCACCTTTTCATTTTCTGACCCTAAAATTCCAGAGGCATCAACAACTTCCTCAGTGTTTGGTAGCCTGGCATTCATCTTGGGTCTTTACTGAGCAACCAGTGGTTTTTTTACCCCATCTCTAGGACTGTAAAAAGCCTCAAAGTGGCCAATGGACTTGCATTTTTGACAGAACCACGGAAGTCTTTCATACACTATTTCTTGGGAGATCTCAGCTTCATCTGGAAGTAGAATCTTAACTTTGTGCTTAACTTCTTTTGCTATGTCTATCTCTACCATGGCTCAAGCATAGGAAATTCTACTCTTAGTAGTGGTTAATTTATCCATACATAGAGGTCTTCCAATTGCTGAACAGATCCTGCCAATAGCTTCAGGAGACCACAATTCAAAAGGGAGATCCTTTAGTTGAACCCAGACAGGGACAACCATTCTATGTTCCAAGCCAAATTGAAAGAATTTTGGCATTTTCTTGAGGATTAGAGTTCTTCCATATATAGAGTAAGGACTATTCTGTAAGACCTCATTAAGATCTCCCTCCCTTTGGAACTTAAGAACAATCCAGCCCTTATCATGTTGAGTAAAAACTACATTGACCTTCCAGGACCTTAATAGGGAATTGAGAGCCATCTTAGTAGGGAATTTCCCTGTAAAATACCCCACTAGATGTTTGTTTGTTATCCCCTTTGAGTTAATCGTAGAATGAGGGATATGAATAGAATCACCAATATGCTCAAAAGCTGGTAGGGGACCATAGTTTGAGGGATTACGATTATTGGCAAAAAGCTTAGCCCAAGAAACCTTCTTATTATGCCTTAGGATTGTTCTCTCACCGTATGGACCCTTCTGATCTTGTGTCTTCTCTGAGAGGCCATCCATATCAGCATATTACCCATCTCACTGCATGGTGCCTCACTATTTTCTCTTTCTTTCGAGTCTTACTTTTTAGAGACTAAGGGGACAACATTAGACCTCACACCGCTAGTTTCATGGGGAGGGACAATGTTATCCTTTACTATGCGTGGCAGGCTAGGAGCCCTGATCCCTTCCAGGTTGTTGTAGGGGACCTTTTCACTTGAACATCTGTTGGAGCCCTTCTTAAGAATTAAGCCATTCTCCTTCCCAAGGGATGAGGCATCTTTGATTACGGCCCAATGAGGATCCGAGACCCCAAACTGATACTTGATAGCTACCTCCTTCAGACATCCTTCACTCGCATTACTCGAAGAGGAACATAAGTTCTCACTTGGTCTCTGTATCTGCAGGAGAGGGTCAGAAGTTTCCTGAGACCTTTCCTCAGATTCCTAAACTTTCTTCAATTGCTCCCCAGTAAGCCGAGAGAACTCAGCCATAATCTCATGTTTTTTCTTTTTCATCCATAGATCTTTATTTCCACCTTTTATTACAATGAATTTCAAGGCCTCCTCAACTTCCTTCTTGGAGAAGAGAGGAGGAAGAGAGGGAGAGAGAGAGCGAGAGTTGTAATTTTTTGGTGAATAGTGAATTTGTGGTGTGTGCATCGTAGACGTAGGTCGATATTGACCAAACCACGTTAAAATTCTGGTGTCACACCTTTCTGGTTGCTTACAAGTTCCTAACAAGTGGTATCAAAGCCTGGTTGAAGCAGGAAATCCATATCGGAAGTGATCCTGAAATCAAAGCTCTGTCCAGTGGCTCGAAACTGAGTTTTGAGGCCACCATCACATTCAGTTCACTAAGGTGAAGCCAACCATGCAATACAGAGCTCGAAAGGAGCTAGGAAGAAGCCACAAGTGCCCTCACGCGCCTCGTCGAAGCAAGACGCTTCGACACGAGCCGGTCACGCCTCGGTGACCAACTGTTCACGTGTCATGGTCTAACTATTTTCACACCGTTGTGAAGGGTCATGCCACACTAGCTAAAGCACTCTTGTATTAACTAGCCAGCCTATCGTTTACCAACATTCATCCACGAAGCACTTTCATTAGCATTCATTCAAATAGCAGCGGAAACAGTAATCAATTCATGAAAGTCGTGGCAAGCAAGCAGTAAACATTGAAGCAAACGTAATTCATTAACAAATCCTCTGTTGACATGGTGTATTTAGCGAGGGAGACAAGTAGGCTAAGCACGTTGACAATTGCTAGAGAGTTTTACAATGACTGATGAACACTCACCCTCCCCTAAAGATGTTTTTATGTAATTATCATCCTAGCACTAGGAAACATCAAAGTGACCAAGTAGTCATACTGATATGAACCCACAAGCTCCGATTGCACACGATGATCTGCACATGCCAAGCGGACCCATCACAAGAGCTAGAGCCAATAAGGTCAAGGAGGCTATGCAAGGACTAATCGAGAAGTTGCTTGAGCAAGAGTCAATGAGGGCCATGGACACCAAAGAAAAAGACTTTCTTAAAGAGCCTAAGATGCTAAATTGTCTAAAGGCGTGTGAAGCTGGAACCTTAAGCCAATAAGGGCTGTTTGGGGAATTTTTATGGATTAAATAGTGGGCCAATTATATCGATTAAGCATGACATGTGACTCGCATATGTTTCATTAAATGACATGACACATGGCATGTGACTTGCACATGTTTCATTAGATGACACATGGCATGTGACTTGCACATGTTTTATTAAATGACATGGCATGCTTAAGGTTATATGGGATTATTTTACTGGTCAGATTGATGTCATAGCTTATTTTTATTGGCCGAACTTATGTCATGAGCTTCTTTTATTTTCTATAAGTAGTCAACTCTCTATTGTATTAAAGGATGATTATTTTTGCTGAATACAATTATAAGTGAGGTTTATTTCTCTTCAAGTTCTTCATTGAACTTTCACTGAACTTATCAAAGGTGCTACCTTTGTGGCATTCATCTATTAATTTGATATTCTTGGTTCGTGCTTCACGTCAAGCAATAGGTCAAGGATCCACTACCATGTTGAATCTTATTTTGGGTTTGGGGTTTTGATAAATTTGATTTGGGGTCTCCGGACGTTCATTCTTGGGGTTCCGTATCATTTGGTATCAGAGCTTTGGTTCAAATCAGGTTCTATCTATCTTATTTTTCTTGTTTGCTTTCAAAAATTCTTTTATCTTATAATCATTTATCCTTATTTCATATTCTTCTATCATCCGATCTACCTATCTTGTTTTCTTGTTTTCGAAATTTTCCATCTCTTCTTTAATATCGTCCAGCATCAAGATTGAATCTTTTGTGGCTGGAAATTGCAAGAAATACAGCAAGGCCTATTAGAGCACATTAAAAAAAAAAAAAAAAACCATTTTTTGCATTAAAAAAAGAAAGAAAGAGAAAAGGCAGTATTTTGCATTCAAAAAAAAAGAAAAGAAAAGAAAGAGGACGCAGCAGCTTATTATTCTGATTTGTGTTTGAATATATCCTTGGTCAAGTTGGTTACTTTGTTCCATTGAATTTCTTTTATTTCGTTTGCGTCATTATTGTTTTTATTGACTTCTTTTTGTCTTTCCTTCGTTGTTTCGTAGCTTGATTTAGTTGTTTTCCTTGATTTAGTTGCGTTTGATTTGTTTGAGATTAGTTTATTAAAGAACTAAAAGAGAAATTCTGAGTGGTAAGAGGCACGAGTGTGCAAGTATCAGAGGGAAAAAGCCAAAAAAAAAAAAAAAACAAAAATTATGTCAAAAACACGAGCATTGAGTGTCATTGTTTGGAGGGTAAACAAATAAGAGAGTGAGTGAGGAAATTTTTTTTTTTTCTCTCTAATATCCTTTTTGCAAGTTTGAAATTATGAGTAGAAAGGTGGTTGGAGCTGAAACTTCCAGCAAAGGTAGCGAGAATGAGAACCCGCCACAAGACTCATTCTTCACCTTGCAAGCCATTCAACAGCAGTTTGAAAGACTCAATATGGTTTTTGGGGAGTTCAGAGATAGATTGGATGGACAAGATGCTGCAATTGATGGACTGAGAAGAGGGCAGTCCAATGAAAGGCAGCGAAGGCCACATGCTCCTCTGATTGCTGAATTTGAACATGATATAGGTAGCAATGAAGCAAGTGATGATGAACATGACGGTATGGGCAGATTTGCTTATCGAGGTGCTAGGCAAGAGCGACAACCTCGATGGGAGCCAAGGGGTCGAGATAATATTGATAGAAACATCGGAAGCATCAAAATGAAGATTCCTCCTTTTCAAGGAAAAAATAACCCGGATGTATACCTTGAATGGGAGAAGAAGGTTGAGCTCATTTTTGAGTGTCATAACTATTCCGAAGAAAAAAAGGTGAAATTGGCAGCTATGGAGTTCACTGACTACGCATTGGTATGGTGGGATCAAATTCTTTTTAGTAGGCGTAGAAACATGGAAAGACCTATTGAGACGTGGGCTGAAATGAAGGTGGTGATGAGGAAGCGATTTGTACCAAACCACTTCCACCGAGACTTACACCAACGTCTTCAAAGCCTTACCCAAGGTACCAAAAGTGTGGAGGACTACCACAAGGAGATGGAGATATCTATGATTTGGGAAAATATTGAGGAAGATAGAGAAGCTACAATGGCATGATTCATATGTGGGTTGAACTGGGAAATTGCTAACATAGTGGAGCTACAACACTATGTGGAGTTAGAGGACATGGTGCATATGGCAATGAAAGTAGAGAGGCAACTCAAACATAAGGGTGGAAACAAGCATGCTACAACAACTTCGGCTTCCCATTCCACATGGAAACCGAATTGGGGGAAATCAAAAGAAGAAATGGTTGTTTCCAAATCCAAGGAAGAGAAGAAGAAAGGCAAAGACAAAGTGGGCAGCCTTGAAAAAGGTATAACTTCTTCTCAATCTAGTAGGTACAGAAATACCAAGTGTTTTAGGTGTTTGGGGATTGGCCATATTGCATCACAATGCCCAAATAAAAGAGCAATGATTATGAGAGATGATGGAACTATTGAGACTAATGATGAAAAGAGTGATCATGAGTCCATGCCTTCACTAGAAGATTCTAGTGATGTTGAGTATGATGTCCATGGCAAGGCATTAGTAACTAGGAGAGCTTTAAACATGCATGTGGTGAAAGATGAAAATGAGGAGCAGCGTGGGAATATATTTCATACTCGATGTTACATCCATGATAGGGTGTGTAGCATGATCATCGATGGAGGGAGCTGCACTAACGTAGCTAGTACCACATTAGTAGAGAAGTTGGGGTTGCAATGCATAAAACATCCTAGGCCTTACAAACTTCAATGGTTGAATGAGTATGGGGAGGTTAGGGTGAATAAGCAAGTGCTGATTGTATTTTCAATTGGAAAATATTTTGACGAGATTCTATGTGATGTGGTCCCTATGCATGCTAGTCACATCTTATTGGGCAGGCCATGGCAATATGATCGACGTGTCACTCATGATGGGTTCAAGAATAGGTATTTCTTTCTAAAAGATGGGAGGAGTGTGACCCTTGTACCATTGACTCTCAAGCAAGTGTATGAAGATCAAGTGAGATTGAAAAGAGTAAATGATGAGAAAAAAAAAAGAGGCTGAGAATAAAGCAAAAGGAGAGGCAGAGAGCATTGAAATTAGGAAAAAAAAAAAAAAAGAGTGGTAAAAATGAGAGAAAAACAATGAGAGAGGAAAAAGTGAGTTTGTATGCAAAAGAAAAAGAATGTATGAAAGCTTTTTATGCACAAAGACCTCTAGTTGTACTCATGTACAAGGAGGCATATTTGAGCACTAACGAACTCACCTTTACCTTGCCTAGTGCTGTTGTTTCTTTGCTGCAGGAATACAAGGATGTCTTTCCTGTGGACATGCCCAATGGTTTGCCACCAATTAGAGGAATTGAGCATCAGATTGACTTCATCCCCGGGGCTATGATTCCCAACGGTCTAGCTTATAGGAGCAGCCCCAAGGAGACTAAGGAACTTCAAAGACAAGTTGAAGAGCTGCTTGCCAAGGGGCATATGAGGGAGAGCATGAGTCCGTGTGCGGTACCCGTGCTACTGGTACCGAAGAAAGATGGATCATGGAGGATGTGCGTTGACTGTAGAGCCATCAATAAAATCATTGTAAAGTATCGCCATCCTATCCCTAGACTAGATGACATGTTAGATGAACTGCATGACTCTTGCATCTTTTCTAAAATTGATTTAAAAAGTGGCTACCATCAAATAAGAATGAAACTGGGAGATGAATGGAAAACTGCATTTAAGACAAAGTACGGTTTGTATGATGGATGGTTATGCCCTTTGGTTTGACCAATGCACCTAGTACTTTCATGCGCTTGATGAATCATGTGTCGCGTGCATTTATAGGTAGATTTGTTGTTGTATACTTTGACAACATCCTAGTGTATAGCAAGAATCTTGATGATCACTTGGATCATTTGAAAGGTGCACTAGATGTTCTTAAAAAAGAAAAATTGTTTGCTAACCTAAAGAAATGTAATTTTTGCATGGAAAAGGTTATTTTCTTGGGTTATATGGTGAGTGCTAAAGGCATAGAAGTGGATGAGGAAAAAGTGAAAGCAATAAAATATTGGCCAACACCTAAATCTGTGACTGATGTGCGTAGTTTTCATGGGTTGGCTAGTTTTTGTAGGCGGTTTGTGAGAGATTTTAGCACCATTGCTGCACCTTTAACTGAAGTAATAAAAAAGAACGTGGGGTTTAAATGGGGTAATGCACAAGAACATTACTTTAAAATGCTTAAAGATAGGTTGTGTTCTGCTCCATTGTTGCTTTTACTTGATTTCACTAAAACTTTTGAAATTGAATGTGATGCCTTCGGGATTGGTATTGGAGCTGTTTTGATGCAGGACAAGCGTCCCATTGCATATTTTAGTGAAAAGCTCAATGGGGCAGCATTGAACTACTCCACATAGGATAAATAATTGTATATCTTGGTGAGGGCATTCGAGACGTGGCAACACTACTTGTGGCCTAAGAATTCGTGATCCACTCTAATCATGAATCATTAAAGCATTTGAAGGGGCAAGGTAAGCTAAATCGCCGCCATGCCAAATGGGTAGAGTTCATCGAAACCTTCCCATATGTCATTCAGTACAAGCAGGGGAAGGAAAATGTCGTGGCTGATGCGCTTTCTCGCAGGTTTGCCTTAATTACTACACTTAGCACTAAGCTATTGGGTTTTGAGTACATAAAGGATTTATATGCTAAAGATTCTGATTTTGCTAATGTGTACGAGGCATGTGATAAAGTTACATTTCATAAATTCTATAGGAATGATGGATATTTGTTTAGGGAGAATAGACTTTGTGTGCCTAATTGCTCCTTAAGAGAATTGCTTGTGCGAGAGTCACATAGTGGGGGTTTGATGGGACATTTTGGGGTACAAAAGACTTTAGATATTCTTCATGAACACTTCTTTTGGCCACATATGCGTAGAGATGTAGAGAGAGTGTGTTCTAGATGCATTTCATGTAAACAAGCTAAGTCTAAGGTCTTACCTCATAACCTTTATACTCCTTTGCCTGTACCTAGTGAACCTTGGGTAGACATTTCAATGGATTTTATATTAGGTTTGCCTAGGTCCAAAGGGGGTGTGGACTCTAAATTTGTGGTGGTTGATAGATTTTCTAAAATGACACATTTTATTCCTTGCCATAAAACTGATGATGCCACAAATATAGCCAATTTATTTTTTAGGGACATTGTGCGATTGCATGGCATTCCTAGGACAATTGTGAGTGATAGGGATGTTAAATTCCTCAGCTACTTTTGGAAGGTTTTGTGAGGAAAGTTAGGAACTAAGCTATTGTTTTCTACTACTTGTCATCCGCAAACCGATGGTCAAACCGAAGTAGTTAATCGGACTTTAGCAACCTTATTGCGTGCGGTCATTCAAGGGAATTTAAAATCATGGGAAGAATTCATACCACTTGTTGAGTTTGCTTATAATAGAACTGGGCATGCTTCTACTAATTTTTCTCCATTTGAAATTGTTTATGGTTTTCATCCTTTAACTCCATTGGATTTGATGCCGCTACCTGTGAATGAGATAGCTAGCTTAGACGGACGACACAAGGCTAACTTGGTGAAGAGGATCCATGAACAAGCACGACAGCACATCGAAAAGAAGAGCCGACAATATTAATCTCAAGCTAATAAGAGGCGCAAGTTCGTTACTTTTGAACAAGGAGATTGGGTATGGGTGCATATGAGAAAAGAGAGGTTTCCTACTAAAAGGAAAACAAAGCTACACCAGAGGGGTGATGGACCTTTTCAAGTGGTAGAAAAGATCAATGATAATGCATACAAGTTAGATCTACCCGGTGAGTATAAGGTCAATGCAACTTTCAACGTTTCTGATTTATCCTTTTTTGATGTAGGTGATGATTCGAGGACGAATCTTTTTGAAGAGAGGGGGAATGATATGAACCCACAAGCTCCGATTGCACACGATGATCTGCACATGCTAAGCGGACCCATCACAAGAGCTAGAGCCAAGAAGGTGAAGGAGGCTATGCAAAGACTAATCGAGAAGTTGCTTGAGCAAGAGTCAATGAGGGCCATGGACACTAAAGAAAAAGACTTTCTTGAAGAGCCTAAGATGCTAAATTGTCTAAAGGCGTGTGAAGTTGGAACCTTAAGCCAATAAGGCCTTTTTGGGGAATTTTTATGGATTAAATAGTGGGCCAATTGTGTCGATTAAGCATGACATGTGACTCGCACATGTTTCATTAAATGACATGACACATGGCATGTGACTTGCACATGTTTCATTAAATGACATGGCATGCTTAAGGTTATGTGGGATTATTTTATTGGCCAGATTGATGTTATAGCTTATTTTTATTGGCCGAACTGATGTCATGGGTTTCTTTTATTTTCTATAAGTAGTCAACTCTCTATTGTATTAAAGGATGATTATTTTTGCTGAATACAATTATAAGTGAGGTTTATTTCTCTTCATGTTCTTCATTGAACTTTCACCGAACTTATCAAAGGTGCTACCTTTGTGGCGTTCATCCATTAATTTGATATTCTTGGTTTGTACTTCACATCAAGCAATAGGTCAAGGATCCACTGCCATGTTGAATCTTATTTTGGGTTTGGGGTTTTGATAAATCTGATTTGGGGTTTCCGGAAGTTCATTCTTGGGGTTTCGTATCACAAACTACCTTATTTGGCATACAAAGACACTACTAGCAGAAAATAACCCTACACTAGTATTTACATAATGGAAACTCATCCCAAGCACACGAGATAGGCAGTCACAGGCAAGCATAATGCCCTGAACAAGCTTAGCTCGTGACATTCTCCCCCACTTATGTGGTTGACGTCCTCGTAGACTTTTGGCGGTAGGTACACTTCAAATTTGTCCAGAACGTTTGAATATCTTTCGCAGAAATCCAACCGATTTCTTTGTCATCAAGGCATTTCCACTTCACTAGGAACTTTTTCCGCTTCTTCCTTGAGGATATGAACTTTATGTCTGCAAGGATCTCTTCAACGTCATGTCTGTCAGGTTGCACTATCTTCAACTCTGCTCTATTGAACTAACTTCTGCTCAGGTCATTGGTGTTGGCGTTGAACGGCTTAAGGCAGCTAACATGAAACTGCTATCTTCTTCCTTTATCTACCCACTTCTTCATCTGCTTAGAAGCTTTCTTTAGATACGCTTAGGCAAACTCTGCATTCTGTCTCCCTTTCATTGGTGAAGATGTATGCTTTGGGACTTTTTCTTCTATATGACTCGCCCACGTGTGAGGTAACAGCGGTAGCTAGCCTGTAACAAGCTCAAAATGGCTCTTGTTGGTTGTTTAGCGCCTTTGGGCATTGACATAGAATAGAGCCACGTCAAGTAGTTGCACGCCATTCTTCTGGTTGTCATTGAAAAAATGGCACAAATACTCATCTAGTAGCTCTCTAAATCTCTTCATCTGTCCGTCTGTCCGTCGGTGAGAATTCAGAGAGATGTCAATATGTGACCTGAATATCCTGAAAAATTCTATCAAGAAGTTGTCAGTGAACATTAAGTCTCGGTCACAAATAATAACTTGGGGAACACCCCAATGTTTCACAACAGTCACAAGGAACAATTGTGTCGTCTTCTCTACCAAACAGTACTTTGGTGCGGCCATGAATGTACCATACTTCTTCCGCTCTCCCTTGTCGTGTTGGCAAGTGAGACAAGTTTTGTTATAATCAACCACATCATCCCGCATGTACGGCCAATAATACCTTCCCAGTAGTCCTGTCATTGGAGTAATTCTCCGCGAATATCCCTCAACAAACTTCCTGCAGTATTTAGTAAGGCCAAGAAAGGAACACAACTCCTTCACTGTCGTGGGTATCTTCCGCTCTTGAATCATCCTTACCTTCTCCATACCCCTCCGGATACGACCTTGTTCAACCACTTGACCAAGGAATTTGTTGCTTTGCCGAGCGAAAGAGAAATTTTCCTTCTTCACATCCAGACTGTTTCCCCTTAGCCTGTCGAACACCTTCCATAGATGCTCTTCATGTTTCCTCTGAAACAACACCGATGCTCCCAACAGTGTTTTGGAAGGGCGAACACATCTCGCTTCCAATTCATCAAATTGCTTCCTCAACTCTACTATATCTCAATGCACAATCCGACATGGCCCTTTAGTAGGTGGTTTCACTCCTGATAATAACTCGATCTCATCCTCCACAGTCCGTCGTGAAGGCAACTTGTGAGGCAGCTTATCTGGTAACACCTCCACGAGAATATTTTTAAAATCACACCTTGTCCAGTTAACGTTCGGGAATGTCGTGACATACTAAGTTTATGAACTAAGTTTGTTTGTATTTTAACGTAACTTCTAAGTGGGGAAAAAGTTCCCAGGGAGGAGTTTTTTGGGTACTGTTAGATCCGACACGTCCAATTCGATGTGACGGACGTGTTGGGACTGACCCCACTCAGTTTGGACCTTGTATGCCGACTTATATTTTAAAATATAATAAAAAAAACAAGACAACCATATGGATCTTAAAATAATTTAGATAATTTAATCCTAGATTATATGGCTTATTTAAGATGATTGTAGCTAAGCAACAATTTTCATTTAAGATTTTCAATAAAACCATCATGTTTAAATAATTCAAGCCATGGGATATTTCTAATTTGAAACCTAAGCCAAGCGTGTGGGTGAGCACAAAAATGATAACTTTATTTTTGAAAGCTCCTCCTATTGATTTGAAAAACAACCCTGCTAAAAAAATTATTGGATATTAATAATTTCATTTGAACCGATCAGTAAAGAGATTACCATGGAATACACAAGCACCAGTGAATTAATAGTTAGGTCTTGCAAGGTGTTCCTATGCTCTAAGAACAATCCATATCAATATTATGCGATAAAAAGAGGATATGTTGTTTAATGTGCTCAAGACAACATTAGGACTCAAAAATAAAGACAATAATATGCATGAAAGTCCATAGGATTATGTAATCCAAAATTATAGAAGTTTAGAAAAATTTTGGCAACATTTTGTCCATAAATAGGACACTTTCCATAGAGATATACTCCAAACCTGGTTGTTTACAATAAACATCACACAATAATCCACCCAGTAATGAATTTTATAGAACATAAGGGCTTCATATAATAGACATTAAATAATGTAATGTATTCATGCATCCCATAAACAATTTATATCAGAATATAGTTCTATGAAAAAATAGAATGTGATGTTTATGGTTTACATGGCTTCCTTAGAACTCAAAAATAGCTATAATAATCAAATAATGCAAATGAGTCCATGATTGATAGAATTTTCACTTAGCATATGCAAAAATAAATTTAGAGATGAGGCTCAAAATTCATTTGAAATTCACTCATCCTTTCAAAAATGTTTTAATATTCAGCACACTATAACCATTTGACCATATGATACATAGTTTTGATTATTTTGGGAAAAATTTAACAAATTTTCGACAGCATGTCATTTATAAATAGAACATTTCTCAAACATGCAAGTCACAAAAGCATGCAATTCAAGAGATTTTTGCATCATACATATGTCATTTATATTCAAAGATACAACAACCTAAAAGTATCTACCGGCAGGCAATACATATCACTGCATCAACCATGCAAGTGACATTCCAATCAAGCATGCAATCTTAATGTCCACTACCAGCATACAGTTCACAAGATATATCAATCCAGGCATGCAGTCTAAAAATTAAATCATCCATTAAACTAAAGCAATAAGCAAAAATGGATAGTGGATGTTTGTGCAGTGTAGTGTAGTGCAATGTAGTCATACACCAATGATTACGTGTAAAAGTTACGTAATTATGTGTTTAAAATTGTTAATTAAATATTATAGTTTCACTTAAATGTTTGATTATGCCTCATATTTTAACATTGAGCTCATGTGATAGTTCTAAGATAATTATCCTATTTTTGTCGTAAACTTATGTATATTCGTGTCTAAATATCATAAGATAATTTTTAAAAATTTGGAGAGGCCATGCATTTAATGTCTCTGACCATGCGTGCAACACTGAGAGGAGCTGAAGACACCATGCATTAATGAAGCCTCGCATGCAAATTTATACGAACGAGCCAAGCACGAGAATGAAGATTTCGTCCACGCATGCAAGCACATGGGCTTTGATTGCACGGGCCATGCATGCTTGAGAATTAAGGTCGTGTGCATGCTATACAAAACCAAAGAGAAGCCGCGAGCGTGAGAAGGCTGGCAAGCCATGCACTTGCACATGAGTCGTGAGCTGCTGTGACGTGACACGTGAATAGTGGCCTTTTTGGGGAGCCCATGAACTCTCGCCATGCGTTGGGGTATGTGTGAGCTGAGGCACCAAATTGACGAGGAAAAAATAAAGGCCATGCCGCTGAAAAGAAGCCCATGCACATGAATGTGAGAGACGCATATGCGCTGGGTCGGTAGGCCGGGCCGTGAGCTGCTGGGGGGTCTTGGGTATGTGCTGGAGGGCTTCAAAATGCAAGGAAGCCCATACGTGGTGATGTGACCACGTGAGTGGCCTGCCAGCAAGGCTGAGTTGAACGTGCATGAAGAGGTGCTGGCAGCCGAATTGCAAAGGGCCCGGGGGAATAATTATTAGCTAGGGTCAAAAAAGCAAGGGCTAAGGTTGCTTTTGAAAAAAGGATTTATTCTTAGGGTTTGATAGGGGGCAAGTGGTGTGCGTTTTTGAGAGGTCAGCGCCGCATAGCAGGAGTTTTTCTCCTGGGGAACCGTGACCAGCTGGGGAAAGCTCCGCACCAACGGCCTATTCAATTTTTTCATTAATCTCTCTCTCTCTCTCTCTCTCTCTCTCTCTCTCTCTCTCTCTCTTTACTTTGTTATTATTTAGTTATATTGTCCTTACTTTAATGTCATTTTTAATTATCCTACTATTATTTAGTTGTATTCTTTACTTTAATGTCATTTAAATATATTGTTGGAGCTTCTCTATTAATTGGAGTTTAGTTTATTATTCTAGTTTAATGTCATTTTAAATATATTGTTGGAGCTTTTCATTAGTTTAAAATTTGGTTATTTTTATTCAAGAGTTTGTTTAAGTTTATCTATTGTTTTGTTTAGTTTAGTTTTATTCAAGATATTGTCAGATCAATTTCTTCATTTAAGTTATTAAGGTGTGAGCTCCTTTGTGGTTAAATTATCGTTAGATTTTGTTGTGTTAATTCTTTATTGAAGTTTAAGTTTACTTACCTTTGTCCGAAACTATAGTTGGATTGAAGTTTAATTATTATTGCGTTGAGTTAGTTCATTAATGTCGCTGAGTTTAGTTATTGAGTTTTTGTCGTTTAATTGTCAGCGTTTATTTACCGTTATTCTTTTTTTGTCATTTACTTTATGCGTGTTAGGTTTTTAGCTTATGTTTTGTGTTATTTCAATTTAGTCACAAATACTCAAAAATACAGAATTATGAATCTGAACTGTGTTCAGTAAAATTATTTTATTATTTTCTTTTTATTTTTTGTTTTACACAAGTTTGGAATTAATCTGCATTCCCTGAGGAGACGATTTGCCCTTTTAGGGCTAATTATTACATGACAAAACTCTTATACTTAGGATAGTCTTTGCGCTACTCATTTTTGGAGTGAGTCAACCAACAATCCTATGCCCCCAAGACAATATACATTTTACATACCTTCTAATGAGAGGAGGAGCCACCTGCATCATTTGGACGAGATTGGCGCATGATTTGTTCAATCTGCGCTTTCCAGTTCTTCATGGTTTCCATCTCTGCTTCCTAGTTGGACACCTTTTCTTTCAATTGCTAGTTCTCCATTTCTACCGTTTGTATTCGAAAAACCATCTCCTCCGCTCGAGACCCGGCGGCTCGACACGCTCGTTCAATCTCAGCACGAGACGCCGAACTTATAGAAGATGATGATGTTGGGGCAATGTATCCACTCCCAAGACCTTTCGCCCAACCCCCTCCTCGTTCCCCAAGCACTTGAGAGTAGATCTTGTAATTCGTCGTTGGCTGACTTCCCTCTGGAATGGGTGCATCCCTTAGCTCGAGCATCTTCGCCTATTTTCATTCATGAAAATGATGAAAATGAACAAATAAGAACACAACGTTGATGTTTTGAATAAACTAATGAACTAAATAATATATTTGACTTACATGTTTGCTCTGCACACCCTGACACCACTCTCCCAATGGCCTCTGATGTGTTCTCTGATAAAGATCAAGCATCGGCTCCTCTCCACCAGTCGTAGGATCATACTACATTATCATATAAAACATCTTTAATATTAATTCAGAGGTATAAACATAAATAACACTCGTCAGGTAATGGTCAAATAGTTTTATAGCAATTACCCTTTCGATGATTGATGAATAACTTCGACTCACCATAATGCATCATATCTAGTTTGATGTAGTTCTCAGCATTTTTTTTTTACAAATAGTCTGCAAAAAAGATGTAATGACTTTTCATTAGTGACATCAATATGAAAAAATAGTTATTATAATACAAACACATCACCTAATAATTAGGGTCGCGGAAATGGTGACACACCACATCCCAATCCTCTTAGGATATCTTATCCTACGAGTGCGCTTCTACTTGATCTTCCATCTCCCTAAAATGGTCGCGCATTTTTTTGTGATAGGTCGTCAACCAAGCGCACAGCTGCCTGTCCACCGCCTTTTTGACATGGTCTGCGGTAAAATGTCTATATCCAACTCTTCCTGCATATGAAATACATATCGAATGTTAGACAAGTATTTGGGTAGTTTATTAAAAGTAAAAGAAATGGTTTAGGGTTACTTACCAAGATGCGCTCGTATAGAACCAAGTGTTGAGCCTCCATCACCGTTGGCCGATTGAAGCTTGTCACTGGAGCATATTATCGACATATAATGCCGAGCTCTTGTGTCCAAGATGGGCACCAATCGCCACGCGAAGCCATGAAGTCTGGAGGAATGTCAATTTGGATTCGCTGCCCAGTCCTCTCCAAGTACTTCTTTAGCGCCGTGTTTATCTCTACACCACGGCCTAACCTCATTGTCTGTTAACCTCATAGGTCACACCCGATTTTGATAATGACAAATACTCAAGTATTTGATAGCTATCTAGTTTATGTGCAGGTATATAATTAGTAAATCAAATTGATGGCACATGAAGTAGAGCTTGAAAACCTTGAAGACTATATTATTTTGTATTTTAATTCATTTCTTAATTGGGTCTGTAATAGTAAATATGAAATGGTTTGTAAAAATCAATGCATTACATGCATGATTACATAGATAAGATAAAAAAAGACCTAGACTGACCTTAGGTCCTCCATGCATGCATAAAAGAGTGCCCTATTAAAATTAAGTTAATCACCATATGAATAGGGACAACATTTTAAAGAGAAAATGACCAAAAATTCCCAAATTGGCATGTTCGGTCGACCGAACTCCGATCGGGTCAACAAGTTGATCGCTCGGTTGACCAACTCGAAACATATAGCAACGACATGGTCGACCGAACCTCCATTGGGTCAACAAGTTGACTGCTCGATCGACCGACAAGAAACATATAGGCAATGCCCTCATTGACTAAACCTCCACATGGGAATTTCCAACCTCCCGTTCGAACGAACCTCCTAGTTCAAAATGATTCGATCGATCGAACTGTGCGGATTTAGAAAATCGCCTTTAAAACCCTCAAGTACAGTCGACCATCCTTCTAGTTCAAAATACTCCTGGTCGACCGAACTCAGACACTCGGTCAACTCAACCTTAAGTACATTTGACTAGTGCTCTCGGGTTGGCAAATTTTACCAAGGTTAAAAATGCTGTTATTTTTATTAACCTCACTTAAACTTTTTCTAAAATGACTAATATGTCCTGAACGGTTATAATTTTGGGGAATTCTATATATATCCTCTCGTTTACAAAAATTAGGGACTGATTGGCAAACTTAATTAGCAAAAATCCTCTGAAACTCAAAAATTCCTACTCCCATTTTTAAGCATCCTACACTCATTCTTACTCACTCTCATTGCTAAAATTACTTTGTAAGTGTGTTGAACTGTTCTTCTCATTAGGCTTAAGCTCTCTCTTGTTCTTGTTGATTGAGATTATTTTATTAGAGAGCAAAGCTTCAAGTTTCCCTAGGAGACTTTGTTAATAAGTCTTCCTTAGGAATATTTCATTGAGCCTTTGGGTTTTGCATTGTCATTGCAATACTCAAGGAGTTCATATTGTGTTTTGGTTGCAAAAAATACTATAAAAATCATTTTCAAAATATCTTTTGTGCTTATCTTTGAGAAATACATTTCGAGATATTTGCTTGAGTGTTAAAGATCTTTACTGCTATATGTTTTATTGATATTATCATCTTGATACAAAGATCAAATAAATCTTTACAAACCATTTTTGAATATCTCTTGTAGTTTATTTTGAGAAAAATTATTTATTGAGATATTTAAAGTGTACTTGTGATCTTTGTAGCTGCATTGTAATTGAGACTATTATTTTGACACAAAGATCCTAGCACTTACACTCTCACGTACTAATTGCATTATTTGCATAAATCTTTGAGAGTAGACACTAAGACCACATTGAGCTTATCTTATATATCATTCGATGGTGTATTGATTACATTGGTACATAATCTTCTTAGTTGAGAAGCATATTGATTGTATGCAAATTTTATTGTGAAATCTGTTGTGTTCAAGGCGTGGCCTAAGGGGGCGGTAATCCAACTCGGTAAGGATTGTATGTAATGGTTGAGGTCAGCCTTGTGCTAATTGACTTGGTTATTTAGGTGTCGCTCCACCTATTAAGTGAGCTTATTGTGGTAATCCTTGTGCTTGTTAGCCAAGGCGTGGACGTAGGTAGTTTGTCGAATCTCGATAACATTTTTGGGTGTCATCTCTATTTACTGCTTTATTGTGCATGCTTAGCTAAATTAATTGTGCAGTTTAATTTCCACTATATATTTATATTGATTTACTTTATCTGCACTAGATTGACCTTAGGCTTGCATAATACTGTTGTTAGTTGATTGACCTAGGGGATAAAATTTGAAAATATCAATTCACCTCCCCCCTTTTGGGATTACGGTAAAGCTAACATCGTTTATGTCATAAAGGTCAATGCTGAAAGAAGAGTTAAAGAACAATACCATGATCATACGCGTGCGCGACCATCAATATTTTTATTCTAAATCAATTACTCGTAACCTTACCAACACTGCTCATTATGGTGGGCAACTCACCCTGGGTTTGATCCCCAGCTGATGGATCCATGTCGGGTCGGGGTCTCGAGGGCTCAAGCGGTGATGGTGCCACATCAGCACTGACGTCCTCTGTCAGTCTCGAGGATGACCCATCATCCTCGCAAGATGATGTCGTCGAGAGCCTATACTGAACTAAGCGACGATGACCTCCTGGTGCCATGTATGCAAAATAATACATAAGTAAATATAAGAATATTGGATATTAGATGGATTCATAATAAATATATTTTCAGTTATTTACACATGTTAGATACATGGTGACAACATAACATGCTTACCCCTGTATACGTCCTCAATAGTGGTATCATCCTTACTTTTTAGAGTGTCTTCTTATTCACTATAGTACTCGACCATAGTTTCATCTTCCCCATCAGTTTCATCATTGTCAATGAAGTCAATGTGTACAGAAGGTTCAATTCTAATGTTAGCAGTCTCTACGTGTTCTGCCACAGCACCAACCCTATTAATTGGTGTAGGATTGGCTCCTTCCTCGGCAACATTGAAAGCAGATTGCATTGCTGCACTAACAGATGACTGATCTTCTTAAAAAGCATCATCGCTGGCACTCTTCTCCCCGTCTATGACTTCTTTAATATCATACAAGCTTCGAGGAGGAATTTTTTGGGCCACATGCCATTCACTCTTCAATTTTGTGTGCTTAAGGTAGAACACTTGTTCTACTTGCGTTGCTAGCATAAAAAGGTCATTTTGATACCATGTTTTGCTAAAATTGACACTAGTAAAGTAGGTATTCGTGTTTGTCCCACTCTTTTAATTGCTAATGTCCCACCATGTACACTTGAACATGTGGATGAGTCTGTTAGCTCCATAGTGAAGCTTTAGAATGTTATCCAAGATGCCAAAGTAGTTAATTTCTTCATCTCCTTCAATGCCTAGCATGGCAACCCCACAATTTTGGGTTCTTCCATGCAGTTCGAGGGACTTCATATGAAATTGCAAGCCGTTGATAATGCAACAGTTGTAGGAGTTAACTCGTTGATCGAGGCCACATGCCAATGCGTATAAATATTTACTTTCTGTTGGTTCTTTATTATAATACATGACTCTCATCTGTTAATTAAAAAGGAGTTTAGATGAGTAAACTGTCAATATTGAAAATGTACATTGTGTCAAACTCAGACAGTATTTGTTACTTACACGGCTCCCAAACCAATTGACAAATTCCTTCTTCTCTGTTTCGTCAACATTCTTTTCATTTTGGGCTAGAAGTTTAGTTTTATGTTCGCTATATGCAACAATAGTATATGTTAATGTCAACTAAGTGTGTGTGTATATATATATATATTTAAATACAATGCAAAGTAAGAAGTTTGGAACCACGTACTCGATATATGGAACAGTTTCATCACAATTATTGAGGACGCAAAAATGTGCCTTTCGTAGGTCATCCATATTAATGAAATCATAAACCCATGCACCGAATGGCTGAACATTTCCTTGAAATATAGTGCTCCTGGGTTCTTCATCTTCGACATTAGCATGAACATCTGCATTTCTCTCCTCACGAATGATCTTTGTGTAGAAAATGACAATGACACATAAAGCATAACATGCGTCCATGCTTTAGGGATAAGGGCCCAACATTCTTATTACACACTAGGTATACTAAGTAACCTTTGTGCTCCAGCCCGATAGATTGCCGTAAGCGGGGAAATCATTAATTGTCCACAACAATGCAGCATGCATCCGAAATGTCGTCTCGATTTCCACATCAAATGTCTTTACTCCTTTTTCCCACAGTTTTTTCAACTCATTAACTAACGGCCTCAGGTAAACATAAGTATCATTACCGGGTCCCTCAGTCCAAGAATATACAGAGACATATAAATGACAGGTTCTTTCGTACATAGCCATAGCGGCATATTTTATGACGTCATCATAACTGGCCACATGCTCTACGAGTTGTTCATGTTATTGAAAGGATTGAACCTATCTGAAGTATGGCCAAGTTTGATGTTGCAACGATCACTAGAAAACCACAGATGCATTTTATCAAAGTCATCCCAAGCTTCCGAGTCCTTTGGATGGCTAAGGGTGTTTTCCGCTTGAAGACGTTTCCTTTTATGCCATCTCAAATCTATAGCAGTCTTTCTGCACATGTACAATCGTTGCAGTTGCGATATTAATGGACAATATCAAAAAAAAATTTGGGGGATCATTTTACCCTACAAGTATGTATTGGATTGTAACCGAGACCCAATTCACGCATGTATGTCTTCGTCTTATAAAAGAACTTTGGAAGTGTTTCACCATCTCGCAGTGCCCCCATAATAAGGCTTAAATGCACGTTGAATGCACTTTGAGATAACTCATGCATTGTCCTTGCATGAAGCAACTTTATTAGGAACTCTAATTTTTAGAACTTGTACAGTTTGGATATAAGGGCACCTGTGCATCCCTCACGAGATTAGCAAATGGTTAACCGAATTGATTTAACGTACTAGGATCGCAAGATATGGTACCAACTTGTAACGACCTCATAATTTATTTATTTTTTTTAAATATAAATTTCTCTAATACCCCTGCTATGGAAACTCAGGCCTCAGGGGCACTGGGGTATTATTGTGTACAATATCATACCTATGCAGCGGAAACATAAATCACGCAACCACATATACCATACAATACCAGAACTTAGTATTTCCACCACATAGTCATAAAATACATCTCTCCCCAGTAAAATCTATCTCAAAAATACAAAACTCTACACCATCTTACCATGTAACTAGGGTAACCAAGAAATCTTTATCCGCGAGCCTGATTTGCTCGCCTAACTGGCTCACCTAAAAAATGTTGAAATAATAGGGTGAGTCGACGCTCAATAAGTGAAAATATGCTATTACTAGTTTGTGGTGACTAAGTTACATATACTTTAAATAACATTTGAGCTGTAATAAAGGATAAATTTGTAAAGCATATGTTACATTTTTCGCAGTTTAAAACATAACTGTATCATCTGAGTTTTCTACTTCTCATACTAGTAATATCATACTATATTTATCAGATACTGTAAAACTGTATACATATACATAACTGTGCTCTATCCCTGGAATTCTGTATGTCATGATTTGATCCCTTACGACAGGATTGTGCGGCCCGTAGGTGGGACTTAACCTGGTCGGCCCTCTAGGTAAGTCACATACTCTACTCTACTATAGCCTGGAAAAACTGCATCCACTCCTAGCCTTGGGACTGGCTGCTACCTCGTCAAACTGGCCCCCTCAACCCAGCGAACTAGACAGTTGCATCATCTCTGAGTACAATTTGACGGTACCCACACACTATCTGAGATATGTGGTTGCACTCTATCTGTATTAGCAGCGATACCGTGCTCTGTATTCAGTATCTGTATCTACCTGTAATCTTTTCACAGGGATCTAATACTATATATATACACATTAACTCTTTTAATATTTTCATCATGTTTCCAAAATAACCATAACACTATAATTCTGTAATATCTGAATATCTGTAGTATCTTGATGTTATACTGTATAATCTGTCTATATACTCTGTCTTTATATTCTGTTTATACACTCTAAGTGTTATGGCATTTAGGAAAACATAGCTTTCTATATACACTATACATACTGATCTGAATAAACATTCGTATACTGTTTTATATATATATCTTTCTGTGTAATCATTTGAATAAAAACTGTATATGCATACATATTCTGTTTGTATAAAATTTATAAATATCTAACTATAACTGCATAACTTGATATACTGAAAAACTATATAAAACTCCGTATCAGATAATATCTACTCATGCCACACATACTTTAAAAATTCACACTTTATATAATAACTGGTATACATGCATATATATATAAAATATCCAATAACGTAAGTAAATCTCCTAGCATAGCATATTTCCCTTACCTGACTTCTGAAAAGCCCCTACTGTACTCTAGCCCTACACCCGCAAGGTTTTCCACTCAACACCCTGAAAATGACATCCCCTTGAAAAAAACATCAGTATTTTCCTGCATACAACATTTCTTATAACTACATTGAAAACATATTCTGAATAAAACACCTTACCCTGAATTTGGGATGAATTTCAAACCAACTCCACCAACGATCAGCTCTAGTAGCCTTGCAGAGAACTTCGTCAGGAGCTTCGTGGTGGCCTCAGATCTTCAATCCAGCGAGAAACGGACCCAGAATCAAAGAGAGAAGGAGAGAGGTGCGTTTTAGAGAGAGAGAGAGAGAGAGAGAGAGAGTAATTGCGCAGAGAATTTTGTCAAAAATCCAATTTTTCACTATTTATAGAGCCGAATTCGTCAATGAGACACGCCACCTCATCGACTAGTCCTGTATAAAGTTCATCGACGAACTTGCACCCTCGTCGACGAATTTTAGGCTTCTAAAAATCCTTTCTTGGTATCTTCTCGTCGACGAGACGAGTCTTCATTGACGAGATCCTAAAGAACGACTCTCGTCGATGAAACTCTTGTGTTCGTCGATGGGGCCTCGAAAAATTTCTTGGGTTATTATATTCTCCTCTCCTTATAAAATTTCTTCCTCGAAATTTATTATCCGTATCAGAATCTATCATTCCATAAAGGCAAATGGTCTACTTATTTTATTACTTACCCTCACTTATGGCGGAGGAATACCATGGTTACAATCTAAGTTCTGGGAGATTACACATATAAAACTAAAAGACTACCTACTAACTAATTCAATACATGTACTTGCAAAGAAACTTTATCTAATTACTTATACTTTACCTGCTATCACTAACCTCTTGGAACAACTACGGGTATCTCTGTCTGATCTGCTACTCGAGTTCCCAAGAAGCTTCCTCTATAGCGTGATTTTTCCACAAAACCTTTACTGACGAAATTTCTTTTGTGCGCAGTGTCTGTGTCTTTCTATCCAAGATCTGTACTGGTACTTCTTCATAAGCTAATGATTCTTTAAGCTCTATCTCTGCATAGTTGATTATGTGGGACGGGTCTGGGACGTATTTCCTTAACATAGTAACATGAAACACATCATGAATTCTGGCCAGAGCTGGCGGCAAAGCTAGCCTATAGGCAACTGACCCTACTTTCTCTAGTATCTCAATAGGGCTAATATACCTAGGGCTCAATTTGCCCTTCTTCCTAAACCTCATAACTCCTTTCAGAGGAGCTATCTTCAGAAATACTTGATCTCCCACATCAAACTCTAACTCTCGGCAGCGAGTGTCTACATAGTTTTTCTGTCAACTCTACACAATACTGATTCTTTCTTTAATTAGTCGGACCTTACCAGAAGCCTATTGTACTATCTCTGGACCCAAAACTCGCCTTTTGCCTACTTCATCCCAGAAAAGAGAAGAACGACATCTCCTACCATATAGTGCCTCGTAGGGGGCCATGTCGAAGCTAGCCTGATAGCTATTATTGTAAGCAAATTCGACTAACGACATAAACTGAGTCCAACTACCCCCAAAATCAAGCACGCAAGCACGAAACATATCTTCTAAAGTTTGGATTGTCCTCTCAGTCTGACCATCTGTCTAAGGGTGGAAAGAAGTGCTAAATTCTAGCTGTGTACCCATAGCATCCTAAAAACTTTTCCAAAATCTAGAGGTAAATCGAGGATCTCGGTTTGAAACTATGGATACCGGTACCCCATGAACATGAACTATCTCCTGAACATAAATCTCCGCCAACCTGTCCATGGAATAACTGAATTTAATAGAGACGAAATGAGTGGTCTTCGTTAGACGATCAACAACCACCCAAATCACATTCAATCCTTGATGCACTGACAGTAACCCCGTAATGAAATCCATAAAACATGATCCCATTTCTACTCTGGAATGAACAATAACTGTAACTTCCCTGTTGGTTTTTGGTGCTCTACCTTAATCTATTGACAAATCAAGCATTACTCTACAAACTCGGCTATCTCCCTCTTCATTCCACTCCACCAAAAGTGTTCTTGCAGATCCTGATACATTTTAGTACTACTAGGATGAACTGTATACAATGACCTGTGAGCTTCTTCTAGAATCATTATTTTAATTCCTTCATCTGCAGGCACACACAATCTGGTGCGGAAGCTTAGAGCTCTATCATCAGAGATACTAAAGTCCTCTTCCTGACCATCCCGCACTCTTACCATTACCTCTGCCAGTTCCGCGTCATCACTCTGAGCTGCTTTAATTCTCTCGTATAGCGTAGGTTGAACCACCAAGCTGGCGATAAATGTCTAAGGACTATCCTTAACTAGTTCTATGTTGAGTCTTTCTAGATCCATCAAAATTGAATAGGGAATTTCCATGGCCGCCAGAACTGGTCCCACTGATTTCCTGCTCAAAGCATCAGCTATTGCATTCGCTTTCTCAAGGTGGTAACTAATGGTGCAGTCGTAGTCTTTAATGAGTTCTACCCACCTTATTTGCCTCATATTTAGTTCTTTTTGGGTAAAGAAATATTTCAGGCTCTTATGAATTGTAAAAATCTCGCACTTCCCACCATATAAATAATGCCTCCAGATCTTAAGAGCGTATACCACAGCAGCTAACTCCAAGTCATGCACGGGATAATTCTTCTCATATTCTTTAAGTTGTCTAGAAGCATATGCAATGACTCTACCGTGCTGCATCAATATGCACCCAAGTCCCTTCAAAGACACATCACTGTATATCATAAACTCGTCCTCTCCTAAAGGAATAGCCAGTATTGGAGCTGAAACTAACTGTTGCTTTAACTCCTGAAAACTCTGCTCACAGTCGTCGGTCCAATCAAACTTCACATTTTTTCTCGTAAGTCGTGTTAATGGACCTAATAATCTGGAGAAGCCATCAACGAAGCGCCGATAATAGCCTGCTAAACCCAGAAAACTCTTGACCTCCTGAACGTTGTCTGGCCTTTCCCAACTCGCCACTGCCTCTATTTTACTCGGATCAACTGATACACCTATTTCAACATGGCCGAGAAAGGTAACTTGCCTTAGCCAGAACTCACATTTCTTCAATTTTGCATAAAATTTCTTTTCTCTCAATATCTACAATACTAGCCTCAAATGATGCTCGTGCTCCTCAAAACTCCTCGTATAGACCAATATATCATTAATGAACACAACCACAAAATGATCTAAATATTGATGGAACACCCGATTCATTAAGTCCATAAATACTGCTGGTGCATTAGTCAACCCAAATGGCATCACTAAAAACTCGTAATGCTTATATATGGTACGAAATGCGGTTTCGATATATCTTCTGCTCTAATCTTCACCTGATGGTAACCGGACTGCAGGTCAATTTTAGAATAAACCCGGGTCCCTTGGGGTTGATCAAATAAATCGTCGATCCTAGGAGAGGATATTTATTCTTGACTGTTAGTTTATTTATCTTCTTGTAATCGATACAAAACCTCATGGTCCCGTCCTTTTTTTCACAAATAGAATTGGTGCTCCCCAAGGTGACACACTAGGCCTAATAAAACCTTTATCTAGCAATTCCTGTAGCTAATCTTTCAATTTTCTCAGTTTAACTGGAGCCATATGATATGGTGCTTTAGATACTGGTGCAGATCCCGGCAACAGATCTATAATAAACTCAATCTCACGGTCAGGCGGCAAACCAGGCAACTCTTCTAGAAATACGTCTAGAAATTCCCTAACTACTAGTATGTCAAGTTGTTTTAATTCTTCTTTTCGCAAATTTTTTATGTATGTGACATACCCCTGGCAACCAACCTGTAGCAGTCTCCTCACCTGAATAGCCGACACCAACTGTGGTGAGGCACGTATGCATGATCCCAAAAATCTAAATTCTGGCTCACCTAGGGGTCTAAAAATCACTTCTTTCTGATGGCAATCTATGCTAGTGTGATGAGTATCTAGCCAGTCCATGCCCAGTATCACATCAAACCCCTACATATCTAGGATCACGAGTTCAGCTGGTAATACTCTCTCTTGAATACTTACTAGGAAATTCTGAAACACCTTCCTGCATTTTACCACCGATCCCATCGGCGTACCCATAGATAATTCTACATCCAATAGCTGGGTCTCTATCCCAGTTATTCTAACATACCCCATCGATATAAAAGAGTGGGTGGCACCTGTATAAAAAAAAAAAGAACAATTTTACATGGTAAAGCAGTAAGGGTACCTATGACCACGTCTCTGGAAGTCTTAGCGTTTCCTGGCGTCAATGCATAGACCCTTGTCAGCGCGGTATTTCTCTGCTGACCTCCGCAAGGTGCTTGATATCCACCTCGAAACAGTCTGGGAGCCGGTGCATAATTTGATGGCATTTGACACGATTGAGCCATATGACCAGGCCTCCCATAGCGATAACAAACATTCTCCCCCAATCGCACTCACCAGGATGTCTTCGTCCGCATCTAGGACAAATGGTAGGAAGTTGTCCGCCCTGAAATCCATTGTACTCTACCATCTGTCTCTGGCCTCTGCCAGATCTACCTTCTCTCCAAGGGCCTCGACTGGGAGCACCCTGAAAACTTGAGGGCGTAGTCCTCTTCTTCTGACTCTGAATCTCAGTCTCCCTCGGTAGACTCTCCTTTGCTATAATAGTCCTATCAACCAATTCTGCAAAATCCTAGATCTTCAATACTTCTACTTGTCTAAAAATATCTCACCTCAGATTTCTCTCAAACATTCTAGCTTTCTTCACTTTATCTAGGACAATATATGGGCAAAAACACGAGAGCTCAATAAATCTCGCAGCGTACTGCTGAACAGTCAATGATCCCTGGGACAGACTTAGAAACTCCTGTACTCGAGCCTCTCTAACTGAGGCATGATAGTATCTATTGAAGAATATATCCCTGAAACGGGTCTAGGTTATCAGTACTGGAATCACCTTCTGCTTCTCCAATAATCTGGTGGCTGCCCACCATCTCTCAGCCTCCCCTACCAGTCCATATATAGCATATAAGACTCTTGACTCGTCGGTGCAGTGAAAAACTGTCAGAATCTTCTTTACCTCGTGCACCTAGTTCTCAGCAACTGTAGGGTCAGTCACTCCAGAAAAGGATGGTGGATTCATTTTCATAAATTTCTCTATGGTACATCCCTGAGCTGGAGATGGACCTTCCTATTCTCTAGAGCTCTACGCTATCTCAGCCATAACTTGCTGAGCCACACTACGTAGCACAGCATCTGAATCTCCACCTCCCGTGCCAAGAGGACTCGCTCCATCATCACTACTGGCATGAGCACTACTGCCTCCTCGGTCCATCTTGCAAATATATAGAACACCATTTCAGTATCCTATTTCCCATACAGACCCAACTTACTCCATTTAACTAAAACTTCAAATCCTCTATTAACCATCCCTCCTGATCCTAACCCCAAAATCCAATCTTGCAACCTAAAAGCACGTTCGTTGATAGTTTACTATGGTTTTCCTGAAATCGTCACCCCAGGAAAAACACAAAAACCACCTCAAAATCCTGTATCCAGATCACAGAACAAAACCTCAAATTCTTTTTCCTATATTCTGGTATTGTTTCTTGCTGCACTCTAGAGTTTGTAGAACCTAGCAACCTAGGCTCTGATACCACAACGTAATGACCTAATAATTTATTTATTTATTTATTTAAATATAAATTTCTCTAATACCTCTGCTATGGAAACTTAGGTCTTAGGGGCGCTGGGGTATTACTGCGTACAATATCATACCTATGTAGCGGAAACATAAATGACGCAACCACATATACCATACAATACCAGAACTCAGTATTTCCATCACATAGTCATAAAATACATCTCTCCCCAGTAAAATCTATCTAAAAAATACAAAACTCTACACCATCTTACCTTGTAACTAGGGTAACCAAGAAATATCTATCCGTGAGCCTGATCTGCTCGCCTAACTGGCTCACCCGAAAAATGTTGAAATAATAGGGTGAGTTGACACTCAGTAAGTGGAATATGCTATTACTAGTGTGTGGTGACTAAGTTACATATACTTTAAATAACATCTGAGCTGTAATAAAGGATAAATTTGTAAAGCATATCTTACATTTTTTGCAGTTTAAAACATAACTGTATCATCTGAGTTTTCTACTTTTCATACTACTAATATCATACTATAATTATCAAATCTTGTAAAATTGTATAAATATACATAACTATGTTCTATCCTTGGAATTCTGTATGTCATGATTTGATCCCTCATGACAGGGTTGTGCGGCCCGTAGACGGGACTTAACCTGGTCGGCCCTCTAGGTAAGTCACTATACTCTACTCTACCTCAGCTTGACCAAACTGCATCCACTCCTAGGCTTGGGACTGGCTGCTACCTCGTCAAACTGGCCCCCTCAACCTAGTGAACAGGGGAGCTGCATCCTCTCCGAGCAATTTTTGACGGTACCCACGCACTATCTGAGATATATGGTGGCATTCTATCTGTATTAGCAACGATACCGTGTTCTGTATTCTGTATTTGTATCTGTTTGTAATATTTTCATAGGGATCTGATACTATATATATACATATATACTCTTTTACTATTTTCATCTTGTTTCCAAAATAATGATAACACTATAATTCTGTAATATCTGAATATTTGTAGCATCTTGATGCTATATTGTATAATCTGTCTATATAATCTGTTTGTATACTCTGTTTGTATACTCTGAGTGTTATGGCATTTAGGAAAACATAGCTTTCTACATACACTATACATACTGATCTGAATAAACATTTGTATACTGTTATATATATTTGTTTGTGTAATCATCTAAATAAAAACTGTATATGTATACATATTCTGTCTGTATAAAATCTTTAAATATCTAACTATATCTGCATAACTTGATATACTGAAAAACTGCATAAAGCTCCATATCATATAATATCTACTCAGGCCACACATACTTTAAAAATTCATACTCTGTATAGTAACTGGTATACATGCATATATATAAAATATCTGATAACATAAGTAAATCTCCTAGCATAGCATATTTTCCTTACCTAGTTTCTAAAAAGCCCCTACTGTACTCTGGCCCTACACCCGCAAGGTTCTCCACTCAACATCGTGAAAACGACATCCCCGAGAACAAAGCAATAGTATTTTCTTGCATACAACATTTCTTATAACTGCAGGGAAAGCATATTCTAAATAAAACACCTTACCCTGAATTTGGGAAGAATTTCAAACCAACTCCACCAACAATCAGCTCCTATAGACTTGTAGAGAACTTCGTTAGGAGTGTCGTGGTGGCATTAGATCTTCAATCCGGTGAGAAATAGATCCGGAATCGAAGAGAGAAGGAGAGAGGTACATTTTAGAGAGAGAGATAGTAATTGCGCTAAGAATTTTATAAAAAATATGAGTTTTCACTATTTATAAAGTCGGATTCGTCGACGAGACATGTCACCTTGTCGACGAGTCCTGTAGAAAGTCCATCGACGAACCTGCACTCTCGTTGATGAATTTCAGACTTCCAAAAACCCTCTCTCGGTATCTTCTCATCGACGAAACGGTTCTTTGTCAACGAGATCTTGAAGAACCCTCATCGATGAAACCCCTATGTTCATTGACAATGCCTAGAAAAATTTCTTGGGTTATTACACTACTAAAGTAGATTTATCACCAATATGCGACACATTGATATCATTCGTTTCCATTGCAATCCTCCTTTGCAAGTTACTTAACATTTCAATTAACCCTTCCGAACATGTATCACCACCTACTATATTTTCCCCCTCATATTCATCATCATCATCGCTTTGAACTACGTAATCTTCACCGTGGAATACCTATATTTTGTACCTTTTTTCCATTCCAAAGTCTAAGAAATGTGTATAAACCAAATCAATGTGTTTGAATGTTATGTTTTGACATTTTTTGTAAGGACACCTTATTCTACTGGCTTTGTCTACATGAAGATGCGCGAGCTCTATGAAATCATGTACCCCTTTCACGTATTCTTGCAAAAAACCTACCCTAAGCCTTCATCCAACTCTTATCCATGTTCATTAATTACCCTATAACATGTTCAAGTGAAATGGTGTTGATTACATTTTCAGAATGTTTATGACACATGCATCATGAATCCTAAAATCAACCACCTTCCGTCTAAAAGGGTACAAATCCTATCCCATTTAGGAATGTTGCATTTACATTGCAATTAATCGCTTAAATTCCTTCATCGTAGTCATTATAAATTTCAGCAGCATCTCCCCATGGCTCTCCAAGTACACGAGATGGGGGAAGTGACCATGTTGTTAATTTTTCATCACTAACAAATTGTCATATCACCCCACTATGCACCCAGAGAACACAAGTAGAGACGCGCTTGAAATATATAATGACAATGAACAAAGCATGAACGATGACAACAATGTAAATACAACTTCCTAAACTGTCCGCATTGGACAATTCAATAATGGTTGAAATACAAACATCACTAATCGTAAATGAAACAAATAATTAACATGTTCAATTGATTATTAGTCTACATAGTATGACTAATAATCAATTGGATTTTAACAATTGATTTGTTTCACATACATGATGAGGCATGAATGTATAGTAACCATTATTGAATGGGTTTAAGCTTCAAAGAACACATGAAATGATAGTAATTAATTTGGCATTTTACTTCATATAGCATTTAGTTTTTGGCCTTTCACTGGTCTTTTACACATTGTTGTTATGGATATTTTCTAGTTATGCACAATCTCAAACGTTTGCTTTTCCCACTAGACCAAGAAAACACACTATAGGCATGTATAAAATTTAATAATTTAGTATGTGTCGATTTTGTTTGCATATGGAGCTCATGATAAGTACGATTTCTTTATATTGTGCATAGTTTCAATTGAAAAATTCAACTTGATTTGTTTGTAAGGTTAAGTTTTGCTAGTGCATAATATGGTTTGGGAAGCGAGCTCTCACCAAAATGGGATGTGTACAGTTTTGGGACTAGGTTGTTCAACAAATTCACTATAGGATCGCATGGATATTAAAAATGTAATCCATGAATTGCACTTGGTCATGGAAGTTCTTCTAAATATTTCTAGGTTGGTTTAAGAAGAATCTTACCAAGGTAAATCGTTGAATGGCTTAGTTTGATTCACACAAATTCAGATTACACCTTTGAAATTCCTTAATCAAGCTTTACAGTTGTAATGAAGTTTTTGTATACTTGGGATGGTCCAAGAAAATACGGAAATCACCACGAACTTTGAAGAATGCCTTGATGATTTTCTCCACAAGTTAAGAACTCTTCTGGAGTCCTTTGTGCACACTTTCATATATATATATATATATATATATATATTGGTTGTGGGGAGTAACTTGGTGGTGGCTGTGTGGATGATGGATGGAGGACGTGAATGATGGAAATGAATGGTATCGCTGGATAGATATTGGTCTCACACCAACTGATCTCTGGGGAGAACGAATGTAGTCTCTCGCCACTCAATCACAAGGATCGAAATAAGCTTAGACAAGCTCACAAAGACAAAGTCTTTAACTAAAATTAAATATTATATAACTCTTACTACTATTACAACAATTACAATGAAGAAATATATAGACTTTGCATGGGGAAGGGGACAAACATAGCATCAGCTAACTTAAGATGGCATGGGGGACAAAATAAATAAAGATTACAACTCTCAACAAAACTCACATCTTTCAAACATAATAAAGACACCTATTTTCTAAACACAATAATAGCTAAACACAACTTACTAAACACGACTTACAAGACATTGCACATGTAAGCAAGCAGTTTTGCAAAGCTACATATTAAATGTAACAAAGTCAATAGCCAAAGGGAGAGGCTCAGTCGTGTGGGGCCCACAAGATAGTGTGGGGGCCCACAAGGGGTCTTGATCTAGGTTTTGCTTCGGCATCTCAATTCGGGACTTTTTCAATCTGGAAACGTCTTCTAGATACTCCATGAATTCTTGTGAAGCAACAAACAAAAGAGGCATCCGGAGGTCTTCCATGTGTTAGCATGTTGGCGAAGGAAATGTGGACTTCCAGAGGGCATCCACGTGTCAGAATATCTACAAAATATATGAACAACGCATGCTGATCCCCATCATCTCTCCCAGGCCCAAAAGAATTCTTCTCTGAAGAATTAAAGGCGAAGTGCTAGGTGATGAGTCCCTAAAATAATTGATTTTAGACCCTTATTTACCTTTATTTATCCTCATTTTATTATGTATTTACCCATAGTTATCATTTTTCAGAGCTATCCAAGGTTTGTTTGTCTTTTTAGGAAAAACAGGTTAAAATCATGGAGTTAGGCATTACAAGAAGTTAAGGAGGATTTTGAGGATTCAAAGCTCGAATTCAGGCGTTTAGCCAAGCTCTAGAAGCTTCCAATCATAAATACACAAGAAGATGACGCTCGACCATGTGGCATGACCAGCAAACCACAGGGGTGACTTAGTCTTCCACTACAAACCCCAAGGTTCAGACTAAGATTAGAATGTTGCAAGGTTCAACCAAGTGTGCGACCACGTCGAGATATTGTGACAGAACTGAAATTCAGAAATATCGAGTCTCAACAAAGTATTCGACCAAGAGACCTTTAGGGGCGACCATGTTTGTCGACACCCCAATTATAACCAGGCTACCCTGAGGAGACCCGGTGTAATAAAAGTTGACTTCGAATCTCAGAAATTGGAGGACCCTATTTGAGTCCCGGTATTTTAAATTGAGTTCCAATGTTTTTAACTTAGTCCTGGTGTCTTAAATTGAGTTCCGGTGTTTTAAATTGAGTCTCGATATTTTTAACCGAGTCCTGGTATCTTAAATTGAGTCCCGGTGTTTCAAATCAAGTCCCGATGTTTTTTACCGAGTCCTAGTGTCTTTAATTGAGTCATTTAATTTTAAATTGAGTCCTTGATTTTTTAATCAAGTATGAATTTTAAACTGAGTCTGTCAAATTTTTGAATGGAGTTTTTAAGTTGAGTTTGTGAGTTCCTGAATGGAGTATTTTAATTTTAAAATTAAGTGTTTTTATTTAAGTCATTTTTTTTTTTTTTTTTTTCGAGTCTGGGTCCGCCATTTCCGGGAATCGAGATTTATCTTTAAAACCTGTGACTTTCCTAGGGAAGACAAAATTGGCCCACAAAAAGGAATACAAAAGAAATTCAAAAAAAATGAAGAGAAAAAGGAACAAGATGTACAAACACATGTTGCAGTTCATTAGAAATACAGGTACATCAAAATACAGCAAAAGAAAATCACAAAAAAATTCAATAAACAAAAAAAACCTCCACGCCCTACTTGCAAACTAGCCTCTCGTGTTCACCTACGCACAAAAGGCATCAGATTAGAAAAATCAAAAATAAAATCACGTGAGCATAAAACAAAGTTGTTGAGGAGGAAATATTCCCTAACAGTCTGTTAAAGGGAAATCCGTTAGAGGGAGCCTCGCTGGAGAAAATGGGCGCCAAGGCATCACCCGAACTATTCACTTTCGGGAGTTGCTGCGTAGAGCAAAGAGGGGGGGGGGGGGGGGGGGGGTGGGGTGTTCACTATTCACTTTTCATTTTTTTTACTATTCATTGTCGCCATCACCAGCCATCATCCATTACTCTCCAGTTTCTCTCACAATTTCTCCACGGTGCTACCATCCCAACCGAGTCTCACTGTTCCTCCCACTCTCACACTCCCTCTGACCACCATCCCTGTCGTCTCTCTCTCGCAAACATTTCTTCAGCTGTTCCTTCGTCCAAAAACCACCTCACGCAAGCTCCGATGAGGTCTTAGCACTAGTAAACCAAACCAGGTATACACAACCAATCCACCGAAGCAGTTTCGTCATTTTCTCTGCCATCAAATCCGTAAGTTTCCAGTAGACCAACACAAAGCCGCCGGCGACCGGAGGTCAGAGATATGAAGATTTTGTCCGATGAGAATTCAACTGCTACAAGAAAATGCAACAGTCATGATGCTAGTCACCGTCGTCATGCTCTACACAAAAATCCATGACTGGGAGCAATTCTGTTGCAGATTTTCGAAGCTATCGGCGTTGCCCGGGGCGAGGTAGGTATCCAGTTTTGTTCGTGTGTATATTTTGGTAGATTTTATTTGATATCTGTGATCGGATGTGGTGATCATCGTGCCTGATGTTGGAGATTGCGTGAATGGTTTCAGTTGGCTTTTGAAAGCTTTCGTAGCTGGAGCAGGGAGTAGATAAGATGTGCGTGAATTTATACTCCTGTGTTTGGTTAATCGAGCCTGTGCAGCATCAATCGTTTGTTTCAGTTCATTATTGTTTTGATTTGTCTATTGGAGTCTATGATCTTTAGCAAGTGTCTGGTTTAAGTTATAAAAATGGAGCAGAACTGACAACGTGCTTCAGTTGAGTAATTAGGCAACAATCTCCAATCCTCCACCCTCACTCTCTGCTCACCTATGCACCAACCAAGCACCCCTCACTCCCCCTTTCAACTTCTCAAGGCCTGAGCTCCATCATGTGCAGCCACTATAGCCATTTTTTGACTACCCAAGATCCTAGATCTAAGACATCGCCTCACCCAGTACACAGACAACCACTAGGAGCACTCTCGGCCATTGTGGGGAGTCTCCATTATCCCCTACACACACATGCTCGCTGATCTCTATCTCTCCTTCACGGCGTTGACAACCTCCTCTCTCATGACTCCCATCTCCGGCCATCGCACTCTACAAAGCCATCCTCCGCCCTCTGTTCTCTATTGATAGCTCTCTCCCTTTCTTACTTCCATTCACGTTTTTCTCTGCCTCCCAGCTGCCTCTCCACCTCCTAACTCCCGCAGCCAATATGAACCCACAACACACACTCCTTAACCCACTAAAGCACACACCACATACCAACTCACGCATGCAACAATGCACACAAACACACTTTTTCACACACACATACACACACACACACACAGTTTCACACACTCAAACACACACTTTTACACACCCTAAACCACACACTACAGCATGCACACAAACACACTTTTACACACACACACACACACACACACAGTTTCATGCACTCAAACACACACTTTTACACACCCTAAACCACACACTATAGCATGTACACAAACACACTTTTACACACCCTAAACAACACACACAGGAAACTCACACTAATACGCACTGTTACACACACTAAAACACACACTGATACATGCAGTAGTTTGCACTCACTCACACACACTAAAACACACACTGATAGACGCACTAATTTACAATCACTTTCACACCCTTCACTCTTAGTTTACACACTGTTATGCACATTATTACATACACTAAAACACACCCTTCATTCATAGTTTACACACACTGATACATGTACTAAAATACACATACACACACTGCTTCACGCACTAACCAACACACCTACTGCCACACACACATGCACACACACTAATACACACGCCACTAACACACACTAAAACACACCCACTCACACCGTACCCACACACACACTAACTCACACACCACTCACAGCCACACACGCCACTAAAGCACACTAATTTAAAATTACCTACACACACCACTAACACTCATACCTACACACACACTAACACACTCACCTACACACACACACACACACACTATTATACACAATAAAACACACACAACTAACACACACACACCTGCACACACACTGACACACCCATTTACACACACACTCTATTACACAAATAAAAAACACACACCACTCACTCACGCCCATGCACGCATACACACGCCCATGCACGCACCAAATTCTAAGCATGTATGCAACACACCCATGCATACATTTTTCACACATTCCATGCACACACTAAAACACGAGCTAACTTGCGCGCCCCATAGGCACCACATGTTGACATGGCCCTGACTAGGCCTAAAATTGGTCGACCCTTCTTGAACTGGTTCTTTCTCGATCTGGTTGGGTCTTTTGAACCGATATGAAACCGGTTTAGCCTTCCATTTTATTTCCTATTTTTTTTTTCAATTTTCGCGGATTTTGCCTTAATTCCCTTTTTGTTATTTAATTACTTCAGGAAAAATATTAAAAAATCACAAAAAAAATCAGAAATTTTCGAAAATGTCTTTGCACTTGAAAAAATCACAAAAATCTAGAAAAGTCTTAGAAAAACCATAGAAAATATTTTTGAGGCCTATGTTGTCCCGAAGTAGTCCGAAAACCTCCCGGAATATTATTTTCATACTTAAAAAAATCTTACAGATTTCAAAACCCTGGGAGAGTATTTTTATAAACTATTTTCTTGATTTTCTTATCCCAATGATTGCAAAGGGAGGCATTGAGCTCTTCGGAGTATGGTATGCCCCGGTTAAGAGGGAATAACTATATGGTATCTCTTTTGTGCATTTTCTTTACACTTTTGATAGAGAGTATTTTATTTTGGAATAATATTTGATTAATTAGGTACCGTTTATAAGAACGGGCGCGTAGGGGGTGCTAATACCTTCTCCTCACGTAACCGTATCCCCGAGCCCGACTCTGGTACCGCAGACCAATTCTACCCCTAGTAGGGTAGTAATCAAGTGTTCTAACAACACTCCAAAAGGTTAGTGGAGACTCCATCACACCATGTTTACCACAAAAAATATTTTTTTTTCAAAATTCACATCCATTTTTCCCAATTCGCAACCGCACCCATTGCCATTGTTTTGGCAGGTCCGAGATGTCATGACAATGTTGAGATACTGAGATTTCCTGAAGATTGAGATACAACAAGTCTCGACCATAAGCTCAACCATCAAAACCCTGAGATGCGGTGAAGTTGAAGCTATTGAACATTCGAATCCCCGACTTCCCGTGAGATCTGACTAAGGCGCGCACAAGAATGATAGAGGAGCAACTTGGTCGACAGCGACGATCTTCTACGCGAGATTTGCTGCAAATTTTCCTAACTTGTCAAACAACCCTTGTAAACCATAGAGCCTATAAGTA
Organism: Malania oleifera; assembly: GCF_029873635.1. Taxonomy (NCBI): domain Eukaryota; kingdom Viridiplantae; phylum Streptophyta; class Magnoliopsida; order Santalales; family Ximeniaceae; genus Malania; species Malania oleifera. Next base: position 62,079,814 of record NC_080429.1, on the reverse strand, counting down.
TTTGTTACAAACACAAGCTCTGGGTTCCTCTTTGGCCTCTCTTAGGTTAGTGACAGACCTAGGAAGTCATTGAGAGCCAAGCTAGAATAGGAGTAGAGTAGTTTCGGTTCGTGTATGGAGTGTTTGATAGCTTGTGACAACCAACAGCGTTCATACAACAACGGTGTATATTAGGATCTCCTCTTGTACTTTTGGTGTTACTGATAGACGTTTGGAATGATAAAGGGATGATTTTTTTACTCATGCTTTCATTTACTGTTTTCAATTTACTGTTTTCAATTTACTGCTTTCCATTTACTTGTTGTGTGTTTGATGAAAGATTGCAGATAAGGATAATCACTGCTACATATTAGTTAGAGAAAAATAGTCGGCTAAGGAACAGCGAAGGTGTTCATTATCGTTGAGACAGGGTATACTCTGATTCTTGACCGTACTTTGGATGGTTGGTGCACCCTTGCTACCCTGTGCCCTTGATTGCCCCTCTTCTGCTTTGGTCTGCTCGGATTAGTACTTCTATGGAAGTCTGGATGAGCATAGTTTGAAGCATAGTGTCTAGCATCTAATTCAAATCATAGTATCACTTTGTAAGAGTAGGGTAACTTCAAATTTTACTTGATTTATAGTAGTTTAGATTTATTTGCTTTCAGTTACATGCTTTCTAGTAGTTGTTAGACAATCACCATTGCAAAATACCATCTTTCACTTTTTTTCATAACAAGGCTTATAGTAAACTAAATTGGAAGTGGTTTAATAACTTTGTTTCAAGTCTCAGTGGATTGATACCCAACCTATCCACTTTCTATTGAACTTGGGATAGTTAGGTTTTATAAATATTATATTTGGTAGTTAAGGACCCCAACCTTGGCAAGCCTACCAAATTTTGGTGCCATTGTTAGGGACTTGGCTACGGTTATAAGCCAACTTCCACTTTAGAATATTATTGCCTTGTTATTTTGATTTTCTATCCTTTTGTGTTCACTTTCTTTTTTAATTTCTATTTTCTTTATTTTGTTTTCTATTTTTGAAGTTTGAATCTATGTGCTTACATGTGTTTATGTTTGATTTGCATTCTATGGAACCCGAGATAATTCCTATAGATCTTGAGATTGAAAAATCATGTAGGTCCCTTAGGAAACCTATCTCTAATCCAGAGAAGGCTGAGTCGTTTGAACTGAAAGCAATAGTGGGAGATAATCCCCCGGTTCCCGCTGAACAAATCACGGAACCCCATGCTCACCACCTACCTGTTGTAAGAGAGCAACATCTTCGGCCCCTTAGGGACTACTTTGTACCTAATGTATACACCTCACCATCCTGCATTCGGTTCCTAGATATTCAGGAAGCATAATTTGAGATTAAGACTTCGATCATCTCGATGCTACCCAATTTTCATGGGAACTCTACTGAAAATCCTTATCAACATCTAGATGAGTTCTTGAAAATTTGTTCCACCATACGCATTCCTAATTTTAGCGATGATGCTCTCCATCTTAGGCTTTTCCCGTTCTCTCTGGAGGATAAGGCCAAATATTGGCTGGCGTCCTTAGAACCGAACTTGGTAGCCAATCGAGCCACCATGCAATATGAATTTCTTAAAAAGTATTTCCCAATCGGGAAGACTAACCAGCTTCAGAGAGCCATCACAAGTTTCTCATAGATGGATGGGGAACTCTTTTTCAAGACTAGGGAGCGCTTTAGGGACCTACTTCGAAAATGCCCACATCACCAGGTCCCCAAGTAGCAATTAGTTCAAACTTTCCATGAAGGGTTGGCTTGGAGAGATGGGTCCATGGTTGATGCGTCATGCAGAGGTAGTTTCCTCAATAAGCACAAGAACGAGGTATGGATTCTCTTTGAAAATCTACTTGAAAACTCTCAGCAGCATGTGGCTGCCACCTGTAGACTACCAAATCCATCAACTTCTAAACCTAAGGGAGTTTACGAGTTAGCCATGAGCCAACACTTAGCTCCTACCCTGCATGCCATATCCAAAAAATTAGACCACTGCTTGTCCCTAGGACCACAAACAACGACATATGCAGAGGTATGTGCAATCTGCTCCAATCCTTCCTATATATGTTACAATTGCCCTCACGCTCATTCCCAGCCTGATCTCGTGCATGAAGAAGTAAAGGCCACCCAAAATTGGTATGATAAGCTAGCTAATGACCCCTACCTGAATACCTACAACCTCGGGTGGAAACAACATCCTAACTTCTTATGGAGGCCACAAGCTTCGGGTTTTCAATCTCAAAGATCTCCACAAGCTCCAAATGCTCGACCTCCACGACCATATCAAAATTTCCAATGTCACCCAGACTTTACCCCTAAATCGTCATTATTGCAATAGCAGCCTCCACCTCAACCTAAATATGATTCATTTCAGGAGACGGTGCTAACAATCCTCAAGAAAATTGAAGCTGACTGTCAAGTGGATCGATAACTCCTTCACCCCCATTCCCAATCTATCGCAAAGCTAGAAACCGCCATGGGGCAGCTAGCTGCTACTCTAAGTAGGAGAGATGAAGGTAAGCTACCAAGTCAGCCTATAATAAATCCAAAGGGGCAATATGGGGTTGGAGTGTGAACCAGACACTGGTCCGACAGCTTATCCTGAGCAGGCGCTGGTTGTAAGTTGTAGAGTGACAGATAATGAAACCAAGAAGCAATTGAGCAAAAAGAGAAGGAAGAAGAGGAGAAAGTGGCACCAATTAATGATCTTTATCTCCTACCTTCCTTCAGTCTAAAACATGACAACCCCACTTCCTCACCCATGGTTGGAGGGACCAAGCCACATTATGCCCCTCATAGGGCCTTTCATGTCTCTCTAGCCCCATACCCTTTAGATATTCCTATGCCTTGCTCATCCAATGTGGAGACCACCACAGAGTCCATTTTTGACACATTTTGGTGATTTCAAGCCAACCAACCCCTCCTGGATGCAATGAATAAAATGCTTAGATATGCACAAATCATCAATGAACTATATATATTGCAAAAAAAATCAAGGGCAGTAATGAATGGACAAGCACGGTTGACTGAGCATTGGAGTTCCATGACACAAAGTCACCTCCCTCCTAAACTAAGAGACCCTGGCTCCCCCACTATCTCTTGTGTAATTGGTGATTACGCCATTGAAGGGGCTCTTTTAGATCTAAGAGCAAGTTTGAACATCCTCCCATACTTAGCCTATTAGCAACTTAACATTGGAAAGCTACAATCGACTTAGGTCACATTGAGTTTAGTTGATCGATCCCTTAAGAAACCTAGGGGTGTAGTAGAGGATGTCAGAGTCACAGTTGGAGAATTCCATTATCCGATTGACTTCAATATTCTAGATATGGAACCCTCCACAAACCCAATCCCTGTCCTTTTGGGATGACCATTCCTAGCCACGGCTAATGCCTACATTCAACGTAGGATGGGGATTATGGACATCTCATGGCGCCATAAGCAACGTAGGCTAAACATAGTTAATGCCTCTCAACATCCACTTAACACTGTCCAAGCTGTGGACGAAGATGTGATTGATAAAATTATTAGGGAAGCAACTCCTTCAATGCTATGGAAGTACCTCGTATACTTTAGCTTGATAGCCCTACCATTGCCAAATTTAAGGACCATTTTTGAGCAATTTATAACAAAACATGATTCGGTCCCCAATTCTGAAAATAATGTGGGGGTATGCATCTTCAGGTGTGAGGAAGAGAAGGGAGAAACCAATATTAACTAGGATCCATGCTGAATTCAAGTTTAGCTTCAAAGTGTCTGGCTGAAGATGGTAAACTTAACATTTTCGAGAGGCAACTCAATAGTTTTTCTTTTCTTTTTGAGTCCTTAGGGTAGTTAGCATTTGGCTAAAGATGGTAAACTTAGCACTTCTGGGAGGCAACACGATAGTTTCTTTTCTTTTTGAGTCCTTAGGGTAGTTAGAGGAGACTAACTAGGGGTCAAAGTCTATTGACTTTGGTGCAATCCCAAAAGGGGGGTGAATTGGAGAATTAAAAAATTTCTCCCCTAGGTTCAACTAATCTGGTAATAGTATTACACAACCTAGGGTCTTTTTAAAATAGACTCAATTCCCTAAGTAAGTATCTATGCAAATATTTAAAGCAAGGAAAACATTAACGGCAGTTCAAGTACTAGCATATATGTGCGAAATTGAAAGTGCGGAAATTAAACAGAAAGCCGACACAAAATATGTTATCAAGGTTCAGCCAATACTGCCTACGTCCCCGCCTTGGCTCACAAGCACAAGGATTCCACTAAGGCTCACTTCATGAGTGGAGCGGCATCGAATACAACACCTTACTAAGATGGTGCACCTAACTTTCCTAATTGGGTCAAAGCCAATATGGGACTATTCATAGGGCTAGTCTCCCTTTTCCGACCATCCGTCAGGAATACAACAGATAATCAAATAATTTTTTGTGTACAAACAAATATGCTTCTAATACACAAAGATATGTACAACAATAAACTCAGAAATACACTCACGTATGATATGAATTAAAGCTCAATGTGAGGATATGTATTTTTCACTAAAAATATTTCTTAATAAAGACTGAGTGTGAACAATGATTTTGTTAAACAATTTTGACCATTGGGGACACGCTGGGTATTTTTGAAAATGATTAAACATGTTTAACAAAAATTAAACCTGTTTAACTGTGGTAAAAATTTCGCCAACTCGAGAGGTTCGGTCGACTAGATTCAAGGTTCGATCGACCAGGGCATTTTTGAAGTGAGGTTTTGGTCGACCATTTTTTAGGCGATTTTGAACCTCTGAGGCTCGGTCGACCAGCTCAAGTTTGATTTACCAGGTCATATTATAACTAGAAGTTCGATCAACCAGAGTGTTGAGAATTCCCCACGTGCTAGTTCGATTGACCAGAGCGTTGGAGTTCATTTTAAGGACGCTCGACCAAATTGTCAAACTTTTGACCCTAGGGAGGTTGGATCGACCGAAGTGTCTCTGTATGTTAGGGTTTGGTCAACTGAACACATGCATTTTAGTCCTAATTCCATTTTGAAGTCACCTCTATTCACATGATTATTACTTCTAAGATATACGGGACTTTTTCATCCTGTGGTTCCCTATGGTCAAACTATGGTCATTGATTTTTCCTATGGTCCTTACTGAGCTTATAGTCCTATTATGAATGTCATGCATTAATTATTACAGACCAAGGATTATAATTACAGACCCAAATTATAAATATAAAAATACAACTTAAAACAAAAATCATTCTTCATGCGCTGATCCTTTGCAGTTCCATGGAATACGCCGGAGTATGCTCGTTTGGGTGCTCTTTACGACTTCCAAATTGCATCATCATCTATGCTAACTTAAACATAAACTACCTTAAATACTCAAAGCACACAGATGAGATACTTTGGTTTTTCATAATCAAAATAGGGGTGTGACCAAAAAGTCAACAGATTCTTTAAAGTAGGTTTTAGGATATGTTGGGGGCGCGACAAAGTGAAGTGACCATCACACGTATGGGCGACCTGGTCGAGCCCTTGCACTGTTTTGAGATTGTAAGATAGTGAGAGGGTCGACTAGGTCCGCGACCAGCACTAGGCTTGGTGCACCCTGGTCGATAATGCTGAGAAGTTGTTTAAAACATGTTTGACCTCAACTCTTCATCTTCCGCATCCTTATTTGGTCGATCATAGTCGCCCCCTCCTCGCCCTTGCCACCGGAGCCAACCATAGCCACATTGCACTCCCGTGAAATGTATTCTCCTTCTAATTCATCTCTAGTATCCTCCCATGCATCATCTCAACCCGCTTCCAAAGGGCGACGACTTTGAGCCTTGCCACAGCAGAGCTCTTCATCAAGGAGTCGGCATAGTTCAGAAGCACAAGAAAATGTTGTGCATGTAGTACAGGCACCGCGTCGACGTCTACGGTAGATACCACGATAAGTTTTTCCCCTATGACTAGGAGGCTTGGCACAAGCCATTAGGATGCCATCGGTAACACCGTCATTCGGGAAACAACCCCCCACCTATCTTTATGAGGTCTGGTTTCCTCATCCACTGCCATTCCAACAATTCCAACCTACCATGTCGTATATTCCATCATCGGATGTCATCGATGCTCCCTCCACTGAGCCTCTGGCTTTTAGGCTTGGCCAACAACCATGGCCATACCCCTTGTAATCATATCAATCTCTCCCACCACGTACCTTACCCAATCAGTCGCAGCCCCACCAGGCTCTACAACCGTGTTAGACTCGACCCCCACTCTCCCCCAGTAGGCTTCAGTACCTGCGAGAAACGACACCAACTCGTGACGCAACATTAGCTAAGCCACTAATGTTTTCATATGATTCAGATTCTGACTCTAATTATGTCTAAACTAAACATTGTTGTGTCTTTCACCATTGGATCTTGTATTGTGCTTCTGCGACACACTTTGCCTTGTTTCTCTTTTCTTTTCTTTTCATTCCTCACACCATGTTTTCGATTGGCAGTCCATTTTCTTGTAATGCTGCCATCTAATTGTACTAACTTTTGATATGAATGAAATGTACATGGTGCTTTTGGCCACTATATGTCTTTCGTGCAACATTGTATTTACATGCATGCTATTCTAGTTATTATATTCTTTTGACACACTGTTTGTTCTTATTGGCGCCATGCACGGTCTTATCCCTTGCACGGGTTCTATTTTCATTTCAACACTTCAGTGAGGACACTGAAGTTCTAAGTTGGGGTTAGGGGTGGTACATTGCATGGCACATTCATGCACAAAAATGAAACAATTTTAAATTTTTGAAAATAAATTCCTGTGAACTATGCTAACATATTTTATACCCTCTTCATACACCTATATAACCTAATGTTACATGCATAAGCTTTTCAGTTATATGATCTCATTATGCTAAAAAACAATGTAGTAAATTAGTTGTGTAAAGATCACATAACATGGTCGACAACTTGATATTACTCTAGGTCGTTGACTAGTGATTTGTTTGGGTTAATATTGCAATGTAAACTCTAGTATTTACATGGTACTTTATGGGGTTAAAAACACACTCACACATGATTTGTAACACTTAGGGTTCTTTTAGAGCATTGAGAGAACAATCGTGGCAACCATGATACCTTGTGAGGTACTGTTGAGCCATCCTTTCAATTCTCGAGTTTTTGACGTCAAGCTCTAAGTTTATAAAACTCAACTTTCCTTCTTTTGCTGGATTTCCTTGGACAATTAGTCTTTGCTCTTGTATTTTCTAGCCTAGAGGTGACATCAAGTGGAGAGATATAAACCTAAGTCTTGTAGCTTACTCAAGACAAAAAGGTCAAGCCACCCTTAGAGGCCTACTTTTTCCACGGACTTCTGTTCGAGCTACATTCCTATTGGAAACATGAAAACAAGATAAGAATGTGGTGATTGTCTTAACTGACTATGTAAAGAAAAAAAAATGAAAAAGAAAGAAAAATAAAAACAAAAATATACATCTGTTCTGAGAAAAGATAAAAAGGTCAAGCTAAGGACACACACTATGAGTCTACACGTATGAAGGATCTTCTAACCAATGCATTTGCTGAATTCATGCAATTCTAGGAATAAGTTCAATTAGGGTGGTCTTTATTAAATGGGGCGAGGGAGTGAGAAGATGTTAAGGTGAAGGTCCTGACACCTTTAAGGCTGGATCCATTTCCTATAAGACTAGTCCACTCCGCACTTCTAATGTTAGTTCTTCAAATATGTGGGACGTTTGATCATGACACTCTTCCTCACATACGAGAGTGAATCCATTTTCTTGAGTGAATTTGAAGGAATAAACTAGTGAGGTTGAGTCAAGACGATCATTCTGTAGGTGCCTCTAAGCATTCTGAGTGAGACAAATCATACACCTTACACATGCCCTGTGAAGTGGCCTATTCATACTTGGATTTACATGCTAATATTAACTTTGACTTATAACCATGGGTTAATCCTCTGTGAGTAGCATCTTGAAATGGTTGTGTTATGTTGAGCTTTGCATGATTGAAATGATGCAGAGTGTGTATAATGGAGTTGTGTGTGAAGAAATTTGTATGTAATAAGGTTATATTTTTGTATGTCAAATGGTATGACTATGCTGCAAATGTTCCCATCCTTTATGTACTGCATTGGTGTTTATGGGTATCATCCTAGAAACCCTTACGAGACTAGAACTCGTCCACTAGGATCAACTTAGGGGTTTAAAGCCTCGTTGCATATGGTAAATGCAATTGTATTTCCCGCGGAAGAGGATATAGGTAGGATTTGGTAGTTTTCTTAGATTTTGCTTTGCTTGAGGACTAGCAAAGTGTAAGTTGGGGCTTGTGATTGTCGCGATGTTCCCGGACGTGAACTTGGGATGACTAAAAAATGATA